>NC_141694.1:910188325-910781431 GCF_964263255.1 Lissotriton vulgaris
AGAAGAAACAGCCTGGAGATCACTCACTCTCTAGGCAGAAGTGAGTGCAACCAGGAAAGCAGTCTTCAAGGTGAGAAGACGCAAAGGACAGTTATGAAGTGGCTCAAAGGGAGCACACATCAGAAAAGTCAAAACAAGGTTTAAGTCCCATTGATGCATGATGAACGGCACAGGAGGAAAAGTGTGTGTAATGCCTTTCAGAATACGGTTAACAGCCGGGGACTTAAAAAGAGAAGGCTGATCGGGAAGTCGTAGAAAGGCGGAGATGGCAGAAAGTCAACCTTTGATAGTGCCCAGAGCAGAGCCCTGCCGGGCCAAGGAAAGAAGGAACAGAAGGACTTCAGAAAGAGGGGCAGAAAGGGGATCCACAGACTTGCGTGCGCACCTTGCCACAAACTTGTTCCACATGCAGGCGTATACAATTTTCGTGGAGGGACGCCTGGCTGCTAGAATGACATCACAGACTTCGGGAGGGGGGAGAGATCGAAAGCTGTCAACTGTCGCTGCTCAATCTCCACGGATGGAGGAGGAGACCGGACAGGTTCGAGTGGAGGACCGTCCCCTGCTGCTGCGACAGAAGATCCTCCCGAAGAGGCAGTCGGATCGGGGGATTGATCGCCATGTTGTGTTAAGTACGAATCTAGGACCCTAGTGTAATTTTCCCGATTCATACCCATATATAGGTATAAATCACGCGATCATTATATAGGCATAGAAATCATATCCTTGTTTAGACTGAGCCTATGCAGCCCAAATACGGCATGGCTACTTCCACTAAGTTCCGAGAATCCATAACGATTTCTTGGAAAAACCCGCCTTCAGCAGCTAGGGACTTCCCCTTGCCTGAATACTAATTTATCTATGAAATCATGGAGTTTTCAAAGAACTGAGTCTTTGATGACGTTACTATGTCCAATCATACGTCAAAATCTGCACCTTCAAAGTATAAATATGGCTACATTTGCCCAGACACACACACAGTGGTTTGGAGCAGTTAGACTATCTACTTGCCCGAAGCGCCCTGCAGCACCAAGTGCCGAAGGAAGCCGACCCTCCAGCTGATGCACTGAGAGACGCTGTCTTTTCTCCTGCCGAGAAATCCAGCTCCAGTGTTTCCAGTTTACCCTTCCGGGTTGCTGGGAAATCGAGTACTGAGAGAGAGATACAAGACCTCCTTCATTCTAAAACCAAGGTACAGAGCTGATTAGTCCCTTAGAGAATTCTTGGAAAAGATTCTTGGCAAAAGAATACTAAACTTAAGCTACACCTCACTTCTTTCCTCGTACTAGACCTAGGTTAGGTACACTTACTTATTAATGTATGTATCTTATGTTATTTTATATGGCTTAGAAACCATACCATGCTTTTACAGTATTATTTTATAATACTATTCATACTGTACGCATTATACTTTATAACCAGTATTACGATTATGGCAGTACATTTCTTATGTCTGAGATAAATACTTTTTATTGAAAACGCCCGTCTCTCTCTATTTTCTCAGCACCTCTGGTGAAACGAAGTATGCACGATTGACTGCGTAAAATAGCCATCTATTGTTTCCGCGACTCTAGAGATTGATTTCTTATTCTTGGGAAACAAAGTTGTCATGTTTATGCGGTTGTTAGAAACTAATCCCTTCTTGTGAATTCGAGAATGTTTCTAGTGACCTCTGAGCTAGCTGGCACTCACAATTAAGTCTAATATATGCAATAGAGACCTAGTCGACCTCAGTCCTACGTCTAGACTATAGTATATGTTATTCCAATGCGCAGAGCCTATTGGGAATATAGGAACTACACTACATGGCGCCCAAAGTTTGGAAAGGCGATAATTTAACGTTAGATACTAGAGTAACTCAGTCGTGCTTTTCACACAGACCTTTTTCCTGTAAAATACTCCAATAGACGTCTGGAGTGGGTAAAAGGATAAATATCCGCCAAAACTGAGTAGGACAAAAATCCTATGTATTAGTTTTTGGTTTGTTCAACGTTGAAGGATACAGTGTTCCAAAATATTGTGCACCTAATCTTTGTTTCCTTGAAACTTGTTCTGCAACAAAATGTCGACTAGTGACGAAGAATTAGCTAGAGCTGCAGCTCAAGCAGTTTTAGATGACGGAAATCTCATACAGAATGACCCGGATGTTATAATCATCCCGGTAAATGTAAGAAAAACTATAACTTACAAACTCATAAAAAATGGGTTATCACCGAGAGGTGGTAAAGTAATCTTTGTTATAGAGGCACATGAATATCGGCAGACAGAAGTATTTTATTCATGGATTCATTTTCCTCCAGCAGATGCAGGAACACATGAGTTCCACTACTACAAGGTAGAGGAACCTCCAGCGGAATACGTTCCATACGAGGACGTTGAAATCCCATTAACTTACCAAGAGCATCAGCTCTGGTTTAAAGGCGCCCTAAGACATGAAAATCACATAACAAGGCTCGGTCCACTAGGTAGACCAGGAGCAACATGGCCGGTACTAGCCAGCTTGACACTTGGGGTACAGTCTTTGCTGCAATCTACACAAAAACACATGGTGTTCCGTCTATGGCGGTAATACCAGACGTCCTAAGACAGATTCTAAATTAATACGCACCAGAACCTGCCCTAAATCTTGGTATGAAATTACTGAAAGATTTCAAACAGGTCTCGGCTATATTATTAGCCAACATTAAAGGTGAAGCAGAATCTGTGGCAATCCGCCAAAAACTAAAAGAAACAGATATTACTGAGCAACCGTATGAGCTTGCCAGAATTATTGAAAAATTCTATGAAGAACTAGGTAGAGATAGTTTGGGTAGGAAACCATTAAAACCACAACTAATAGAAAATCCTGAAAAAGTTTTTATTAAAAATAATCTCATCACTCCTAAAAAGAAGTGGGAAAATACTAAACATACACTTCCGAAAGAGAAGCATTCTCAATCCAGAGGAAGATCTCCCCAAAGGGGAGGTAGGTCTCCCCAGCGGGAGCCCTCTGAAAAGAGGTATACCCTCAGGAATAGGGATAATTTGAGAAAACCTGATAGATATCGAGATACTAATACAAGTTCCTCTCGTACCTCTCAGACTTCCTCGCAGAAATCCGAAAGAAGACGATCAGACCAAAAAAAAGAAGGCGTAAAACTCACAGACGAACAGCACGTTCCAAAAAATAAGAAAACTCAATTCACCAAGAAGAAGGTAGCGAGCATAAAAAACAGAAATGCCGAGGATCCTGAGGACAACTCAAGAACGGGGAGTGGGCCCAGACAATGCTAAACAGCGCAGCAGAAGTTACCATAGCTCGCAAGATCCTGAAGGATCATCTGGTGACAGTGGACTTGAATGAATCCATTCAAGTTGAAACTGCCGACTCCGGGGTTAGTGTACCCCACAAGTTATATGAGATAACACTCCGGATGGAGGCGGACATACCTAGAAAAATAAAAGCACTCTTTTGAGAGAAGCTATCAAAGGGTTATGACATTCTCTTAGCTGAACAAGACTGGCCACCTGAATTTGTCACGCAGTGCCCACATGGCGAAGAGATAATTATGCCAGCCTTCTCAAATCACATTCCAATTCATAAAAAATGCACATACTCCAGAAAATAGGCAGTAGCTCAGGCTCCAGCATTATATAAAAATCACGTAGGATGGGATGAGGATTCTCCTCACCATAAAATCCAGTTAAAAAAATCAGCCTACTACACAAAGGCAGTATCCAGTCAAGCAAGAAGCTAAAAAACAGGTCAGGGAGATTTTAAATCAACTTGAGTACCAAGGGGTGATTGAAACATGCACTTCATCAATTAACAATCCTTTGTTTCCTGTCTCCAAAACAGACAATTCATATCATCTAGTTTTGGACTACAGACACTTAAACTCATGTTGCAAAACATTTGCAGTCCAAAATGCACACAGTGTAGCGTTGTTGAATAACATCGTGCGGAAAAAATATAAAACCACATTAGATATTACAAATGTTTTTTTCTGTCAAAACATTGCACCTGAAAGCAGATATTTGACTGCTTTCTCAATAATGGGGACACAGGGACAATTTTGCCGTCTACCCCAGGGATTAAAGAATAGTCCAGGGTTATTTTCAGCCAGAGTAACAGAGTTACTACAAATGTATGATGATGCGGCATTATCTTATGTCGATTACATCTATCTTACAGACGATGATTTGGACGTGCATTTGAAAAGAGTGAACACCATAATACTTGGGTTCGCGTCTGAAGGGTATAAATTCTATGTCAGGACCGGAGGCTTCAGATTATGCTTTTTCCTTCTTCGCTGTTTATTTAATTCCACACACAGCAGCCAAAAAGCAATAACACGAGTCCTAAACCCCAAACAAAGGTATAAAGGCTACAACATCAAAAAAATGTATTTAGAAAAACTACAAGTCCCATGACAACAAGTCAGGCAGTCCACAGTTTAGTCCTTCCTCGATGTCCCTGCAGGCTAGAAAGGACGTCCTCCCTGTGACTACTTCCTCTTTCTTCGCTGCTTCGCAGCCAGTTAAGTGTTTTCTCCTCATCTCCTCATTAGTGTGGACGTTTGGGGTTGTTTGATTTTTTGATATAATTGGTGTGAACAATTGTCATTTGCAGCTTTGATGCTGTGCTTTGTTGCTCGGTTTCTTTTTCAGAGCCCCTACATAGTCGCGGGGACATTCACGGTCCCTTATGCGATTTTCACCCAAGTTCGCGGCCTCCTCCGGCCGCTAGGGGGCGCCGGAGCGTCTCGCTGGTCCCAGCGCGATTTTTCTCTTCAGGAGAACCGCGCTGGGGAGAGTGAGCCGCCGTAGCCCTTGTTACCGCCTCACCGCTACGCCCAGGGCCTCCCTGGGTCTGTATCCTGTCCTAGTTCCCTTGTGACGCCCCGCTGTGGTCAGTAAAGCGGTTATTACCGCGTTGCAGACTGCGGGCGTTTTTCGTTGGGGACACTTCCAAAATCCTGCTTGTTTTCTTACCTCAAGCCCCTGGAGAAGGAAGCGAGGAGTTGTCTGCGGGGAGAGTGTCCCAGGCCAACGTTGGAGGGCAAAGTGGCCCTTACGCCAGAGTTGGACCCTAAGATGGCCACCTTTCTTGCGAAGTTCGTTAAAGATCCTCGCAAGGGGATTGATCGGTCCTGGCGTTCCTGCCAGGACAAGCTTTTGGACGCCATAGGGCCTATCACTAAGATACTAGACATGGCTGAGGAGGCTAAAGTGTCAGGGGCGACCATCTCTCCAGACGTACTGTCTAACTGGGCTCAAAGAGTGGTAGTTTTTCTCGGGAATGCAAATTGTGCCCTCTCGACCGAGCGTCGTAGGTCCCTCTTAATAAAATTGGACCCGAAGCTGGGCTACTTGGCCTCCTCTGAGGCGGAGGCGGTGGCCCAAGGGGGACTCTTTGGGGACCTTTTCATAAAGGAGCTAAGGAGGTTCGTTTCCACCTTTACGTCCCTGGACAGGGCTCAATCGAGCACTAAGAAGGTTTTTCAACAGCGTTTCTCCCGAGGGGCTGGTCGCTGTGGGGGCCGCGCGACCGGCCGTGGCGGTCAGCAGCAGTCTGGCAACAGGAATCAAGGCTCCGGAGGAGGTCAATTTAACGCCTCCTCCAATTACAACACCTTCTACCTCACCAGGGGCCAGCGCTTCCGAGGCCGAGGTGGTTTCAAGAACACCGCTGGAAACAATTCAAACGGTGAGTGTCATTCCGGCGGATCATGTCCACATTGGGGGGCGGTTAGCCTTGTTTCCGGAGGCCTGGGCCGCGATCACGTCGTACTCATGGGTCCTGCAGACCGTCCGAGGTTTTCGCATAGAATTTTACGATCGGCCCTACCAATGCAGACCTCCACGCCCTATCGTTTTTTCTCGCGCAGACGCGCAGCTGGTAGACAAAGAGGTCTCCGACTTGCTGAGCAAAGGAGCCATTTGTAATTTGACGCAACACCCTGCCAGGTTTTTGAGCAATCTATTTCTAGTGGAAAAGACGGACGGAGGCAAGCGACCGGTAATCACCCTCAAAGAGTTCAACAGATGGTTGGTTTACCGGCATTTCAAGATGGAGGGTATCCCTCAGCACGGGTATCGTCCCCAGCACCTTCAAAGAGGCCATTTTGGTGCCTCTGCTGAAGAAACCTGGCGCGGACCCGGTTGAACTCTCCAACTACTGTCCCATATCGCTCTTGCCATACTTCTCCAAACTAATGGAGGCCCACGTCACCCGGTGCCTCTCCAACTTCATCGAGACCTCCTGCCACCTGGAGCCTGACCAGGCCGGCTTCAGGCCAGCCCACTCCACCGAGGCCGTCATTCTAGCAGTCCTTGACACGTTGAGGAGGAACGCTGACACAGGGATTCCCCAGGCTCTCGTACTCCTGGATCTATCGGCCGCGTTTGACACGGTTGACCACAACATCCTTCTTCACCGTGTCGAACAGGCTGGCATCCAGGGTCCTGCCCTCAAATGGACTCAGTCCTTCCTGACTGGCAGAACACAAGCCGTCCGCCTGGGCCCCTACACAGCCCCCAAAACTCCCACGACCTGTGGAGTCCCTCAGGGCTACTCCCTATTACCCCTACTATTCAACCTCCACCTTCGGCCCTTGATCCACTCGCTCCAAAACTGGGACATCACAGTGTACAACTACGCTGACGATCTGCAGATCATCTTTCCACTTAACTCCCCGAACGCTGTGGACAATTTCCATTCCGTCATGCTTCACATCCAGGAGTGGATGAACTGCAATCAATTAAAATTAAATCCTGGAAAAACTGAGCTCCTTCTCCCTGGATCCAGCTCCTCTTACTGGAGCTCGCAGTTCTGACCCACCAAACTATGCCCCCCCCGACCCCTGCGAAATCAGTAGAGTGTCTTGGCGTGACCATCGATGCCGAACTCTCCCTCAGACCTCAAGTTGGCACCGTGATCTCATCATGCACGTTCCAACTTCGAAAAATCCGCAAAGTCAGTCACTTACTACCACCAGCCGCTCTGATCCAGGTAATCATCTCCCTGGTACTATCCCGCTTGGACTTCTCCAATTCCCTGTATCACGGACTCCCTAAACCACTACTCCACCGCCTCCAGGTCGTGCAGAACCAAGCAGCCCGTCTTATCTACAAAACCCCCAAATGGCAGTCGGCTAAACCCCTGCTGCACAAGCTGCACTGGCTACCTATAGAACAAAGGGCGGCCTTTAAGCTGGGCTGCCTCACGTTCAAATCCCTTCAGTGTACCAGCCCCGCTTTCCTGTCTTCACTCGTCAACCCATACCGCCCAACTCGCAACCTCTGCTCATCTCACCTCAACATGCTTGCTGTCCCCAAAACCAGAACCAACAAATTCGGTGGCCTTCGGTTTGCCCTCCTGGCCCCGAAATTCTGGAATCCTCTTCCCCTTACCATGAAATCCAGTAGCTCCCTCCTTCATTTTAGGAAGCTGCTCAAAACCTTCCTCTTCCCCACACCCTGCTAATTCCGCTTCCTCTGGCCTCTGCCCCACCTCTGTCCTACAGCGCCAGGGAACCCATGGTGTCAGCGCGCTCTATAAATTCCACTTAACATAACATAACATAACATCCATCTGTTACGGGACGTGTTGCTTCCAGACGACTGGATGGTCCGGATGGACCTCAAGGATGCGTATTTGGTGGTGCCCATTCACCCTCCGCATCGTCGCTTTCTTCAATTCTGGTGGATGGGCCAGGTTTTCGAGTTTACCGCCCTTCCATTCGGGCTTTCCTCTGCGCCTTGGTGCTTCACCAAGCTACTCCACCCGATGGTGGAGCACTTGCGGAGCCAAGGGGTGCGGATGATTGTCTATTTGGACGACATCTTGTTGATGGCGCAATGTCCCAGGAAGCTACTCCTTCAACTTCGCCAGACAGTGTCCCTGCTCCAAGGGCTGGGGTTTATCGTGAACGAAGGAAAGTCAGTTCTCTCTCCTTCTCAGACAGTGGTGTTTCTGGGTTTTACTGTGAACTCGGTGCAGTGCACCCTGAGCCTACCCTCCAGAAAGACAGGGAAGATTTGTCACATTTTGGGTCAGACGATCTCGAGGTCCCACACATCCCTCCACCAGATTGCCCGAGTGGTGGGGTTACTTTCTTCACCCATCCAGGCAATCTTGGGGGGTCCCCTCCACTATCGGGCCCTCCAGTGCCTCAAGGCGCATCATCTACGTTGGGGATTGACCTGAGATCAGGTGGTTCCCCTCTCCGCCGAAGTGAAGGAGGAAATGGCATGGCGGCTCGCCCATATGGAGGCCTGGAACGGTTGGGCAATCTTCGGACCGGTTCCGGACTTGGTGATAGAGTCTGACGCCAGTGGAGCCGGTTGGGGCGCCCGTTGCGGAAAGTTCTCTACAGGCGGCGCCTGGTCGTCCGAGGAACAGGAACTGCATATCAACTGCTTAGAGCTGTTGGCGGGGTCCTTCGCGGTACGCTGTTGAACCAAAGAGTCAGTTCATTCCTGTGTCCTGCTTCGGATGGACAACATCTCCGCTGTCCGTTACGTCAACCCCCTGGGTGGCCCTCGCTCCAAAGCCCTAGCGGATTTGGCGAAGGATTTCTGGGATTACTGCCTGGCAAACAACGTCTCAGTGACGGCGGAGTACTTGCCAGGTCAGGCCAATCAAGTAGTGGATTGGCACTCCCGGCACTTGAGGGTCTCCAGTCAGTGGAAACTGGACCCACAGGTCTTCAGGTGGCTAGACAGTCTTTGGGGCCAGTTCTCGGTGGATTTTTTTGCCTCCCGTCTGGACCATCAGCTGCCGCGGTTCTTCAGCTGGAGGCCGGACCCTCTCGCGGAGGCCATGAATGCTTTCCTCCAGGACTGGGGTCCGGAGAGGTCGAACGCTTTCCCTCCGTTTTCGACGGTGCTGAGGGCGGTGGCCCAGCTTCGCCGCCAGCCAGCGGAGGTAGTCATGGTGGAGATCTCAAGTTTGGTTTCCAGTTCTTCTGGAACTTTCCTGGGATTCTCCAATCCTACTCCCCCGGTTTCTGCATCTTCTTAACGCGGACGGGGACCCCCATCCTCTAGTGATGCAGAGCTCTCTCCACCTCATGGCGTGGAGGCTTTTCGGCGACGCTGGTCGCTCCTAGGTCTTTCGGGACCAGCTGAGACTTTCCTCTCCAGGGCCTGGGCCGGTAGCACAGTGAAACGGTACCGCTCAGCTTGGAATAAGTGGTCCCGTTGGTGTCTTCGACGGGGTCTGGTTCCCCTGGTCGCAGGCGTCGTTCCAGTTTCTAAATTATCTGGCGGAATCGGCTTCGGCCGACCTGGCCTACCGCACTGTCAATGTGATGCGTTCGGCGATCTCAGCAGGTCACCACCCGGTGGAAGGTGCACCGATTGGGGCACATCCTTTTGTCTGTAGGCTTCTGAGGGGTATTCGTCTTTCCTTGCCCCCTGAACCGCGGTATTCGGTTCTCTGGGATGTCAACCTTGTGTTGAGTCTTTTTTTGTCTTGGCAACCGAATAACTATCTGTCCTTGAAAGAGATATCAGCGAAATTAGCAATGCTTTTGTGCCTGGTTTCATGCAGGCGGGTTTCGGATGTGCGAGCTCTGGATGTTTCAGCGAGGGTCGTCTTCACTTTGGGGCACCGTACGAAATGTGGGTCAAGGATGATTTCCCGTATTTCGTCGACGTCCCCAAACTCTGTGTGGTACAATGCTTGAAGGCATATGAAGAGGCGACCCTTGAACTTCGCCCGGCGGGCGAACAACAGCTATTGATTGCGTTGCGAAAACCGCACAAGGCTGTCTCATCACCCACCATTGCCAGATTGGTACGGTGGATCATGCAGGAAGCAGGTATTGATACGAAACAGTTCGGTGCACAATCGGCCAGAGGGGCCATGGCTTCGAAAGCTTTTTCGTTGGGAGCCCGCTTGGGGGACCTAATGCGCGCGGTGGACTGTTCCTCGGATTCCACTTTTAAACGGTTCTACTTTAAACCGGTGGTGGATATCGCACAATTGGTGGTAAGTAAGCTTTGAACTAGCATAATCTGAAGCCTCTGGTCCTGACATAGAATCGAAATTTGCCTAGCATAGTAACAGTAAGTTTCAATTCTATTAAGGACACGGAGGCGAGGATTATCCCTCCTGAGCCTTCTGCAGAAGCAATTCCCCCCGTACTGCAGTAAGTAGTCAGGTTTCCTCAAATGTAACCTTCACTGCTCTTACAGTCATATTTTTCCCTGATGGTGTACATAGGGATTTTTATCCTTGCACCGCAGACTCTTTGTGTGTTTTCTTGCTAGGAAATGATGGTGCGAAACAAGACCAGTGATACTGTGGCGTGACTCGCGCGAAGAAAGAGGAAGTAGTCACAGGGAGGACGTCCTTTCTAGCCTGCAGGGACATCGAGGAAGGACTAAACTGTGGACTGCCTGACTTGTTGTCATGGGACTTGTAGTTTTTCTAATGAAATGTTGTTGATGTTGTAGCCTTTATACCTTTGTTTGGGGTTTAGGGCTCGTGTTATTGCTTTTTGGCTGCTGTGTGTGGAATTAAATAAACAGCGAAGAGGGAAAAAGCATGATCCTCGCCTCCGTGTCCTTAATAGAATTGAAACTTACCGTTACTATGCTAGGCAAATTTCGATTCAATTTTAAGAAATCACGAATTGCCCACCTCAATGTCCTATTCTTAGGCTACGAGTTATCAAGTGAAGGCAAAAGCCTGGCAGCAAACTTCCTAGAGAAATGTGCGCTGCTCCAACCTCCAAAAACGCTGATAAACTTAGTCAATTCTAGGTTTCCTGAATTTTGGAAGTACTTATGTTCTAAAATACGCAGAAAGGGTTAAACCTCTCCACGAACTAATCAAACCTGATTTCAAACCAACAAATTGGACTCAAAATCACACAGAAATTTTGCGTTCAGTACAGACAGACATGTTAGCAAAAACACAATTACAGACACGCCACAACGTGCGTCACCTTGTGATCTGAATCATCCCAGGGAGATGTGGATTCACATACCTGACCCTTTAATGAAGGTGAAAAGGTACCAATAGCATACAAATCACACTTGTTCACACAAGCTGAAATAAAATTCACTTCAACAGAAAAAATTCTGACAGCGGTTCAAACTGCAGTAGCAAAGGAGAGAGCTCTCGCGCAGGGAAAACACATAATGATCGTTACACCAGTACCTGCCTTAGAGGCAGTGACGAAAGCAAGCATTCCCAATGCTAAGGCTTTACATCCGAGATGGATACAATGGGTTAACTCTCTTGCTGCTACAGACGTTGAATACTTGAAAGACACAAGAATTCCTACAATACGAACACGGATGTCCTCTGCCGACCGAAATTCTGCCTCTAGAACGTTACGGATGTATAATCTATACAGACGGATGAGGACAGCCCGCAATTGGGGGTAAACAAGCCTATAGTGCTGCGTCCACGATTGTTAAAGGTCGCTGGCACAAAGGTAAATTCAGACCAATGGTCACTAAAACTCAATCACTCAGAGACTGTACAGCTCAGTGAGCTGAACTACAGGCTTTCAAGATGGTGCTTGAAAATACCGATCGCGAATTCCCCACACTCATAGTGTGCGATTCGTACAACTGCGTCAGGAACTATAATGAATATCTGCAGACCTGGGTTCAAAATGGTTTCAGAAATACAAAAGGTGGCACAATCAAGCACAAAAAGCTTTGGGAACAAACAGTTCTTTTACAGGAAGAACTAAAAAAGACTCAGGTGATTCATACACTGAGTCATCAGCGTGATGGCATTCACGTTGAAGGGAATTCATTGGCTGATGACGCTGCAAAGGCAGCTGTACAGACGGCTACCGTAGCTGCAATAACTCGTTCAAAAAGGAAAACAGACAGCGAAATAATGCAGACGATGACAGCTTCAGTAAAAGACAGTGGTAAAACACTCCCGAAAGGGTTTCCAGAATAGTACTCATATATAACTGATGCAAAAAATGTTCCTTTTGCTCGAATCCCTGGAGTGGGGGATAGGGCAATTCCAAACATGGAACATAGGTTAGGACTGATCTTAGCAGCACACGAAGGACTCGCATCTGCACACGCAGGAATTTCCACCCCAGTATCATTATTAAAACAAAGATACTGGTGGCCACGCATGAGGAAACAAACTAGAAACTATGTTCTAGAATGTGAAATCTGCCAGAAAATGAACGTTTCAACAGTAAAATGACCTGCACAGACGCCCCTTCTGATTTCAGATAAACCACTAGCATGTGTTTACCTGGACCACTGTGGTCCCTTACAAAGGGATGGTAACTATAAATATATTCATGGTCGCAGTGGATTCCTGCACAAGATTTATTAGGATGTGGCCCCAGCGCTCGGCTGACGTCAGAACTGTTATAAAAGATTTGTGAGTCTTTATCGGCACATACGCAATCGGCACGCTACATTCTGACCAGGGTCCTGCGTTTAGCTCTCAAGCTTACAAGGAGGCCATGGCTAGCTTGGGTGTTGCATTGCGGTATTCTATTCCCTTCCATCCTGAGGGTAATGCGGTAGTGGAAAGAAAAAAACGTGACATAAAGCTATCTATAACAGCTAGGTTATTAGGTTTGGGTGATGAGTGGGTCAAACATCTAATAGGTGTCCAACGTAGTCTTAACAATCTGCCAAGAAATTCTCTGAGTGGAATCACTCCATACAAATTAATGTTTGGTACTAGAATGTTAATCGAAGACCTCGATTGTCAAACTTCAGTGGTGGAACAAAAACCTTTTGATGTCAAAGATCGTTTGGCTGTTTTACAGGACTTAAATGAAACAAGAAGAAGTCTGAGTAACAAGACACAAAAGGAAACGACCACTGAAAATAAACCACCTGTCCCAGCAAGACCTGTCTGGATTCCAAAGATTGGGGATCTAGTCAGGGAAAAGATTGCGGTAAAGAAGGAATTTGGGCCTTCGTACAGAAAAGCAGTACCTGTCTTAGCAATCCACGGTACAAGATCAGTGTTACTACTGACCCTTGCTGGTAAAAGGGAGAACAGAGTTGTGTCCATTGACCTAGTAAAACTACATCATGTGGCCAATAATAAGTAGTAGGCCCAGTGGACTCCCAAGATGTAGCAGACAACCAAATCTTGCTACAATCCAAGAGGTTCAAACTGAAATACTTATCACTTTTGATAAACCTGCAGTAAGAAAGGAAGGACCATGCAACAAAGCCATGGAACTTGTGCCTCTGGATACCCAAATAACAATTTGTCAAGATACACCAATCTGCAATGACGTAGCCTCTGACTATACAAACATGACAAAGGAAGAAGCAACTCCAACGATTCAGAACAATCCTAATGCAATTGCGACAATTGACAGAACTGCCTCTGGCTACTTCATCAACTTTGATACATTTTCTGAGGATCCCAGTGAACCTGAAACAAAGCCAGCAAATGAAACTTTCAAAGAAAAAATAGCAGAACTCTTTCATCAACTTGGGAAAACATATCTGGTTTCACCATGGGTGGAATTTTGGATTGTGTTAGGTGTACTTTTCCTCCTGCTTTGGCTCATACTTGTGTTAAGTGTGAGAAGGTGGCCTGATATGCAGTGCTCACTATTCTAGTGAACACTATGTATCAGTCCAGCAACCCTTATTGATGATTGGTTGTAAGTCAACCTTATAGACCAGCTATCCTAGTAGCGTGGATACGAGCAGTCTAAGGCTAAAGACTCGAGAGGGCGTGTTAAGCCAGCTGTTTACCACACATATACCCCTTGAATACCAAGTGAAAGGACACCACACAAGTGTTATGAAAATAAACAGTTATTTATTTAAAGATCACAACAGCCCTGTACTCTTTATGAGGACAGGGTACTAAGCACAAACCAAAACTCTTACAAAAATACTTAAGTTAGCACAGTATATACAAATGCCCGAGGGGCACGGAAAACCATATACTCTGAAAGTGGAATGCGAAATTACTAGCAGGTAAGTACAGTACTAATAGCTTTTGGAATCGCTAGGACTTGTCTAGGGAATCGTTAGATTACTTCTAGGAGGCCTAGGGGACTCGGGTGCAGTGTGTGCACTCTCACGCGAGATGCGGGACAAAAGTCTATGGTAGCTAGGAATTAGAAAGTTAGTGTTCTCGGGCGAACCCGACCTGGTAGGGAGAAACGAAAGTAGATTCTGACCCTTGGATAGTGAGGCTATGCTGGGGCACCGAAATGCCGAAGTTACCTAGCCCAGGGGCTGCAGCTGCATAGGTCTGAAAAGACGTCGGGAATCCTCGTAGACGGACCAGGAGCCGGAAGAAAAGATGCTGGCCGGTGACCAGTGAAGAAAGTTCAGTTGGATCCAAGCCTGGATCTCGAAGATAGATGACACCTGAAAGCAGAGGGGACCAAGTTCGAGACTACTAGCCAGTAGTCAGTGGGCACCAGGAGGGCACCGGATGGTAGCCACCTCGACTAGGTGAGTGGGTGACGCTTGACTCGAAGATCTCACGGACCAGGAGGCGTTGTCGGCGACCAGGATGGAGGATCGAGCTGTCCCACGAAGATGGAAGCTGTCGGCGTCGCTGGACCCAGGATTGGGCAACAAAGCCTTGGCAAATTCAAGCCCACGCGGTGGACCTAAAATGGCGTCTGGAGTGGACCAGGAGGGTCCGGGGTGCCTCTCTTGAACAAGGAAGCAAGGGCCAGCCTGGAGCAACCAGACCAGCAGTCGTGAAGTCGTTGGGCGTCGTTCAGAAGGCCACAAGCCAGCCGGCTAATAGCCAAACAACGCGGTGCACAGCAAACAGCAGAAGGGCCCCACGCCGATCGTGGAGATGCAGGGGGGCTGATCTTGGGTGCTGGAGCTGCGCAGGGTCGGGGCTTCTCGGACCCCAAAGCACTCACCAGTGGAGGACACGGTGGGCTTGCAGTAAAGATGTCGTGCAGTCTTGGCGATCGTCGGTCCCTTGAGGTCTCGTCGCACTCACGGTTCTCAGCTTGGCTGTAGAGGTGAGTAGAGGTCAGAGGTGCCAGGGAAGCCGGGTCTCGTCGAGCTGGGTCGTCGGATTCGTGATGAAGGACTTGCAGCAGACCGCAGTGTTCTTTAGGATGGTGCCCGCTTGATGCAGGGTGACTACTCCTTAGCCACAAGGGAGAATCTTGAAGAAGAAATCGTGAAGTCCTTTCGAAGAAAGTGGTATCTTGATTCCAAAGATGATCTAATTTTAACAGGGGGCCCGCTCCCATCTTTATACTAAAAAAGGGGGCTGACCCGGTGACTAGGTCCTGCCTATGGGTGGGACTAGGTGGGGGGTGGTTACACCCCTCAGCCATGCTGGACTTCCCCAGGCCAGGGGCTGGTGTGCCCCTGGAACTGGTTCAGACCGGCCTATGCGTAGTGAGCACCGGGGTGCCACTCAGCAGTCACCTTCCTGTAAAGCCCTGCCTACCCAGGATACACAAAACCATGTCTGGGACGGTGCTAGCACCGCCCCTGACAGGAAACCCTTTGTCCAGGCTCCCCTCGCTGGAAGGACTCCCAGCTGCAGGGGGTCAGACTCGTGTCTGTGGTGGCAGCATCCATTTTGTGGAGCTGAGGCTTCAGTTAACTTTAACCGGGGTTCACAGTTACATACATGTCGTGTCCCTCTAGAAGGGTGGAATGCTAACCCCGTCGCCAGAATTGGCGAGGGGTTAGTATTCCAATTCGTATGACACCTTACTCGACATGTTTTGATAACGCAATACCAAAGATAGCATTTAACCGCGAGGATTATAATGCACTTAAGAGTATATGGTATGCGATATCATAGAACAGCTATTAGGACTTGGTTCCGCAAGCTGCAGACAGGCTCAGCTCATGCCAGAGCACCATCTCACACGATTCCAAGCACTCTGCCTTCAGGATTGTCAAGGCCTGCCATAGGAGTGACTGATAGGAATCTGTGTGTCCATTTTAGGGTTAGGTATAGGTATACTACACCTACAGCAAAGGGTGATTACACGACTTTGCCCCAGCTGTCATGCAGCCAGTTGTGTCAAATTTAAGAGGCCAGCCAGGGGTGGCATAATACATGCTGCAGCCCCTGGCAGCCCTGGGTACACCCATGCCCTGAGTTACAGGGTCTGATAGGGTGGCCCAGTACCAATTGGAAATGTACCTAGGGTACATGGAATCCATTTTTAAGAGAGAGCAGTAGGCCTGGGGTCCTGATTGGCAGGATCCCAGGTCGACTATGTCCAAAACCAGCTAAAACACAGGGCAAAAAGTTGGGGGCAACCATAGTCAGGATGTACCTTCCTACACATTAAGTTTGGGAAAAATGATAGATGAAAATATAGTACAATGGACACAGCAAGTCAGAACATCAACTTACACCTACAACCTTACAAATCCTCTCATCGTGAACGAAGAGACCTGTCATCAGTGAACATCACAGCAGTTCCTATACCTGGTGGTATAGCATGGGACAAAACTGATTATGACATTTAAGGCCCAGTGGAGCTGTTGAAGTTTCCACACCAGTTTAAGGTTTCTTTAAGTGAATTTGTCTCACCCAGCACATTTTCTGATGATTGGGACTTTGAAACTGTTAATAACATGTAGACAGATTTAGACATGTCAGCTAAATTTACAAGTCATGAACACCTAGAAGGTTCATCAGATTATGAACAAATGTATTGTTTTAATCATTATGGTCACCATTATTTGCATAAATCTGCAAGCCCTAGATTTTTTTTTACTTATAATCAATGGGAACATTGTCCAACGCCAAAGGGTAGCTCAAAATCATTTCATGACAAGTTTCCGTACTTCTCAGGGTATAATATAACTAGTCTAGAAACGTTTTATTTCAAAAATGTGAATAAGACAGGAATGAAAACAATGTTGACCAATACTAAACAAATTTATTCTGCAGACTTTTATGCTCAGCTGTCTACATTAGGTTTTGACTTTTGGAAAGACAACATTGAGACAACATCTGTCTGGGGCACAAAAGACTGGCAGGTGCAAGGTTTCGACGCCTTATTCAGTGCCTGCATTATACCAGAACAAATAATGTTTTTAAATGACACTGTTCAACAAACTGCTTGTCTTGACCTGGCTGACATAAAAGATGTAAATAATCCGTCTATACCTAAGCCCAGATCTGACAGTAATGATACTACAGAAGAGGAGGTAGACGTACCCTATATTTTAAAACAAAACAGAACTAATGCTGATTGGAAAAAATTGTTAATCTGGCCCACAGGCACAAATAACTGTCAAGATAGATTCCTGAACAAAACACAAGCGTTCACAGTGAATAGGCCAGATCCAAGATACTCCTAGAGACAACATCCAGGGATAGTAACTACTTACAGTGTAGGAAAATTATGCCTTGAATGGCTACAGAAATCCACATTTCCAGAAATCAAACAACACTTATCTTTACTTAAAGAAGGCAATGATTTGCGAGATTTCTTAATGGGGCCTCGCAAACCACGTCAAAAAAGTTTCATATACGCCGGTATATACGCTGCTTACAGCAAAAGTTACTACTTGTGTAACGATATATATCTGTAAGAGACATTAGCTAGTGATAGATTCCTTACCTTAGAATATCCCCAGGCGTCAGACTTGATCCGGAAACGTTTGCGTAGCAATACCCCTGCGCGTCGGTAGGCGTAGTCTGCGGCTCCGAGTCAGTCGTCGGCGTCGTTAGCGCTGGAATGACGTCGCCGGAGTACTTAGACGTCGCCCTCGCGCGCGGACCTCAGTTCTTATACACAGCTTTTCCGCGACAGATAAGCAGAGCCATGATAGAACTAACACTGGTGCCATGAAACTAGGGCCCTGAAAGGGGATGACCTTATCCCTAGATATCGGTTCACAGAACGGGGAGGATGGGTGGGTCGGTAAGGAATCTATTTCTAACTAATGTCTCTTACAGATATATTGTTACACAAGTAGTAACTTGTGCATCTGAAAGAGACACGTTAGTGATAGATTCCTTACCTTAGAATAGATACCCCAGCAATACCAACCCCCGTGGTGGGTCTGCAAACCAATATTCACACCAAAAAGTCCTGGAGGACGGAACGGCCAAATAAGCCATCCCTCAGGACTTGGCTGTCCAGGCAGTAGTGTCTTGCGAACGTGTGCAGCGAGGCTCACTTAGCTGCCTGACAAATGTCCTGCAAGGGGACTCCTCGGCCCAGGGCAGTAGTAGTTGCCGTGGCCCGAGTGGAGTGGGCCCTCAGCCCAACAGGAGGTTCCTTCTTAGCCAAAGAGTAACACGCTTGGATGCGCAACACGATCCACCGAGAGATGGTCTGCTTTTGCACCGCCTGTCCTTTCTTAGCGCCCACGTAACCAACAAACAGTTGGTCACTCACCCGGAACTGGCGTGTGCGATCCAGATAGTAAGAGAGCACACGTTTTGGGTCCAGACGGTGTAGCCTCTCTTCCTCTTTCGAAGGATGCGGAGGCGGAAAGAAGGTGGGTAGGGTGATGGACTGCCCGATGTGGAAGGCTGTGACTACCTTGGGCAGGAAAGAAGGTTTTGTCCACAACAAACCTTGTCCGGATGGACAGAAAGGAAAGGAGGTTTAGAGGAAAGAGCCTGGAGCTCACTCACTCTCCTGGCAGAGGTGATGGCAACCAGGAAAGCAGTCTTAAGTGTAAGAAGACGGAGAGGACAGTTATAAAGCGGCTCAAAGGGAGCGCACATCAAGAAAGTTAGAACCAGGTTCAAGTCCCACTGGGGCACCACGAAAGGAACAGGACGGAACATATGAGTGATGCCCTTTAAGAATTTGTTTACAATGGGGGACTTGAACAAAGAAGGCTGATCAGAAAGCCTTACGAAGGATGAAAGGGCAGAAAGGTAGCCCTTGATAGTGCCCAGAGCACAGCCCTGCTGGGCAAGAGAAAGAAGGAAGAGGAGAACCTCAGAAAGAGGGGCATTGAGAGGACCCACAGCCTTTGCTCTGCACCATGCCACAAATCTGTTCCACCTGCAGGCGTATACAGACTTTGTGGAGGGACGCCTGGCTGCCAGAATGACATTGCAGACTTCAAGAGGCAAGTCAAATGGCCTCAACTGTCGCCGCTCAATCTCCAAGCATGGAGGTGGAGGCTGGACAGGTTCGGGTGGAGGACCATCCCCTGCTGCTGCGACAGAAGGTCCTCCTGAAGAAGCAGACGAACCGGGGGATCGACTGACATACTGAGTAGCTCGGGATACCAGTACCTTCGCGCCCAGTCCGGAGCCACAAGGATGACTTGGGCCCGGGCGCGCCTGATTTTCTTCAGCACTCCGGGCAGAAGTGGTATAGGCGGAAAGGTGTACAACAGACCGCAACTCCACTTGCAACGAAAAGCGTCCCCGAGCGAGCGCTGCCTTCTAAATTCCAATGTGCAGAACTGATGACATTGCGCATTCTCTTCGGTGGCGAATAGAACTAACCAAGGCTCTCCCCACTGCAGAAAGAGGCCTTGCGCCACGTCCAAGTTCAGACGCCATTCGTGATCCATCATGCACCTTCGGCTGAGCTCGTCCTCCCTGGCGTTCAGAGAACCTGCCAGTGATGTTCCAGCCACTGCCAGAGGCGCAGAGCCTCCTGGCAGAGGGTCCACGACCCCACCCCGCCCTTTGTTGCAGTACCACATGGCGGTGGTGTTGTGTTGTCCGTGAACACCTGCATTACCCTCCCCCGGACAGAGGGGAGGAATGCCTTCAGTGCTAGACGAATCGCCCACAGCTCCAGAAGGTTGATATGGAGCCGGGACTTCGCCGGAGACCAGAGGCCTCTGATCTCCGCCTCTCCCATGTGGCCTCCCCAGCCCTGGAGGGACGCGTCCGTCACAACTATGTGCTCTGGTTGGGGAAGGGAGAGGGATCTGCCGCTGACCCAATCGCGGTCCGTGAGCCACCACTGCAGCTGTCTCGCAGTGCCCTCCGAGATCATGACATTGTCGGACAGGTTGCCCTGATGCTGGGCCCACTGAAACTTCAGGTCCCACTGCAGAGCCCGCATCCACCACCTGGCGTGATGCACCGGAAGGATGCAGGAGGCCATCAGCCCCAGAAGTCGCAGCGTCAACCTGACCGAGACCCGGGATAAAGGCTGAAAGATTGGAATCAGAGCCTGAATATCCCGGACCCGCTGTTCGGGAGGATAAACCCGAAACTGCGCCGAGTCGAGGACCGCTCCGATGAAGAGGAGCTTCTGAGAGGGGCACAGGTGTGACTTTGGCACATTGATGGAAAACCCCAGCTGGTGCAGGAGGTCCGAAGTTGTCTGGAGGCGGCTGACGACTGTCTGGGGTGAGCCCGCCTTCAACAACCAGTCGTCTAGGTAGGGGAAGACTGAAACCCCTAACCTGCGCAGATGAGCTGCCATCACTTTCGTGAACACCCCTGGGGCGCTGGTAAGGCCAAAGGGGAGCATGGTAAACTGAAAATGCTCGTGGCTTACCGTGAACCGCAAGTAGCGCCGGTGGGCCGGCAGGACAGGGATGTGGAAATAAGCGTCCTGCAAGTCCAACGCTACCATCCAGTCTCCTGGGTCCAGGGCAGCTAAGACCTGAGCCAATGTCAGCATCTTAAACTTCTCCTTCCGGAGGAAGCCATTGACGTTCCGTAGGTCCAAGATAGGGCGCAGACCCCTTTTGCCCTTCTTGGGTACCAGGAAGTAGTGGGAGTAACAACCACACCCTACTTCTGGCCCAGGAACGCACTTGATGGCCCCCTTGGCCAAGAGGGCTGTAACTTCCTCTTGCTGGAGTTGCAAGTGAACCACCGAAACGCAGTGGTATTGCTGTGGCATGGCTGGAGGGGTCGCCTCGAAGGGGAGGGTGTAGCCCCTTCGGACGATTTGCAGCACCCACATGTCCGACATGACAGTGCACCAGTGGAAGTGGTGATGGCGAACCCTGCCCCCCCCCACTGGCGTCACATGGGCCTGAAAGCACGGACTAGGAGGGTTTTGAGGCGGATGCTGCAGGGGAAGGTGTGGACTGTCCCCGACCGCCGCCACGGCGGTTTCCACGGCAGCCACCACGCTGTGTATTAGTCTGCGGTGCGTGGCTGGCAGCACGTGTGAGAGCGCCCCTTCCTTAGACACGAAAGGAGCAAAAGGCACCTGTTTGCTGTTGTGGGGCCGAGAGGCCCAAGGACTTGGCCGTAGCCCTGGAGTCCTTAAAACGCTCAAGCGCATGGTCTGCCTTGTCACCAAAGAGGGGACGGCCATCAAACGGCATGTCCAGAAGTGTGGCCTGGACATCAGCAGAACAGTTGGCGGTCCTCAACCAGGCTTGGCGTCTAACTGCCACCGTCGTTGATGCCCAGTGAGTCCCTGGTATCCAGCCCACACCGAATGGAATAGCGTGCCGCATCTCGACCCTCCGCAAGGGCTTGGGCGAATTTTGTCTGGGCCTCCTCCGGACATTGTGGCAGCACGTCCGCGACCGTGCCCCACAGAGTGTGGGTGTAGCGCCCCAAGAGGCATGCCGTATTGACTGACCGCAATCCCAAACTCAGGACGAAAACACCAAATTGTTCGTACCTCTTGGATTCCCGATCGGGCGAAGCCGTCAGGAATGCGGTCTGAGAAGTAGAGGCCTGGATAACCAGGCTCTCGGGGGTGGGGTGGATGGACAAGAAGCAAGGGTCGCCCGGAGCCGGGCGGTAGCATCTGTCCACGTTCCCATCTACAGGCTGACCTGTAGCGGGCTTGGACCAAGTGCCCAAAAGAACGTCACACAAGGCCTCATTAAATGGCAGCAGAGGCTCAGCCGAGCTTGCCTGCGGTTTAAGGACCTCAGTGAGGAGGTTAGTCCTCACGGCCATGACAGGGAGCTCCAGGCCCAAGGCCTTGGCCGCCCACGTCAACACTACACTATAGGCAGCCCCCTCCTCCGTAGCCACGGTTGGAGGGGAGACAAAACCAGTGTCTGGCGAAGTGTCCAGTCCACTGGCATCCCCAAGCTCACATGTCCAGTCCTGCTGAGACTGGCACTCCTGTGCCAGAGGGTCCACAGACCCTCCCAATCTTCCTGATCACCCATCACCTGAAATTCAGGTTCAAAGGATGGGGCCGGTTTGTGGAAATAAATGACTTCATACGACGTTCAGAGCGGCTCTCCGGCGCCGGAACCGAATCGAGGGCAGGATCGGGCGGCATCGGGGGTGACACTCTAGGGGCCGGCGTCGGTGAGGTCGACCGGCGACGACCTGGATCCGGCAGGGGATCCCGTGGGGGCCTGCGGCGCCGGGACCCAAGTCGCCGACGGCGTCGGAGCCGAAGCACCCGACCCGCTAGGCCCCTCAGCCTGGACCGCTGGGCCCGAAGGCGCCACGGAACCCGGCGGAGGAGGGAGAGACCTCATGGCCATGAGGTACCACTCGACCTCCTCAGGCGTCTCATCGTGCCCAGGGACCGGAAGATGTGGGGCAGGCTGCGCGCTCGCGACTCCGTCGGAGCCGCGTGGGTGGTGTCACCCAAACCCCCAGCCGCGTCGCGCGAGCGTCAGGGTGGGTCGGAAGAGCGATGACGCCTTTCCGACCTCTCATGCCTCTTACCTGAAGATCTTGATCCCGAAGACCGATGCAGACTTTAGGAACTACGAGGGCTCCGACCCCGCGACCGGTCCCTCGACCTCCTGTGGGACTGGGACCTTGAACGGCGCGGGCCGACTGCCGGATCTCAAGTCGCCTGTGGGACCGCTCCTGCCTAGCCTTAGACGTCAGGGCCCGGCAGTCGGAGCAGGTTCGGTCGTCGTGGTCGAGGCCAAGACACTGAAAGCACCGTCGATGGGGGTCAGTAACAGACATCATTCGGTTGCACTTGGAGCCGGGTTTGAACCCGGGCATCCCTACCGGCACCGTAGGAGTCGAACGACTCGAGAAAAACCAGATCAAAAGATCAAAAAAGCTTAGTCAAAAAGTGACTAAGGGGTAGAGCTTCTCCGGATCTGCGCTAGCTGGTGTGGAAAAAAGAAGAACTGACATCAGCGCGCGGCGTATAAGTACTCCGGCGACGCCATTCCGGCGCTAACGACGCCGACGATAGACGCGAAGCCGCGGACGACACCTACCGACGCGCAGGGGTATTGCTACGCGAAAGTTTCCGGATCCAGTCTGACGCCTGGGGATATTCTAAGGTAAGGTATCTATCACTAACGTGTCTCTTTCAGATATGAAGCTTGGAAAATCACGCAAATGGAAACTGCAGAAAAGATACAAGAAATTGATTGTATTCATTTAGACAAAGCTCTCTCTGTAGTGGACAATGGGTTAACGACTCTGTCCTCCAGAATTTATTCTTTGGACAGCATTGTATCATCTGCCATTGACATAATAGAGCAGCACTTGCTAATGTTACAACATGGCCAGTTTAATTACGTTCTATAATGCAGCTAGGCTGGACGTTACAAAATCTCATTCAGGCTACGTGCCATGGCGCCTAATCAACACCACGTCATTGTTTGCTGTATTTAACCTTACAGATAAACAAATCTCTTTGGCACAAAGAGGAGCAGACTATACGGTGCTGAGCATTGAAAACTGGAAAGATTACCATTGACAGTTTCTGAGAAGCCTGTCATTGAATGGCACCATCACGATACCAGTGACGATTTTCTAATTTCAGTATTGCTTAAGCCACATACCAGCGGGCCTGTATGAAAGGTTGGGTAAAGAGTACATTAAGTCGACCTGGACTTTACCGTATACACACAAATGTTGTAGTGGGGGAAAGTAAGTATTTCTTAGTGGTAAGAATTGTAAGAACTCACTGAGTGGTACACTCTTGTCAAGGTATTAATTTACACGGAGCCTGCGAAGGTTCTTCAAACAACCTTTCCTGCCACCTGCACGGGACACCAGCAGCCTTGATAGAACCAGTTTTCAGGCATCTTTCCAATGGCAGCTACGTTATACTCAATGATCACAGCTGTTGTGGCATGTTGCCCGGAAGATCGTATCTAGTAGTGTGTTGGCCAGGGTCACTTGTATGCAATTATTATATCCAAAAAGCAAAAGACAGGCAGACAGCGTTATGACCTTCAATGAATATCTCTTCTATACGAATTGATACTTTAAGCAGAATGAAAGCCATACTTTTGCAAAAAACTGTGCCACTGACCTCGTCCAGAGAAACGTATGATCTGCAGGTTGCAAGGACTTCTGCAGAGATGCATGCATTATTATCAACAAATTGTCCAGTACATTTCGCCGAAATGTTAGGTCAAATCTTAAACATGTCTGATACCAGCGGCATCGCACATGTATTTAAGACAATTTTTTCGGGACTGTTAACACCATTTGAAACAGTCCTTGGCATTTTTCCAAATTTCGTGCACTGTGTGTTCAGCGGCCTGCCTCTCATTTTGGGACTCGTAGCAGGAATTCTATTTATATTCCTTCTGCTCCGATATTGCAAGTCCAGTCACCAGCGAAACCCAGGCTACCATGGAACAAGCTCTCCCTGCCATGAGGTATCGTGAGAGAATTACACAGATTCTTGGCTTGGCTCGTTTAAGAGATCTGAACACCACTTGGTTCCTTTCGTTCAGACCAATCATTGCATCTTACCTGTTCTACGATGCCTGCTTTGTGGAGAGGAATGCGTGTTGGACATTTGTCTTACACTTCCATCAGTCCTGCCATCGGATTTTGCCGCCTTGCTAGGTCCGGTAACGACTCATGCATTGTGTTGCCCCCAACGGCTGCCAATTCTGATGACGGCATTTACTGAGGTCTCACCGGCATGTCTAACTGAGGGTGAGATATGTGACACTACAGGCACACAGGTACCACCTACTGCGGACATTGCTAATGCATCAAACTCTGATGGCGATGATCCTTGAGCACATTTGACCTGCTAACTGAAGTGGCTCCACTTTCGCCTACTATGGTAGACGGTTTCTTTGACAGCCTCGACGATCTTATGTTTTCTCCTGACACCGAGAATAACTTTTGATTCATGCACACAGCGTTCCCGGAATTCTGAAATTCAGCCTTCGTTTTTTCAAAACAAACCGTCTAACAATTTGACCTTTTTCCAAAATAGAACTTTTGGCACAGAGTAATCTGCTTAAAGTAGAACTATTCTTAGAGAACAAGATTTCTTTTGAAAAACTTTCTAAATGACAATATTTGGCCTTGTCCTAAAAACGAAACAGTTTATATATTATGCTATGGGATGGTCTCGACTTTTTTTCTGTACCTTAAGAGACATTTCATGAATGTGATTTCGTATTTCATAAAGGTTAGAGTATATGCTCTCATAATATGCTTCATATCTGTTGAGACTTGTTTTTTCATACAGTTTATACTCATTACATGTGAACAAGCCTTTTCAAATGCAATTTGTATTTTGGGTGGGGTTGTAAACACTAGCCTTAGATATGTTCAGTGCTTATAAATTTAGATTTATTGAACTTAATATCGTGGAGTGGGTGTTATGTACGAATCTAGGACCCTAGTGTAATTTTCCCGATTCATGCCCATATATAGGTATAAATCACCCGATCCTTATATAGGCATAGAAATCATACCCTTATTTAGACAGCCTATGCAGCCCAAATACAGCATGGCTACTTCCACTAAGTTCCGAGAATCTACAACGATTTCTTGGAAAAACCCGCCTTCAGCAGCTAGGGACTTACCCTTGCCTGAATACTAATTTATCTAGGAAATCATGGAGTTTTCAAAGAACTGAGTCTTTGATGACGTTATTATGTCCAATCATACGTCAAACTCTGCACCTTCAAGGTATAAATATGCCTACATTTGCCCAGACAAACACACAGTGGTATGGAGCAGTTCGACTATCTACTTGCCTGACGCGCCCTGCAGCAGCAAGTGCCGAAGGAAGACGACCCTCCAGCTGACGCACTGAGATACGCTGTCTTTTCTCCTGCCGAGAAATTCAGCTCCAGTGTTTCCAGGTTACCCTTGCGTGTTGATGGGAAATCAAGTCCTGAGAGAGAGATACACAATACCTCTTTCATTCTAAAACCAAGGTACGGAGCCGATTAGACCCTTAGAGAATTCTTGGAAAAGATTCTTGGCAAAAGAATACTAAACTTAAGCTACACCTCACTTACTTCTTCCCTCGTCGTACTAGACCTAGGTTAAGTACACCGGGGTAGGCGTATTTTAGAAGCACCAGTTGAGTACTTTTAGTCATTATTTATTAATGTATGTATCTTATGTTATTTTATATGGCTTAGAAACCATACCATGCTTTCTCAGTATTATTTTATAATACTATTCATGATGTACGCATTATACTTTATAACCAGTATTAAGATTGTGGCAGTACATTTCTTATGTCCGAGAAAGAAGACTGTTCAATAAATACTTTTTATTGAAAACGCCCATCTCTCTATTTTCTCAGTACCTCTGGTGAAACGAAGCATGCAGGATGGACTGAGTAAAATGGCCATCTATTGTTTCCGCGACTCTAGAGATTGATTTCTTATTCTTGGGAAACAAAGTTGTCATGTTTATGCGGTTGTCAGAAACGAATCCCTTCTTGTGAATTCGAGAATGTTTCTAGTGACCTCTGAGCTAGCTGGCACTCACAATTAAGTCTAATATATGCAATAGAGACCTAGTCGACCTCAGTCCTACATCTAGACTATTCCAATGCGCAGAGCCTATTGGGAATATAGGAACTACACTACAGTTGAGTAGCTCGGTATATCAGTATCTTCGTGCCCAATCCGGAGCCACAAGGAGGACTTGGGCCTGGTTGTGCCGAATCTTCTTCAGCACTCTGGGCAGAAGTGGTAGAGGCGGAAAGGCGTACAACAGACCGCAGCTCCAGTCACGACAAAAAGCGTTACCGAGCGAGTGCCGCCTTGGAAATTCAAACGTGCAGAACTGATGACATTGCGCGTTCTCTTCTGTGGCGAATAGATCTAACCAAGGCTCTCCCCAATGCTGAAAGAGACCTTGCGCCACGTCCGAGTTCAGACGCCATTCGTGATCCATCAAGCACCGGCGGCTGATTTCGTCCACCCTGGCGTTCAAAGAACCTGCCAGGTGTTGAACCACCAAGGTAATGCTATGTCCAGAGACGCAGAGCCTACTGACATAGGGTCCACGACCCCACCCCGCCCTCTTTGTTGCAATACCACATGGCGGTGGTGTTGTCCGTGAACACCTGCACCGCACTTCCCATGAAAGATAGAAGGAATGCCTTCAGTGCTAGCCGGATCGCCTGAAAATCCAAAAGATTGATATGGAGCCGGAACTCCGCGGGAGACCAGAGGCCTAGTCACTACTGTGTGCTCCGGTTGGGGAAGGCAGAGGGATCTGCTATTGACCCAATCGTGATTCGTGAGCCACCACTGCAAATTGACTTGCAGTGCCCTCCTAGATATGGACATGATCGGACAGATTGCCCTGATGCTGTGCCCACTGGAACTTCAGGTCCCACTGCAGAGCCTGCATATGCCATCTGGCATGTTGCACTAACCGGATGCAGGAGGCCATCAGGCCCAAGAGCCGGAGGGTCACCCTTACTGAAACCCGGGATAGAGGCTGAAAGATTGGAATCACAGCCAGAATATCCCGGACTCGCTGCTCGGGAGGATAAACCCAAAACCGCGTAGAATCCAAAGCCGCTCCGATGAAGGGGAGCTTCTGAGAGGGACTCAGGTGCGACTTTGGCACGTTGATGGAGAAGCCCAGCAAAAGCAGGAGGTCCGCCGTAGTCTGAGGTGGGGGACAACTGCCTGGGGCGAGCCCGCCTCCAACAACCAGTCGTCGAGGTAGGGGAAGACTGACACCCCTGACCTGCGCAGGTGAGCTTCGACAACCGCCATCACTTTCATGAACACCCGAGGGGCGCTGGTAAGGTCGAAAGGGAGCACAGCAAACTGAAAATGCTCCTGGCCTACCGTGAACCACAGGTAACACCTGTGGGCCGGCAGGACAGGCTTGTGAAAATAAGCGTCCTGCAAGTCCAACGCTACCATCCAGTATCCAGGGTCGAGGGCAGCCAAGATCTGAGCCAGAGCCAACATCTTGAACTTCTCCTTCTGGAGAAAGCAATTGACATCTCTGAGGTCCAAAATGGGGTGCCAGACCCCCTTGTCCTTCTTGAGGACCAGAAAGTAGTGGCTTGCTGAAGGAACGTGACTGAGCACCCCTGCTGTGTCCACGAAAGGAACGAAAACCGGGAGTGGCCGGGCTCTTTGTAGGCAGATCCAAGGACTTGGCCATGGCCTGCGAGTCTTTAAAACGCTCCAGTGCACTATCAGCCTTATCGGCAAACAGGCGAGTGCCATCAAAGGGCATGTCCATGAGCGAACCCTGGACATCGGGCGAGAACCCAGTAGAACGCAACCAGGCATGGCGGCGCAGCGCCAGTCATAGAAATATCCCTGCTCAACGAGTCAGCGGTGTCCAAACCACACCGAATGGCGAACTTAGCCGCATCCTTACCCTCAGCAACGGCTTGTGAATGAACAGCCTGAACTTCCTCAGGACACTGAGGCAGTACCTGAGCCACGGTATCCCACACCGCATGGGAGTAGCGGCCTAATAAGCAGGCGGTGTTCACCGACAGCAGACCCAAGCTGACCGAGGAGAACAACCGCTTACCGAACTGTTCCTGCTTCTTAGAGTCCTTATCCGTCGGAGCCGTGCGAAAAGCACTCTGTGACGTTGAGGCTTGGACAACCAGACTCCCAGGCGTCGGATGGGTGGTGAGGAAGGCAGGGTCACCAGGCGCAGGGCGGTGACACCTGGCAACATTCTTGTCCACAGGAGCCCCTGTGGCCGGTCGCAACCAAGTAACCACCTGGACATTGGCGAGGGCGTCATTGAAGTGAAGCAGCGGCTCCGACGAGGTAGACGCCGTCTGGAGCACCTCGGTGAGGAGGTTGGTCTTGAGGGCCACCGTGGGAAGGTCTAGGTTGAGGACCTCGGTAGCAACACGGAGCACCATCGTGTAGGAAGCACCCTCCGAGATCGTGGGCGGAGGAGTGGCAAACCCCGGGTCAGAAGAGACATTTAGGTCGCCTGCGTACTCCAGATAGTCCACCCAGTCCTGCTCGAAGTCACACTGATGGGCAAGAGGGTCCTCGGACCCCTCCCAATCATCCTCAACCTCTGTTGACGGGGGAGCCGGCCGCGGCGGCGGAGCCGGAGGAGGGACGAACTACGTCAGAAACGCACCGTCTCCCAATGCGGATCCCAGGCAGGAATGAAATGGTCCTGGAACCGGGGCAAGGGCGGAACAAATGGCACCCACTGAGGCACCGACGACAGAGCAGAGGGCGGCGCAGGGCCAGAGCCGGCAGTGCCAGTCCCCGGGGCTGGAGCCAACTGCATAGGATCCTGTGGCACTGAAGCTGGATCCACTGGCGGCGCCGATGGGCCAACAGGATCTGGACACAGGACCACGGGGCCTGAAGGCGCACCAGCAGTAGCCCAAGGTTTAAAAAGGCGGTCCATGGTGGCAAGAAACTCATGTACCTGTACGGGAGTCGCCGACAGACCCGGGAGAAGGTGGATAGGCCGCGGGACTCCCAGGCTCCAAGGGAGCCACAGGGGCATAACCCCTGTTCTCCTCGTCCGCATCCGAGGACCGACGGGGGGACGTCGGAGAGCGAACACGCTCCTTCGACTTCTTTTTATGTCGTAGCTTACAGGAATCCGAGTGCGAAGACTTGGAGCCCGAGGAGCGACGACTGCAGCCCCGGGAGCGGTCCCGGGACTTGGAGCGGCGTCGGGACGAGTGCTGGACCTCCAGCAGCATTCTGCGCCGCTTCCTCTAGGCCTTCAGGGCATAGCCCAACAGTCCCGGCAGGCCAGGGAGTCGTGATCAGTCTCCAGGCAGTAGAGGCAAACATCATGGGGGTCCGCCACCGACATATTGCGACGGCAGGCCCCACAGGACTTAAAGCCAGGCATCCCTACGTGCACCAGGAGAAAAAAAGGGGAGACAAAAGTCTCAAAAGAATAGTTAAAAAAATGACTAAGGTACGTGCTCAAAGAACTGATGTCAGCGCGCATAGAAGGCGCCTAAGTAGTCTGCGTGACGTCATCTTGGCGCATACGACGCCAGCGACAAATGCAGAGCCGCAGGACGCCACCTACTGACGCGCTAAGGTACTGCTAAGCAAAACTTCTCGGATCCAGTCTGACGCCTGGGGATATTCTAAGGTAAGGAATCTATCACTAACGGGTCTCTTTCAGATTCCACCGTTAACGAAACAGGTCGGCCCAGCAAGTCAGTTGTGTTAAAGCCACAACTCCTAGTGAATTTTTTTGCATCCCTCCCATCCTTCACCGCCTGGGAGAGTACCACCCGAGCCTCCTTTGGGATCTCTGGCAGCACTTGCGCAACAGTCTCCCAAAGGGAGTGGGAGAAACGGGCCAATAAGTATGCAGTACTCGGCGACCGCAATGCCAGGCAGGCAGAAGAAAACATCTTCTTCACAAGCATTTCTAGCCTCTTGGATTCCCTGGCAAGGGAGGGGGGGGAAGCGGAAGGGATCACGTCATGGGAAGTTGGAGCCTGCACCACCAAGCTCTCAGGTGTGGGGTGTTGGCTGAGGAACCTTGGGTCACCCGGAGCAGGCCTGGGGCGGCGAGCAAGTGTCCTATGCACAGGAGCCCCTGTGCTAGGCTTGGATCAGGGGCATTCAGTTAGTGCTTCATCAAAGGGCAAAAGGCTTTCAGAAGTGGTAGCACCAAGCTGAAACACATCGGTCAGAAGATTAGTCCTGATCTGCACGGAGAGCAACTCCGAGGACCTCAGTTACCCTCCTTACCACCATGGCATAAGAACCTACTCCTCCGTAGCCACAGTTGGCGGGGAGAGTATGCTTGTATCTGAATAGGTGTCCAGTCCACCCGCTTCCCCAAGTTCCTCATACTAGTCCATCTGTTCTACAGATGGATTCTGGTGTTCTAAAGAGTCCATAGACCCCCCTCAGTCCTCGCCCATCCACAGACCTCTCTCAGTCCTAGCCCGTGACTGAAAAGTCCTGAAAATGACCAGGCAACAACATAGAACCCCTGGGTTTCACCAACGCAGGAGTCTGTGTCGCTCAATGCCAATCCGACTCAGACTTACCATGGATAAAGATGGGGCTGGCACCAAATGGGGGGCAGAAACTTCGGGTCAGATGTCAGGGAAGGTTGTGAAGGCACGACCAGTGCCGTCCCAGAATCGGACCCATGAGACCCCACTGGCATTTTGACCGGAGCAGGCAGTGTAATCCCATGTGCCCTCTTCCGACCCCGCGGGGTCCAAAGGCTCACCAGAGGGGTCGGCCCGCTCAAATACGCGGCACGTGGCCTCAAAATTATTTTTGAGCAGGAGTCGCTCCGGCTCCTGGAAATGGAGGGAGTCGACCCTGGCTCCGGCTCCACATAGCCATGCCTAGAGGGCTAATGTTCATCACCTCGTTCAGCTGAGGCGAAGATGAAGTCCATTTCAACAATTTTTTTCTTGTGCCTCTTCCTCAAGAGTCCCAAAGAACTCAAGTGGACAGAAGAGTACTTGGGGCTCCGAGAGCAGTCCTGGGACCTCTTTTTCTTCGATTGGTACCGGTATCTCCGCAGAGTCTTGTCTGCCGGTGTCGACTGCCGGGCCACAAGGAGCTTCATAGGACACTCGCACGAGGCCTTGGGAGCCATGGCCTGACAGTCCAAGCACGACTTTGAGGGTCATGGGACATCAGTATACACCTTGTCCTCCTTACTGAACATCAGAATTTCCCAGTATTGCCAAGTTTTCACCTACAAGTATCGAGACTGTCCTAAAGGCTGCAAGCCACTAAGGTCAAGTAATGTAGACTCCTCAAATTAAGAACGGTTTGGAAAGTGGTTTTGCAAAATTTGCAGAGTCTTCCCACTGACCAGACAGTTATACAAACATGGGTAAACATGCAATTTCTAACTAAGAAGGAGAACAGCCACCACCAAGAGAGATTTAGCAAATAATCTTGGTGTTAAACTCAGTGCACGCACATAGTAGAGTTTTGAACTAATTATTATTTAAATAAAACATGCATTTTAGTGACCTGGATGCACAGGGATGTGGCAACATGCATACTTAACCCTTTCCGTGCTGATGACGGAACTGCTCCGTCATCAGCCGCGGTGGCGCTGTGCTGATGACGGAGCGGTTCCGTCATGGCCCGCTCGCCGCGCCTGCGCTGGGCGTTCCATTGAGCGGGTGGGGCCATGACGGAACCGCTCCTTCATGAGCACAGCTCAACCGCGGCTGGTGACAGAGAGGTTCCGTCACCAGCATGTGTGCGCCGCGCGGCCCCCCCGCCCCCTTAGCGCTGCGGCGGAATAGCCGCCGCAGCGAAGGTGTTAAGATCCACCACAGCCATCTAATCCTCTAATTTTAACAAGCGGATATTCTCCTGCAGCATGATCTTTTTAAGTGTATTGTATTTGAATAATGATTTATGGTCATTATACTAACATTGGTCTTAAAGTTCCATTGTCTTTTGAGATTTGTAAATATACAGAGTACACAAAGTACACACCTGTCCTCTTTCTGGGAGTGGTAGGTCCTCCATTACTCCGTTTGTCAGCAGGACTACAATTTCTTCTATCAAAAATGGCTGATTAAGGTGGTTCGCTTTGTAAGTAGTGGATGATGTCTGGGCACTGTATGAGATACTATGCAGTTTCCTCACTCTCCTGAGAATAACACCCACTGACGTGATATTAATAGATATTGCTCGAGAAAAAAAAATCTCAATGTATCCCCTAAAAGTGTTCTGTGATCCAAGGAAGTGTGGATGGCTTCATTGTTCGATAGCAGAGGTACTCTTGTTTGAGGTTCTCCAGCACGGGCTCAAGTAGTGTCTTGAAAACTGCCTCTAATATACCACTGGGGTTGCATTACTGCTGTTGTTGCTCATTCTGGGAGTTCAGATGAGTCAGAAATTAATGTCTGGTGCTACAAGTTGATTTACTATTCTATAACCAGTATAAAGGAAAGGCTCCTGCTGCACAGCACCTATGGAATCTGCTACTTCTATATCTTAATTTAGTTTTCCTAAACTATCCCCTACCTCTAGTCCAATAAGATACTTTCCATTAAAGGAAAGAGATAACAAAGATTGACGCTTTCAATCAAGCATGTTTCAGGATAATCAGACTGGTTTAACATTTCTGAAAGCATCTATCCAATGAGTCCATGTCAAAACGTGTTACAAACAGTTTTGTCCCTCTTTACCTATCATCCTGACTTCTCGGTCAATATCGAATTTTGTTTTTCTAAAAAAAGGTCCAGTATCCTCTGCATTGTCTATAATCAATGCACTAAAGAGATTAAAATACTTGGTTGTGCTCCTCCATTTTGACATGAAGACTTGATAGAACTCTGTTCCATTAGAACCCAATACACTTGTCATCTATACCTTTAGTGGCAGATTGTTTTTTATAACAGTACACCTTGCATGCAGAGCAGTTTGTGCTGTCACAGTCCCTTGGTTAAGGATAGGTTGCAATCTTGGCGCTGGTCTGGCCAGGGTTATCTGGATTTACAACTGGAGCATAACTTAAAAGCCAAATCTTTGATTACTTCCTCCAAGAGAGTGGCTCTCTTTAGGACTTGGTTCATCACTGAAGTTTTGATAGTCAAAAATCCTTTCCAGTGTTGTGTAGTGTGCAAAATATGCTCCAGTGAGGCTTCAAATTGTGTTCCAAATAATAATCAATGCACCTTCTACATAATGGTCTCAGGGACACTTGACCGTCATATCTGGGGGTTTCTAAATATTTATGAACCAGCTCTTAATTCCACAGCCATTCCTTAATCTCTTAGATAGTTATATGGTAATGATCCTTGTGGCTGACTAGCACAGCACAAAACTTGCACCTCCAAAAAAAGTTCCTTTATCAGGATTTGTCTCTTCGAATTGAGTATTTAGAAAAACCTTGCAACTGGGTAACAACAATACACTTATTGCTCCAATCTGCGCACATTATTCTCCCAATTAAAAATTATTTTTTTAAAGACAGCCCAAACATGCAAATAGGGGTACATGCATGGGTGCTGCAGCATCTCTGATCACTAGTCAATATATTTAGGAGATGTGCAGGCTGGACGTTCTTGTGACTACAAAGCAAAAAAAGGCAGGAAAATTAGGTACTTATCTCTAACTTCGGTTCCCTGAATTGGAATCTTTCATAGATCCACATGCTTGAATTATCCCAGTTGTCGAAATGGGAGTCCCACAGCATCTTTTATAAAGAGGTAAACAACATAACCATAGGCTACAATGCAATAAAAAGTCTGTGCAATAGTCTATCCATATCCTTTTGTAAAAAGGATCAAACTTGAACCATAACCAATAAGGAGAGAGCACACTGAGGCAGACTGTGGGAGAGAAGGGTCTGCTTCCTATAGTCACCCCTACTTTTTGCTGAGATTTTCTGGTTTTTCGACTTTAGTGTGGCTGTGGGCCTGCTAATCAGACCCACAGCCCAGCTGTTCCCTCTCTAAATTGATACCATGTACTTTAGGTACATACCTGATTGGGTTTTGGGTCACCTTTGTGAGCCCCTGTATAGTGTACCATAGGTACCCAGGGCATAGGTGCATCCAAGGCCTACCAGGGGTTGCAGCATGTATTATGCCACCCCTGGCTGGCCATCCAAACTGACACCACAGGCTGATCACTCAGCTTGGGTAAGGTGGTGTAATCACCCCTTAATTAGATATAGTATACATATATATATATATATATATATATATATACACACACACACATATGCACCTATAAGTCACTCCTATGGTAGGCCTCCACAATCCTGGAGGCAGAGTGCTTGGTTTTATGTGAGAGGGTGCCCAAGCATGAGCTGAGCCCCTCTGCAGCTTTCAGAACCATCTCCTTATAGCTGTTCTATGATATAGCCATACCATATACTCTTAAGTGCATTATAATCCTCGCGGTTAATGCTAACTTTGGTTTGGCGTTATCAAAACATGTCGTGTAAGGTGTCAAACACTTTGGAATACTACCCCCCCCCCCGCCCCCGCCAATTCTGGCGGCGGGGGTAGCATTCCACCCTTCTAGAGGGAAAAGACGTGTATGTTACTGCTTTACCCGGTTAAAGTTAAACAGAGCCCCAGCATCACAAAATAGATGCTGCTGCCACAGACACAAGTCTGACCTCCTGCTGCTGGACGAAACTCCGGCAGGGGAGGCCTGGACAATAGGTTTCCTGTCCAGGGAGGTGCCAGCACCTCCCCAGACAGGCAGATGTGTATTGGGACAGGGAGGGCTTTTTGAGACACTGCCTGGGGCACAGAAGGTGCTCAATGCATAGCCCGGTTCAAACCAGTTGCTGGGGCACTCCAGCCCCGCTCTAGCGTGAAACTGGACAAAGGGAAAGGGGTGTAACCACCCCCTTCCCAGGTCCACCCATAGGTGGGTCCTAGCAGGTAATCCAGCCCCTTTTCTTAGTATAAGTATAGGAGCTGTGTCCCCAGGACTTTAGATTATCCTGGAACGAAACTTTGATACAGAACTCTTGGACCTTCGACGTTCTATTTCGACTAGAAGACTGAAAACATCTCCCTTGTGGTCAAGGAGTGACCACACTGTGCAAACAGGCACCATAAGTAACTTGCTGGTCTGCTTTGTCGACGCTCCCACCGGAACCCAAAGACTCAGCGACACAGAAACTGGACTTCCAGACTTCTCTGACTCCGACCCACATCCACAGCAAAGCTGAGACCGGTGGCGGACACGAGAGACGTGGGACCAGACACCCTGGACATCCTCCATTTTGTTAACTGCATCGACTCCTGAGGTAACTTGAAGTTGGGCATTGGGGTACGAGAAGCCCCAGACTCGAGCACCATTTGCACCGAAGCTCAGCCCTCCACGAGTGCCGCGTGGGGCCCGCTCTTGCATTTCAGCTTGACGCGTCTTCCCGGTTGCTAGCCCGTTGGCTAGTACGCCTCCTGAAGACAAACCTTTTGTAGTGTAGTTCCTATTTTCCCTATAGGCCCTGCACATTGGAATAACAAACAGCAGTTTAGACGTAGGACTGAGGTCTTCTAGGTCTCTACTGACTATGTTAGACTTAATTTAGGTTTGCGCCAGCTAGCTCAGAGGTCACTGGAAACTTTCTTGACTGAATAGGAAGTGATCAGCTTCCCTGGTTCAGACAAGAAGGGATTCAGCTTCCGACAACCGCATAAACATGACAACTTTGCTCCCTCAGAATAGGAGTCAATCTGTAGCGTCGTGTGAAACAATAGACAGCTATTTCACTCTGTCAGTTGTGCATATTTAATTTCACCAGGGTGCAGAGAATAGAGAGAAGGGCGTTTTCAATAAAAAGGTATTATTTATTGAGCAGTCTTCCTTCTCATGCAAGAGAAATGAATTGCCACAATTGCAATACTTATTGTGAAGTAAAGTACGTACAGTAAAAGGAGTATTATGAAATAATACTGTAAAGCATTGATATGGTTTCTTAGCCATAAAACGCTTTAAAATGGATAAAACATATATACATATATACATAGGTTAACGTGCTCAACTGGTGCTTCTAAAATACGCCTACCCCGGTGTACCTGACCCAAGCCTAATACGTGGGAAGGAGTAAGTAAGTAGCAGTTTAAGTTAAGTAGGTTGGTTGCCAAGGATCTATTCAAGAATTCTCTCTAAGGGTTTAGTCAGCACTGTACCTTGGGAATAGAATGTAGGAGGTCTTGTATCTCCCTCTCAGGACTCGATATTCCAGTCACCCGCAAGGGTAGGCTGGAAACGCCGGAGCTGGATTTTCTCGGCAGGAGAAAAGACAGCGTCTTTCTCAGCGCGTCAAAGAGGAGGGGCAGCGTCCGTGGGCTTCTCGCTTCTGCTGGGCTCTCGGAAAGTAGATTAGCTGCTCTGCTCCAGCAGCACCACCGTGTGTTTGCTTAAGGCAACGTTGGTATATTTATACCTGAAAGGTGCAGAGTTTGACGTAAGGTTTGGACATAAGACGTCAATAAAGATGTCACTAAGAACTGGCCGTTCTTTCAGTGCTCGCAGGAGTTCTATTACAAATCAAAACAAAGCAAGCGGGGCTTTCCCAGGTTGCTGGAGGTTTGGTGTGTCGAAATAACTCGGTGTGCTCTCTAGGAATCTAAGGAAGTAGCTTCTGTTGTGTCTTGGACTGCAGGGGCGATTTACTGAAATATGGCTCTGATTATTAAGCCATTATAGGGATATTATTGATTATAGCCGTATAGGGGCATAAAGTCACAATATTGAATCGGGTTCCTAGATAAAACACATCACTTTGAAACCAAACTGCTTTCCTGGTTGCTCCAGGCCTTGCTGGTCTGACCCGAAGCCCATCTTCACTTCCGGCGTGGATTGCGTTTGCCAAGGCTTGTTGGGTCCAGTCCGGATACCGACACCGCAGTCAACTAGATCCTTCGTGGGACAGCTCGAATCCAGCTCTTGGTCGTCGTTGACGCCTCCTGGTCCTCGTGGCTGCAGAGACAAGCTTCACCTCTTCACCTGAGATCATCGCGACATCGCCTGGTTCCTTCCTGGTCACTGGCTAGTGACCCAGACTCTGTCTCCTCTTTCAGGTTCTTCACATCTTCGATCCACCCTTGGATCCACCCGGACACTCTTCCTCTGGCCACCTGCAGCACTACTTTGCAGATCTTCATTGAAAGCATCAACGAAACCAGACACCAAAAGGCACCTATGCACCCGGCTTCCCTGGGTGAGGTAACACGAGTACTCCGGTGCTCCCGTGGGTCTTGACTCTCGAAGTGTCCTAGTCTAAAGGGGTTTTGTCGTAGTCCATCCGGAAGTGCCCTTAAACAGTAACTTTGCAACTCTTACGTTCTCCATTATAAGTCAATGGTAACTCGTGACTGTGTTTAGACACTGCACGCGTCTCCCGTGGGCCTCCTACTTCCTAACCTTTGGTTGTTTAGTGTAGCCCCAGCGATTCCTTAGGCTCTAGGCCTACTCACTGTTTCTGTCATGGTTCTTATACCACTTACTTAGTATATGGTTTGTGAGGCCCCTAGGGCATAACTGTATTTGTGCAACTTATTGTATGCTAATTGAGTAACTTGTGATGTACTTTTACCTCTGACCTCATAAAGAGTACAGAGGGGTTGTGTTAGAAATAAATACATATATATTTGATATTTACCTTGTGTGGTGTCCTTTCATTTGGTATTCAAGAGAATATAATTGGTAAAACAGCTTGCTTCACATGCTCTCTGAAGTCTTAGCCTATGACTGCTGGTCCATGCTACCACTAGGATAGCTTGTCTATAAGGTTGACTTTACAACCACCATCAATAAGGGTCGATTAGACTGCTGCAAGGTGCCCACTAGAAAAGTGGACATCATATGCCAGGCTAACTTCTCACACAGACTCCTTCAGATTTTCTACCTCACGTCATGTGAGAAGGAGTCTCTCTGAGCTCTGCTCAGTTTCTGTGATGGCACTGTCGCTGAAGCCTTAATTAACAACTCCAGTGACAAAACTGAAATGACTACTTTGTTCCTCATGCCAGATTTACCACCGTATATGTTCTAGTCTACAGCACCATCAACAAAACATTTTCTTCAACATCCTACTCAAATTTCTCGACTACCACAAACTAACTTGTAAGATTTACAAGAATCTGATGACGATGGGGCTTTTGTGCCTGCTAATAGCCCATCACAGCTCCATGTGTACTATCAAGATGATGTTCTTGAAGAGGAGGAGCATGAATCTGCTTATTTTGCACAGGAATACCATCACTGGCACTACCGAGACAGATCTAGGCACTACACGGTACCTTCACATGAACCCATGGACCACCTTCCAGTGGCCTTGGTGCAAGACTTGCAAGCAATGTTGAAGGACTACCATCAGCATTTTCTTGCAGCTGCAGGAGCAACAGCCCCCCCTCCTCCTCCGCCAGCTACGGCATCTCCACCTCCTAAGCCTCCTCCTACACCTTGAATAACACCAGCTTCAACACTGCCATGCCACCAGCGCAGGATGTATCTTCCTCTGATGATGACTGGGAGGAAGGAGAACTTCAGGACCATCGCTGCTGACCGTGTTCATATCAAGCAGATGGCTTTTCATGTTTGGAGTAAAGTGGTGCGACACCCAAAAAGCAATTGGATGGTTTAGTCGCTTTACAAAGGAGACACTTCAATGGTTTGGGAGAGGCAGGTGGGGTGGAGCTCGAGCCTTGGACAGGTTGCAGATTTGGATGGGTTTCAAAATAGCGTTACACATTCCAGACTTACGACATTATTTCAGAACAGTGCCTGAGATAAGCCCTATTGAAGCCAAGCTCACAACATACAAACTTGTCTCCAAAAAAATGAGATCATGGATATACCACAAACTTGTAATTAATTATCAAATTTCGATCAGTTGAGTGGACTTAATAAAACCAAACAAATATAAATGCTTTGGTCTAAAATTTGCCTAATCGCTTAAGTAAACACGTAACATGAATAAAGGGGAGATTGTTTTTAAACCAAATACCGGATCAAACAACTGTCTCAAAATTAAATTTCTGGATGGAGTGCGTTTGATGGGTTGGAGGGGACACTGAATTTATAAAAATTATGCTGATCTAGTGAACAAACCATTTATTACTAAGGATGATGATTAGGATGCCGGTTTCTTTCAAAAAGATACATTCTCCTATGTCTTATAATTAATTTAATTATTAAAAATTGCAGTGGAAAAGAGCAGGTTACCCAAATCAAAGACTGGCTCAATCTTCCATACAGGTTTCTTAGCAAAACAAGATTATGTATTGGCTACTCCAAAGCGCCAATGAAATAATTTCCCCATTTTTTTCAGCTATGGCTCGAAGCAGTGCGAGTAAAAGAAAATGTTACTTGCCTCCAGTAACAATCCTTATCGACCTGCAGATTTCTCACCTTTTATCCCAGGGGACTGAAATGGATCTGCTAACTTTCAATAGCTCTTCTACGCTGGTAGGGGGCACTGGCTTAAAGTCGGTACAAAAAAAAGTCACTGTGATGACACTGGAGCCATAAAGCACCCACTCTGGCATCCTAACATCAGATTCCCATCCATTTCTCCATGCCCCATGAGGCAAACAGGATGAGAGCAACATCAATGTGAGAAAGCATAGTGTAGGGGGATGCCAATGTCGCTACCCATAAGTACTCCCATGGCGGAATATGAAGATTTTCATCCATGGTTAGTGGACATGTTTACCCTCTAGAGGTTCCTTATGCACAAGGGTATAGCATATTTTGATGTACAAGATGCAAAGTCTTCTGTACTGCATTTCCCTTCCAGATACCCGTGCACTCTAAGAAGAGCTGGACGTCAGTCCTAATCTCCTTGGTATGGTCTATGCAATAGCTGACTGCCATCTTAGAATCAAGTGATGAAACCTCTCCTCCTTCTTAGCAGGATGTGGTGGATGATAAAAAAGGAGGAAAGGTGATAGAGTGACCCTGAGGGGAAAGGGTAAACTCCTTTGGCAGGTAAGCAGCTCCAATTCTAAGGTCCAACTTCCTGGAGAATTTTTTTTAAATTTAGAGCATAAGCTCAGTGCTTGAATCTCAAGAACAGCCGTGCAGGAGTAATTGCTAGCAGAAAAATCGTTTTTATGGACAACAACCTCAACAGAAAACTGAAGTAGTTTAAAGATGGAATTCATTTAAAAAATGTCTACACTCTATGTGCCACAAAGGAGGAGAGCAACATCAATATAAGAATGTACAGCACAACATTTTAACTTGGAACCTTTTTAATAACTAAAGACTGATTATCTTTCAAAACAGGGAGGTGAGAGGAATCAGTGAGGAGTCTTCAGGTAGATAGAGTGTCCATCAGAAAGACAGTTATCGAAGATGAGTAACTTACTTTTGATGTATACTTCTACCTTCAGATTCCTCACCTATCTAATAGATTTGCAAGCAGTACCCAACCAGGTGGCGAGTCTTTAGGAATGGTCATATACAAAATTCTGGTGAACTGAGAGTGCAAAATGCCATCTCGCCTCACTGCAGAGTCCAAGCAATAGTGAAGGTGGGGAGGATACTTCTATCACCGCCCACAGGAACTACCCTTGCCCAGGCTGAAAATTTTACTCTGGTGTAGAGTGCTTGTACACCATCAATTAGTTCTTTATGTGGTGGGGAACATTCTGATGCACACAATGCAAGGTATTCTGGACCGCATTGCCTTTCCCAATACCCACGTACTCTAGGAAGATCTAGTAGTCCGACCTAACCTACTTGGTACGGTCTACATAACAGCTAAACACCCCCTTTTAAGATCCAGCCTATACAACCTCTACTCCTGATTAGCTGGATGTGGTGTGGAATAAAACCAAGCAAAAGTGATGGACTGACACAGAGAAGAAAAGTTCAACACCTTTGGAAGATAAGCAGCTCCAATACTAAGGACCAACTTGTTGGAGAAAAATATTTAACGAAAAATAGAAGCTCAGTGCTTGCATCTCAGAGATAATCTTGTAGAGGTAATTGGTAGCAGAAATAAATCACTCAATCCCTTTAGAAAGTTTATGGACAATAGGTAGTTTAAGCACAAATATTGGTCTGAAAGGCACAGAAATGCAGACAAAGCCACTAGGTATCTCTTCATGGTACCCACCTCATAACCTCACTAAGTCAAAGGTAGTGCCAAAAGAAGGACCTCCGCCACAAGAGCTCTCTAGGGATCCATGTTATCAGTGCCAAGGCTGGGGGCAGTTTCTGCCCCTCTAACTGGGAAAGAAGGTCTACCCTGAGCTAGGGAGAAAGTGCAGAAGGTCTGCATACCACACCCATCTGGGCCAATGCAGAGTGATGAAGGTGACTTGGGCTTGATGAATCTTCCTCAGGATCCTAGGAATCAATAGAATGGGAGGGAATGTTTAGTGTATTGAAGTAGAAAGTTTCACCTCAAACGAAAAGCATCCCCCTCAAGGCTTCCAGCAAGGATACTGGAGGCCAGGAGGTGTAGGCAAATCGTGATAGCCAAGATTGGCAAAAAGATCCTCCCGAGGTGTGCCTCAGACAAAAAGATGTTGTGCACCGCCTCCAGGTTAAGGTGTCACTGGTAATCTGTAGACCCTGACATGCAAGAAGCCGGCCAGAAGGCTAGTGAATATCCAATTCCCATACTGGCATCCCCAAGCCCAGTGTCTCAGTGCTTCCTAACAGAGATGAGACACCACCGCTTCCAGTTGTTGACATACAACATCGTGGTCATTTGTCAAGATCTGGATAGACTGACTGAAGGTAAGAGAGGAATACTTTGAGTGCCAGCTGAATCACCTTCCGTTAGTGCAGGTTGTTAAGAACCTAAGGCTCTGATATCCAGTTCTACTGGGCGTGCGTCCCACCCCAGAGTAAAGGCATCATCATAACCGTGATCAGAGCTGACAAAGGGTACAAGGATATCCCTTGTAACAGGATCTCCTCCACTGACTAAGTCAGGTCCGCTGCAGCAATCGACAGACCACGATAATATCTGAAAGATCCCCCTCCTGGTAGAACCAGTGTATGCATAGACACCACTAGAGAGTTCTCAATGTGCAGGCAGGATGCAGGAAGCCTATAGACCACCAGGCATTGGATCATCAAGACAAATTTGAGCTTTTTCCCAAAACATCAGAATCATGACCTAACTGTCCTACACCTTCTCAGGAGGAGGGACAACTAGAAGGAGAGTTGCTCTAGCGAGATTTGAGCATGTTTATGGAAAAGCCTACACCGAACAGCAGCAACTAAATGCTCAATTACAGGAAAATTAGGATTTCCGACCTGCTGACATGGGCTGCTAGCACCACCATCACCTTAGTCAAGATTCAAAGTTCTAATGCAATCCAAACAGGAGGACAGGAATGTGAACTAGTAGTGAGTGAAACCTACTGCAAACTGCAGATCATTTCTGTGAGACGTCAGGACCGGTATGGGGAGATTCGTGTCAAAATATACTATCCAGTTTATCACTTCCATTTCAAAAGAACTTGAGCCACTAACCGTATCCTGAACTTTTCCTTTTAGAGCAAGGGATTCTACATCCTGAGGTCCTGGATCAGGTGAAGTCTATGCTGGGATCCAGGAGATACGGAAATTAAAAACTCCTAATAGTTTCCTAGTCTGGAACGAATTCCAGTGCTCCTTTTAGCAGCAAGACAACCACTTACTGCTGCAGTATGCAAAGATGATCTTTTGCCTGAAAGGACTGCTGAGAAGGGATTTGGTGAAGGGCCTGTTAGGGTAGAATCAACAATGTTTCTTCAATTGGAAGGATCCACTGGTTTGAAGCTATAGTCTTTTCCTGCAGAAAGAACAAAGCCTACTGTCCCAATGGGCCCACATGCTCCAATAAGGGCTGCTTTCCCTATGGTACAGGGCAACAGCAGGAGAAAGAGGAGGCTATCTGTTGGGTGCTGCGACCCTTGCATTTGCTTCTACCTCCGTAATGTGAGTAAGTAGTTGTGAGATTGCTGGTGCGGCTGAGTGGTTTGTCTTTTTTGAAGTCCTCATGAAATGCCAGAAAACAATTCTATATTGGTATATTGGCAGCAGTCCTTCAGCGGCATCTGCATGCCGAGTGAACAAGCTGTAGCTCTCCTAGTCATAAAGCATTCTAAATAGTCTTCTTTATCCACAAAAAGTTTGGTACTGTTGAAATGGAAGCTGCATTAATGTCGCCTAAATGTAGTTAGAAACTCCTGATGATCTGTCATGCAGGGCGACGCAGGGACACTAAAGACCCCATTACCCAGGCGACTGAATCAGCAGTGTCAAGTCCAGCCTTTATAACATGTCTAAATGCATCTTGTCAGTCTTTACCACCCCCAAAAACTGTTCTTTGAGGCGGTCAGGCAAGAGGGAGAGCACCATACGAGTCCTGTCCCATAAGGCATGGATGTACCTCCCCAGGGGATGAGAGGCAATTAATGGCTAGTCTAAGGGAAACATCTTTTCCCTAAACCACCTCAAGCTTTTTTAAATCTCTTTCCTCTGGCTAGGGTGGAAAAGCTCTAGTAATTTGCTTAGAGCAGCATGAAGCCTGGACTACCAGGTCCTCACAGGTCAGATGGAGTGAAAGGAACAGGGATAGGTTCAGGTCTTCCGGAGCTGACCGGTACTCTGTGTCTCACCAATAATGTGTTCACACCACTAAAACACAAGACGGTTTTAATCAGGCAATCAATACCGAGCAACAGCTCAGAAGAATGCAGTACTATCTAGCACACCTCTGTCAGGAAGTTGGATTTGATCAACAGTGTTTTTAATAGTAATTCCAGGGTCTTGGCTACCTTGAGGGGTAACTGAAGTCACACCAGGAGGAGGCGGTCCATAAGGAAACGTCAAGCCTATCTCTGGAGATAGATCATAACGGAGAGCAAGTACAACTGTGTCAAAGGCAGTGAAGATAACGAGTGTGCCATCTGACTACTGCAGTCAGTGTTGAGTGGCATGCTTTCAAGCATGTCCAAAGGAAATTAATCAGACCGAAGAAGTTACAACTAGTATTCCCGTATCTCTCATGAGACCCTTGGCTTTAACCTGTTCTACACATAGTTGTTTCACCTTCAACAAACGTCATGCTACCCACCTAGAGCGGTTTACTATTTTCTGAGTAGATTATTTCATGGGTTGTTCTAATGGTAAGAAATTGCCTGTCATTCTATAGTATGGTCAGTGCCACTGGAATTATGCAGCAGGAGAGCACCAAATTATGCAGCAGGGTTGACTAAATTATGTAGCAAGAAAATGCTAATTATGCTGCATAATGCAGCAATTTTTTTAGTGTTTTACAACATTATTCTGTCATATTTACACATTGTAATACTGTCAGGGAAAAGACTTCCCCTCATAAGTGCCAGTTTAGCAACAGAATATAGAAATACGCAAATCAAAGATGACCAGTTAATGGCGAACCCCTGGGCAATCCCCATGCGATTGCTGAAAACTTTGCGCAATATTATGCAAAACTATATACCCCTCGGGAGAAGGTATACGAGATGCAGATTCATTAGTTCTTGGATGTCATCCCACCCCAATGCTTTGCTAATGTGGCACGCGATAGCCTGGATTGTCAGCTTACGGTGGAGGAATTGGGGGTAGCATTGGCCGGCCTAAACTCTGGTAATGCACCGGGCCCTAACGGGTATCCCTGTGAACTCTATAAACGATACTCTAATAAATTAGGATCCTGTCTTTTAAACACTATAGAAGAGACAAGGGTGCTTAGTTGTCTGCCACCAGATTGGCAAAATAGTGGTCTACCATAAACCTGGTCAACCCCCTGATTGCCATGCCTCATATCGACCTATTTCGCTGCTCAACTTTGAAGCCAAGATATTGGCCAAGGCCTTGGCCAATAGGCTCGTAGCACAAGTTACTTACCTTTGGTAACAATAAATCTGTTAGAAACAGTAGTTCGTGTTAGATTCCATACCTTAAAATATCCCCAGGTGTCAGACTGGATCCGGAATGGTTCGCGTAGCAGTACCCCTGCGCGTTGGTAGGCGTCGTCTGCGGCTACGCGTCCGTCGTCGGCGGCGTGGTGGTGGTCGCCGGGATGACGTCTGAGAACTTAGACGCCGCCTTCGCGCGCGGATGTCAATTCTTGTACATAGCTATCCGCGCCAGAAACGCAGAGCCATGCCAGAGACCGACACTGGTGCCATAAAACTAGGGCCCTCAAAGGGAAATACCTTAACCCTAGATATCGGTCCGCAGAACGGGGAGGATGGGTGGGACGGTAAGGAATCTAACACTAACTACTGTTTCTTACAGTAGTATCGTTACCGAAGGTAAGTAACTTGTGCATCTGAAAGAAACAGGTTAGTGTTAGATTCCTTACCTCTTACCTTAGAATAGATACCCCAGCAATACCAACCCCGGTGGTGGGTCTGCGGACCAAGATCACACCAGAAAATCCTGGAGAACGGAACGGCCGAAAAAGCCATCTCTCCGCACTTGGCTGTCCAGGCAGTAGTGTCTAGCAAACGTGTGCAGCGAGGCCCACGTAGCTGCCTGACAGATGTCCTGCAACGGGACTCCCCGACCCAGGGCAGTAGTAGCCGCCGTGGCCCGAGTGGAATGGGCCCTCAGTTCAACAGGGGGCTCCTTTTTAGCCAAGGAGTAACAGGCCTTGATGCACAACACAACCCACCGAGAGATGGTCCGTTTGTGCACCGCCCATCCCTTCTTCGCGCCCACGTAACCAACAAAGAGCTGGTCATCCACCCGGAACTGGCGTGTGCGATGAAGGTAGAAGGAGAGCGCACGTTTTGGGTCCAGACGGTGGAGCCTCTCTTCCTCTTTCGAGGGACGCAGAGGCGGAAAGAAGGTGGGCAAGGTGATGGACTGCCCAATGTGAAAGGCCGTAACCACCTAGGGCAGGAAAGAAGGACGCTATTCTTAAAACAACCTTGTTTGGATGGACAGAAAGGAAAGGAGGCTTAGAAGATAGAGTCTGGAGCTCACTCACTTTCCTGGCAGAGGTGATTGCAACCAGGAATGCAGTCTTGAGAGTCAGAAGACGAAGAGGGCAATTATGAAGCGGCTTGAAAGAAGCGCACATCAAATAGGTTAGAACAAGGTTCAAGTCCCACTGAGGCATCACGAAAGGATCAGGAGGAAGCATGTGCGTGATGCAATTTAAGAATCTATTTACAAAAGGGGACTTGAAAAGAGAAGGCTGATCAGGAAGTCTCAAGAAGGCAGAAATGGCAGAGAGGTAGCCCTAAAGAGTGCCAAGAGCAGAACCCTGTTGGGCAAGAGAAAGAAGGAAGAGGAGAACCTCTGAAAGGGGGGCAGAGAGAGGATCCACAGCCTTTGCTGTGCAGCATGCCACAAATTAGTTCCACCTGCAGGCGTATACCGAATTTGTGGAGGGACGCCTGGCTGCCAGAATCACATCACAGACTTCAGGAGGCAAGTCAAATGGCCTCAACTGCCGCCGCTCAATCTCCACGCATGGAGGAGGAGACTGGACAGGTTCCGGTGGACAACCGTCCCCTGCTGCTGCGACAGAGGTCCACCTGAAGAGGCAGACCAATCGGGGGATCGACTGACATGGTGAGTAGCTCGGCATACCTGTAGTTTCATGCCCAGTCCGGAGCCACAAGGATGACTTGGGCCCGGTCTCGCCTGATCTTCAGCACTCTGGGAAGAAGTAGTATAGGCGGAAAGGCGTACAACAGACCGCAGCTCCACTGGCGACGAAAAGTGTCGCCAAGCGAGTGCCACCTTGGAAATTCCAAAGCGCAGAACTGATGACATTGCGCGTTCTCTTCGGTGGCGCATAGATCTAACCAAGGCTCTCCCCACTGCTGAAAGAGACCTCGCACCACGTCCGAGTTCAGACGCCATTCGTGATCTATCATGCACCGGCGGCTGAGTTCGTCCTCCCTGGCGTTCAGGGAGCCTGCCAGATGTTGAACCACCAGGGTGACGCCCTGGTGTTCCAGCCATGTCCAGAGGCGCAGAGCCTCCTGACAAAGGGTCCACAACCCCACCCCGCCCACTTTGATGCAGTACCACATGGCGGTGGTTATGTCCTGGAACACCTGCACTACACTTCCCCGGACAGAGGGAAGGAATGCTTTCAGTGCAAGCAGGATCGCCCGCAGCTCCAGAAGGTTGATGTCGAGGCGGGACTCCGCCAGAGGCCTCTGATCTCCCTCTCGCCCATGTGGCCTCCACATCCCAGGAGGGACGCATCTATCACTACTGCGTGCTCCGGTTGGGGAAGGGAGAGAGATCTTCCGCTGACCCAATCACGGTTCTTGAGCCACCACTGCAACTGTTTCGCAGTGCCCTCCGAGATCCGGACGCAGTCGGACAGGTTGCCCTGATGCTGTGCCCACTGCTACTTCAGGTTCTCACTGCAGAGCCCGCATCCGCCACCGGACGTGATGCACCAGAAGGATGCAGGAAGCCATCAGCCCCAGGAGCCGCAGCGTCAACCTGACCGAGACTTGGGATAAAGGTTGAAAGACCGGAATCAGAGCCTGAATATCCCGAACCCGCTGTTGGGGGGGATAAACCAGAAACTGCGCTGAGTCCAGAACCGCTCCGATGAAAAGGAGCCTCTGCGAGGGCCACAGGTGTGACTTCGGCATGTTGATGGAGAACCCCAGCGAGTGCAGGAGGTCGGCCGTAGTCTGGAGGTGGGAGACTACTGTTTGGGGTGAGTACGCCTTCATCAACCAGTCGTCGAGATAGGGGAAGACTGAAACCCCTAATCTGCGCAATTGAGCTGCGACCACCGCCATCACTTTCGTGAACCCCCGTGGGGCACTGGTAAGGCCGAAGGGAAGCATGGTAAACTGAAAGTGCTCGTGGCCTACCGTAAAACGCAAGTAACGCCAGTGGGCAAGCAGGATGGGGATGTGGAAATATGCGTCATGCAAGTCCAACGCTACTATCCAGTCTTCTGGGTCCAGGGCAGCTAGGACCTGAGCCAAAGTCAGCATCTTGAACTTCTCTTTCCGGAGGAAGCCGTTGACGCTCCTTAGATCCAAGATAGGGCGTAGGCCCCCTTTGCCCTTCTTGGGCACCAGAAAGTAGTGGGAATAGCAACCACGTCCTACTTTTGGCCCAGGAACGCAATCGATGGCCCCCTTAGCCAAGAGGGCCGAAACTTCCCCTGCAGAAGCTGCAAGTGATCCCCCGACATGCGGTGGTACTGTGGTGGCATGCCTAGAGGGGTTGTCTCGAAGGGGACGGAGTAGCCCCTTTGGACGATTTGCAGCACCCACCTGTCCGATGGGATGGAGGGCCAGCGGAGGAGGTGATGGCAAACCCGGTCCCCCACTGGCGTCGAATGGGCCTGAAAACTCGGACTAGAAGGATTTCAAGGCAGATGCCTCGGGGGCGGGTGTGGACTGACCTTGCCGGTGTCCCCCGGCACTCCACGCCAGGTACCACGTCCGCGTTGAGGTTGGTTCTGGGGCCTGTTGCTAGCTGGACGTGTGGGGGCGCCCCTTCCTTGGCCACGAAAGGCGGAAGTCTGCTGGCGTTGGCTGAGGCCCAAGGACTTGCCCATGGCTCTGAAGTCCTTGAAACGCTCCAGCGCCCTGTCCGCCTTGTCGCCAAAGAGGCGACGGCCATCAAAGGGCATGTCCATAACAGAGGCTTGGACATCGCCTGAAAAGTTGGCGGACCTCAGCCAGGTATGGCGGTGAACCGCCACCGTCGTTGCAATAGCCCTGCCTAGCGAATCCATGGTATCCAGTCCACACAGAATAGAATATCGTGCTGCATCCCTTCCCTCCTCAAGGGCCTGGGTAAGCTTTGCCTGGACCTCCACAGGGCACTGCAGCAGCACTTCCGCAACCGTATCCCACAAGGAGTGGGAGTAACGGCCCAAAACGCAGGCGGTGTTGCCAGCCCGCAACCCCAAACTCAGTGAGGAGAACAGCTTCTTACCGAACTGGTCGTACCTTTTGGATTCCCGATCAGGAGGGGCGGTCGGGAATGCGGTCTGGGAAGTTGGCGCCTTGATCACCAGGTTCTCAGGGGTGGGGTGAACAGACAGGAAGCTGGGGTCGCCCGGAGTCGGGCAGTGGCGTCAGGCCACGTTACGATCTACAGGGAGGCCTGTAGAGGGCTTAGACCAGGTTCCCAACTGAACGTCAGTGAGGGCTTCGTTGACTGGCAGGAGAGGCTCCGAGGAGCTTGCCTGCGGTCTGAGCACCTCATTGAGGAGTTTAGTCCTAACGGCCGCGACTGGGAGCTCAAGAGCCAAGGCCTTGGCTGCCCTAGTCAACACTACGCTGTAAGCAGCCCCCTCCTCCGTAGCCACAGTAGGAGGGGAGACAAAACCAGTGTCGGGCGAAGTGTCCAGACCACTGGCCTCCCCCAGTTCGTCTGCCCAGTCCTGGCTCAACTGGAACTGCAGTGCCAGAGGGTCCTCAGATCCCACCCAATCCCCCTCATCATCTATCTCCTGAAGGTCAGGAAGAAATGATGAAGCCGGGTCGTCAGTAAAGTGCTCACAGCCAGATCTCGAGGCGCTTACGGGACCGCTCCCGCCTAGCCTTCGACATCAAGGCCCGGCAGTCGGGGCACAACTTGTCATCGTGGTTGGCCCAGAGGCAATAAAGGCTCAGACGGTGGGGGTCGGTAACCGACATCAGTCGGTTAAAATCGTCGCAGGGATTGAACCCGGGGCATCCCTATCGGCACCGGAGTCAAGAATCGACTCGAGAAGATCCAAAATAGATCGAAAAAGTTAGTCAAAAAGTGACTAGGAGTACTGCTCTTCCCGGATCTGCGCTTGCTGGCGTGGAAAAAAGAAGTGACGTCAGCATGCGAGGGCGGCATCTAAGTACTCCGTCGAAATCATCCTGTAGACCACGACGACAGACGCAGAGCCGCAGATGACGCCTACCGACGCGCAGGGGTACTGCTACGCAAAACTTTTCAGATCCAGTCTGACGCCTGGGGATATTCTAAGGTAAGGAATCTAACACTAACCTGTTTCTTTCAGATCCTTATATTACCTCGGTTGTTCATCCAGATCAATCCGGGTTTATGCCCCATCCGACAACAGCATAATATCCGTTGCGCCCAGGTTGTAGTCTATACTATCCAACGACTCGGTCTCTCAGGAGCCCTCTTCCTTGCGGACGTGGATCGGGCATTCGATTCACTCAGCTTGACATATTTGTTTGCCCTACTGGACCGACTGAACTTAGGCCCATGGTTTCTATCCTATTTAAGACTCTTGTATACGAATATTACAGCCTTGGTTCGTGTTGCATGATGTTCTCGATGGGCAGGGAAACCAGACAGGGATGCCCGCTGTCACCGTGCTCTTTGCCCTGGCCATGGAGCCCCTGGCGGCATGGGTACGCATTGATGCGCAGGTGGCAGGCTTTGAGTGGGCACAGGGTGCGTCTGATCGAATTGCCTTATACGCGAACAATGTCCTTCTCTTCCTCACCGATGTTAATAGGACGGCCCTAGATTGCTCCGGATCATTGAGATCTTTGGAGAGACCTCTGGGCTATATATGAACCCTAATAAGTCCACTCTTTGGGTTCTTGGCCCTCAGCCGGCTCTTGGCCACTGGGCCTCTATGATAGAGATGACCACGCTTGGCATGAAATATCTAGGGGTCTTTTTGTCATCTTCTGCTGAAATCTTGTGTGAACGCAAAATCCAATCGATTTGGGTGCGGGATGAATTGAAAACATGGTCCCATATGCCGGGCCTCCCGGCTATTTTCAAGATGGTCTCTCTGCCACGCTTATTATATCAACTACAAAATTATCCTTTTTGTATCCCTCCGTCGTGGTTTCGCCAGGTTAACTCAGTGCTGGGGCTATTCCTGTGGGCTGGGAAGTCCTCTAGGGTGGCTCTATGTATGTGTTTCCAATCTACCTATTGCGGTGGCTTGGCCACGTCCGATATTCTGTACAATTATATGGCCTCCCACCTGCTTGTTCTGACCGAGTGGTGGTATGGGGATCGTACTGACCCGGCCTACTTATTCGAGCGAACACTCATGGGAACCCTCTCCTTACCATACTCTACTCAGCACTGATGCGCTGGGTTCTCCCCTCTGAATCTACTGTGGTGTTTCGGGTTTGGAGGCAAGCCTTGCGTAAAATTGAAGGGTGGAGTAGACTTACCAAGGAAACCCCATTGTGGTCAAATGGATTTCTACCCCAACTGGCTGATCTGGCGGGCTACCGAGACTGGGATGCCATCAGGATCTTCAGTCTTGGAGATCTTTTGCACAACTTTAGCGGGACTTTACTATGTCCAAGATCCAATTCTACAAATATTTGCAGCTCTGCTTTGCTCTTCTCCCTAGTGTTTCTAAACTGGAGTCCCTTCCAGACTTCATTCCTATTGAAGCCAAACTGTTCATGGGGAATCTGTAGGATTATAAAATTTCCCAAATATACCAGTCCTTAGTGACTAATAGTTCTTCCACTTTGGGTAGACTTCGGGGGTCCTGGAAGGAGGATCTAGGCACATTGGAAAGCGAAGACTGGACAGAGGCTCTTTATTCCCCTAGAGAGGCTGCTATCGCTCTGCGGCTCCGCTTAATTCAATTCAACTATTTACACCGGTGTATTATACCGTGTTCGTCTATATAGGGCCGGCCTGATAGCCTCTCCGCTTTGCCTAGGCTGCGGGCCACAAGATGGCACCTTTTTACATACGGTGTGGCAGTGGGGGGTGATTGTGCTATTTTGGCGTGCCTGTCAGAGGTTCCGGGATGGGACCTTCGCTATTCACCTAGGCTTGCACTCTTACATGTTATGAAAGACATTGGAGGCAACATTTACAAATGCCACCAAATGTTTTTAGGTTTTACGCTAGCTAAATGTGACATTGCACGCCATTGGAAGGCGGCTGCCTCACCCCCCTTGGCGGCATGGGAGAATGGCTTAATATGGGTCTGGAGCTTCCGATTTTCAAGGCCAGGGGATGTCCGCATAAACACACAAAGATCTGGAAGCGGTGGCTGATTATAGAGGATTTTCGTTAGAACCCGCTGTAGGAGAGTAGGGTCAGCAATCCTATGATCACCCAGATTTTTTGCTTTTGTTTCACTGGTTTACGACTTTCTCTGGCTGTGGGCCTGCCAATCAGACCCACGGCCTGGCTGTTCTCTTTCTAAATTACGATGTACCCTAGGTGCATTTACCAATTGGTACTGGGCCACCTTACAAGACCCTGTAACTCAGGGCATAGGTGTACCCAGGGCCGCCAGGGGCTGCAGCATGTATTATGCCACCCCTGGCTGGCCTCCTAAATTTGACACAACTGGCTGCATGACAGCTGGGGCGAAGTCGTGTAATCACCCTTTGCTTTAGATATAGTAGCTCTATATCTAACCATACAATGGACACCCGAGTCCCTATCAGTCACTCCTATGGCAGGCCTTGACAATCCTGAAGGCAGAGTGCATGGGCTCGCGTGAACTGTGTTCTGGCCCGAGCCGAGCCGGTTGCAGCTTGCGGAGAAAAGACCCAATGGCTGTTCCATGGTAACGCGTGCCACATCGGTAACTTCGGTGTCGCGTTATCAAGACATGTCGAGTAAGGTGTCATACGAATCGGGATGCTGCCCTCTCCCCAACTCTGGCGACGAGGTTAGCATTCCGCCCTTCTAGAGGGACACGACATGTACGTAACTGTGAACCCCGGTTAAAGTTAACGAAAGCCTCAGCTCCACAAAATGGATGCTGCCACCACAGACACGAGTCTGACCTCCTGCTGCTGGGAGTCCTTCCAGCGAGGAGCGCTTGGACAAAGGGTTTCCTGTCGAGGGCGGTGTTCGCACCGTCCCAGACAGGGTTTGTGTATTCTGGGTAGGTAGGGCTTTTGCGAGAAGGTGACTGCGGAGTGGCACCCCGGTGCTCACTACGCATCTGCCGGTTAGAACCAGTTCCAGGGGCGACAGCCCTGGCCTGGGGAAAGTCCGGCAGGGGAGAGGGGTGTAACTACCCCCCTTCCTGGTCCCACCCTTAGGGCAGGACCTAGTCATGTACCCGCCCCTTTCTTTAGGATAAAGGCCGGAGCGGGGACCCTTCCAAATTAGATCATCTTTGAATCAAGAATACTTTCTACGAAAGGACTTCAAGACTCTTCTCAAGATTTCTCCCTTGTGGCTAAGGAGTAGTCACCCTGCATCAGCGGGCACCATCTAAGAACTCTGCGGTTTGCTGTAAGTCCTTCCTCAAGGAATCCGACGGCCCAGCTCGACGAGAACCGGCTTCCCTGGCACCTCTGACCTCTACCCCCGTCATCAGCTCAGCTGTGACCTGTGGGTGCGACGAGACCTCGAGGGACCGGCCATCATCAGAACCTGCACGCTCTTAACAACCAGCACGACCATCGAGGTAACTCTCTGGTGAGTGCTCTGGGGTCCGAGAAGCCCCGACCCTGAGCCGCTCCAGCTCCGAAGTGCAGTCCCCCAGCATCTCCACGATCTGCGTGGGGCCCTTCTGCTCGCTGCTCAACACGTTGCCTGGTCACTAGCCGCTGGCTTGTGTCCTTCTGTGACGACATCCGAGAATCATCACTGCCGGTCTGGTTGCTCCAGACTGGCCCTTGCTTCCATCTTTTCGAGAAGCACCCCGGACCCTCCTGGTCCACTCAAGACGCCGACAGCGACATCCGTCGTGGGACAGCTCGCACCTCCACCGTGGTCGCCGACAACGCCTCCTGGTCCGTGAGACTGCAGAGCCTAGCGTCGCCCACTCACCTGGTCGAGGTGACGGCCAACTAGGTGCCTACCTGGTACCCTCTGACTACTGGCTAGTAGTACGAACTTGGTCCCCTCTGCTTTCAGGTTTCTTCAATCTCCGATCCAGGCTTGGATCTCTACGAACTATTCAGCACTGGTCGCCGGCCAGCAACTCCTTTTCTTCCGGCTCCTGGCTCGTCAGCGAAGACCCCGACGCCTGTAAGACTTGTGCAGCCGCAGCCCTCATGGCTAGGTAACTCGGCATTTCAGTGCCTGCATAGCCTCCTTACTCTAGGGTCCCGAGTCCCTCGCTTCCGACTTGCCTTAAACCTTTCCGTGTCCTCGGACACTTGTTTTAACTGTGCACTTAAAGTATTTGCTAAAGAGATTTGGTTTGTGCTAAGTACCCTGTCCTCATAAAGAGTACAGGGCTGTTGTGATTCTTAATAAATATACTGTTTATTTTCATAACACTTGTGTGGTGTCCTTTCACTGGGTGTTCAAGGGGTACATGTGTGGTAAACAGCTGGCTTAACGCGCCCTCTCGAGTCTTTAGCCTTAGACTGCTCGTATCCACGCTACTAGGATAGCTGGTCTATAGGTTGACTTACAACCAAACACCATAAGGGTCGTTGGAACGATACATAGCGGTCGCTAGAATAGCGAACGTTGCATATCGGGCCAACTTCTCACATTGGTGAGCAGCGGGTGGGATTTGAGCTTGCTGTTGTTTTACCACACGTATCCTAAGAATATCTTGTTGAAAGATCGCGCAAGTACTGTTAGTACATATAACTAAAGCTTAGAATACTCGGAGTTCTACTGAACCAGCTGTTGTAGCTCCTCAAGGCTTAGCACACCTTGGCTACAACTCTTAGCAAGGGATCAGTAGGAAAACACATAGTGTAGGTAGGTGCATCACTTACACCACACTAGAAACAGTATGTCGGGCCAAGGAGGAAACTCTGAGTCTCCCCTTGTGTCAGTTGACCCTCCACAGGTCATCCCTTCAGGATATACTGTGCTGAGCTTCAAGGAGTTAAGACGACTGTGTCACTCCCGGAAGATTCAGCAGGGGTCTAACCCCACAACGTCCTTTCTGATTGGTCTCTTGGAGACTTATGATGCCAGGAGAGCTGAGAAACTTCGTAGCTCTTCTAATCCAGAAGGAGACATGCCTCCCCTCGAGGGAACCCGAGATGATCCTGACCTCATCCACCTCGTAACTGAGAACGAAGAGGGAGAGGAGGACGAGGATGAGGATCTCTCTGGGGACGAGGCAGATAAGGGACAGGTAGAAGTCGTCAGACTAACACGGTCCAACTTAAGCAGGCACGATAGTGGTACTGGGGAAACCCCGGCGCTGCTGTCGGTTCCGCTTAACCTGGGGAATGGACGAGCCCGATCTCTGTCAAGAGACTCTGGCAGATCCCTTCATACCAACGGCTCTCACAACTCTTCTCAAAGAGGGATGACGTCCCCTCAGAGGAGAGTGTACGAAGCGAAGGAAAGGGCAGCTAATCTAAGGATCGAAAGGGAAGAACTTGCCCTGGCCAAGGAAAAGCTTGCTTTCGCTAGAGAGCAACAGTTAAGTGGGGCAATCCCCACTGGTGGCAGCAATGTACCTAGTAATAGGGAAAAGAGTTTCGATACGAAACACCTTGGGAAGATAGTGCCCCCCTTTAAACAAGGGGACGACATCCACAAATGGATTACTGCTTTGGAGAGGGCCTGCACTGTGCAAGGCGTTCCCCAGAGTCAGTGGGCAGCTATCTTGTGGCTCTCCTTTGAAGGAAAAGGAAGAGACAAGCTCCTCACCACAAGGGTAGAGGACGCTAATAATTATCACGTCTTGAAGAATACACTCGTTGAAGGGTTCGGCCTAACCACTGAGCAGTACAGGGTGCTGTTCAGGGATACCCAGAAAACGCAGGCTCAAGACTGGTCTGATTTTGTCGATTGTGCCACTAAGGCTTTTGAGGGCTGGTTGCTGGGCAGTAAGGTTACTGATTACGCAGGATTGTATAATTTGATGATGAGAGAACAAATTTTAAACAATTGTCAGAACCAGTTGTTGCATCAGCATCTTGTCGACTCGGATCTGACCTCTCCCCAAGAATTGGGAAAGAAGGCAGACAGATGGGTTCGTACGAGAGTTAAACAGAACCAGGGCCAGAATCAAGGTGGTCAGAAGAAAGCAGACCAGAAGGGTAAAGATTCTAAAGGGGAACAAAATGACCAGAAGTCTTCGACAGGTCCCCAGCAACCCAAAGAGGGTGGGGGTCAGGCTCCCCAAAAGAAGAAAGAAGGCCAATCCAAAAGATGGTGCCAGTACTGTAAAAGTAAATCTCACTGGTTTAGTGAGTGCACCAAGAAAGGAGGAGGGCAGACTCCTGCCACTGCAGCCCCTAAGGCACCTGTGCCCCCTAGTACAGTCAGCAGTGGTAGTGCGCCTCCCAAGGGTTTAGTAGGGTTAACCCTGGGTTCTGAGGGGCGTGACAACTTAGTTGGCACACTCACTCAGGCTGTCCTTGTCAGTACAGGGGACGCGGACGTGTCCCCTGACATAAGTCCCAATACGCTGGGCAAATACCGACAGACGCCTTTCATAAATGGAAAGCTGGCTCAGGCCTATAGGGACACTTGTGCCAGCGTCACCATGGTGACGCCTAACTTTGTGGACCCTGGACAGATCATGCCAGGTACAGAATTCCTGGTGACCAATGCAAGCAATGTCACTACCAATCACAGTATGGCAATTGTAGCTTTCTCCTGGGGAGGGGTAACTGGCCAAAAGAAGGTTGTAGTTAGTCCAGACCTCCCAGTGGATTGTTTGTTGGGCAATGATTTGGAGTCGTCACAATGGTCAGAAGTGGAGCACCGGACTCACATGGAAATGTTAGGTTTGCCAGCACATGTGTTCGCTGTGACTAGGTCACAGGTCAGGAAATGCCCCACTGAACAGGTGCTGGATCCTGGAACAACGGACCAGACACCTCCCAAGAAAAAGAGCAGTAGGGTTAAGGCTGCGCCTTCCCCCTTGCCCCAGGTCGAGGATCAAGTCTCAGAGGAGGCTGACCTACAGGAATTGAGGGAAACTGAGCCTAGGGAGTTCGAACTTGATCAAGTTGAATTCTTGGGCTCAGGGGGACCCTCAAGGGAAGACCTGGGGAAGGACCAGTTAGACTGCCCTTCTCTTGAACCCCTCAGACAGCAGGCTGCTGCTGAGGCTGCTGGGAACGCCACAGGTACCCACAAGGTATACTGGGAAGATGGACTCCTGTACACTGAGTCAAGAGACCCCAAGCCTGGCATGACCAGGAGGCTGGTCGTCCCCTTGTCTCAGCGTGGTTTCCTACTTACCTTGGCCCACGAGATTCCCTTAGCAGGTCACTTAGGCCAGACGAAAACGTGGGACAGGCTTGTCTCGCACTTTCACTGGCCTCACATGAATGAGGATACCAAGGAGTTTTGCCGCTCCTGTGTCACTTGCCAAGCCAGTGGTAAGTCAGGTGGCACGACAAAGGCCCCCCTTATACCAATGCCTGTGGTGGGGGTGCCCTTTGAACGGGTGGGGATCGACATCGTCGGTCCCATGGAACCACCAACAGCATCAGGGCACAAGTTTATACTGGTGGTAGTGGATCATGCCACCAGGTACCCTGAAGCTATTCCCCTTAGGACCACTACAGCACCTGTTGTGGCAAGAGCCCTGGTTGGAGTATTCTCCAGAGTGGGCTTCCCTAAGGAGGTCGTCTCCGACAGAGGTGCAAACTTTATGTCGAGCTACTTAACTGCTATGTGGAAGGAATGTGGTGTCAACTACAAGTTCACTACACCCTATCATCCACAATGCAATGGGCTTGTTGAGAGATTCAACCGGACCCTAAAAGGGATGATTCATGGACTACCGGAAAAGCTTCGGCGTAGATGGGACGTCCTGATCCCCTGCCTCTTGTTCGCCTACAGAGAAGTCCCACAGAAGGGGGTTGGCTACAGCCCTTTTGAACTTTTGTACGGGCATCCTGTAAGGGGACCCCTGTGTTTGGTGAAGGAAGGATGGGAGAGACCTCTCAAAAAGCCGGCAACCAACATAGTGGACTATGTGCTCGGCCTCCGCTCGCGGATGGCTGAATACATGGAGAAGGCATCCGAAAACCTTAAGGCCAGCCAAGAACTCCAAAAAGCTTGGCATGACCAAAAGGCTGTCTTGACTGTTTACTAGCCCGGACAGAAGGTGTGGGTGTTGGAGCCAGTGGCCCCAGCAGCACTCAAGGACAAATGGTCCGGGCCCCACACCATCCTGGAGAAGAAGGGAGAGGTCACCTACTTGGTCGACCTGGGAACTCCCCGGAGCCCCCACAGGGTGCTTCATGTCAACAGGCTAAAAGCATATGTCGACAGGAAGGACATGAGTTTGCTCATGGCCCTAGATGAGGGACAGGAAGAGGAGAGTGACCCTCTCCCCGACCTGCTCACTCAGAATCCTGACGATGGCTCGGTAGATGGTGTTGTCTTTTGTGGCAGCCTCTCCGAACATCAACAGAGCGACTGTAAACAGGTTCTTCAGTCGTTCCGACATCTGTTTTCTCTGACACCCAGTCAGACCGAGTGGTGCACCCATGAGGTCGACACTGGTGACAGCTTGCCCGTAAAGAGTAAAATCTACAGGCAGCCTGATCACGTTAGAGACTGCATCAAAAGTGAAGTGCAGAAAATGTTGGAGCTGGGAGTCATTGAACCCTCGGATAGCCCTTGGGCTAGTCCCGTAGTTCTAGTGCCGAAACCTCACACCCAGGGTGGTAAGAGAGAGATGAGGTTCTGCGTAGACTACAGGGGTCTCAATGCAGTCACTAAGACTGACGCCCACCCAATACCAAGGGCAGACGAGCTTAATGATAGGCTGGCTTCGGCCAACTACTTAAGTACGTTTGACCTGACAGCTGGGTATTGGCAAAATCAGGTTAGCTGAGGACGCCAAGCCTAAAACGGCATTTTCAACCCCTGGTGGACATTATCAGTTCGTGGTGATGCCCTTTGGTCTGAAAAATGCACCTGCCACCTTCCAACGGTTGGTGAATCACGTCCTTACTGGGCTGGATGACTTCTGTGCGGCGTATCTTGACGATATTGCTGTCTTTAGCTCCACCTGGGAGGATCACCTGGTCCACCTGCGGAAGACATTGGAGGCGCTGCAAGCAGCAGGCCTCACTATCAAGGCCACCAAGTGCCAGATAGGGCAGACACAGGTTGTATACCTGGGCCACCTTGTAGGTGGAGGTCAGGTTCAGCCACTGGAGAGCAAGATACAGTCAATCAGGGACTGGGCTCCTCCAACCACCCAGACTCAGGTTCGAGCTTTCTTGGGCCTGACTGGTTACTATAGGAAGTTTGTCAGGAACTATGGTTCCATCGTGACACCATTAAATGAACTGACAAGTAAGAAAATGCCAAAAAAGGTTCAGTGGACAGCGAGCTGTCAAAAAGCATTCGATGACCTAAAGCAGGCCATGTGCACGGCGCCTATCCTCAAGAGTCCGGACTACTCCAAACCATTCATTGTCCAAACAGATGCTTCTGAGTTGGGTGTGGGAGCTGTTCTTTCTCAACTGAATTTTGATGGTCAAGACCAGCCCATTGCTTTCATAAGCAGAAGGCTGACCCCTAGAGAGAAGAATTGGTCAGCTATCGAGAGGGAGGCCTTTGCTGTGGTTTGGGCCCTGAAGAAGCTGAGGCCATACTTGTTTGGCACTCACTTCAAGATTCAGACCGACCATAAGCCCCTCTTGTGGCTAAATCAGATGAAGGGTGAAAACCCCAAACTGCTTAGGTGGTCCATTTCCCTACAGGGGATGGACTTCACAGTGGAACATAGACCTGGTACTGATCATGGCAATGCCGATGGGCTCTCCAGATATTTCCACTTAGAACAAGAAGACTCACCTGGTCAAGGTTAGCTAGTTGTTCCGACGTTTGGGGGGGGGTCATGTAGGAGAGTAGGGTCTGCAATCCTATGATCACCCAGATTTTTTGCTTTTGTTTCACTGGTTTACGACTTTCTCTGGCTGTGGGCCTGCCAATCAGACCCACGGCCTGGCTGTTCTCTTTCTAAATTACGATGTACCCTAGGTGCATTTACCAATTGGTACTGGGCCACCTTACAAGACCCTGTAACTCAGGGCATAGGTGTACCCAGGGCCGCCAGGGGCTGCAGCATGTATTATGCCACCCCTGGCTGGCCTCCTAAATTTGACACAACTGGCTGCATGACAGCTGGGGCGAAGTCGTGTAATCACCCTTTGCTTTAGATATAGTAGCTCTATATCTAACCATACAATGGACACCCGAGTCCCTATCAGTCACTCCTATGGCAGGCCTTGACAATCCTGAAGGCAGAGTGCATGGGCTCGCGTGAACTGTGTTCTGGCCCGAGCCGAGCCGGTTGCAGCTTGCGGAGAAAAGACCCAATGGCTGTTCCATGGTAACGCGTGCCACATCGGTAACTTCGGTGTCGCGTTATCAAGACATGTCGAGTAAGGTGTCATACGAATCGGGATGCTGCCCTCTCCCCAACTCTGGCGACGAGGTTAGCATTCCGCCCTTCTAGAGGGACACGACATGTACGTAACTGTGAACCCCGGTTAAAGTTAACGAAAGCCTCAGCTCCACAAAATGGATGCTGCCACCACAGACACGAGTCTGACCTCCTGCTGCTGGGAGTCCTTCCAGCGAGGAGCGCTTGGACAAAGGGTTTCCTGTCGAGGGCGGTGTTCGCACCGTCCCAGACAGGGTTTGTGTATTCTGGGTAGGTAGGGCTTTTGCGAGAAGGTGACTGCGGAGTGGCACCCCGGTGCTCACTACGCATCTGCCGGTTAGAACCAGTTCCAGGGGCGACAGCCCTGGCCTGGGGAAAGTCCGGCAGGGGAGAGGGGTGTAACTACCCCCCTTCCTGGTCCCACCCTTAGGGCAGGACCTAGTCATGTACCCGCCCCTTTCTTTAGGATAAAGGCCGGAGCGGGGACCCTTCCAAATTAGATCATCTTTGAATCAAGAATACTTTCTACGAAAGGACTTCAAGACTCTTCTCAAGATTTCTCCCTTGTGGCTAAGGAGTAGTCACCCTGCATCAGCGGGCACCATCTAAGAACTCTGCGGTTTGCTGTAAGTCCTTCCTCAAGGAATCCGACGGCCCAGCTCGACGAGAACCGGCTTCCCTGGCACCTCTGACCTCTACCCCCGTCATCAGCTCAGCTGTGACCTGTGGGTGCGACGAGACCTCGAGGGACCGGCCATCATCAGAACCTGCACGCTCTTAACAACCAGCACGACCATCGAGGTAACTCTCTGGTGAGTGCTCTGGGGTCCGAGAAGCCCCGACCCTGAGCCGCTCCAGCTCCGAAGTGCAGTCCCCCAGCATCTCCACGATCTGCGTGGGGCCCTTCTGCTCGCTGCTCAACACGTTGCCTGGTCACTAGCCGCTGGCTTGTGTCCTTCTGTGACGACATCCGAGAATCATCACTGCCGGTCTGGTTGCTCCAGACTGGCCCTTGCTTCCATCTTTTCGAGAAGCACCCCGGACCCTCCTGGTCCACTCAAGACGCCGACAGCGACATCCGTCGTGGGACAGCTCGCACCTCCACCGTGGTCGCCGACAACGCCTCCTGGTCCGTGAGACTGCAGAGCCTAGCGTCGCCCACTCACCTGGTCGAGGTGACGGCCAACTAGGTGCCTACCTGGTACCCTCTGACTACTGGCTAGTAGTACGAACTTGGTCCCCTCTGCTTTCAGGTTTCTTCAATCTCCGATCCAGGCTTGGATCTCTACGAACTATTCAGCACTGGTCGCCGGCCAGCAACTCCTTTTCTTCCGGCTCCTGGCTCGTCAGCGAAGACCCCGACGCCTGTAAGACTTGTGCAGCCGCAGCCCTCGTGGCTAGGTAACTCGGCATTTCAGTGCCTGCATAGCCTCCTTACTCTAGGGTCCCGAGTCCCTCGCTTCCGACTTGCCTTAAACCTTTCCGTGTCCTCGGACACTTGTTTTAACTGTGCACTTAAAGTATTTGCTAAAGAGATTTGGTTTATGCTAAGTACCCTGTCCTCATAAAGAGTACAGGGCTGTTGTGATTCTTAATAAATATACTGTTTATTTTCATAACACTTGTGTGGTGTCCTTTCACTGGGTGTTCAAGGGGTACATGTGTGGTAAACAGCTGGCTTAACGCGCCCTCTCGAGTCTTTAGCCTTAGACTGCTCGTATCCACGCTACTAGGATAGCTGGTCTATAGGTTGACTTACAACCAAACACCATAAGGGTCGTTGGAACGATACATAGCGGTCGCTAGAATAGCGAACGTTGCATATCGGGCCAACTTCTCGCACCCGCCTGACTTGGTATGGATGTGCACTGAAGATGGTATGTTACAGTGTAGTTCGGGCGTGGCTCGGCTTGGCCGGGGCCTTCCTCTGTATTTCCTTGTGATTTCGTTTCTCACTGTGAGGGATGAGCTGCAATTGCTGGGGGAGGGTATATTGACAGTGCATTGGGGGGTGGGGGTTTATTACATGTTGCCTTATAATTTGTAAAGCATAAACATCAATGGTTTCAGGGCTCTGCAGAATATTTGTGGCTTGGCACAATAAAACTTGCTTATAAAAAAAAAAAAGATGACCAGTTAACCTTTGAAAATGGCCTTCCACTGAAGACAAACATCACCACGGTTTTAGTAACTTTTGATCCATTTGAGATAGATTTTTTTTTTTTAAATCTGCAGATTATGCAGCAGATGATGGATTATGTGGCAAATGCAGCAAACATATACTATACAACAAAACCTGCAGCCCCATATTCAGAGTAGGAAGTAGGTTTGATGCAGAGCCGACGGTGGTATATGAGGGTAAGGGGTCAAAGAAATGCCATTGGACCAGGGCAGATGGCACTGCTAAGCCATGTCTGCTGATGGAATTCTAGCAAGATCCAGTTATTTGAAAGATACACCAAGAAGTGGGGAGCACTATTGCAATATACATCTGAGGAGAATCAACATTGCTTCTTACTCAATTTGTGTGATTGTGATGCTTCTCTCTAGATGACTTAGACGAAGGGGATGAGGGTGGATGGGGAGTGTATGAGAGTAGGATCTGCTTCGTATAGTTACCCCCACTTTTTGCTGATGTATCACTGTTTAGACTTATACTGACTGGGATCCTGCTATCCAGGACCCCAGTCAAGCTGCTTTCTCCTCTAAATTGATTAAATGTACTTTAGGTACACTCCAGATTGGATACTGGGGAACCCTTATCAGTCCCTAATATATGTCCCTAGTATATGGTACACCATGTACCCAGAGCATAGGTACCCCTTAGGCCTCCCAGGGGCTGCAGCATGTATTATGCCACTCCTGAGAGACCATTCAAACTGACACCATATGTCTGCTACTGCAGCCTATGTACGGTGGTGCATACACCTCTTACTTAGATATAGGTTACCTACATCTATTCTAAATCACTGCACATATAAACCTATCAGTCACCCCTTAAGGCAGGCCTTATCAATCCTGAAGGCAGGGTATTGGGTTTTGTGTGAGAGGGTGCCCCTGCATGAGCAGGGCCCCTCTGCAGCCTTCAGAGTCTATTCCCTGGGGTTGTCTGTGATGTAGCCAAACCATATATACTTATTGCATTATAACCTCGCGGTAAATGCTAACTTTAAAACGGCTGCTTAGAAACATACTGTGTTTGGTGTCAAACACCTTGGAATCATAGCTCCACAACAGTAACTGGTGTGGGAGGTATGATTCCTCCCTTGTAGAACCACTACTGTGGGTCACCAGTCTACCTGGTAACAGCTTTCGACCTGGGCATCAGAAAAATGGATGCTGCCAGCCACAGACACGCGTCTGCCCTCCTGCTGCTGAGCCCGAGTAGGGGGAAGGCTTGACAAAAGGTTTCCTGTCACAGGGCGGTGTGACCAGCTCCCAGACAGGATTTAGTGTATTGGGGCTGGGTGGGTGCACTCGGAGAGTGCCAGAAAGTCCGCACTGGGGGCACATTTGGTGTCCCTGTGCATAGTCCAGCTCAAACCGGTTGCAGGAGCCATTTTCTCCTGCTCTGGCGCAAAACTGGATAAAGGACATGGGTGTAACCACCCCTCTGTCCTGACCCTCCCACAGGTGGGTCCCCAGAGTTTGTCCAACCCCTTCCTTGGGTATAAAGTAGGAACCCTGACTACAGGACTTTAGATTTTACCTGGACTAAACTCTGCAAGCAGAAACCAAGTACTCTGACGATCTACACTACGCTGGATGACAGAAGAATCTCCCTTGGAGTAAAGGAGTTACTCCCCTGCTGAAGCAAGCACCTTAATGCTTCTGACCGGTTTGCAACCCCCGAGCTCCTGAGGACTCTGAAGATTTCAACAAAACAGGAGGTGGGTTCCTGAGCGTCTCGGAGGTCGATTTGGTCTCTCAGCAATTCTGAGACCAGTATCCTTCGTAGGGACTGTGCAACCCGAACCCCTGTGCACCGTGTACTTTTGCAACAGCATATGCTTGTTGGCGATCCCTGCGGCTGTGCTTTGGGCTACGTGTAGTCATGACCCCGAGCAGTATTTCCACCGAAGATTTCCAGCCTCCACTCCAAGAGTGCTCCGCTGGCCTGTACTTCGTAATTCAGGTCGAGGTCCCTTTGCGATCCCTGGTCCGTTGGGCTGTGGGTCCCTGTGAAGGTAACTTTGATTTCTCTCGGCCTTCCCTGGTTGCTCCATATGTGCCCTGACTCTCCATAGCTTGGAGAGTCTCCAGGACCTTGCTGGTCCTCACCGTGGCTTGCTTCCTCTGCCATTGTGGGTTGTATTTGCCAAGGTTTGTTGGTGTTCAATCCGGACACTGACCCCACAGCACTCGACATCCTTCGTGGGACAGCTCACCTCCGGACTTTGGTCATCGACAATGTCTCCTGGCCCCCGTGGCTGCAGAGTCAAGCCTCGAGTCTTCTCACCTGAAGCACCAGACATCGATGGGCATTTGTCTACCGAGCCCCTAGTCACCCTGAAGTGACCCAGACACTGTCCCCTCTGCTTTCAGGCTCTTCTTACCTCGGATCTAGGCTTGGATTCCACCGGACACTTTTCATCTTCCAGACAGCAGCACTTCTTTTTGTCACGCCACTGAAAATGACGAAGGTTTCTGACACCACTTCACCCCTATGCACCCGGCTCCCCTGGGATAGGTAACACGGATACTTCGGTACTCACAAGGGTGCTGGCCTTAGAATCTTCTATGTTCCAAAGGGATGGCTTGAAGTCCTCTCCGAAGTGTCCTTAAACTGTAATTTTCCAACCACGACTTTCCCATAGAGTTGTACAGAACTCGCGTCTGTGTTCACACACTGCACCCGTACTCCATGGGCTCCCTGTGTCACTCCTTTTGGTGGTTCCTTGGGGTCCCAGCGATTCTACGTGCTCTAGGCACGGTGTCTAGTGAAGTCATTGTTGTTATACCTTTTTTTAGTATATGGTTTGGCCTCCCGCTGGAGCCTGCTGTGTATTGTGCGATTTACTGTTGTTCTATTGATGAAGTATTACGTGCCTTGTGCTCCAATCTCGCATAGTGGTTAGCAGAGCATGTTTAGTAATAAATACATATATTTTATATAGCTCTTGTGTGGTTCTCCTTTCATTTGGTTATTCAGGAGGTTTTGATCTGGTAAAAGAAGCTGCTTTACATTCCTTCGAGACTTAGCCTGAAGGTGGCTCTCCACAGCTACCACTAGGATAGCTTTCTATAAAGGTTGTCTTTAACCTAATCATCAATAAGGAATGTTTGGACTGATACAAGGTGCCCACTTTAATTAGTGGACAGCATATACCAGGCCAACTTCTCACAGGGAGTACTTGAATCTCACCAGGGATTGGTAACGAGTTTACCGGTCCTCTCAGGCCCATGCCATAAACTGCTTGGCGTCCCATATTTTGATCAACTTGATATGTATGCTATTGCAGGAGTCACACAACTGTGTGCACATGCCGATCTCAGAAAACACAAGAAAATATTATAGCGATCTAGTTTGAAATCTGACCATTACAATCCCTAAAGAGTTTGAACCCTGAATGTTTGGAGGAGACATCCCTATGCACGGCACTAAGATTTTCGACGAAAATCATGTGGCAAAACTCCCCCACAAAAAAGACAGCAAGTTCCAGATCTGGTGCGGAGGAAAAAAGGGAACTAAGTCACAACACCATGGTGGGCACTGAATAGCATAGTGATGTCACATGGCTTCATTTCTGTGGCTAACAAGGAGCCAGCACTCCCTACAATTTTGGTAGAACTAATGAAAGTTTGTGTCCAGTTTGAAGCCTGTGATATTCAAAAGGTGACGAATCTGCAGGAAGATGTTTAACTAAGAATTATTGTTTTCCTGCATCCCTTCTTTCTTTTCAGCATTGAGACGCATCTAATTCTAAAATAATGCTACAATATTTTTGTTTAAAAAAAATTATAATATTCTGCCCTAATGTCTTTGTGGCACAAATAAAATCTGATTGAGCAACACTAAACAGGAAAACATAGCAAAATTGCTAAGTATCTCTAAACCATAAAGTATAATATGAGAAAAATTCATATTTACTGAAATGCAGCAAGGTACTAAAACACATCTATGTCTATTCATATATGTAGTTGGAATGCTACATTCTTATTCCGATTTCCCATCATTTGAATACATTAGATAAAGGTTTGCAGTGATCAAAGTGTTCTGAGGCCAGAGGTCAATGCATTTAAAACTGTTAAATTCTACTGAACTTCACAGACTACCACTCAATTTCGGGGCAAAAAGCTTAATGAAATCTATGTTTTGTCTAAAAACATTACGCTTTTACTCCACTGGACACCAAGGCGTACAACTAAGCCTCCACAGTAACATTATAATCTAACTGAACCAATCCTTATTTCAAGCCAGGTTTTTGGTTGCAAACAAATGACAGCTAATGGGCCATGACAAACGGAACTAACTACAACCACTAGATGGCAGAATAACGTACAGCATGTGAAGATAATCTTGGATCACAATCCAATACTATTTTCTAGAACTTCCCAAAATAAAATCGAGAACTAAAAGCAGAACATGTTTAACTCAAAGAGCTACTCAAACTCATTTAGCATTGCTTTTGTCAATATATTTGGCAATAAAACGGCAGTCACATTCATCATCATAAGTACATAAAGCTTCTTACATGGTGTTTCATAACAAATATTTTACATTAAAAAGGTTTACCTGAGTGCATTCTTTCTATAATTATAGACTGGTGAGGTGGCGGCTGAAGAAAATGCGATGCTTGAGAGATTGCAAAGGCAAGGCCTGATCCCAGAGGATTCTGGCGAACGAAAAAACACAAACATTAGACTTAAGTGAAACAACGTTTCCATTAGTTTTAAATCCACAATTGTATAACAATGTTACCACTGCCAGTGTTAAGAGGCATCGGTAAAACCAATAGGTCTTGCTTATGCAAGGTTTATTGGCTTTGTCAATGGCTATTTTGTTTTCCATGTTGTACAAAAACATGGCTGCTCTGCATTGTACAGTATGTATAGTATAGTATGTTATGTTTTGTTATGGTATGGTCTGCCATTGTAAACTATGATAAGGTATGGCATGGCCTGGGATTTTATGGTATGGCCTGTGGTTGTATAATATAGTATAGTATAGTATAGTATAGTATAGTATAGTATAGTATAGTATGGTATGGTATGGTATGGTATGGTACGCCTGTCACTGTATAGTATGGTATTGCCTGTCGTATACTATGGTATGCCCTATCATTGGATGGCCTGTCAGAATAGTATGGAATGCTATAGTATTGCCTGTTATTGTATGTTATGCTATGGTATGGCCTGTAGTTGTATATTATATTATACTATGGTATGGTGTATATATGATATGGGCTGTTATTATATGGTATGAGGTGGGATGGCCTCGTTGTATGGTAGGTCATTGTATCATATTATAAGTGATGGCCTGTTATTGTATAGTATAGTATGATATGGCCGGTCATTATACACTGTGGTACAGTATGCCCTGTCCTGTCTTTGAACGATATGGTATGGCATGGTAATGGAGAGAGAGAGAGGTCAAAACCCATAGGGACAGTGAGTAAGAGGTAGGAGGGCAAAGGCATGTGGGCAGATGGTGAGAGGGAGGGAGTGGGTAAAAACAACCAGGATGGAGCAAGAGAGGGCAACACAAAGGAATATGCCAATAATACAACTATAAAAACAAAAGTAAAAAGATTTAAGGGCCACATGCACTCTGAAAATAAACTTTCTCAACTAGGATATAGCTTGGTAGAAGCAACAAAGAAGCAGCAGCTATGGCTAGAGGAGTCAAAAGCCACAGGGACGGAATGTGTGAGGGAGGAGGCAAAGGCAACCCGGTTGGACGGAAGAAGTTGTGGGCGGGCAAAGGCAAACAGAAAAGGTGAGTGGGTGAAAGGGCATGGGAGAAGGCAACATGGACAGACCATGTTGCAGACCAAGAAAAGAGCACAACAAGAAGGAATCTCATCTGCAATACAGCTAAAAACTATGAGTCAGAAAAATGTAAACAACACACTGCCTTTTTTTGTTTAAAAGGGGAGGCGGGTCGCTTGGCTCCACTCTGCTAGCCTTGATATGCCCTGGGGACCCTATTCCACAGGGCCAATTATTCAAATTATGGTCGGGAGGTGTGACGTACAGCCTGCCTCGTCGAGACTCATTAGGCTGTTGGGTCCTATCCACTCATGTCTTTTTTGCATTAAAGGGGAAAGGGGCCAAATGGCCCACCCTCCCCGAATCTTGATAGGTGCTGGGCACACTAACCTTTAGGGCCACTCATTATAATTAAGGGGAAGGAGGCACAGGGCCCCCCTCCTTCGGCCAATTTTAGCCTCGGGCAGCCTATTCCCTGGGGCCGGGCATTATTTTTAGGGGAGGGGATACCCAGCCCCTCCCAATCTGTCCCCACCAAGGGCACCCACCATGCTCTCTTTGTGGTCCGCGTTGGAGCCCCAAGGCCCCTGCAGCCCCATCTGGCTTCCCATATCTTGTGAGCCGGCACTGCTTCTGCCTGCAGTGAGCAGCTACTAATGCTGCTCCCTTCAGGCAGGAGCAATCTTTAGATCAGTTTCTCTGCCTGCATCAATAAGGGCAGGAAAACAGATCTAAAGTTCACTCCTAAACAGAAAGGAGCATTTTTTAAGCTCCTGCCAGCTGGGAGTGTACTTGGGGTGTGCTTCCATTTGGCGGGAGATTAAAAAATGCTCCGACTGTCATGTCATTTAGGATAGTCCTGTTATGTATACCCCATTTTACATCCATTTTCCCCATCCACACGACAACTATTCTAAACAGGTGACCTTTTAACTAGTAGCTTGTACCAGTATCTTCGACACCAGGCTCATCCTGTACCTGATGTACATAAACATGTCCTCAGGCACGGTATAATTATTCTGTATAAGGGTCACCACTTTTTTCAACCTTGGCCAACAACCTGCTGTGCATGATCATATGTGTTTGGAAAAACATTCATGATTGTTTTCAAAACATATCGATTCTGGAAGAAACCCCGGAGTGACCACTTTAGTATAAAAGACCCTCACTCCTCCCATCAAATTAGAGGTGAATTCCTTCCAAGCTGACACGGGGTCCTGCCTGCTGAATCTTCGACACACAGCGGTCTGACATCCCTTGCGGGCTATCATCCTCGAACAAGACACGGGGTCCTTCATTCTCAACCATCCAGGTGAGGGGGTTGGTTCTTCCCTATGGGTTGCTTGACTACCACATATATACATATACATGCTACATATACAGCTCTAGGCTAGGTACATTTAGGCAAATTACTTAGGGCGCGCATTTTATAAATATGCAAGTGCTACTGTTTTTATCTGAACTACTTATGTTCATCATATTACCACCATGATCGAAATGTATCTACTATTTACTATATTGGTACTAACAATCTCTTTTTTATGCTTCTTCCTCCTGATTGTCGCAGCACATATGTTTTACACAAGGCTGTCGCTGGACCAATAAATACTTATTTAAACGTCCTAACAACATCTTTTGCATTTTCTGAGTTCAAGCAAGCATGAGTAGCTGAGCGAAACGTACTGTACGGTTTTCAACGATCCCTGAGGAATCAGGTTTGTCATGTTCAGTGATTGCCAGAAACTACCGACACCACTGTAGAATACATGTGAGGAAGGGAGGGGAGGGGGGGGGGGGAGTAGAGACTTAATCTAACCGCACATTTCTCACCTCGTGAGCTTCTCCAGCTGCCAGACAGGAAGGAGAGAATTTTGATAGCAATTCCCTCACATGTCGGTAGGTGGCTTCATGCAACTCCGCATCAGAGCCATCCTGCCCGAATGTGACATCGAGTCCACCATATCTGCGCCCCCTCCATGTGCGGACATTAGTTTATTACCGATCCCTGACAACTACATTTGATAGGGAGCTCATGGGAATCAGATTATGCTAATGTGTGAGGATCTCTAGAATGGCTCTTATTATTGGACGGTGTGAGTTCATTTCACGGAATGGGGAGGAAGGAGGGTCGATTACTAATCTGCAGTTGTCTCTTCCAGAAAAGGCGCTTACAAAAGTAGGTAAAATGTTCTTCTGATAAAGGATTCGAACTGCAGATTCTTCACCTTGTGCCCCTGCAAAAAAACCTGGCTGCCCAGGTAATAGTTCTTCGTGAATGTGTGTAAGGAAGCCCAAACAGCAGGCAGGCACACGTCTAAGACTGGCACACTGTGCACCAATGCAGTGGTAGACGTCTCGCTCTGGTAGAGGAAACGGGCAAGCTTTCTGGTTATTGATTTTTGGCTAGCCCATAACCGATCTTAATACATAAAACAATCTATCAAATTATGATTTTCTATGCACCCCTTTCTACTTTTCCCTACCGGAAATACGCACAAGTTACTTACCTTCGGTAACGATATATCTGTAAGAAACAGTAGTTAGTGTTAGATTCCTTACCTTAGAATATCCCTAGATCCGGAAAGTTTTGCGTGGCAGTACCCCTGCGCGTCGATAGGCGTCGTCTGCGGCTCTGGGTCAGTCGTCGGCATCGTGGTCGCCGGGATGACATTGTCGGAGTTCTTAGAAGCTGCCTCGCGCACTGACGTCAGTTCTTGTCCATAGCTTTCCCCGCCAGAAACGCAGAGCCATGACAGAGACAGACACTGGTGCCATGAAACTAGGGCCCTGAAAGGGATGACCTTAAGCCTAGATATCGGTTTGCAGAACGGGGAGGATGGGTGGGGCGGTTAGGAATCTAACACTAACTACTGTTTCTTACAGATATATCGTTACTGAAGGTAAGTAACTTGTGCATCTGAAAGAAACAGGTTAGTGATAGATTCCTTACCTTAGAATAGATACCCCAGCAATACCAACCCCGGTGGTGGGTCTGCGAACCAATATCACACCAGAAAGTCCTGGAGAACGGAACGGCCGAAAAAGCCATCTCTCCGGACTTGGCTGTCCAGGCAGTAGTGTCTAGCAAACGTGTGCAGCGAGGCCCACGTAGCTGCCTGACAAATGTCCTGCAAGGGGACTCCCCGACCCAGAGCTGTAGTAGCCCGAGTGGAATGGGCCATCAGCCCAACAAGGGGCTCCTTTTTAGCCAAGGAGTAACAGACCTTGACGCACAACACGACTCACCAAGAGATGGTCCGTTTGTGCACCACCCGTCCCTTCTTCGCGCCCACGTAACCAACAAAGAGCTGGTTGTCCACCCGGAACTGGCTTGTGTGATCAAGGTAGAAGGAGAGCGCACGTTTTTGGTCCAGACGGTGGAGCCTCTCTTCCTCTTTCGAGGGATGCGGAGGGGGAAAGAAGGTGGGCAAGGTGACTAACTGCCCGATGTGAAAGGCCATTACCACCTTGGGCAGGAAAGAAGGACGCGTTCTTTAAACAACCTTGTCCGGATGGACAGAAAGGAAAGGAGGCTTAGAAGATAGAGCCTGGAGCTCACTCACTCTCCTGGCAGAGGTGATGGCAACCAGGAATGCAGTCTTGAGAGTCAGAAGACGAAGAGCACAATTGTGAAGTGGCTCGAAAGGAGCGCACATAAGATAGCTTAGATTAAGGTTCAAATCCCACTGAGGCATCACGAAAGGAACAGGAGGAAACGTGTGCGTGATGCCCTTCAAGAATCTATTTACAACAGGGGACTTGAAAAGAGAAGGCTGATCAGAAAGCCTCAAGAAGGCAGAAATGGCAGAGAGGTAGCCCTTAAGCGTGCCCAGAGCAGAGCCCTGCTGGGCAAGAGAAAGAAGGAAGCGCAGAACCTCTGAAAGGGGGGCAGAGAGTGGATCCACAGCCTTTGCTGTGCAACATGCCACAAATTTGTTCCACCTGCAGGCGTAAACCGATTTTGTGGAGGGACGCCTGGCTGCCATAATCCCATCACAGACTTCGGGAGGCAAGTCAAAGGCCTCAACTGCCGCCGCTCAATCTCCACGCATGGAGGTGGAGGCTGGACAGGTTCGGGTGGAGGACCGTCAACTGCTGCTGCGACAGAAGGCCCTCCTGAAGAGGCAGACGAATCGGGGGATCGACTGACATGCTGAGTAGCTCGGGATACCAGTATCTTCGTGCCAAGTCCGGAGCCACAAGGATGACTTGGGTCCGGTCGAGCCTGATCTTCTTCAGCACTCTGGGCAGAAGTGGCATAGGCAGAAAGGCTACAACAGACCGCAGCTCCACTCGCGTCGAAAAGCGTCTCAGAGCAAATGCCGCCTTAGAAATTCAAACGCGCAGAACTAATGACATTGCGCATTCTCTTCGGTGACAAATAGATCTAACCAAGGCACTCCCCACTGCTGAAAGAGGCCTTGCGCCACGTCAGAGTTCAGACGCCATTCGTGATCCATCATGCACCGGCGGCTGAGTTTGTCCGCCCTGGCGTTCAGGGAACCTGCCAGATGTTGAACCACCAGGGTGATGCCCTGGTGTTCCAGCCATGTCCAGAGGCTCAGAGTCTCCTGACAAAGGGCTCACGACTCCACCCCGCCTTGTTTGTTGCAGTACCACATGGTGGTGGTGTTGTCCGTGAACACCTGCACTACACTTCCCTGGACAGAGGGAAGGAATGCCTTCAGTGCAAGCCGGATCGCCCGCAGCTCCAGACGGTTGATGTGGCGCCGGGACTCGGCTGGAGACCAGAGGCCTCTGATCTCCCTCTCCCCTATGTGCCCCCCCCCCATCCCAGGAGGGACGCATCCGTTACCACTACGTGCTCCGGTTGGGGTAGGGAGAGAGATCTGCCGCTGACCCAATCGCGGTTTGTGAGCCACCACTGCAACAGTCTTGCAGTGCTCTCCGAGATCCGGACGTGGTCGGACAGATTGCCCTGATGCTGTGCCCACTGAAACTTCAGGTCCCAATGCAGAGCCCGCATCCGCCACCTGGCGTGATGCACCAGAAGGATGCAGGAGGCCATCAGCCCCAGGAGCCGCAACTCGGGATAAAGGCTGAAAGATCGGAATCAGAGCCTGTATATCCCGAATCCGCTGTTCGGGGGGATAAACCCGAAACTGCGCTGAGTCCAGAACCGCTCCGATGAAAAGGAGCTTCTGAGAGGGGCACAGGTGTGACTTTGGCACGTTGATGGAGAACCCCAGCGAGTGCAGGAGGTCGGCAGTAGTCTGGAGGTGGGAGACGACTGCCTGGGGCGAGCCCGCCTACAACCACCAATCGTCGAGATAGGGGAAGACAGAAACCCTTAATCTGCGCAGATGAGCTGCTACAACCGCCATCACTTTCGTGAACACCGTGGGGCGCTGGTAAAGCTGAATGGGAGCACAGTAAACTGAAAGTTCTCGTGGCCTACCGTGAACTGCCGGTAACGCCTGTGGGCCGGCAGGACGGGGATATGGAAATATGCGTCCTGCAAGTCCAACGCTACCATCCAGACTTCTGGGTCCAGGGCAGCTAGGACCTGAGCCAAAGTCAGCATCTTGAACTTCTCCTTCCGGAGAAAGCCGTTGACGCTCCGTAGGTCCAAGATAGGGCGTAGGCCTACTTTGCCCTTCTTGGGTACCAGAAAATTGTGGGAATAGCAACCACGTCCTACTTCTGGTCCAGGAACGAGCTTGACGGCCCCCTTGGCCAAGAGGGCCTTAACTTCGTCCTGGAGACATTCGGTGGTACTGCGGTGGCATGGCTGGAGGGGTCGCCTTGAAGGGGAGGAAGTAGCCCCTCTGGACGATTTGCAGCACCCACCTGTCCGAAGTGATGGAGCGCCAGTGAAGGAGGTGATGGCGAACCCTGCCCCCCACTGGCGTCGAATGGGCCTGAAAATTCGGACTAGGAGGATTTTGAGGCAGATGCTGCGGGGGCGGGTGTGGACTGACCTTGCCAGTGTCTCCGGGCACCGCCACGGCGGTTACCACGTCTATGACCGCGTTGAGGTTGGTTCTGCGGCGTGTGGCTAGCTGGACGTGAGGGGGCGCCCCATCCTTGGCCACGAAAGGCGTAAGTTTGCTGGCGTTGGCCGAGGCCCAAGGACTTGGCCATAGTCTGGAGTCCTTGAAACGCTCCAGCGTACTGTCCGCCTTGTCGCTAAAGAGGCGACGGCCATCAAAGGGCATGTCCATAAATGAGGCTTGGACATCGCCCGAAAAATTGGCGGACCTCAGCCAGGCGTGGCGGCGAACCGCCACCGTCGCAATCGCCCTGCCTAGCGAGTCCGTGGTATCCAGTCCACACCGAATGGAGTAGCGTGCTGCATCCCTTCCCTCTGCAAGGGCTTGGGTAAGCTTTGCCTTGACCTCCGCCGGGCACTGCGGCAGCACTTCCGCAACCGTATCCCACAGGGAGTGGGAGTAATGGCTCAAAAGGCAGGCGGTGTTAACAGATCGCAACCCCCAAACTCAGTGAGGAGAACAGTTTCTTGCCGAACTGGTCGTACCTTTTGGATTCCCGATCCGGAGGGGCAGTCAGGAATGCGGTCTGGGAGGCTGAGGCCAGGATCACCAGGCTCTCAGGGGTGGGGTGAACGGACAGGAAACTGGGGTCGCCCGGAGCCGGGCACTGGAGTCGGGCCAAGTTCCGATCTACAGGGAGGCCTGTAGAGGGCTTGGACGAGGTGCCCAACAGAACGTCAGTGAGGGATTTGTTGAAAGGCAGGAGAGGCTCCGAGGACCTTGCCTGCGGTTTGAGCACCTCAGTGAGGAAGTTAGTCTTCACAGCCACGACTGGGAGCTCAAGAGCCAAGGCCTTGGCTGCCCTAGTCAACACCACACTGTAAGCAACCCCCTCCTCCGTAGCCACGATAGGAGGGGGAGACAAATCCAGTGTCTGGTGAAGTGTCCAGACCACTGGCCTCCACCAGTTCTTCTGACCAGTCCTGGCTCACTGGTACTGCAGTGCCAGATGGTCCTCAGACCCCTCCCAGTCCCCCTCGTCGTCCATCTCCTGATAGGAATAAATGAAGGAGCCGGGTCATCGGTGAAGGGCTCACCGATCGGCGTTGAAGACGGCGCCGGGCGGTGCCAGCCCGACGCCGGATCCAGACCGGGGCTGAGACCGGGGACAACGTCGTCTAGGGACGGAGTCGGGGCGACACCCTTGGTGAAGGCGCTAGCGGAGGGGTCGTAAGGTCGACCGGCGTCGTCACAGATCCATGCCTGGATCCTGAGGAACACTGCGGCGTCGGGACCGGAGTCGTCTACGGCGCTGGGGTCGAAACACCCGTCAGCGCCGAGGCCGGAGCCGCCGGCTCGCTTGGGCTCCCAGACAGACCCACGGGGGCCCGAAGGAGCCTCGGCGGGACCCGACAGAGGGAAGTGCGACCTCATGGCCGTGAGGAAAGCGCTGATCTCCTCCGGTGTCGCGTGCAACCCATGGACCGGCGGGTGTGGAGCTGGATGTCGGCGCTTGCGGCTCCGGCGGAGCCGCGTGGGTGGTGTCGCCCGAATCCCCGGCCACGTCGAGCGAGCTTCGGGAGTAGTCAGAAGAGCGATGTCGCTTCTTCGACTTCTTGTGCCTCGACTTACCTGAGGACTTGGAGCCCGACGAGTGGTGTTGACTCGCCGAGCTGTGATGACTGTGGCCCCGCGACTGGTTCCTCGACCTCCTCCTGGACCGGGACCTCGAGCAGCGCGGGGCAGACTGCTGGATCTCGAGGTGCTTAAGGGACCGCTCCCGCCTAGCCTTCGACGTCAAGGCCCAGCAGTCGGGGCACGACTTGTCATTGTGGTCTGCCCCAAGGCGATAAAGGCACCGACGGTGGGGGTAGGTAAACGACATCATGCGGTTACAGTCGTTGCAGGGTTTGAACCCGGGCATCCCTATCGGCACCGCAGTAGAGAATCGACTCGAGGTGATCCAAAAGAAATCGAAAAAGTTACTCAAAAAGTGACTAGGAGTACTGTTCTTCCTGGATCTGCGCTTGCTGGCGCGGAAAAAAAATAACTGACGTCAGCGCGCAAGGGCAGCGTCTAAGTACTCCAACGACGTCATCCCGGCGACCACGACACAGACGACGGACGCAGAGCCGCAGACCACGCCTACCGACGCGCAGGGGATCTGCTACGCAAAACTTTCCGGATCCAATCTGACACCTGGGGATATTCTAAGGTAAGGAATCTAACACTAACCTGTTTCTTTCAGATACACAAATATTTGATTGCCTAATAGATGGTCTCTGGTCTGATCAATGTAAAAACAGAGGCCCCTCCTTGGTTCAAAATGGTAGAGTCAGAAGGAGCACAGGCAGACAGTAAGGTGATGGATTTGCCCATGTGAAATGGTGTCACTACCTTCGGCAGGAATGTCAAGTTCGTCCAGAAGCCTAATTTGTTAGAGAATAATAATGTAAATTGCTTTCGGGCAGACAGGGCCTGCAAAGGGAAGGGGGTAGGGGGGGGGGGGGGGGGGGGGTTGTACCAGGCAACAAACTTCTCCCAGTATCCTGCGTTTACAGTTTTGGCCTAGATGAGGACAACCACTTCAGAAGGGAGATCAAGAGCCATCACCTGTCACTGTTCAATCTCCATGCATGAAGGTGCAGGATGTGCTACCTCACTATACAGGGCTCAGCCCTGCTGCAACAGGAGGTCTATGAAGATGCAGTCCAATCAAACGACAAATGCTTAACGCCAGAAGATCTGGTACGGCATTCTCATTGCCTAGTCTAGAGCCACCAGGATGATTTGAGCCAGGATTCTCTTGATCTTTTCAGTACTCTGGGCAGGAGAGGTAAAGGCGAGAAGGCATACAGAAGTCCAGAGCCCCAGCCCAGACTGAAGGAGTCTCTGACTGCGGATTGCCTTGGGAACTCCAATGTGCAAATGTTTGGACACTGTGTTCTCTGCAGTGGTGAATATTTTGAGCCCAGGTACTCCCCATAGCTAGAAAATGTCACATACCACCTCCTAGTGTAAATGGCATTTGTGATCCACTAGGCAATGCCAGTGAGTTGGGCTGCACAGGTGATAAAGATCTTGCTAGGTGCTAGGCTATCAGGGAAATCTCCTGAGCGTTCGGACACTTCCAAAGAAGTACAGCCTTCTGGCACAGAATTTCACAAAAACACATGGCTGTTGTGTTGCCAATGTAAACCTTACCCGCTCACCCTTGACGATTGGGCGCATTCAATGCCAAGGGCATCGCTTGCAAATCCAACGGGCTGATCTGAAGCGAGTCTCTACTGGAGACAAGGTCCTCTGATCTCTATGTCTCTCAGGTGGCCTCCCCTAACAAGTATTGATATATCTGTGACAACTGTTAGCTATGGATGGGGTAGGAAGAGGGATCCTATCTCTAACTGCTGGTCTATTTGAAGTCTACAAGTACTTCGGAAGCAAGGTAGACAGCCCCCCCCCCCCGCCCCACAGGCATGCAACAGTAGACTCACTAAGGCCATACGGGGCTGAGATTTCAAGATACAAAAGTACATCAATTATCCAAATGACTAAAAATGATTTCTTTTGGCGCCTACTTGGCCTTAGTCCAGGCCATCCAATGATGGCTGTAAGAGCAGATTTAGCAATCCATAAAATCAGGGATAACATCCCCATACAACCTGTGCTATACTGGGCATTCCTTAAGTAAACCCAGACCTTTCAGTCAATTTGAAAGCTTTTCTTCATTTATGAAGAATAATTCCTATGAATTTCTACCTTGGCTGAAAGATGTTTACAAAACACTCATTGAAATTAGCTGTCAGGATTTATGGACACATTCGGCAATAAAGACGTAATTGTGAGCATTTGTGCAGAGGTGCAGATCACTGAAAGGAGGTGTCCTGCTGAAAGAGTTCAGCTTAATAAAGAACAAGTTACTTACCTTCGGTAACGATATATCTGTAAGAAACATAGGTTAATTATAAATTCCTTACCGTAGAATTATCCCAGGCGTCAAGACTGGATACAGAAAGGTTTTCGTCAGCAGTACCTCTGCGCGCCGGAAGGTGGCATTGGTCGGCTTCGTGTCCGTCATTGGCGTCGTGGGTGCCGGGATGATGTCACGGTAGCTAATTAGACACTGCCTTCGCGCGCTGACGTGGACCCTGAAAGAATGTCCTTAACACTAGAAATCCGTTCGCAGAACGGGGAGGATGGGTGAGGCGGTAAGGAATCTTTAACTAGCCTATGTTTCTTATAGATATGTCGTTACCGAAGGTAAGTAACTTGTTCATCTGAAAGAAACAGTAAGATATAGATTCCTTACCTTAGAATAGATACCCCAGCAATACCAACCCCGGAGGTGGGTCTGCGAACCAAGATAACACCAGAAAGTCCTGGAGAACAGAATGGCCAAAGAATCTGTCTCTCCGGACTCGACTGTCCAGGCAGTAGTGTTTGGTGAGTGTGTGCAGCGATCCCCACGTAGCTGCCTGACAGATTTCATTCAGAGAAACTCCTCGTCTCAAAACAGTAGTGGCTGCCGTCGCCCTGGTGGAATGGGCGTGTAGCCCCACTGGAGGCTCCTTTTTAGCTAAAGAATAGCAGGCTTCAATACACAAAACAACCCGTCTAGAGATTGTCCGCTTGTGTATGGCCCGACCTTTCTTGGTGCCCATGTAGCCCACAAAGAGTTGGTCATTCACCCGAAACGGTTTTGTGCGATCCAGATAGAAGGAAAGTGCACGTTTTAGGTCCAGACGGTGGAGCCTCTCTTACTCTTTTGAAGGATGCAGAGGCAGAAAGAAGGTGGGCAAAGTGATGATTTGCCGGATGTGAAAGGAAGTGATCACCTTGGGAAGAAAGGATGGACGAGTTTGTAGGACAACTTTGTCCAGATGTACAACTAGGAAAGGAGGATTGAATGAAAGAGCATGGAGCTCACTCACTCTTCTGGCAGATGTGATGGCAACCAGGAATGCAGTTTTAAGAATTAAAAGTCTTAGAGGACAGTTGTGAAGTGGCTCAAAGGGAGCGCACATCAAGTAGGTCAAGACCAGATTCAAGTCCAACTGAGGCATACCGATGGGAATAGGAGGAAAGAAATGAGTTATGCCTTTCAAGAAACGATTAACATCCGGGAACTTAAAAAGAGAAGACTGATCTGGAAGCCGAAGGAAGGCAGAGATGACTGAGATAGCCCTTGATAGTGCCTAGAGCAGAGCCCTGCTGGGCTAAAGAACGAAGAAACAAGAAAACCTCAGAATAAGGGGCAGAAATGTGATCCACAGCCTTTGCCGTGCACTATGCCACAAACTTGTTCCACCGGCAGGCATATACCATCTTATTGGAGGGACGCCTGGCTGCCAAGAATACATCACAAACTTCGGGAGGCAGGTCAAAAGACGTCAACTGCTGCTGCTCAATCTTCGCGCAAGGAGGTGGAGGCTGGACGGGTTCGGTGGAGGACCATACCCTGTTGCTGCAACAGAAGACCCTCCCGCAGAGGCAGACGGGTCGGAGAATCAATGGCCATGTTGAGCAGCTCGGGATACAAGACTCTTCGTGCCCAATCAGGAGCAACAAGGATGACTTGGGCCCGGTCGCGCCTGATCTTCTTCAGCACTCCGGGCAGAAGTGATATAGGTGGAAAGGCATACAACAAACCGCAACTGCACTCGCAATGAAAGGTGTAGCGCCTTGGAAATTCCAACGTGCAGAATTGCTGACATTGCGCCTTCTCTTCAGTAGCGAAAAGATCTAACCAAGGTTCTTCCCACTGTCAAAAAAGACCTTGTACCACCTCCGAGTGAAAACACCATTCGTGATCCATCATGCACCTGCGGCTAGTTCGTCCGCCCTAGCATAAAGGGAACCTGCCAGGTGTTGAACCACCAGGGATATGCCCTGATGTTCCAGCCATGTCCAGAGGCGGAGGGCCTTCTGACATAAGGTTCATGACCCCACCCAGGCCTGTTTGTTGCAGTACCACATGGCAGTGGTGTTGTCCATGAACACCTGCACTACTCTTCCCCAGACAGAGGGAAGTAAAGCTTTGAGTGCAAGACGAATCGCCCTGAGCTCCAGAAGGTTGGTGTGGAGCTCGGACTCCGCCGGAGACCAGAGGCCTCTAATCTCCGCCTCTCCCATGTGGCCGCACCATCCCAGAAGGGATGCGTCTGTCACCACTGTGTGCTCTGGTTGGGGAAGGCGAGAGGGATCTGCCATTGACCTAATCCTGGTTCATGAGCCACCACTGCAACTGTCGAGGCGTGCCCTCCGAGATCTGGACGCAATTGAACAGATTCCCCTGATTTTGCACCCATTAAAACTTCAGGTCCCACTTCAGAGCCCTCATATGCCACCTGGCATATTCGACCATCATGATGCAGGGGGCCATGAGGCGCAGCAGCCTCAGGGTCATCCTGACCGAAACCCGAGATAGAGGCTGAAAGATCGGAATCATAGATCGAATATCCCGGACTCGCTGTTCGGGAGGATAAACCTGAAACCGCGTTGGGTCCAGAACTGCTCCGAGGAAGAGGAGCTTCTGAGAGGGAATCAGGTGCGACTTTGGCACATTGATGGAGAACCCCAGCGAATGCAGGAGGTCGGTGGTAGTCTGGAGGTGGGAAATGACTGCATGAGGCGAGCCCGCCTTCAACAGCCAGTCGTCGAGATAGGGAAAGACTGAAACCCCCGATCTGCGACCACTGCCATCACTTTCGTGAACACCCGAGGGGTGCTGGTATGGCCAAAGGGGACCACAGTAAACTGAAAATGCTCATGGCCTACCCTGAACCGCAGGTAACGCCGGTGGGCTGGCAGGACAGGGATTTGAAAATGAGCATCCTGCAAGCCCAACGATACCATCCAGTCTCCAGGGTCGAGGGCAGCCAAGACCTGAGCGAGCGTCAACATTTTGAACTTCTCCTTCCGGATGAGGTGGTTGACGTTCCTGAGATCCAAGATAGGACGCAGGCCCTTGTCCTTCTTGGGTACCAGAAAGTAGTGGGATTAACAACCACAACCTACTTCTGGGGCAGGAAAGCGCTAGATGGCTCCCTTGGCAAAGAGATTCGAAACGTCCTGTTGGAGAAGGCCCAGGTGATCCTCAGACATGCGGTGGTATGAGGTGGCATAGCTGTAGGGGTAGCCTCGAAGGAGAGGGAGTAGCCCCTTCGGACTATTTGCAAAACCCACCTGTCTGACGTGATGGTGCACCAGTGGGGAGGTGATGCTAGATGCTCCCACCCACTGGGGTTTGATGGGCCTGGACTAGGAGGCTGCTACAGAGGGGTGTTGGTGGACTGGCCCACCCGCTGGCCCCCTGAACCACGGTGGTGGTTCCCACGTCACCGGACGCACGAAATTTGGGAAACTTGCAACGGCATGTGGCTCTGGGCGGGACGTAGTGGGGCACCCCTTCCGTAGCCACGAAAGAGGCGAAAAGCAGACTGCGCTGGGCGGCTGGAGAAGCCCAAGGACTTGGTCGTAGCCCGTGAGTCCTTGAAACGCTCTACAGTATTCTCAGCTTTGTCCCCAAAAATGCGACTACCATCACAGGACATGTCCATGAGGGTGTTCTGGACATCCCCCGAAAAGCCAGTCACTCTCATCCAGGTGTAGCGACGAGGGGCTACAGACATGGAAATTGTCCTGCCTAGAGAGTCGCCGTTATCAGCCCACAAGTGATGGTGAACTTTGCTGCATCCCTCCCGGCGACAACAGCCTGGGAGAGCACTATCCGAGCCTCCTCTGGACACTAAGGCAGCACCTGCACAACCGTGTCCCACACAGAGTGGGAATAACGGCCCAATAGACATGCAGTGTGTACCGACCGCAGTACCAAGCTGGCGAAAGAGAAAGTCTTCTTCCCAAGAAGATCCAGCTTCTTGGATTCCCTTTCCAGTGGAGCTGTAGGGAATGCGCTCTTGGAAGTGGAAGCTTGGACCAACAACCCTTCTGGGGTGGGGTGGCGGGAGAGGAAAGTGTGGTCGCCTGGAGCCGGGTGGGGGAGTCGGGCAATCATCCTATCCACTGGAGAATCCGTGTTGGGCCTGGACCATGTGCCCAAAAAGACGTCAGTAAGGGCCTCATAAACAGCATCAGGGGCTCCGAAGAGATCGCAGGTGGAAGAAGCACCTGTCAATAAGTTAGTCCTGAACGCCAGCGTAGGAAGCTCGAGGTTCAGAGCCTCGGCCGACCTACGCAACACCACTGCGTATGGTGCTCCCTCCTCCATAGCCACGGTGGGAGGAGACAACATGCCACGGTCAGGGGAGGTGTCAAGACCACTTGCATCCCCCAGTTCCACTCTTCAGTCCTGTTCAGATTCTAGATCAGTGGTTCCCAAACTTTTTCGACCTGTGGCTTCCCATATCTATTGTCAGTTGTCCGCGGCTCCCCATTATGTCATTTTATTTCACGGGTGGCGGGGATGTAAGCCTGGCCTCTGGAGTACTTCCATTTTTCTCCTCTTTTGTCTGGTGGTTGGTCACTTGCTTACCAGACAGAGGTTACTCACATATCTATACTGTACAGTATAGATATGTGAGTAAACTCAGCCTCTGTTCTCTTTTAGCTAACCATACTTCACATTAGCCAAATTGATAAAAGTCTGTGCCATAAAATAAAGACTTAATGAGAATGTTTATGCTTGTAGGGATATTTTATTTTAATCCATAGGACCACTTTTAGCACCAACATGTTGAACGTGGTGTCAAAATAATGAAGTAATACTATCACAAAATGTGCCACATTCTGTTGCATAATTTGGTGGTCCCCTGCCACAGAATACCAGTGGCCCTGGTTATATCCTCAGGTAAGAGGTCATATAGGCCTCTCACGAAGTCGAAACAATGGTACACATGTTGCACTAGTTTAAGTATGAATGTTACATAAAGGTAGTGGAGTAGCTTTAGGTGCCTTGTTGTCCCGGACTCAGTTGCTGTTTGTAGTTTTTGAAACCCTCATTATTTCAAACAGTAAGGGCTATTGTTGCTGCCTTCATCCTACCTCGAAATGACATGTAATTATCTTGTACTTTATACAACCTGATGTGGCCACTGAGCCTTCCTGCTGCTTATTAATGACTGCAGTGCACGGTTCTGGTATTACCACAAAGGTGTGTCACAACACATAATACTCACAATTACTAAATTATCAAAAGAGATACAACTTCACCTGAGTTTCTGAAAAACTTTGCACTTTTGTCCCAGGATGCTACTTTTTCTGCCCTGCCCAGCCTGTGACTGAAATACTGCTTAAAATAGGGAGGAGTCCGTGCCTAAATAACCCTCCCCTGAGCGTGGATTTGGCCCAGAGACATCGGACCTCATAACAAAAGTGAGGTTGCACTGCCCTCTGGTGGCCCAGGGCAACCACTGCAAGCCTGACCACACGGATCAGTGTTAATTCAGATGCACATACGTGCCATACTATTTGTTACTGAATCCCAAACTGTGTGTTCATCTGTCTGGCAAGTTTTCACGGCGCACCAGGGAGCCGCGGCGCACCGTTTGGGAACCGCTGTTCTAGATGATCAGTCAAAGGGTCACCTGAATCGTCCCAGTCCTCCTCCTCATCCTCAGGTTGCCAATCTGGCTAAAAAGGAACCCCAGGAGTGAACAGGGGCACAAAAACCCCTCTCGGTGCTGGATGCAGAGTCGGGCGATGCCAGTCCGGCTCCACATCAGGATGGAGGCCGGGGGGCACATCCGGAGTCAGTTGCGGTGCCGGAGGAAGCGGCGCTGGTGGAGGTGTAAAAAGGTCAACCGGCACCATTCCGGATCCAGGCCTGGATCCACGGGGGCTTGCGGCGCCAGAGCAGACGGCAGAGAAGGCCTAGGCCCCCCAACCGAGTCCACGGGGCCTGAAGGCACACCAGCGAGTTCGGACTGCCCAAAGATGGTGTGAATGGCCTCGTAAAATTTACTAAGCTGAGCAGGAGTCGCTCCTGGTCCCGGGAACAGAGGGAAGCCCGGAGTCAACTCTTTGGGTTCCGCGTGCGGGAGGGGCACCGCCTGCATCCTAAGACGCGTCAGTCGGTTGACGAGGCAAAGTTGAAGAGCGATAATTCTTCTTAGGCAACTTCTTGTGCTTCGATTTACCCGGCCCAGAGTGCGAAGACTTCGATGACTTGGACGAGTGGGGATAGCTCCGCGACTGGTCCCTCGCGACCAGGACCTCGAACAGCGCATAAACGCACGCACGTTGCCATTGACCAAGAAGCAGGAACTTTGAAACGCGTTGGGCCTTTATTTTATTTGGACATTGAAATGCTGGTTTACTAGGAATAAAAAAGGCTGCCACAAATGACAGGATTCGTCTGTCCTTGAGTGCGTCCTTGCAGGGGGGCATCTTGTTTGACAATATATATATATATATATCTCTGCCACTCCACTCCACAAGCAGGATGCAGGCGCTCTCTCCTCACGAAAAGAAACGTGGAGCACAGACCCAGGTAAGTGTAAAAGATAGTTGGTTTATTGAGCTGTTACTCAGTCGGCCATTACGCGTTTCGGTACTGACGTACCTTGATCACATGACACAGTATATGGTCACCTGGTTTCTTATATACCAACATTAACATTTTTTCTTTCTTTTTTGTGATGCAATTTTAAAGTGACAGTGCTCCTTTTTACAAAGCTGTGCAAATAACGCTGTACTGCTGCCATATTTTATATTATCTGGCTCATTGACAAGCTGAAATTCATTTGCATGTACAATTATACATTTAAATATTAGCTTTTCTTGTTTTCTTGTGCAAATCAGCATTTGTGATTGTGCAAATTATGCAAATTAATATTTCGGTATAAATACCACAAAAGATACCCCTAGATAAAATATGTACACATCTAAGCAAGATTTACATATGGTCTTGTGCAAAATTCGCAATACAGTACAATTCATCACGGTATAAATACCATAGAGCATCTAAGGGATATGTTATATATCACCTAGATCTTGGATGTTATAAATATATAAATAAATAAATATATATACATTTGTTAAAAACCATTTTCCCTCACAAGCTCTAATTTTTTATTCTAGATATATCATTGTCGGTTTCAATACCAGAAGTGCACGAACGCATTCGCGAATTTACTCTTTTCTGTATATGTTTGTCACATATTTGCGGTATCTTTGGGTTTTTTGGGGGCCAGATGTATGTTTTTGGCAGCTTATAGCGTGATCTAAAAATCCTACTCAGAAGCCTCTGATAAGGATAGGTGTTTGGTGAAAAAGAAAAGAAAAGTGAACTCACATTGTTAATGTGCAAACCCTGATGATGAAAAAAAGGAAACTTATATATAATGTTGCAACCAACAACCAATATTTTGTACTATTATGATTGTTATTAAAACAGTTGCAATTAAAAAATCTTTTTTTGTTATTTTTCCATTTTTTATTATTATTGAGGCCATTTCTTTCTGATTACACTTATATTTATTGTGAGATTACACCGGTTTTCATTATATTTCTATATTATATGTGTATAGGTAGTTCTCTTCTATCGCTTCAGAATTACTCATCCTTCAGATTATTGATGTTACATAATCTTTGACTATTTTTATAGGCCAGTGTATAAGTCTTCTGTTAAATTTAGCCCATAAGGATGTTTGGAATCTAGCTTCAATATATAGCTAGTTTCCAATTTTCTTAGTTTTTCATCCCGGTCCCCCCCTCTCTTACTTGGGGGGTATGGTGTCAATTAGATAGTATTGGAGTAATCTGACATCTCCCTGGTGTTTCTCATTAAAATGACGGGCAATTGGGTAGGTTGGATCTTTATTCTTGATTGCACGTATGTGTTGCAATATTCTTTTGTGTCCCTGTAGTTTCGTACTTCCCACATATTTTAACTTACAGGGACACTCGAGGATATAGACCACGTATTCAGTTTTGCACGTTAGCATGTGTTTGATTTGTTGGTCACCTTTCCCTAATGCTAAGGCAAAACTCTTTTTATTCACTCCATTTAGGCAAGCTTTACAAGTTTGACATTTGTAAAATCCTTTCCTCTGGTTAAACCAGTTCTTTTTAGGGATTTCTACCGGATTGTTTACTACTAGACGGTCTCTCATATTTGGCGCTCTGCTGTGGGTGACCGTTGGCTTTTTTGGTAAATGTGGCCCTAATACTGGGTCATTTTTTACCAATGGCCAGTTCTTCTGAATGATAAGTCTAATTTCTCTGTGTTGTTTATTGTAGCTTACAATCATTCTGAACTCATCTTTTTGTATAGATGTTTTTAGTACTTCTGTGTTTGCCTTGGCTAGTGCTGTTTTTAGGAGTGAAGTTCTGTCTACCTCGTTGCTTTTATTTATTGCATTTTCAATGCATACTCTAGAATATCCACGTTCTAAGAATCTGATTTTACTTGATTCTTGTGCTTTTAATAGTTCTTGCGGTGTGCTACATATACGTTTAATCCGTAACATTTCTCCGTACGGAATGCTTTCTACTAGATGTCTTGGGTGGTGGCTGGTCGCATGTAAAATGGAGTTTACCGCTGTCGGCTTTCTATGCATTTTTGTCTCCAAATTGCCATTTTCTATATAAACCTCAACATCTAGAAATGTCACTTTAGTAGGGCTAATATCTGCAGTAAAGTTCAAGTTGATGTCGTTTTGGTTAAGTTTATCAATGAATACTTCAGCTTCCATTTTCGTGCCTTTCCATATAACAAACAAATCATCGATATACCTCCACCAACATTTCACATGGTCATTTAGTGTGTTGTTAAAATTTCTATGGAGGGCCAGTTCCTCCCACCACCCCATATGCAGACAGGCGTAGCTAGGGGAGAAACTGGCCCCCATAGCTACGCCTCTTATTTGTTGGTATAACATATGCTGGAAAAGAAAAATGTTGTTATGCAAACAGAACTCCATCATGTCTAGCAGCATTCTACTGTGTTCAACATATACTGCATCTCTTTGTTTAAGATAGAATTCTGTTGCCCGCATGCCATCTCTATGACTAATACTCGTGTATAACGAGGTAATGTCCATAGTTATCAACAGGAAATCTGATTGCCATTTTAGGTCCTTGATTTTGGCCAAAAAGTCCCCTGTGTCCCTCAAATATGAGGGTAGTCTCTGGACGTGTTCTTGTAAGAAGTGGTCGATATATTGGGACATGTGTTCCGTTAGGCTGTTAATTGCGGAGATGATTGGTCGCCCGGGCGGGTTTGATTGATTCTTATGAAGTTTAGGTATGAAATATAACACTGGAGTTGTTGGAGTGTTATTTTTCAAAAATAAGAATTCTTCCTTGTTTATCAGACCCTTGCTCTTCCAGGCTAGTAATTTCGCATATAGTTTCTCATTTGTCAATTTTAGTATGTTTTGATCACATCTGCGGTAACAGTCTTGGTCCATTAATTGTTTTTGGGCTTCTAGTAAATAATCTGATTTTTTCCAAATTACTAGGTTGCCCCCCTTGTCAGCATTTCGTATCACCACTTGTCTATTCTTGGATAGCTTGCTCATTACTTGTTTATATCTTGTTTCCAACTTTCTTTTCTTTCTGTTTTTTGGTTTGTTTATAGCCATGTTTAGTTCTTTGAGTTCTTTCGTGATTTGTTCATACTAGATGTCTATTCCATCTCTAGGCATAATTGGGACAAATTTTGACCGAGGTTTGAAATTGGTAGTGCATATTTCAACTCTTGGCGCAGTTTCCATTTCAATTTGTGGTTCATTGCTTTGTGTTTGAGTTGATTCCATTTCTGCCAATTCATCAATGAATAATCTTTCTTGGGTATTAAATATTTGGTCTGTTTCATCCTGACCACTTAACAATGGTATGTCAGATATTGATTTGTCTTTATCACCTTTCAGCAAATGGTGTTTTCGCAGTTTTAATTTTCTAATGCCTTTGTAAATATCCATTCGCGTTGATGCGTAGTCGAAGGTGCTCTCAGGGGCAAAGGACAGTCCCAGGGGTAAAAGTTGTAGTTCAGCCGTGTTTAAGGTTATATCTGAAAGATTTGTAACCGTTATGTTGTTTGTGGTTGTCATTATATTTGGAGGTTTTACTTTCGATTCCACCTGCGAGTTTGATATCTCCTTGTCGGCTCTCCTTTTCCTTGCCCGTCTCCTTTCTCTGCGTTTGCGGGTTGGGTTTTTGATTTTCCTGGTGGTTTTGTTGTTTGGCGTTATGTGTTGACGCTGCTAGCCAACTTTACTTTTTGGGTTTCAACATCTCAGGACTCCCTTGGGGCTCCGGGGGATAGTCCTGCTGACTAAATATATAGTATTTAGGAGTTTATGCCCAAAAGCACATTTTGCACTTTCACCTTTTTTTTAGCACTTTGCTTTTAAATGGCAGACAGCACCATTTTGTAGCAACCTTTGCACTTAATACATCTTTGTAGCAATATCGCGCATTTGCACATGAGTCTAGTTTACAAGCATTACTTTGCACAGTTCTACTAGGAGGTTTCCATTGATGCGTATTTATATGGTACTTATACCTCGCATTTAGGTTATGTGCATCCATGGATTTTTTTGCCTCCCCTCTTTTTGTAATGTGGTATTGAATATTTATTGTTTTATCCTGCAATATTTATTTATATTTTAAATGTAACTTTTTAGATATTAATTCCACATTTGAAATGAATTACAATGAACTACTAACTCATTGTTCAGTATGTATTCCATGTCTATTTTGTCATGTGACTAGGGTTGAATTTCATACAGGTGCTTTGTTTCGGCCTAAAGTGTTTGATCACTGCTACTATTTATTGATTTGCTGGTTAGTAGCGCGTTATGCGAACAAGACAGTTGTTTCGGTCGAAATGCGTCATGCTGGGGCACTGGCCAGGATAGACTGGTTGCTGGAGTCATGAATTTTAAATAAAGAACAGCATTTCTTCATCAATTTCGTCCCTTGAGTGGTCCGTACCTGTTTGTACGCTGCGTAGGACTGGTGACATTTGGGATTGGTTTATATTATATATATATATTATATATATATATATATATATATATATATATATATATATATATATATATATATATATATATATATATCCAAGAAATCCACGTTCGATTTCCACAAAGGTGAGGCGTCCTCCCACACCTTAGAAAGACGCAGACACGGTCCAAGTTTGTGCAGATCAATTTATTACGAGCAGGCACATCGCATGACGTTTCGGCTCCGGGGAGCCTTGTTCACATGACAGTGTCATTATTCATGAGCCGTTCTTTTAAAGAAGCAGCCATTGATTGAAAAAAAGTTTGTGATCACATGCTCTGTTTGGAAATAGACATGGAAGAAATATTTTCCGCTATGACTTGCATGACAGAATATCTTATTTGTATATTTGATGGCAAATCTGAAGCACAATTAACTCTTGATATCATGGTAAAATACTTTTTGGTATGTAGTGGTTAAAAATTATTTGAATTTGATAATTCTAGGTCAAATACAAAAATATATAAATCACTCTATAATAGATAATTGCCTCATAACACTTCCAAATACAAAAATAAAATAAATACTATTATAATACATCCATATTTATACCTGTTTTTACATATTTTTACATATTTTTACATCTTTACATATTTACATTATTAACAATAAGGTGCTTGTGCTACACGACTTTAGGCCTAATTAAACTTTCTGCACTTTATGCAAAAATGAATACCTTTATGATAATCATCAGTCGATAGATTGTACCATCAGAAGTGCAAATCAAAGCAAGCTTATAATGTAAACGTAACCGTGTTTTAATCCTGAGGCAATTCAATGAATTCAATCTTCATTACCCACCGAATAATCATTAATTAACCATTAAATCAATTTCTAAAACATTTATTTACTCCCATGTCAACAATAAAGTGCAAGTAAAGTGCAAAACAAATCAGAACAAATTATCTGAATTAGATCAGCCCCAGGATTAAGGACCTGTTAGCTGAATTATTCAGATAATTTGTATTTGTAGTGAATACTATTTTTGTTATTTATAATTTGCTATTTTTTATCCATTTTTGAACTTTTTTTCTTTTCTTATTTTATTGTTTGTCTTTCTGTTTTGTAGCAGCTACAGTTTCATCCCGCAGTACCTGATTGACTGATGTAGGGCGCTATCTGTTGTCCTATGTATGTAATTAGGATAAATTTCTGCCCCAGCCCAGATATTTCCCATATAACCATAGGGGCGCGATGTAATATCCCAGGTGTCAGAGTGTTGAATTATTCATAGTAGACATGTATACAAATATATATATATATATATATATATATATATATATATAGATATATATATATAGATATATATAGATATATACACACACACATATATATATATTCCTTTCACTCGCTCTCAGCTCCCACTTCGATCAGGAACAACGAGCATGGACCCAGGTATATTGTGCAATATTATCTCTGTTTATTGCCAGTTTGCCACAATGCGTTTCGGGCAATCCCGCCCTTGATCACATTATATATATATATATATATATATATATATATATATATATATATATATATATACACACATATATACACATATATACATACTTATGACGGCGGAACAGCACTCCAAACATGGATAACTCAGAGGCCAGAGGGATTGCAGGATAGACAGCTCGCTTTATTCACAGGTAAAACAGTGGCGGCGAATGCATTTCGGCTCAAGCGGCCTTCCTCAGCGCCAATCATCATCTTCCTGTTTCAAATATTCTCCAGCATGTGAGTCCCCTCCCCCTTTAAGCAATCGGCTCACCCTCAGTAGTCCTTGACAGTTTCTGAACCACAACACCCAGAATGCACTATGACGGCTGATCCTGGTGGGTGGCGTAGGGGAGTAGGGTGCGCGGTAGGCTTGTGCTGGATACATACTTATATATATATATATATACTACAACACCCACAAGTCAATACACTCAACAGAGCAGCCCATCGAAGGGTAAAATTTTTCCTTGTGTGTGTATGGGTCAGAACAGCACGAAAGACTGTCAAAGCCTCTGATGAAGTGCGGCAGCACAGAAACGCATCAGGCATGCATAACTCGACACGAAAGCTGTTATTTGCACCAGCATGCCGGTTCCGTTCTTACCCTTTAAAAGCCTGGTGCTAGGGTGCTAGCGGATGTCTGAGTCAGTCTTTGTGTATATATATATATATATATATATATGCCGTAACTCAGCAGCAAGTCACATTCGTACGAGGCGAGGTCAGTTGCTGGAAAATTACTTTTTAATTGCATGCAGGAAGAAAACCATGTTTTGACTAGACAGTTGAGTATTTTTCGAGGCAGATTCCATCTTAAGAGTGAGGTGTAAATACATTCTATTAAAAAAAAGTGATAAAGGACATTGCATAAACAGTGAAAAAAGACTCTGAACCTTCAAAGAGTTAAAATAATGTCCTCTGATGCCATAAAACATTTGTTCAGAACAATACAAGTAATTCCAGTATTTATTGTCACTATGGGCTCCCTTAACATGAATAAAGGGGTTTGTTTTTGTTAAATGGAACCCGTGAATGCAATACATTGTTTTCAGTCATCGGGGCACCTTGATTCATGAATTAAAATTCGTCTTCTTTCACTTTTTTATTAAATATGTCCTTTATCTTTTGTTTGAAATTTGTATATACAAGCCACTCCCCCCCTCCCCCACCCCCTATCCCCCCCCCCGCGGATTCAGAAAAACAATCCTGAGGTTTAAATCTTTTTTTATGGAATTGGGAATTCATCCTAAGTACAGATCAAGGAGGAAAGAGTTGCAGTGTCACATATTTTCAAATCCATTGGTCAGGAAATACATAATATGGTAGTGTAAATCGACTTCCACTTCAGATGGGCTTTCTAATCTTTGTGCTTCATAAGAAAGACCATGGTAAAGAAAAAATACTTGCATGACTGGAAGCTAAGTATCTTTGCCACAAAATGTTACTGAGTCATACATTTTGTTTTAAATTCCTTTCAAAAATAATATTTTTTTACACTTACATCTATATTCTAAAGGTCAGTATGGTAGTAAGGGGGGGTTCAAGATGCGGAAAAACTGAACTGCCATGAAAAGGAATAAACATTTTCAAACTAAGTATTATTTGTTGTTTAATTTACATCAATACCAACAAGCAGTTAACTTGTCTCCATACATGCTAAACTGCATACACTACTGCTTTAGTCCAAACAAAAATATCAGTTTTTACAAATAATCTCAGAAGAAGATTTGTCAGAGTTCATCACACTTGATGGCAAAAGCGAGATAATTTAACAAGTACACTGTGCTTTCATAATGGATAGCACATCTTTACAGATTGTGCATTTTGCATAGTAAGCCTTAAACCATCAGACTGCACAAATCGACAGACTCCCAGCACCAGTCAAAGCAGAGCAGGGCAGGGCCTGCACAGTTTTCTTTTACTTGGATAAACAAGGCACACATAATTTAATGGACCTGATCAAAATATTTGCTCTACTGTGATATGTTTCATTCTGTATAATCTTTACAGTTTCAATTAAGTGATGCTGTCAATTAAAAGAAAAATTAAAAAATATTACCGTTCTTGACTTGTTTGCATTTTTGTTATGTGCTGCAAGATTGACTGGCTGTGGGTCAAGAAGTGAGCCCGGGAAAAGCTGAGCCAATTCTGCATTGATAAAAACAGAAACTGCCTCATTGGGTGGCGTGAGAGGTGGCGTCATAAACAGTGGTGTCGTTTTTGGAGTGGGAGGAATGACGTCAGAAGGATGAATAAAGAACCCTGGTACTGCCACTGGGTTGGAAGGCACAGAGTTGTGAACTGGACCAACTGCTGACGCTGCTGCAGCTGCTGCCGCTGTGGTCTGATGCAACTTGGCTTCCAGCTTAGCCTTCTGCAATAGGGAATAAAAGCAGTGAATGCCGTCAGATCCTATGTGTATCAGGACTATGACAATGTCTCAATATCACAATTTTAGAGGTTACTGAATAAACATTAAATATTAATGACTGCTTAATGATTCACTGCTTTAGTCCTATTAGCTAGGAGTGTTATAATAAACTACCTGGTTTTAAAATGATTAAGAGTAAAACTGTTGAGGAGAACACCGTTGAACAATAGGTTGCAGTGAACAACTTATTTTTATATGTTGGAAGCAGCAAAAGTTTTATGAGGGAACCATTACGGAAAAGCAGATAGGGAGCACCTAAACCATAGACATCTACTGTTTTATTTTGAAAAAAAAGTGAAGACATGCCTTGCTTTTATAAGTATGAATACAATTAAATGGGATTTCATGTAGCATAAATGGGATAAACATCCAGTCCAAAAACAAACTGATTTGCCTCAAAAATTGTTTTGGTTCCTGTGGTCCATTGTCATGCATTGTTTGACCAAGTAATTGAAGAAAACAGCAAATTCTCAAAGTATACACCTGCTTCTGTTTGTCCACCTAATCTGCTCAGTACATTATTAGTAAACCTAATATCTTTTCTCTGGCCTACATAAAGGAGGCCAAACTGTCCTAAGCTATTAAAACAAGCATTTGCAATGCAATAGGTTTCGCATTATAAAAGTTTGAGCAGTTGGCATTGCTAATAAAAATGCAACACTAGCGCCTGACTGCCTCAAACTAACTACACAACATAAAACAGAGCACAGTTCTTCAAATCAGCCACAATACCTGAAACTGATCACAGTTTGGTCACTAGGTCCCTCCTATGGGTGGGACCAGGAAGGGGGGTGGTTACACCACCTTTCCTTTGTGCAGTTTCACACCAGAGCTGGGGCTGGAGTGCCCCAGCAACCGGTTTGAAGTGGGGTATGCATGGAGCACCTAGAGTGCTCCAGGCAGTGTCTGATTCTATTCAGTTCTCCCTGTCCCAATACACATCCTCCGGTCTGGGGTGGTGCTCGCACCTCCCCAAGCAGGAAACCTATTGTCCAAACCTCCGTGACTCGAAGGACTCCCAGCAGCAGGAGGTCAGACTTGCGTCTGTGGCAGCAGTATCCATTTTGTGATGCTGGGGCTCTGGTTAACTTTAAACAGGATAGTCAGAACTAACGCACAAGTTATTACTTGTGTAACGATATATCTGTGAGACATTAGTTAGTGATGTAAATGTAAATTGATACTTGTATAGCGCACTACTCACCCGCAAGGGTCTCAAGGCGCTTGTACGAATACCGCTGTGGAACCCATCCTGGCTTTCCCTGTGAGGTGTCCACTCCTGGGCACCCCCAAGGTGGAGGCCAGGCATCCTTAGCGTTGTGGGGGCCGTTGTGGAGATTAAGCAAGCTATTGCCCAGAGTTGCAGAGTGGGAATCCATGATTGGAATAGGCACCGAGGTGAGAATTATCTGGTCCGTGGAATTTTGAGCCCAAGATCCGCTGAGGCGGGGAATTGAACCCTGGTCCCGGGCTAGACCTCTGCATCAGGGTCTGCCGCTCTAACCATTGAGCCACACTTCTCCCCTGTAATAGATACCCCAGCAATACCAACCCCGGTGGTGGGTCTGCGAATCAATAATCACACCAGAAAGTCCTGGAGGATGGAACGGCCAAAGAAGCCATCCCTCCGGACTTGGCTGCCCAGGCAGTAGTGTCGTGCAAACGTGTGCAGCGAGGCCCATGTAGCTGCCTGGCAAATGTCCTGCAAGAGCACTCCTCGGCCCAGAGCAGTTGTAGTCGCCGTGGCCCAAGTAGAATGAGCCCGCAATCCAGCAGTGGGCTCCTTTTTGTCCATGGAGTAACATGCCTGGATACACAAGATGATCCACCGCGAGATGGTCCGCTTGTGCACCGCCTTTCCCTTCTTAGCCCCCACGTAACCAACGAAGAGTTGGTCATCCACCCGGAACTGGCGTGTGCGATTAAGATAATAAGAGAGCGCACGTTTTGGGTCCAGACGGTGGAGCCTCTCCCTCTTTCGAGGGATGCGGAGGCGGAAAGAAGGTGGGCAAAGTAATGGACTGCCCGATGTGGAAGGCCGTGACAACCTTGGGCAAGAAGGAAGGTCTAGTTCGCAACACAACCTTGTCCGGATGAACAGAAAGGAAAGGAGGTGTAGAAGAAAGAGCCTGGAGCTCACTCACTCTCCTGGCAGAGGTGATAACAACCAGGAAAGCAGTCTTCAGAGTAAGAAGACGGAGAGGACAGTTATGGAGCGGCTCAAAGGGAGCACACATGAGGTAAGTAAGCACAAGATTCAAGTCCCACTGGGGAATCACGAAGGGAACAGGAGGGAACATGCGTGTGATGCCCTTCAAAAACCTATTTACAATGGGGGACTTGAACAAGGAAGGCTGATCAGGTAGCCGTAAGAAGGCGGAAAGGGCAGAAAGGGCAGAAAGGTATCCATTGAGAGTGCCCAGATCAGAGCCCTGCTGGGCAAGAGAAAGAATAAAGAGGAGAACCTCAGAAAGGGGTGCAGAGAGTAGGTCCACAGCCTTTGCTGGGCACCATGCCACAAATCTGTTCCACCTGCAAGCGTATACCGACTTTGTGGAGGGACGCCTGGCTGCCAGAATGATATCACAGACTTCGGGAGGCAAGTCAAATGGCCTCAACTGCCACCGCTCAATCTCCAAGCTTGTAGGTGGAGACTGGACAGGTTCGGGTGCAGGACCGACCCCTGCTGCTGCGACAGAAGGTCCTCCCGAAGAGGCAGACGAATCGGGGGATCGACTGACATGCTGAGTAGCTCGGGATACCAGTATCTTAGTGCCCAGTCCGGAGCCACAAGGATAACCTGGGCCCGGTCGCGCCTGATCTTCTTCAGCACTCTGGGCAGAAGTGGTATAGGCGGAAAGGCGTACAATAGACCGTAACTCCACTCGCGACGAAAAGAGTCTCCGAGCGAGTGCCGCCTTGGACATTCCAACACGCAGAACTGATGACATTGCGCGTTCTCTTCTGTGGCGAATAGATCTAACCAAGGCTCACCCCATTGCTGAAAGAGGCCTTGCGCCACGTCAGAGTTCAGACGCCATTCGTGATCCATCATGCACCGACGGCTGAGTTCGTCCACCCTGGCATTCAGAGAGCCTGCCAGGTCTTGAACCAACAGGGTCACGCCCTGATGTTACAGCCACTGCCAGAGGCACAGAGCCTCCTGGCATAGGGTCCACGACCCCATCCCACCCTGTTTGTTGCAGTACCACATGGCGGTGGTGTTGTCCATGAACACCTGCACTGCACTCCCCCGGACAGAGGGGAGGAATGCCTTCAGTGCTAGACGAATCACCCGCAGCTACAAAAGGTTGATATGGAGCTGGGACTCGGCCGGAGACCAGAGGCCTCTGATCTCCGCCTCTCCCATGTGGCCTCCCCAGCCCTGGAGGGACGCGTCCGTCACAACCACGTGCTCCGGGTGGGGTAGGGAGAGGGATCTGCCACTGACCCAATCGCGGTCCGTGAGCCACCACTGCAGTTGTCTCGCAGTGCCCTCCGAGATCAAGACATGATCGGACAAGTTGCCCTGATGCTGGGCCCACTGAAACTTCAGGTCCCACTGCAGAGCCCGCATCCGCTACCGGGCGTGATGCACCAGAAGGATGCAGGAGGCCATCAGCCCCAGAAGCCGCAGCGTCAACCTGACCGAGACTCGGGATAAAGGCTGGTAGAGTGGTATCAGAGCCTGTATATCCCGAACCCGCTGTTCGGGTGGGTAAACCCGAAACTGCGCAGAGTCGAGAACCGCTCCGATGAAGAGGAGCTTCTGAGAGGGACACAGGTGCGACTTCAGCATGTTGATGGAGAACCCCAGCAAGTGCAGGAGGTCGGCCGTAGTCTGGAGGTGGCTGACGACTGCCTGGGGCGAGCCCGCCTTCAACAACCAGTCGTCGAAGTAGGGGAAGACTGACACCCCTAACCTGCGCAGATGAGCTGCGACCACCGCCATCACCTTCGTCAACACCCGTGGGGCGCTGGTAAGGCCGAAGGGGAGCACGGTAAACTGAAAGTGCTCGTGGCCTACCGTGAACCGCAGGTAACGCCGGTGGGTCGGCAGGACGGGGATGTGAAAATAAGCGTCCTGCAAGTCCAACGCTACCAGCCAGTCTCCAGGGTCTAGGGCAGCTAAGACCTGAGCCAAAGTCAGCATCTTCAACTTCTCCTTCCGGAGGAAGCCGTTGACGTTCTGCAGGTCCAAGATAGGGCGTAGGCCCCCTTTGCCCTTCTTGGGTACCAGAAAGTAGTGGGAGTAACAACCACACCCTACTTCCGGCCCAGGAACGCGCTCGATGGCCCCCTTGGCCAAGAGGGCCGTGACTTCCCCGACACGCGGTGGAATTGCGGTGGCATGGCTGGAGGGGTCGCCTCGAAGGGGAGGGAGTAGCCCCTTCGGACGATTTGCAGCAACCACCTGTCCGACGTGATAGTGCGCCAGTGGGAGAGGTGATGGCGAACCTTGCCTCCCACCGGCGTCACATGGGCCTGAAAACTCTACTAGGAAGGTTTTGAGGCGGGTGCTGCGGAGGGAGGTGTGGACTGGCCTCGCCGTTGTCCCCGACCGCCGCCACTGCGGTTTCCACGGCCGCCACCGCGCTGTTGAACATTCTGCGGCGCATGGCTGGCAGCATGTGTGGGGGCGCCCCTTCCTTGTCAACGAAAGGAGCGAAAGGCACCCGATTGCTGGCGTGTGGCCGAGAGGCCCAAGGACTTGGCCGTAGCCCTGGAGTCCTTAAAATGCTCAAGCGCATGGACTGCCTTGTCACCAAAGAGGCGACGGCAATCAAACGGCATGTCCAGAAGTGTAGCCTGGACATCAGCCGAAAAGTTGGCGGACCTCAACCAGGCGTGGCGTCGAACCGCCACCGTCGTTGCCATCGCCCTGCCCAGTGAGTCCGTGGTATCCAGCCCACACCGGATGGAATATCGCGCTGCATCTCTGCCCTCCACAAGGGTTTGGGCGAGTTTAGCCCAGACCTCCTCCGGACATTGTGGCAGCACGTCCGCGACCGCATCCCACAGGGTGTGGGTGTAGCGGCCCAAGAGACAGGCGGTATTGACAGACCGCAGCCCTAAGCTTAGGGACGAGAACACCTTCTTCCCGAACTGCTCATATCTCTTGGATTCCCGATCGGGCGGAGCCGACGGGAATGCGGTCTGGGGGTGGGATGGGTTGACAAAAAGCAAGGGTCGCCCGGGGCCGGGCGGTAGCATCTGGCCACGTTCCTATCCACAGGCGGACCTGTGGCAGGCTTGGACCAAGTGCCCACAAGAACGTCACATAAGGCCCCATTGAACAGCAGCAGAGGCTCGCTGGAGCTTGTCTGCGGTTTGAGGACCTCAGTGAGGAGGTTAGTCCTCACGGCTGCGACGGGGAGCTCAAGGTTTAAGGCCTTGGCCGCAATCGTCAACACTACACTATAAGTAGACCCCTCCTCCGAAGACACGGTCGGAGGGGAGACAAATCCAGTGTCTGTCAAAGTGTCAATACCACTGGCCTCCCCAAGCTCATATGTCCAGTCCTGTTGAGACTGGCACTCCAGTGCCAGAGGGTCCTCAGACCCCTCCCAATCTCCCTCGTCACCCGTTTCCTGTAAAGCAGGATTAACAGACGGGGCCTCCTCATGGAAATAAAAATCTCCAAAGGCCGTCGGAAGCGGCAACCAGCGGCGCCGTTCCGGCGCCCGAGTCGGACCGAAGGGAACATTGGGGACGGCGTCCACAGTGGGCGCCGGTGGGGACACCCGTGGGGCCGGCGCCGGTGAGGTCGACCGGCGACGACCCGGATCCGGAAGCTGATCCGGTGAGGTTCTGCGGCGCCGGGACCGAAGTCGCCGGCGGCGTCTGGCCGAAGCACCCGACGGCGTCGGGGCCGAAGCACCCGACCCGCTAGGGCCTCCAGCCGGGACCGTTGGGCCCGGAGGGGCCACGGAACCAGACTGAGGAGGGAGGGACCTCATGGCCATGAGGTACCGCTCGATCTCCTCCGGCGTCACGCCGTGTCCAGGGACCCGAAGGTGTGGGGCAGGCGACGACGCTTGCGACTCCCTCAGAGCCGCGTGGGCGGTGTCGGCCGAACCCCCGGCTGCATCGTGTGAGCGTTGGGGTGGGTCGGAGGGGCGATGACGTCTCTCCGACCTCTCATACCTCTTACATGAGGACTTGGATCCTGACGACCGATGTCCACTCCCGGAGCTGCGATGACTCAGACGCCGCGACCGGTCCCTCGACCTCCCGTGGGACCGGGACCGGGACCTGGAACGGCACGGGCCGACTGCCGGAGCTCGAGTCGCTTGCGGGACCGCTCCCGTCTAGCTTTAGACGTCAGGGCCCGGCAGACGGAGCAGGTACCGTCATCGTGGTCGAGGCCTAAACACTTCAGGCACCGGCGATGGGGGTCCGTAACCGACATCAGTCGGTCGCACTTCGAACAGGGTTTGAACCCGGGCATCCCTACCGGCACCGATAGAGTCGAAGACAGAAATGATCAAAAAGATCAAAAAGTTTAGTCAAAAAATGACTAGGGGTAGAACTTCTCCGGATCTGCGCTAGCTGGCGTGGAAAAAAGAAGAACTGACATCAGCGCGCATGGGCGGCGTCTAAGTACTCCGACGACGTCATTCCGGCGCTAACGACGCCGCTGACGGACGCGGAGCCGCGGACGACGCCTACCGACGCGCAGGTGTATTGCTACGCAAAAAATTTCCAGATCCAGTCTGACGCCTGGGGATATTCTAAGGTAAGGAATCTATCACTAACGTGTCTCTTTCAGATATAAACTGCAGTACGATATCTGAAATGGACCACAACACTTGAAACAAGCATATGTGGTCATGAGTGGTATTATGTTGTGTAGTTATGTTGTATTGAGTAGAGTGTAAATATGTGTTGTGTAATTATATGGTATGGAGTGTTATGATGTGGAGAGTATTTATGTTGCATTGATTAGTGTGTAAATATGTGGCTTGTAATTGTATGGTACTGAGTGGTATTAGGGGTGTATTTATGTTGCATTGAGTAGAGTACATAATTACACTCAACATAATACCACTCAGTACCACATAATTACACATCACATAATTACACTGTATTCAACACAACATAAATATACTCCAAATACCACTCGGTACTACATAATTGCACGCCACATAATTACTCTCTACTTAATGCAATACAAATACACTCCACACAATACCAATCTGTGCCACATAATACCAAAACATAATTACACTGTACTCAATGCAACAAATACGGCTTTCACTCAAGTTCGTGCTAAATAAAAAAAAACAAAAAAAAACAATTGCAATGCTCACATTACTCAATCTTTGAGCTTCTAGTGTTGCATTATTATTAGCAACGCCTATAGCTCAAACTTTTATAATGCGAGACCTATTACATTGCAAATGCTTGTTTGAAATGCTAAAACATAAAGACCTAATGACCTGACTGCTGTCAAAGACACCACTATGTGGACCTCTCCCATTGATTAATGTAAGTGCTACCAGTGGACCACTGGGAGCATCCCCATGTGCACACCATCGTTCTCCTCTCGAAAAACTTGTTAAAGGAGGATTCCACTCAAAATCTTCTTCAAATTTGCTTTATTTGTTATGATTTCATTAGTTTCATAAGATTCGTGGTAAATTTTGTCACATTATTTTCATGGACATTGCATCATTGCACGTAGATACTCCTATGCATTACGGGTGGAGCCCTTCCTCAGGGAGTAGCACTAAAACATAAAAATTTAGCTTGTGTAAGTTCATGTAAAACAGTACAATGTAAAAATGAAACAAATTACCCCACAAAGTGTCCATGCGTGAATCTCAAAAACGTGAAATATGCCAAATGTGTATTGGTGCCTCGAAACAAACTCCGTAACCAAAAAACGTTGCATAAAATCAACTTACATGATCCAATCTTTCCGTCCTCACAATCTGTGTCAATACAAACAAGACTCGTAAAGGTCAATTCAAAATAAACTTGCATTGTCTCAATTGTATGCCAATCTAAATCATATTCTGGTCACCAACCTTAAAATGAAAGCTCATTATCTTGAATCTAAATCTTGAACCTGACTTTAACTCTATTTTTTCGAAACCTCCGCTCTTTGCTCACACCAGAAGTAGTAGTTTGGGAGAAATCTTGAAACAGAAGTCATTACCCACAACAACATTCGCCATCACCTCCCCCACTGGTGCACCATGATGTCGGACAGGTGGGTTTTGCAGATAGTCCAAAGGTCTACTCCCTCCTCTTGGAGAGTCCCCGTCCATCCATGCCACCTCAGCACCATCGCATGTCGGAGGATCATCTGGCTCTTCTCCAACAGGAAGTTTTGGTACTCTTGGCCAAGGGAGCCATCGAGCAAGTTCCTGTCCCAGAAGTAATTTGTGGTTGCTATTCCCACTACTTTCTGGTGCACAAGAAGGACAAAAGGCCTCAGGAACGTCAACCGCTTCCTCCGGAAGGAGAAGTTCAAAATGTTGACGCTAGCTCAGGTCCTGTCTGCCCTCGACCTTGGAGACTGGATGGTAGCTTTGGACTTGCAGGTGGAGACACGGTGTCTCCCATTTTGGGAAATAAGGCCCAACACACCCAGCCGGGTGTCATGCTTCATCATAGGGCATGCTCCTTGTCAGGCCGGCGCTACAATGCCTGACGGGACCCTACGAGGGGCCTTGTGGTATAGATGCAAGTGAAAAATGTGAAACAAGGTGTGGGGAGGGTTAAAAAGGGTGGTACAGTAGTGCTCCGAATCCAATTTAATCAGAGAGCCCACTGGTCCCGGTTAAATCAAAGTGTGGGCTGAGATGATGTCCAGTAGTGGCTACGAGTTGACGGCCAACATATTTCTTGCCTAGTGTGTCGTGGGATCAAGTGGCAATTCTTTAGGACCATTATATGTATACTATCTTGATTCTTTTAATGTTTTTATAAATGATCTGGGGCTAAACGTAAATCGCACTAAATCATTTATAATTAAATGCGGACCAAAAAAAATCCAAAACGAGGACATTTTAATTAAGGGGGGGGGGGAGAGAAGAAATTAAGAAAATTACGTATTTTACTTACCTGGGGGGTACCATTTGATGTATGTTCTAATTGGAAACATGCTTTAAATATCAGAACCATGCAATTTCAGAAATCGATTGATGCCGTCTTCAGATTTGCTTAAAGACTTGGTCACAAGCCAGCTAAAGAGATTTCATGTATTTATAAGAGTAAAAGCCTTTTATTGGTAACTTTTGGGGCTGGGGTTTGGGGATACGTAAATTGCAAATCACTTCAAATAATAGAAAACAAGTTTTTAAGAAGACTTCTCTCAGAGCTCCTCTGTTACTTTTTGTCATGAGGAGTTTTTGGAGAGAACATATTACACTACAACCACTGCTGCTCTGGGTAAAAACTTGGAAGAATCCAGAGGCCGCCCTTTGTAGGAAAATACTGGCAGATTGTATGAAACTGGATACAGCTTATATATACCCTGGTTAAGACTTATCAAAATGAGTTTTGTTCAGATGGTGTCACAGAATATTATAAAAACCCTAAAAAATGTATTGTCTGCCACTATTAAGTCAATCTTTTTTTATCAAAGTCATGAGCGGGCAGGCCCTATATGTAATTTGACTGTTTACCCAGAGCCTCTTCCTCAGTTAAAAAGAGAAACTGCCCTTCATTTGCAAATTGATCTAAATGAATGGCGGAAATTTTTGTTGATTAGGTTGCGTCTTAAAACTATACATTTTTTAATTGCTTTCCCTATTCAAGGCTCATGGGTTGCATCACTCCCAGTCTGTCCCTGCACTTTATCTTATTCTGTGGATTTTATACTTCCCAGAGGAAGCAGTTAATTCGCCCATAATTACTTGCAGCAGGGATTATAAATTATAAATTGCAATGGAATACTTACTTTCTTTAGGTAGAAATGAGATCATACATTGCACTTTAAAATGATCTTATCAATGTTTTTAAGATTCATAGTAAATATAAGATCTTTTTTATAATCTGTAAAAGTTTTGTGTCTGTGGATTTGCTGTTTCTTAAATGGAAGTATGTATGTGCAATCTTTTATGGCTCTTTTAGAGTCTAATAAAGTATTCTTGATGATGATGGTGTATACTATCTACACAGTGGTTGGTTCACTATTAGTACCTTTTGTTTCTAGGCCAACCTAGAGGAAATAGCAAGATGCATAATTTTACAACAATGTAAATATAGGTTTGCGTACTAGTAATTAGCGATAGCCTCCTCATGACTTCATGCTCAAATATATGTGAAAGAAACTTCAGTTGTTTTTATAGTGAATTAAAAACAAAGGGCGCAGTGGCACATGTGAAGCACAACCATCGACAGAACTAAAAGTGGTGGTAAAGCAACCACCGTGATATGTATTTAGCAGGAACACTCACCCAATTAGGGCAAATACCTGGCTCCTTCGAACCATTGACAGGGGCAAATGCTATATTAGCGTCTTTGTAAGGGTACAGCAAAGGGAAAATAATACAGACTTAGTTAATAAGATAGGTAAGTAATGGTAACCAGGGGTCTCCCAGTGAGGGAGAGACATCCCAGAGTGTTTACAGGCAGCTGAGGTAGAAAGCGGCGTCCTGATAAAACATAAAAAAATATACTCCCAGTTCAGCAGTGAATGATTGGCCAGGAAACTACCCCATCCTCGACGAGTGAAGAACAGTGATAAAATACCAGCTGAGAAGCGCAAGGTTCACGGGGCATGAAGGCGTCATGTGAAGCGGGGCTGGCATTGCGAGTGTGAGGTTCCCATGACTACCAGAGTAGGCGGGCGCCATGTTGGGTGAAGGGGGTGGCGGATTGATGGCCATCAGTGGGAGAATATCCCGGTGCCCGGGAGGCGTCATGTGACGCAGGGCAGAGCACTGTGAGCGTGAGGCTCCCATGGCTACTGGAACAGACAGTGAGCGCCATGCTGGGTGAGGGGAATGGCGCAATTAGGACCATTGGTAGGAAAAAATCCAGCGCCTGTGGGGAGGTGCACAGGTAAACGTCCGGCACTCTAATGTAATAGACATATCAAGAAGACATGCAAGATGCACCCAAAAAAATTGTTAAAACAATTTTTTCAAATTCCACATGTGAGAGGGCAGACAAGAGACATTGGGAATCCTGTGGTCACTCGGAATGATAAGGTTGCAACAGGTCCCACATAGTATATAAAAAATATTACAAATAGCCCAGACAGTGGGAGCCATCCTATAAAGACCCCAGGAGCAGGGGGGTGGGGGGGGGGGGGGGGGTCAAACCAGGTAAATACACGACCACGAACCAACTAGAAGTCAATTTAAAGAATACCCAAGTTGTACCTTTCGGGAAGAAACGATACACCGGTGGCGGATGGTCATTTAACAACACAAGCCTCGCCATTGGTCAGCCGTACAAATATCTAGGTGTCCATCTGGACTCCAGGGGTAACCTTATAAAACAGCGTAATGAGATCGCAGTTAAAGCCACGACACTTGCGGTGTCACTAACCAAGCTTTCGAAAAATCTCTCAGATCCAACTCTTTCGCCTATTCTGGAAGTCCTGAGAGCAAAAACCGGCCCTACTCTATCGTACGGCATTGGGGTATTCAAGGGCAAATTGAACCCTGCTCTAAACCAGCATACGAACAAAATTTATAAAAAGGTTCTCCAGTTGCCAAGTTCCGCATCCCCAGCACAGATAAGATTGGGGTTACCAAATTATGAGGCTTCCAGTATTGGTGTATTCCTTAACCTTTGCCACAAACTAAGACAGGCACACTGTTTGTAAGTGAACACGCTGGGATTCCGTGCCTGTGGATTTAACTCTGCTCTTGCGCCTACGGCTCGCGGAACCCGCTTCGCGGGTCCCGCTTCGTGTGGGGGCTTTAATTAGAACCAGCGAGGTCGGACTGTCGAGATCATCGTCCTTCGCCTGAGGAAGTGTCTGTGGGTGACTGTGTTGTGCGGGGCTGCAAGCGAGTGCGGGCGCAGGACTCCAAGTCCCAGGAGCGCGCGCCAGACCCAATTGCCAGCACCTGGGCCGCTCTCCCTGCATGCTCCTCCCCTCTTACATTGTTTTGTATAAAGTTAACTACCTAGCCCCGCAGCGCGGGAGCGCGCGGGAGTGACCGGGAGAAGCCCGGGACAAGGGCGGGGCCGTCTGTGGCCGTCCGGGGCCGGGTCGGGCCACCCCCCCTTCATTTGGTATCATTTGGTATTATTTCATTGTATGTATACTGCTTTTACCGGTATCTGATTTAGACAGACTGTTGGTTAAAGACTGTTTGTAATCCGGGTTGTGCTCTATATTGTTTTATTAACCCAGGTTTGCGAGAAGGGTAGTTTAGTGCATAGTACCAAAATGCCCCTACGCTTAGGCAAGGAAAGGCAGGTTCAAGTATCCACCACAAATGGAACCTTTACAGGTACTATTGATCAATTTTTCAAACGTACCACCTGTATCTTGAAAAAAGAAATTGCACTAGCGGAAAAACGCCTATCGCTTGACTTGGTCACGGGTAAGCGTTCCTCACTAGGGAAAATCCGTGAGGTTGTTTCCCCAGTTCCCCTAACACAACTGACTAGCATCCCTACCAACGCTAACAATGACATAGAAGTAGTAACCGTACCCACCAGCCAACATTTGGAGTTAGAGGGGGGTGTCATCGATATCACCCAAGATTCTATATCTGAAGGTAGTTCCCTTTACCATAATTTACTTCACATTGAGACTGGTCTTTCTGACTCTCCTAATATTATTACAAGTCCAGGCAAGAAATTCTATCTCCAAACCCTGAGTGCACGCCTGCACACAAACCTAGTAAAAGGAAAAGGGTAGATTCGATCCAGAAGGGGGGAAATAAAAAGGGCCCGAGAACCAATAATACATCTCCTCTATTGACAAATACACCAGCCCTAGCCAATCCCCCAGGAAAAAACAAAATTATATGAAATGATGTAGAAAACACCCTTTTGGATAAAATAGAACTATTGATTAAATCTCTACTTCTGCCCCTATTTGAACGGACTAGGTTATTAAATGATAAGATGGATATCTTGGATTCATTAGTAAGAGAAAATATAGCCACAACGAAAAAGACCAAATTGTCTACTGCCCCCACGGAGCCAGCCCCGACACATTCTCAGAAAAACCCTGTAAGTAATGGGGATAAGGGGAATAAAGTTAAACCTGTACCTTCTTCTTTGAGAGCCCCCCAGCAGAAACTAGCCTTTGATAAAAACAAACAGACTATTGCGAACACAATACCGCAAAAGGTAGATACTGTCTCTAATGTACAGCCCACACTTAGAAAATCACCCAAGTCTTCCCGTTATATTGACCAAAGCACACGGACTAGGACAAAATCTGCATCCAGAAAACAATGTGTGAATCTCCCTCCTGAGTCATTACCCTATACTATAATTTTAACTGGAGTGGCCCCAGTAGGAGAGGGTAAGAGGGAAACCCATAGAGACTTATACAACAAAGTAACTTTTTGGTTAAACAAAAATCGACCTCTCCCCCCAATGTCCAAAACTGAAATCCTTAATGTTAGGAGGGTGGATTGGGTGGGATTCAGTAAAAAAGACCTTGAGGGGGACTGTGTGGTCATTAGCTTTAGGGAGTCATGGGTAGTTGATTTTATCCGCAGAGAACCAAGATTTGGAAGATTGGGTGACGTCCAAACCTTGTCTTTGCACTACTTCTACCCCACACTCAACCCAGCGAGAGACCAATCACACCAAAACCATTCAACCCAAAACTATAGACCTAGATAGATATTTTCCAGAAACACCTATTTATCCAATGTTCCTGCCCCATCTGTCAAACCGTTTTGCCCCATTAATGGGACTGGATGGAGTAGACTGACTCATTAATGGGTCTCTAGATTACAGACTGCCCAGATTGCCCATCGGTGAAATATCTCCACACTCTCCAAACCTTCAGGTGTTCGATAACTCCATCGTAAACCAAATCACGAATACTGTAGATATGCTGAAGGATGAGTTGGATAATGCCCCCCTAGGAATCGAACGGATAGATGAACATACAAGTAACTCCCCAATATATGAGGGATGTGAGGGGAATGCTAGCTCACCTGACAGGCCACTAGTGACACCTGTAACTACCCTTAAGTTATTATCCTGGAACATTGCTGGGCTGAAGGGGAAATTGGATGAAATTGATTGGGGGTCATTTGTAGAACAATTTGATATAATTGTATTCCAAGAAAGCTGGTCAGTCGACGCCATATATCGACTTGGTTACTTGAATTTTTACAAACCAGCATGCAAAGGACCGAAGGGTCGCCCGTCGGGGGGTCTTGTTATTTGAATTAGACAATCTCTAGGTTATAAGATCTATGAATTGCCTACCTCGAGTATTGATATCCAGGGGCTAAAGTTAAGCAGTGTAAATAACCAAGATTTTTTCTTAATCAATATATATGCTAGGGGGCGACCAGGAGGGAAGATATCTAAAACTGTTGAGGATCTAGATCCCCTTTTGAACAATATTGGTAGAGATAAGTGTGTAATGATGGCTGGGGATTTCAATTGTACGTTCGAACCCATACCCACTTTGGACAACGGGTGTTATGGCGAAGCAGATCAGCTATGGAATATTCATAGCTTGGCCATCCCACCTGTTAAAAAGGTTACTGAGGCCGTTATGCAGTGGCTTGGTCTATGTTTGGAGTGGGATTTGCGAGCGGCTAATGGGAGGACTAAGTCAGATCTGGTGGGAAATGCTACTTTTGATAATTGCTACAGCACTAGCCGTATAGACTACTTTTTAATTAAGATGGAGTTCTGGAATCTATTAGAGGACATGGAAATACTAGTAAGACCGGAAAGTGACCACAATCCCTTAGCTATAAATCTGCTAGTAAATGGTGACCTACTTAAAAACAATGCAACAAACCTTATAACTGCCGAGGCAGTCCTTACAAATGACTGCCGTAGGGTACGCTGGGCTAGGTTTCTGGAAGATCCTGGCATCATTGATAATATATCAGTTGAGGTATCGGCAGTGACCAAGAAGGTTAAGCCTTTACTGGAAGATGTGGGGTCACTGGAGCAAATTGGCGTAATCCATGAGTCCCTTTTTGCCAAAATCAAAACCTTCTTTATTAAACCAGGTAGTGGAAAAAAAACTGGTCTGACTCACTTAGGAGCCAAATGGTAAGAGAAGTCCTGCCGCAATGCTTATAGTTCCCTGATAGCTGCTATCAAAACCAGGGTAACAATGGATATTAAAAAAGAGAGGGCTAATTATAAGAAAGTGCTAAAACAAGCGAAGACAACCTGGGATGATCAACGTTGGCTTGACTTATATGAGGCCAGTCTCTCCACCAACCAACAAAAATTTTGGCAGGTAGTGAAGTGGGGAGGGACAGGGGACTCGCAAGCCCCAGTCAATCATGTTCCGGCTGAGATCTGGGTTGAGTATTTCTCGGCCCAGTTCAGCGGTGTTGAGATGGGTACTCACAATATAGGGGAGAGTAACTGGCCTCCGACTCCAGCTGCTTTTTGTGATCATATAGTCTTTAAGGAATCTGAGACAGTAAACGCCCTTAAGCAGGTTCAAAATGGGAAAGTCCCCGGTATGGACTGTGTTCCAGCGGATCTTTTTAAGTATGACATGGTAAACTGGGTCCCCTACATAACTATTCTGGCCAGTGCTATAGCTAAAGGTGTTAGAATTCCAGATTCCTGGAAAGGGGAAGAGATCCTACCTGTGTATAAAAAAGGTGACAAGACTAATGCGGGAAATTACCGCCCTATTAGCCTTATTGACGCCTTGCAGAAGGTAATTGCTAGAATGCTGTTGGGCAGAATCCAGTCTTGGATGACGGAAGAAAATATTCTGTCCCCAATGCAGGCGGGCTTTAGGGCTAATATAAGCACAGTCGACCAAGTGCTTAGATTTATTATGATCTATTGGAAGACTTTGTTTCTAGGAGGAGGTACAATATACGCAGCGTTCGTGGATCTTAAATCTGCGTTCGATCTGGTCCCAAGAGAAAAGATGTGGGCAGCATTAAGGAGAATGGGAATACCATCTGACTTACTCGAGTTTACAATCAGGCTACATGAACAAAATTTTGCCAGAGTAAGGTGGGGCATCCAGGGACAGGTGACAGAATCCTTTCCAGTGACCCGAGGAGTGAGACAGGGCTGTGTCCTGGCACCAACCCTATTCTTACTCTTCATTAATCAAGTCGTTCAGTTTCTCTCAGCAACACCGACAGATGCGCCAGTCTTGGGTGGGACTAGATTCCCCCTTTTAATTTTTGCCGATGACACCCTAATTTGGGCAAAAACGCAAGCGGGTCTCCAGATAGCAATAAACAAGTTTGTGGACTTTTGTAATCTAAATGACCTCGAAATTAACGTTCCAAAGACAAAATTTATGGTTCTGACCAAGAACAAACCACTGAGGGGTCATGTAACCATGAATGGGACTATTTTGGAACAAGTAGAGGTAATGAGGTACTTAGGAGTAGTAATAGACTACAGGTTACGTTGGAAGGAACAGATCGAGGCACTCAGCCTAAAATTTGCACGTTTATCAGGGTGTCTTGTGAAAGAACAGCGTTGTTCCCAGACTAAAATAGTCTTGCCGGCACTTAAAATCTATAACGCAAAAATTAGTTCTGCCATACCTTATGGCTCAGATTTATGGGGGAACGTAGATCTAGCTGCTCTGGACAAAATCCAGAACAAGTTTCTTCGCAGTCTGGTAAGCCTTCCGCCATCGACACCATTACTTCGTCTTATGCTAGATATGGGCTGTCAATCTATTAAACATCATGCCCAATATAGGATGGTTGCTTTATGGAGACGCATCTGGTCCACACCGGAATTATCCATGTTTGCCAAGGAGATTCTGGATGTGAGATCGATACAAGGGGAAGGGAATATACCCTGGTTCAAATCTATAAAGACTACACTATTTAGAATGGGTCTCCACATGCAGTGGACAGAGCCGGGTAACTATATTTTCCCTTCAAAAAAAGATTTCAAACTACTATTCTGGGCCACAGTCAAAGAAGACCTGGTCTCGCGCTCACAGAAACCCAATTTGACAGGTACATTCCTAATTCACAAAGTGGTTCCACACACTGAGACCTACTGGGACACTATTACAAAAAGTACCGATAGGAAACTGTATCATCAATTTCGTGTAGGGACGCTGCCATTAAGGGAATTTACTAATAAGTGGCATAACCTACCATCTTTGTACTGTCCCTGGTGTAGTGATCAAAAGGAATCTTTAGGGCATTTTCTTTTTGCTTGCCCTGCATACTGCGCACCACGCCGGAAATGGCTAAAACCCATATGCAGAAGGATTAACACACGTGTGTGTGATGAAGCGCTGTCAATCGTAAGATTCAATACAGCAGAATGGCTGGCCATAGGTATGGCAAAATACCTTGGATGGGCCTGGTTAATTAGAGTTAGGTGTCTACAAGGTGATAAATGATAAATGATATAAGAGATTTACTAAATCTATGCCCAATTGAATGAACTTTTTCTTATTAATTGTGAAAAACGTCTTTTCATGCTATTTAATTGACTTTTTAAACAAGATATGTGATTGTTTACATTGTAATTTTTAAGATCTGTACATGTGTGTTGTATTCTTGTATATATTTTAATTGCTTGTCTTTTATGAAGAAAACTTCGAAATAAAGACGTAAAAAACTGAACTGAAACTAAGACAGGCCGACTCAGGCACATTAGAATCTCTAGTCTGGCAAGAAATTACAGAGAAAAACCCTGGAGGAACATTTGGTTGCCTTTTTAGGGACTACATTCAACAAATGTCAGCAACCGACCTCTGGGCCCTCAATCCTAGTCAGTCCGTATTTAAAATCGCAATTAAAAAATGTGTGAGAATGAGATCACTCATCATAGATAAAGCACTCTTCTCGAAACGCAGTCACTCTTGGGCAGCTGTTAATTCCTATAGTCAGCTAACCCCTGCCACTTATTTTTCCTGCACATATCCATTGTATCTAAAGCGCAGCCTTATATCTATTAGAATGGGTGACTGGCGATTTTTACAAAACCTACCCCCCTGGTGACGCATGGTGGAGGATACAACATGTAGAGGGTGCAGCAAAGCAGCAAAAACACTGCTGCATGTGGTTTGCATCTGCTCGGCCTTTAATCTCCAACAGGCGCAAGCTCAGGGCCGAATGGAACAGGCTGGGTGTTCGGACTTGTAGGCAAGCCATTATATTGGCTTTGAGCCCTGAAAACACAGACCTAAACGTAAGACTGATAAACTTTATTCAGCATGTGTATCGTAATTTTAAGCAACAGAGGTCTGCTACCGCTTCTCCCCTATCTTTTTAATCATATGATGTATTTTATAACACTTTCAAATCGTTAGGTAGTCTGAACAAAAAGAACATGAGCAGTACCCCCAGAACATGGTCTGTTTTCATATGTATGAAATCATAGTTAATGGGAGTAACTCAAAAGGGGCTAAAACCTTGCACACTATGTTTTAATCTTCCATGCTCTTCTATTCCTCTTGTGTTTTTTACCTCTCTTTTAAAAGGGCATGTATTTTGGAGGCCCAGGTCGAGTAAGATGACTATTTATACTATGGCTGTTTAATACATTGTTTTTATTGTTTTTATATTTAACCATGTAGATAATGTGAACTTGTAATCCGCTTTTAAAGATATTTGTTTTAGATCTAAATAAAGATTTATGACAGGAAAAGATAAATAGGGCATGTGGCTGGATACTGTATGGAGCCAAATAGTATAGGGGGCTGCATTAAGGAGGAAGGTAGGAATTCCACTCCCCTAGAAGTGATGTCCAAAGGGAAAATGACTACGTGTATTATCTATTCACTTCGGTCCACAGGATATTTTCGGTCAGCCCCATAGTATCTCAGGACAGATGGAAGATCCAGCGCTGTTCTATTTTGAAAGGGGCTTGTTTGCACAGGTGTGGATGAGCATCTAGAATGGTCCTTTTCAGGCTATCAGGTGTGTGGCCCTTTTATTCAAAATGTGAGTAGAGGTTAGTGTGGCACTTGTGGCATCGGATATTATTTATTTATTTATTTTTATTTTACGGTTTTTGTAGAGCGCGTAGTAACCCTTGAGCATCCCAGCGCTGGAACCTGAAGTCAGGAGGGAACAGCAACGGAAGGGGCGGGGAGATCAGAGGGAGAGGAGAATTTTCAGTGCCTTCCTAAACTGGAGGAGGTTTGGTTCGGTCCTTAGTCTCCGGGGGAGACTATTCCAACGTTTAGCGGTGTGTACCGAAAAGCGGCGGCCTCCAGACCGTGCTTTTTTTACTCTGTGAACAGTAATGAAATTCTCGTGATTTGACCGGAGTGCTCTGGTAGCTTTGTAGGGAATGATGAAATTATTGAGAATGGGTGGGCCTTTGTTGTGAAGAAGTTTATGTGCCAGACAGAGGGCCTTGAAGACAACCCTCTCTCTGACTGGGAGCCAGTGGAGAAGCTTCAATGCTGGCTTTGCCGATGATCTGGCCGGGGTGTGAGTGAGTAGTCGGGCCGCGGCGTTTTGAATTCTCTGCAGGGTGTTGAATGTGGCTTCCGGGGCACCCAAGTAGATTGCATTGCTGTAATCTAGCCTCGCCAAGATGAGGCCCTGGATCAGTAGTTTCCGGGAGGTGGAGGGGAGCAGGGGGAGAACCTTCCTGCATGCCCTGAGAAGTCCAAAGCATATTCCTGCCGTCTTTTTGGCCTGAGTTCTGAAGCTCAGATCCTTCTCGAGCCATACGCCTAGGCTCTTAACCTCCTCCTTGGGGGCAGGGGGGTCACCTAAGCAGGCGGGCCAGATGTTGGGCGGCAAGGAGGGCCCTTTTTGTCCAAGCAGCAGGATTTCGGTCTTGGACCCGTTAAGTTTCAGAGCTGAGGTGTTCATCCAGCTGTGGATTTCAGTGAGACAGCTGTGGAGATCGGAGGGATCTTGGTGAGGGTGTGAAAGGGTCACCACAAGCTGGGTGTCGTCGGCGTAATTGATAATCATCACACCGAACGGGGTGACCAATTCCTCCAACGGAGACATGTAAACGTTGAATAACGTCGGGCTAAGAGATGAGCCCTGCGGTACTCCACAGCGGAGGGGGATCGCGGGGGAGTGGCTGTCATTCTCTCAGACTTGGAAGGAGCGGCCATTGAGGAATGACATGAGCCACTTTACTCCAATGTTCCATTATACTGGTCTTGGCCATCCTAGTGTTCATGCCTATATAGTGTAGGTTGCAGGTGCAAGTCAAGTGTAAATGTAATTGCTTGTTTTGCAATTTGTATGTCGCTTTTGTACCCATTTAAATGTGGAGGTTAAGTGCAACTCTTATGTAGAATCTATGAGATTGCACACTGTACATGAACCACAGAGAAAATGGCCAGTTACAGGGGAGAGGCCCCAGAGTGGGCGTTGGTCTGTCAGGGTGCTTGGTCGGGGTCTGGTGTGAACAAGGATATCCTTAGAGTTCCGGGTATGTTTGAACATAAACCTCGGTGGTTGAAAGGTAGGTTTACCTGTTTGAAAGATACCCCAGTGTTTCATTATGATCTTTTTCACTCCGCTTGAGTTGGGAGTAAAGGTAGTGACACGTGTCTTCAGTGTTGGTACTGTTTGTGTTGTGATCTAATAGTGCCTACCTATTGTTATTCTGGGCTCGCTTTCTGGTGATGTTAATGTGATGTGTGGGGTAGTCTCATACCCTTAGTTTGTTAAGTCAGTTGGTCAGCTTCAGTGTTATAATATTGGACAGTGCTGCAGTTTTGTCTTAAGAACTGCCCGAATGGGAGGTTCTCTCTCTGGGGGCTTGTATGCTGGACCTTCAAGCGCCCTCAGGAGCTTGAGGGACTGCTGCCTCACAGCCTTCAGGTTCATGGTCCGGCTATCAATGCAGGTCTTGAAGTCGCAGTCTCGCTCGAGGCACCAAAGCAAACAAGATGGAGGTTTGTAACCAACCTTGTGCAGTGACAAGCGCTTCAGGGCTTGAAACCCACCTTCCTAGAGGACATTCTTGCCACACCTGAACAAAAACTCAAACTCTCAACAAAAGTACAAAAAAGCTCAGTCCAAAATTGACTGAAGAGGTAGCTCTCTCTGGATATGCGCTGACTGGCGCAGAAAGAAAATAACATCATAAGTATGCTGGGGTGGTGCCCAAAAAGACACCTGTGCAAACCAGATTTACACCACCTACCAGCGTGCAAGGGTACTACTCATGAAAAAAGTTCTGGAACCAGTCTGACGCTAGGGGATACTTCTAAGGTAAGGAATCTGCAGCTAGAACTCTCTACCAGATATTAAAAACAATGCAAATATTTATCAAACTGAGAGAATGTAATGCCCCGAAAGATATATTTTCCTGACTAGAAACTCCCTTATGTCAGAGCTTAGAGATTAAGGCATCAATGGCAAATCCTGCATTAGTTAGCTACAGTGGCAAAAGGTCAAGCATGGCCTGGTTGCTATAAACTAGAAAAGAAATGGATTACACAGGGAAGGAAAAAGAAAAACTGTTGTAGAGATAAAAAATATCTATCCAAGAGGTATGCAGTCCTTCTGGTGGCCAATGAGGGAGAATGTGCAATGGGCACTGTTGAACTTGGACATTTTTGCAGGGTCATCCCTGAACTGTTTTTTTGCCTTCCTCCTGTGCTTTTTCTGACCTGTATTTGTTGGTTTTAGGACTCTAGGGACTTTACCACTGCTGATCAGTGCTAAAGGACATATGCTCTCTGTGTAAATTATTGTTATCGATTAGTGATTCCATGATTGGTATGTTTGCATTACTAGTAAAGTCCCTAGTAAAGTGCACTATGTGTGCCAGGGCTGGTAATGCAAATGCTACTAGTGAGCCTCCCCTCTCCAGTCTCCCCGCCCCCACACGTCACCCACCAACTCGCACCGTGCTACCCTAACCCCTCCAACGTGACCACGTCACGTTCTCTACCCGGAAACAGCCGTGGCTTCTTCTAGACTGGCCGTCTTCGCCTTCTGGTACTCTGCACACAGTCGTGGCGAGTCCATGCCGCTCCCCGCTGATTGACTCAGTTAGAGGTAAGCTAACTTTTCCCGACCGGCCCGGATTCGACTTCCAGTTCCCTACCTTCCGCACCGGAGCACTTTCTTAGCTCCCTGCCTTTTTTTTTCAGGTTCCTTTAATACAGGCACCATCCACCGTACCTCCCGTGGCCTCCAATATCGGACTAATCACAGCTTTCCGCTGCTCCACTCAGCGTATGGTAAGCCCCCCTACCGGCCACACCACCGCATTTAGTTAATTGTTGCCCGTAGCGGAGCCCATTCTGAGCTCCCCACCTCAGTTTACTGTGTTTCAGGTTCCTTTAATTCAGGAGCCTCCGACCGCACTTTAATAGGTCTTGTGCACGGGTCAATTCGCCCCACTCCGAATACGGGCACCCACCTCGAGATACTACTCCACAGCCAGGTAACCTCATAGGCACTTCCTTGCATTACCGATAGTCTCCCTACATAAACCTTCCACTTAAGGTTGTTCCCGTTTTCACACAGGTTCTCCCCAGACGTGATTCACCACACTCTTGTTGAGCCGTTCTGACCCTTACAGCTCTTCTCAGGAAATCCATTTCACCTCAACCCGCCGACTCCCGGTATTGCCACTCTGCCTCACCGATCTCTGCCCTTCCTCAGCCCGACTCTGCTTGTTGGCTCCCTCACCCCACAGGTGCTCCCTAGACGAGAGTAGCACCGCTCTTCCTGAGCCGCTCTGAACCACCCTTTTCGCACTGTGCCCCCCGTGCTAATCCAGACGCCACATGCCTTTTGACCTCCTTAGGCCCAGTCTGGTTTCTCCAATGACCAGTGGTGCATGCATCGCATTTCGACCTCCCCTTTCCACGGCCTACACCCCGCCACCACCCTGCCTTCTCCCGTTGCACCAGGGCCCCCACACCTTGTTCCCCATTCCTATCAACCCACCCCTTGTATCCACCTACTCACCCATTCTCCTTACCTACTCATCCAGAGTCACATAGCCACAGAGCCCCATGCACTTTTTTACTACCCACTCACACCTACTCTCCTCCTCCTGATCCACCTCAGTCACATAGCCTCTCATTTTTTCCTCTGGCCAACTGTCCCTCTTGTAGCCCACATCACCGCCGGTCTCTCGCTTACGCGCCTGCCTTCCTCCCTCTCTTTCCCTACCCTTACCCTCTTCCTTTCCTCCTTGTACAGCACCGTTTTCAAATTACAACCCTGTGCTGCAGATGATCCTGACGAAAGAGGATCGAAACGTCGTCGACCGTTCAGCGCAATAAATGGTGCAGTCCCCATTGTGGCTAGATCCAAATAACTCTTCAATTTTACTAAGATTTTCGCTTTGTAATTTATTTTCAAGCCACAATTATCATTTGTTTCACTGTATATATTCAAGCACCTTGACACCATGTGCCGTTCCTGCTGACCACAATTGTCACTTACGTCACCACTCCCTGTGTCACCTTCACATGTTTAGCACCAAGTCCAATTCGGGCTGTTTTGTTATTTATTGACGTACAGTGCTGTTACAACTGTATGTCCCATGTTTTCTCTTTCCTTTAATTATACGATGCCATGACCACGTTTCAAAAAAACAATTGAGTCTCCTTGTCTCTGTGCGAGTAATACTTTCAGTATACTTATTCAAATTGCCTTTTAAATAACACCAGTTGAGATATAGTTGTTTATTTTCATGTACCTACCCTAATCTCAACGCAGTTTAAGGGTTACACTCCTGTAGTCTTGTACAACACTAGTGGGACTGCAGCACTAATGGTGCCACCCACACCAGCAGCCTTAAAGAGAGAAATCTGGCTTGCCACTGCAGTGCCTGCGCGCAGTTTGCTAACCTGCCATGTTGCCCTGACAAGTGCACCCACTTGCCAGGCCTAACTCTTCCCTTACTATGCACATTTGACACGCCTATGGTAGGTCCAAGGTACCCCCTGGGCAGGGTGCAGTGCATGTGAAATGTAGGACTTGTCTTAAAGTGTGTACTATGTCCTGACCGTGAAATACTCTCCATTTCGTTTTTCACTGTTGAAAGGCCTTCTTTCCCATAGGACAGAATGGGGTGGCTGTGTAATATGTTTTCCAGCCTATCTTCCCAAGGCTAAAGATGGAGAGGTGAAATTTAGTGTACCTGAACTCACAATGTAATAACACATCTTTTTGTCAAGGTGGTTTTTGCATTGTGTGTTTAGAAATCGCTCTTTTAGAAGTGGCTGGGTTTTGTGTTCTAACAATTCTGTGTGTCTCTGCCTGGTTGTGGATTAACTGTCTGGATTTGAAAGTGATAGTATCTGGGGAATGTCTTGACCCAGGGGAGGAGGGGAGACAGCAACAGGCTGACCTGCATCTGGAGTGTAGGGGGGAGGAGTAGCCCCTAGAGGTGAAGAGGCCTGGGTTGCTGCCATAAAACAATGGTCCCATCTCCTGCTGAGTGATTAAGAATCCAGACCCCCACTAATCAAAGGAAGAAGGTGTCACTGGCATGGAGGCACCCAGAACTGGTTCGAACGGTGGTCAGTGCCCCCCTTAACACAAAGACTTCAAAGACATTTAGGAGTATAACTATGAGAGCTGAAGCCCCTGAACTTTGGAATGGAGAAGGAAAATGCTACTTACCAGTATGCATCTGTTCTTGGCATGTAGAGCTTCAGAGTAGTACACTGTGCATTAGATCGCCACCTGGTGTTGGGCTTGGATGATTGCAGGTTGTTGTCTTCTTGAAAGAAGTCTTTGCTAGTCCCGATAGGTGACTCCTCTCTTGGACAATACTGCACATGGGCATCGGCTCCATCCTCAGATTGTTTTTCGCCATGATGGGAAATGATGGAGTTAGTAGAAGTAAAGAAAAGAAGGATGTCCATACGTATGCTTCTAAGTAAGATGAGAACTGGAACGGATACAAGTCCCGGGGAGGCGGGAGGGCGTGTACTACTCTGCAGCTCTACATGCCAAGAACAGATGCATACTGGTAAGTAGTATTTTCCGTTCGAGGCATATGAGCTGCAGATAGTACACTGTGCATCGATTGTGCAGCAGTACCCCCTCTAGCGGTGGTCACCTGTATCCGTTGTAGTAGTTTGAAAGAGAGTTCTAAGGACAGCTTGGCCTACTGCAGCTTGCACATCAACACAATAGTGATTAGTGAAGGTGTGTGGTGTAGACCATGTTGCTGCCTTGCATATGTCCTCTAGTGGTATATTGCCTAAGAAAGCCATAGAGGCTCCTATTTTGCGAGTGTGTGCGCTCTAGGAGGAACTGTTGGTGTACGTTTAGCTTTTATATAGCATATTTGTATACACTTTACAATCCACCGTGCAATCCCGCTTTTGGAGATGGGGTTGATTTGTACGGAGGAGAGAAAGTGACAAACAGTTGTTTAGTTTTTCAAAATGATTTAGTCCTGTCGGTATAGTAGAGTAGAGCTCTTTTAACATCTAGGGTGTGTAAAGCCCTTTCTGCTACTGAGTCTGGGTTTTGGAAAAACACAGGTAGCTCAACAGACTGATTGAGGTGAAAAGGAGTGACGACTTTTGGGAGAAATGTTGGATTAGGCCTAAGAACCACTTTGTTGGGATGTATTTGAAAAAATGGTTCTTGTATAGTGAAAGCTTGTATTTCACTTACTCTTCTGAGAGAGGTGATAGCAACAAGGAAAGCAGTTTTCCATGTTAGGAATTGCAGCTCGCATCTATGTAGGGGCTCGAAGGGGGTCCCATAAGTCTGGTAAGAACAAGATTTAGGTTCCACACAGGAGAAGGAGGCAACCTTGGTGGGATTATCCTTTTTAAGCCTTCCATGAACGCTTTAATTGCGGGAACTCTGAAGAAAGACAGATGTTGTCTGTTCTGTAAATAAGCTGCAATTGCTGCAAGGTGCAGGCGTATGGAAGAATATGCCAAATTAGATCTTTATAAATGTAGAAGGTAACAAATGATATTCTGGATGGAAGCATCCAGGGGGTGAATTTGATTATTTGTGCAATAAATTGCGAATCTCTTCCATTTAGCAGCGTAACACGCTCTGGTAGTGGGTTTCCTGGCTTCTTTAATAATGGCCATACAGTCTGGTGGTAGGTTTAAGTAACCAAACTCTAGGAATTCAGGAGGCAGATCGCTAGATTCAGTTGGTGCGGGTCTGGGTGCCTGATTTTGCCATGGTTCTGTGTTAAGAGAGATGGAGTGAGCCGCAGCTTTTGGTGTGGAACTAGAGAGAGTTCCAACAGTGTGGTGAACCACGGTTGGCGTGCCCATGTGGGAGCTACAAGGATTAGTTTGAGAGACTGTTGTCTGAGCTTGCGCACCACTAATTGAATTAGTGGGAGAGGCGGAAAAGCCTATGCAAATCTGCCTGACCAGTTCATCCATATTGCATTGCCTTCAGACAGTGGGTGTGGAAACCTGGCGGCGAAGGCTGGGCAATTTGTATTTTCGTGGGTGGCAAACAGGTCTATGTGTGGATGACCCCACTGTTGGAAGAACGGCTGAGGAACTTGTGGATGCAGTTCCCATTCGTGAATCTGTTGTGACTGTCGACTCAACAGATCTGCTATCTGATTGTGAACTCCTGGAAGGTAGTCTGCTAACAGATGTATGTTTTGAGGAATGGCCCATCTCCAAATGTCTTGTGAAAGCTGGGACAGTTGCAGAGAGTGTGTCCCCCCCTGTTTTTGAATGTAGTACATGGCTGTCATATTGTCTGTCCGGGTGAGGACAGCCTTGCCTTGCACGTGAAGTTGGTACGACTTGAGTGCTAGGAATATTGCTAGCAGCTCGAGATGGTTGATATGGAGTAGCCGCTGTTGAGCGGTCCATTGACCCTGAGTGGTATGTCGTAGGAGATGGGCTCCACATCCTGTGAGGGATGCGTCTTTTGTGAGCACTACTTGTGGAACTGGCTCTAGGAACGTCCGCCCCCGTGTCAGGTTTTTGGTGTTCCACCACTGTAGAGAGCGATGTGTGCGGCTGTCCACCAACACCAGGTCTGTTAATTGACCGTGAGCTTGGTTCCACTGTCGTGCTAGACACTCTTGTAACGGACGCATTTGCAATCTTGCGTGTGAACTATGAAGATGCAAGATGCCATCATGCCTATGAGTTTCATGAACACTCTGGCTGGGAGAGATTGTTGGTGTTGAAAAATAGCAACTAAGTTTTGAATGCTCTGTATCCTGGCTGGACTGGGATAAGCTAGAGATGTAGACGTGTCTATTGTAGCCCCTAGGTACTGGTGTACGTGCGAAGGCTCTAGGTGCGACTTGGTGTAGTTTATTGTAAACCCTAGGTTGTGCAACATTTGGATCGTCTGATATGTGTGTGCAATGCACTGACTGGCCGATTTGGCTTTTATGAGCCAATGGTCTAGATGAGGGAACACATGGATCTGTTGTCTTCGCAGATGTGCTGCAACGACTGCTAGGCACTTCGTGAATACTCTTGGTGCCGTTATCACTCCAAATGAACCGTGAACTGATAGTGTTGTCCTTCCAGTACAAACCTTACGTATTTCCTGTGAACAAGATGTATAGGGATGTGAAAGTAGGCGTCTTTCAGATCTAGCGTAGCAAGGAAGTCTCCCTGTTGCAGCAGAGAAAGCACTTGTTGCAGAGTGATCATATGAAAATGATCTGATTGTATGTAATGGTTGAGGGGCCTGAGGTCTAGAATCGGTCTCAAGGTTCCGTCTTTTTTGGGAATTAGAAAGTACAACAAGTAAACACCCGTCCCTTGTTCCTGTAAAGGAACTATCTGAATCGCACCCTTCTGCAGAAGGGATAGAACCTCCTGCCGGAGCAGAGCTAGATGATCGGTAGACATTGGACGCTGTCTAGGAGGGATGTGTGGAGGGGTTGCTGTAAGTTCTAGGCAGTAGCCATGTTGGATAATCTGTCTTACCCACTTGTCTGTTGTAATGGAGTTCCAGACAGGCAGGAACTGTGTTAGTCTGCCCCCTACAGGAGTGGAATGCTGCGGGGGGAGCGTAGGGAAGTCATTGCTTAGTGGCGGAAGAGACTCGAGTGTTGTTATTACCTCTACCTCTGCCCTTGGTATTATTACCTCTGTATCCTCCTCTATAGTAACTCTTTGCTAGAGGAGGTTTGTGTCTTGAAAGACGTGTTAGTGTCTGTTCCAGTTTGTTTGGAGCCGCCTCTCTAAAAGGAGCGACGAAAGGAGCTTCGAGTTGGGGTAAGGCCCCCATAGACTTGGCAGTGTCTGTGTCTTTTTTCATTTTTTCGAGGGTAGTGTCTACCTCCGGACCAAATAACTGGTTTTGGTTAAAAGGCTGGTTCAAAATGGTGGTTTGTACTTCCTGTTTGAACCCCGAAATGCGTAGCCACGCATGTCTCCTAATAACGACACTGTTATTAATAGCTCTAGATGCTGTGTCTGTGGCATCTAGTGCGCATTTGATGGAAGTATTAGATATTAACTTGCCTTCCTGTATGATCTTTGTACTGATCTGGGAGGTGTACAAGCAATTTCTCCAATTGGTCGTAGTGAGCCCTATCATAACGAGAGAGGAGGGCTTGCGTATTAGCTATGCGCCATATATTGGAAGCCTGCACAGCTATTCTCTTGCCCGATGCATCAATAATCTTGGATTCTTTGTCAGCTGGGGGTGCTTCACCAGAAGTCTGAGAATTGGCCCTTTTACGTGCGTTGGACACCACTAATGAGTCTAGTGGTAGGTGTCCTTTAATATAGACTGGGTCTGAGGGTGCAGGTCTATATTTCTTTTCAATTCTGGGGTTTAAAATTCTGGTACGCACAGGATCTTTAAAGAGCTCAGTAGCATGTCTAACCACCCCTTTGATCATGGGAAGAATTTGAGCGGATCTCTGAGACTGCTCAAAAGTACCTGAGAGAAAGTCTTCCTCAATGGCCTCAGAATGAATGGGGACACCATGGTATGTAGCAGCTCTGATGATCAGCTGGCCAAACCCAATAGTATCCTCAGGAAGAGAAGGTTTAGATGGGTATGAGGGTGCCTCAGGGACATCAGGGTCATTTGCAGGGTATGGATAGCCCCACCCAGGCGCAGGTTTTGTGTATGGAAAAGTCCATGTGCCCTCACCTCCAGGGTATGTAGTGTCTCCTTCCCGGTCCCCTCCACCTAAATCATATTATTCATTTTTCTGTGGTGAATGTGATGATAAAGGAGATTGTATAGGAGAGTTTTGAGGTGAAACATAGGGAGGAGCCGGAGAAGGAGGAGAGACAGGAAAGGAAGTGCAGAGGAGAAGTTGCACAGTCCTTTTTGGCAGGAACCACAGGTGTAGGTGGTGTAGCTGCAGGTCTCTTCTTGAGTGGTGTGGCACCAACATGACCGGTTTTCGGGTCGATTAAGATCTTTTTCTGTTGAGGATCTAGTTGAAAAAGGTCCTCTTGAGGCGCAACCTTCTTCGGCGCTGATTTTTTCGGTCCCGGCATAGGTTGACGAGTGTCTTTAGCCTTAGGAGGTATTAGAGGGTCCTGTGGCTTAGGTTTCGGTGCCGAAGGCATCGATTTTGGCTTGGAAGGCATGTTCGGGGGCTTGGAGGCCTCAGAATCAGGCTGTGTGGTTTTCGGCACCGTGTGTGGCTTCGGAGCCGGCGTGTCTTTTGGTTTCGGTTTTGGGGCCGAAACATGTTTCGGTTTCGGTGTCAGCACTTCTTTCGGTGTCGGAGCAGAAGGGTGTTTTGGCTTCGGTGTCGATGGAGTCTTGTTCACTGACGAGGCACCGGAAGGCAGAGGACCTTGTTTTGGAGCCGAGGGAAGACTCTTGGTCGGTGTCGAGGCACCAGAAGGCGTGGAAGATTTCTTCGGAGTCGAGCCGGAAGGCGGGACTTTCGAAGTAGGTGATCGGTCTCGACTGGGCCCAGCGGGCGGAGTGCTGACCTTTGCCTTCTGCTTGGGCGTGTGTGGTGCAGGGACAGAAGTACTCATGCGCTGACCCGATGGAATGGAGTCGTCCGAGTCATCTGCCTCGGAGACGATCTGGAGATCCGGTGAGTCTTCTTCGGGAACGAGTCGTCGTCGAAGATGTCTTCCTGTGCTGGGGCTGATCTCATCTCGTGTCGACGGGCCCTCCGGTCTCGGATGGTTTTCTTCGAGCGGAAGGAAGCACAGGCTGTGCAGGTCGACTCGTTGTGGTCCGGCGACAGACAGAGGTTACAGACCTCGTGGTGGTCGCTATGTGGAAACTTTGCTTTACATTTCGGGCATTTTCAGAACGGTGTCCTTTCCATATGGTGTAGGCCGCACGGCGTCGATAGGCCCAGAGGCCCACTCAGATGACCGGAATGGAAACTTTGGCGTTGAAAGGTGTCGCCGTTGATGTCGCAGGAAGGTAGTAATTGTTTTATGAAGTTCTAAGCGTCGAAGTTGCAGAAAAAACGTTTCTGGCCGGAGCGGAGAAACTTTCATCCGAACCCAGTGGCGGAAAATAACAATCTGAGGATAGAGCCGATGCCCATGCGCAGTATTGTCCAAGGGAGGAGTCACCTATCGGGACTAGCAAAGACTTCTTCCAAGAAGACAACAACCTGCAATCATCCGAGCCCAACACCAGGTGGCGATCTAATGCACAGTGTACTGCAGCTCATATGCCTCGAACATGGATTTATCAAGACTGAAAAGGATTGAACCTACTTTGTGGTCAAGAGGAACCTCTGCCAAGGAAGAAACAGCTGAAGAGACTGAAGGAAAGTGTAGGAGAGTAGGGTCTGCAATCCTATGATCACCCAGATTTTTTGCTTTTGTTTCACTGGTTTACGACTTTCTCTGGCTGTGGGCCTGCCAATCAGACCCACAGCCTGGCTGTTCTCTTTCTAAATTACAACATGTACCCTAGGTGCATTTACCAATTGGTACTGGGCCACCTTATCAGACCCTGTAACTCAGGGCATAGGTGTATCCAGAGCCGCCAGGGGCTGCAGCATGTATTATGCCACCCCTGGCTGGCCTCCTAAATTTGACACAACTGGCTGCATGACAGCTGGGGCGAAGTCGTGTAATCACCCTTTGCTTTAGGTATAGTAGCTCTATATCTAACCATACAATGGACACCCGAGTCCCTATCAGTCACTCCTATGGCAGGCCTTGACAATCCTGAAGGCAGAGTGCATGGGCTCATGTGAACTGTGTTCGGGCACGAGCCGAGCCGGTTGCAGCTTGCGGAGACAAGACCCAATGGCTGTTCCATGATAACGCGTACCACATCGGTAACTTCGGTGTCGCGTTATCAAGACATGTCGAGTAAGGTGTCATACGAATCGGGATGCTGCCCTCTCACCAACTCTGGCGACGAGGTTAGCATTCCGCCCTTCTAGAGGGACACGACATGTACGTAACTGTGAACCCCGGTTAAAGTTAACGAAAGCCTCAGCTCCACAAAATGGACGCTGCCACCACAGACACGAGTCTGACCTCCTGCTGCTGGGAGTCCTTCCAGCGAGGAGCACTTGGACAAAGGGTTTCCTGTCGAGGGCGGTGTTCGCACCGTCCCAGACAGGGTTTGTGTATTCTGGGTAGGTAGGGCTTTTGCGAGAAGGTGACTGCGGAGTGGCACCCCGGTGCTCACTACGCATCTGCCGGTTAGAACCAGTTCCAGGGGCGACAGCCCTGGCCTGGGGAAAGTCCGGCAGGGGAGAGGGGTGTAACTACCCCCCTTCCTGGTCCCACCCTTAGGGCAGGACCTAGTCATGTACCCACCCCTTTCTTTAGGATAAAGGCCGGAGCGGGGACCCTTCCAAATTAGATCATCTTTGAATCAAGAATACTTTCTACGAAAGGACTTCAAGACTCTTCTCAAGATTTCTCCCTTGTGGCTAAGGAGTAGTCACCCTGCATCAGCGGGCACCATCTAAGAACTCTGCGGTTTGCTGTAAGTCCTTCCTCAAGGAATCCGACGGCCCAGCTCGACGAGAACCGGCTTCCCTGGCACCTCTGACCTCTACCCACGTCATCAGCTCAGCTGTGATCTGTGGGTGCGACGAGACCTCGAGGGACCGGCCATCATCAGAACCTGCACGCTCTTAAACCCAGCACGACCATCGAGGTAACTCTCTGGTGAGTGCTCTGGGGTCCGAGAAGCCCCGACCCTGAGCCGCTCCAGCTCCGAAGTACAGTCCCCCAGCATCTCCACGATCTGCGTGGGGCCCTTCTGCTCGCAGCTCAGCACGTCGCCTGGTCACTAGCCGCTGGCTTGTGCCCTTCTGTGACGACATCCGAGAATCATCACTGCCGGTCTGGTTGCTCCAGACTGGCCCTTGCTTCCATCTTTTCGAGAAGCACCCCGGACCCTCCTGGTCCACTCAAGACGCCGACAGCGACATCCGTCGTGGGACAGCTCGCACCTCCACCGTGGTCGCCGACAACGCCTCCTGGTCCGTGAGACTGCAGAGCCTAGCGTCGCCCACTCACCTGGTCGAGGTGACGGCCAACCGGTGCCTTCCTGGTACCCTCTGACTACTGGCTAGTAGTACGAACTTGGTCCCCTCTGCTTTCAGGTTTCATCAATCTCCGATCCAGGCTTGGATCCCTACGAACTATTCATCACTGGTCGCCGGCCAGCAACTCCTTTTCTTCCGGCTCCTGGCTCGTCAGCGAAGACCCCGACGCCTGTAAGACTTGTGCAGCCGCAGCCCTCGTGGCTAGGTAACTCGGCATTTCAGTGCCTGCATAGCCTCCTTACTCTAGGGTCCCGAGTCCCTCGCTTCCGACTTGCCTTAACCTTTCCGTGTCCTCGGACACTTGTTTTACTGTGCACTTAAAGTATTTGCTAAAGAGATTTGGTTTGTGCTAAGTACCCTGTCCTCATAAAGAGTACAGGGCTGTTGTGATTCTTAATAAATATACTGTTTATTTTCATAACACTTGTGTGGTGTCCTTTCACTGGGTGTTCAAGGGGTACATGTGTGGTAAACAGCTGGCTTAACACGCCCTCTCGAGTCTTTAGCCTTAGACCGCTCGTATCCACGCTACTAGGATAGCTGGTCTATAGGTTGACTTACAACCAAACACCATAAGGGGTCGTTGGAACGATACATAGCGGTCGCTAGAATAGCGAACGTTGCATATCGGGCCAACTTCTCACAGAAAGGACTGACCCTTGCTGTGTGTTCTGGATTCAAGATAGCCTGGCTGATGAGGATTATGAATCCGAAACCAGTCCCAGGATGCTTGTTTCCGGTCCAGGCAAGACATGGCTTGGCAGTTCAGGCTGGACTGTTCCCATGAGGCACAGGGTCAGACTGATTTGCATATGGCCATGTCTGAACTGGGGTGGCGGAGTGAGCTAAAAAATGGTGATGGATTAAACCCAGATCAGTTGACTGGGGGTGAGTGTTTGATTTGCTCAAACGCTCCGTCCATCATCCCCTTTTGTATCGGTGTGTTCTGGGGCTGGCCTGCAGCTTGCTGCTTTAACCAAGGGGAGGCTAAAGGGACTTTGCTGTGTGCTGTGCCCCCCTGCTTGTAAGGACTTGGCTGTGTGCTGTGTCCGGAAGTAACTTATCCCCAAGGGCCTGAGGTGAGCTAGCTGCCTGTTGCGGAAACTTAGGAACACTAAAGTTTCCAGGAGAGTCTCAGCGACGCTGTATGCGTGTGCATTTTGCAGCCTGAGACCCTCGTAAGAATTGCCCTGTGATCGTGGGCACCTGGAGTCCAAGCGAGTCTCAGCAACACTGTGTTCGTGTGCTTTGTGCAGCCTGAGACTTTCATTTGGATTACCCCGTTATCGTGCACCAGGAGTCCAAGTGAGTCTCAGCAACGCTGTGGGCGTGTGCTTTGTGCAGCTTGAGACCTTCATGAGGATCGTTCTGTGATCGCGCGCGCTCACAACTCAAGGAAGTCTCAGCAACGAAGTCGCATCAGAGGCCCACGTCGTGAGGAGAGCGAGGTCGCACATCCCAGGTAACGCTCATCCAGCGTGCGTGTGTCGCCGCCTGGGGCGGGGTGCGGGCTCGGAGAGAAACGCTCTCGGCCTTTCCCATTCTCGCAGCGCAAGCCTCTGCTCAAGCTCACATCGCTGCCCGTACTTGCCGAGGAGTGGCAGCACCGGGGCCGGAGAGTGGAGCTACACTTTGTGTTACACCATACCCGTGTTGGGGGCATATTTTGGCAGTAGCGGGCCGCGAGTCAGCAGGAGTGGCCGGAGACCGCCCCGAGCACCGGGATCGGTGCTGGAGTACATTATTTTAGTATTACAAGCTACCCGAGTGTTGCATTACGCATTACATCATTTTGGTATTACGAACTGCCTGATTTGTGCAGCACGCATTGCATTATTTCTGCATAAGAAACTACCCGATTGTTGCATTACGCATTGCATTATTTTGCATAACGACCTACCTGATTCTTGCACTACGAATTGCATTATTTTGGCATTACGAACTGCCTGATTGTTGAAAAATGAACTGCATTAGGTGTACATTGCGAAGTGCCTGAATCTTGCATTAGGAACTGCATAGCATTGCATTAGGACTGCACTGGATCATCTTGAATTGGTCATTAATTCTGCAAGACCCCACAAGGGCTTGCTGACCTAATAACCGGCTAGGTGTAATATTACAAATACGCATATGTTGGATTTTTATTGTGTGCTCTCATCGTATATCTTTTTATATAAACATATACTTGATTTTTTTTAGGAAACTCGTGTGGAGTCCATTTGGTGTGTCATCACTGGGTCTTAATCGAATTTTCTTTCCGTCTCCTCCCACACAGAAAGAGCACCAAGTCGGAGAATAGGTACCCAAAGCACTTCTTACGTTATGCATATCACATCACGGTAATAGGCAACTCACAATGGCACCATCCTATATAAACGATCTTTTTGCACACAAATAGCCATAACGCACGGTGATAACAGGAAATAATGGTCTCTCCATGCCTCATAATGGGTCCATAGACCTTCTGTATTTTCAGAAGTATACTTTGTATATTTAACAATGTGATGAATATATTGCCTCTTCTTGAAAACTATGCATATATATCTGCAAATAATCACTGTACTCATGCAAAGTCTGTAAAGCTATGAACACCACCAATCACGCCAGAATAATTGATGCACCAAATGTATTTTAATGTACAAAAACACCTTGCAATGAGCAAAAATAGTACTTTATATCGTCCTTTTTTCTTTACCTAAACAGCCTTGAGAAAGTCGTGGGTTACATTCCCGCAACGACGAAACACGTGTTGGCTGTGACGTCTCCAGAAATTAAACAACACCAACAACAATTCAGACTTAAAGGATCAGATTTATTTATGAGTGAAAGACTGATGTATGGTGGAAACACATGTATACTGCTTAAACTAAGAAATACAAAACGTGTGCTAAGGAGTATCAAGTATTTTGTGGCCCAGGCCAAACCTAGAAGAGGGATTGTGGTTCTCTTCCCCTTGTAGCACCGTAAAGAAAATATCTTTCCAAATTTACTTAAGGTGGATTTTCCTTGCGGCGCCAAAAACCTAGAAAATTACCACTAACCAAGTATAAAGTAATCTGTGAAGGTGTCCTTCCGCCTTTCCATGACTTAGAAGCAAGGGTCCCTATTTGGTCTAAGGTACCTATCTCAGTAAACTAGAGACTCCCAGTTCTAACAGGCACTGAGTGAGAGGTAGAATGTGGACTCCTCTTGAAAGATGTGTGTTTTTATTTCTAGCCAACCTTAACATAAAGAGCTTAAAACTACATTTAAAAAAAGCAATACTACTATTGTCGTTTTCAGCTATATTTCTCCACGGACATGATCTAAATAAATCAGTCTCTAACAGGTTATTCTAGATGTTCCAGGACTCAAGCCTCTCTTACTCCTAGGACTGCTACTTGTGAAGCTCTTTCAGCTTATTGAGGTTAGTTATGCTGCAAGCTAAACCTTGTCATCAATAGGAACTTAGAGGTAAGCCTTCCTCAGATTCTTTTTTGCTTAGAAAATAGTATCTTACTAATAGTGAAGCCTTTCTCATCTTTTATTACATTCTTGCGACTAGGATGCAACTAATGAGAAACTGAATCTCAGATAAGCCATCTCTTTCCCTATGGAAGAAAGAGGTTGTCAGTCCGATTCAATTTGATCATCAAATTGTGGAAGGGCTCAGGTATGTAGTGAAATTATGTTAATGTTGTGGGATTTTGGAGACCAATTTTGGGAATGCTTAGGGCTATTAACAAGCAGTATAGATGGAGTTGAAATAGTCATGTTTAACTAAGATCTCTATTCTGTTCCGAGGCAGCTAGTACATATAACATGAATGACAATATTATATTTCTATTCTAAAAGACAACTTCCCATGATTGAAAATGTTCTAGTTCAAGATTGGATTACCTCGGTTGACAAATTGGCCTTGGCTAGTAAAGTTGGTTGCCTGAATGCTAAATGTCAGGTATGAGGGTATTATAACAAGCCTTAGCAATGCAATAGGTCTCGCATTCATGCAAGTTTGAGCTATTGTCATTGTAAATGACAACGCCTTTTATGTAAATGTAAATGTAAATGTGTTTCGATTTATATAGCGCAACACTTTAACCCAGGGGTCTCAAGGCGCTTGCTTAGGGAACCCGTCCTGGTATTCCCCTGTGAGATACCCCGGCCGGGTATCCACAAGGTGAAAGCCAGGCATCCCGCCACGAGGGGCCGTAGTGGAGATTAAGCAAGCTATTGCCCAGAGTCGCAGAGTGTGACCCCGTGAGTCGAGTAGGCACCGGAGCGAGAATTGTCGACTCCGTGGAATTTTGAGCCCGAGACCAGCCGAGGCGGGGAATCGAACCCTGGTCCACGGCCGATCTCAGCTGCTGGGTCTGCCGCCTCTAACCACTGAGCCACGCTTCTCCACGTTTGGGTTTTAAAACAAATAAAAAGCATTGTCACTTACAATACTAATAGCTTAAGCTCTCACAAATGCGAGACCTATTGCAATGAAGGGCCTTCCCGAACTCTTGTTAGATTGAAAATATAAGAGGAAGCGACCGGCCTGCGACATCCTAGTAATAAATAGTGCAGTGAAGAAGATGTGTATGTGTTGTAAATTACACAGACACAAAGTGTGAAGTGAGAGTTACATACGATCCGAGCTATAAAACCTAACAAAGCTCTCCAACACCTTTCACTCTCTGATTACACTGTCACGGCTCAGGAGGAAGAGCGGGAGAGGGGCAAAGTTCCTGCTCTCTCCGTGATTTGAGTGTGCAGTGTGGCATTGCGTAATGTCATTGCTATCTTTGGCCTAATAAAAAACACCAAAAGAAGTAATTCCCTTGACTAGATATCACATATAAATTAGTTCTATATGTCCAACATTGAACATGTTCCCAAAAATTGTTTTGTTACATATTGTATTTATTAAAAAGATAGTTTCTGTTCACAATCTATTCATCAAAATATCAAATTATATAAACATTAGCACATAGTACATATTAAAAACCTTACTTACTCCTTTCGAGACACATACATAAACAAAATGTCATAAAAAACAACCAATTGATAAACAAATTTTCGATCATGACCAGCATAAAAGAGAGACAACCAATTGTAAGACCCAACCCTTGTCTAATACAGTTGTACGTTCAATCAGACTCAAAGACACAACATCGCTGGTTGCTGGTATCTGGTGCAGTAGTGTTCGCTGCCTGTATTTAATTAATGAGTGCTGCTACAATATAGCCTTCACTGTGTGCTCACTCACTCGCACAGATCAATGATTCATGTGCGTGGTGGCTGGAAAATAACATTAAATCTGGTCACTGGCACACAGAAAATTATTCGTAGCGTGACTATAAACTCACTCGCACTTTGGTGAGTTAAATTAAGTTATGCATGCATATATAGTTGTATTACAAGTCGAAAAGACAGCTGTCCCAAGTCGAAACAGCGAGTGAGTGAGCACACAGTGAAGGCTATATTGTAGCAGTACTCAATTATATACAGCCAGCGAACACTACTGCACCAGATACCAGCAACCACCAACGCCGGTATCCACGTCCCTGGCATATTATAAATTATAATTCGTTTGCAAATGGATTTCGCATGAAGCATGCAGCATCTTGAGAACCTACACTACGTTACAGGCATGTATACCATCTGTTTGTGATTGTTTCCATTTCCTTCCATAGGTTTCTCTTTTTCCTCACCTATTCAGGTTTTTGAGGCAGCCTGCTGCACAATTTTGCAGTTAGGTACAAGGAACTTAGGTCTGGGTACACGTTAGTGTGTGTATACCACCCATTTTCCTTACTTGTTCCTGATGAAAACCTGGGAATACCATTTACAGGTTGAAACATGTAGACCCGTTGTTTTTATATAACACACATAGATACTATTGTTCATTATAACCTACCAGTATCTACACCTTGTTTTTTTATCATTGTCCAGTAGCTTTTGAATAAATTTTTTTTACAAGTTATACCAGGACAACTTTTAACATCACCCTTCTTTTGCACTCAACACTAATAACCAGCTCCCCTGTAGTCAGGTGTCGCAGCACATCCGGATGGCACTCGGCCATCTGGGTGGACACCAATGATGAAGCATGTCACCAACCAGGTTGGTGAGTGAGGGGTTTCTTAACAAAAGGTTAATGTCCTTCTGCTACCACTGTTGACTTCCCCTAAACACCACATGTAAATGACGTGAGGGTCCGTCCCTGACATAAGAGGCCCGCACGGCATGCAAGTCTTGAAGCCTGAAGGCATTCGCACACTGTTCCCCCTAAATATATCACAAATTAGGAAAGAAAAAGGGGCCCAAACAGGCCCGAACTGAAACCGGATCCGCGTTGCACGCGGAAAAGGAAAAAAACTGACGTAGGTGCGGCGGGGTGGGACTTATGTGACCTCGCTGACGTCACGTGCGCGGACGACGCTTAGGCGGAGTCGCGTGATGTCGTCCCCCAGCGGGCAGGGATGCTGTGGCAAAAAAGTTTTCCAGATCCAGTCTCACGCCTGGGGATAATTCTACGGGAAGGAATCTGCGGCTAGTAGTCTCTATCAGATGGTAGTGGTAGTATTGGTGGTGGTTTTGGTGTTAGTCGTGTTGGTGTCAGTGGTGGTATTAGTGGTGGTATTGGTTGGGCTATTGGTGGTATTGGTGGTGATAGTGGTGGTGGAGAAGGTATTGGTGGTGGTATTTGTGGTGGCGGTGGTATTAGTAGTGTTGGTATTGGTGGTGGTATTTGTGGTGGTGGTGGTATTAGTAGTGTTGGTATTGGTGGTGTTGGTAGTGGTGGTGGTGGTATTGGTGGTGGTGGAATTGGTGGTGATGGTATTGGTGGTGATGGTGGTGTTGGAGGTGGTAGTATTGGTGGTGGTGGTGGTGGTGTTGGTGGTAGTGGTGGTATTGGTGGTGTTATTGATATTAGTAGTGGTGGGGGTATTAGTGGTGGTATTGGTGGTGGAGGTGGTATTGGTGGTGGAGGTGGTATTGGTGGTGGAGGTCATATTGGTGGTGGTGGTACTGAAGGTGGTATTGGTGGTGGTATTGGCAGTGGAGGGATTGGGGTGCCATTGGTGGTGGTAGTAGTATTGGTGGTGGTATTGATGTTGGTAGTGGTGGTTTTGGTAGTGGTAGTGGTGGTTTTGGTAGTGGAATTGGTGGAGGTATTGGTGGTGATGGTATTGGTATTGGTGGTGGTGGAGGTGGCGGTGGTCGTATTGGTGGTGATGGTATTGGTATTGGTGGTGGTGGAGGTGGTGGTTGTATTGGTGGTGGTGGTATTGGTGATGGTATTGGTGCCAGTGCTATTGGTGGGGTTGGTATTGGTGGTGGTGGTAGTGGTGGTATTTGTGGTGGGGTATTGGTGGTATTGGAGGTGGTGGTATTGGAGGTGATGGTAGTGGAGTTGGTGGTAGGGGTGGTGGTGGTATTGGTGGCATCTGTGGTATTGGTGGCGGTATTAGTGGTGGTGATGGTATTGGTGGTGGTATTGGTATTGGTGGTGGTATTGGTATTGATGGTGGTATTGCTGGTGTTGGTATTGGTGGTGGAGGTAGTGGTGGTACTGGTGGTGGTATTGGCGGTGGTAATGGTGGAGATGTTATTGGTGGTGGTGGTAGTAGTATTGGTGGTGGTATTGGTAGTGGTGATGGTATTGTTGGCATTGGTATTGATGGTGGTATTGGTGGTGGGGGTACTTGTAGTGGTATTGGTGCTGGTGGTGCTGGTGGTGGTATTGGTATTGGTGGTGGTATTGGTGGTGTTGGCATTGGTGGTGGTGGTGGTGGTAGTGATGGTACTGGTGGTGGTGGTATTGGTGGTTGGGGTGGTGGTGGTGGTATTGGTGGTGGTGGTGGTGGCAGTAGTGGTGGTATTGCTGGTGGAGGTGGCATTGGCGGTGCAGTTGGTATTGGTGGAGGTCTTGGTATTAGTAGTGGTGGTGTTGTTAATTAAACAGGATTTTGAAAACAACCGGTCAGGTGGCTTCAGTACAGATGACATGTAACAGATGTATGTGCTGTTGTCAGCTGCAGCCCATTAGCACAGGGTTATGTGCTACCTGGAATTGACATGACTTTTGCTAATCATTTCTAAATCCTTTTTACTGGGGATGACGGGGGGAAGCCACAAGATAATGCTGGTTTAACGTGATTGAAAGCAGGCACCCCTGTTACGAGGGTAATCGTGCTCTTTGAAAAACACAAGCGGTTTCAGATGAAGCAGCACATGTCTGGCCTGCAGTAATTGAGACACCATAAAGTAAATAGTGCTTACAGACAAAATAACAGGTCCTGTGGAACATCCAAAGTAAAAGGGTCAATCGCCATGGGAGGGTACAAATCAAGAGAAGGCCGTACTAAGGAGGGACTACAAAGCCTATTAACGAATATGAAGGCAGCATTTACGGAATACGACGACACACGGCAACAGCAGTCTCGCAGAGTGAGCAGTGCATGCGCACTGCCGCTAGGCTCGCCCTAAAAAAAGAAACAGATGGAATGCGTAATGAATTACATTATGTAATTCAACAGTAGTTGCTTCAACCCACCAAGCTGTCACACTATTTGGGAAAAGGTGAGACTTCAATAATTTACTTGCTACCCTCTAAGATGGAAATAAATCCTAAAGAGCACGAGTGTCATGCTCATGTATTAGGAAAGCAAAATCTACAGTACTCCAGAGACCTTTTATATGTTTTGGAAACAACTATATAGCACCCAAGAAAACACATTTCTCTCATAACATCTGTGACAAGTTCTGAAAATGTACAGAGGATATAGGCAGAATTAGAGGAAAAATTAGCACATTGCCCTTTATTTCGAATCATCATTGATGGCACTGAAAAGTTATCTGCATGGTGACGGATGTGCACTCCTGCCCAGAGTACCACAGCTGTATAGTGATCTGGATCCCTGGTACTGAGTTTTTAGAAATGAGCAAACCCAGATTATGCATGGGCACCATCACCTAGGCCTGTCTCACGGTAATGTTGTCTGCGTAGGCCAGGAGAAGCGCACCCAGTGCTACCCTCGGGAATGCAGAGGCCTCCTGCCCTCACTTGGAGTTAAGAGAGACAAGCACCATGGTGGCAGCAACCTGTATTGAGATAAATAGAATCAGTTTTATAAACAGGCCTTTTACATGCATCACTGGAGCGGGGACTAGTGACTCACTCGTATCAAGTTCTGTGACTGTGCACTTAGTACATTGTTTGCATGCGTGTGTTGGGTTGGATGTGTGTGACTCTGGATGGTACATAACAGATGCCTGTGGGTTCCATTTTGGGCCTGTAGAGGTGAAGACTGCCTCCCCAAGACAAGACATGCTAGCATTCCTGAGTGCTGTGGTGGGATATATACACACACAGAAGGAAGATGAGCAAGGAATCCTGCATCCACACCAAAGGGCTCTTTGATTCCAGGAAGGGTTACTTGTCAGTAGGTGTTGAGCTCATTGTAAGGGAGATGGTAGGACTGCTAACACTAGCAATACCAAGGAATCTTGATAGTGAGGAAGGCTTAGTCCTACTAACATTTAGGAGACATATTTCAGACAACCAAATGTTACCTACACTTAATCACTTGGCCTGAATTGTCGGTCACTCAGAATTGGGGCCATTTCTGCATTAGCAAACTGTCCCTTTCACAAAGGGCAGCGCAGAAGAGAGATTGCTTCAAAGGAGTTAAACCGCCATGTAGGAAGCTGGCTCTGTATAAACTATATCAAGGTAAGTTATCGTGTGCACAGAGTCCGGTGTATACCCAGAGGTATAATAGAGGCTGAATTAGATAACCACTAACAGCTCTATTGGTGGTAGTGTGGTTGAGCAGTTCAGCTTATTAGTGTGTGTTAAGCATTTATTGTATTCACACAGGCAAACAAATGATGGCACACACTCAGAGACTGAACCAAGACCAACGAGGGAAATATAGAAATTGTATACTTATGTTTTATTTCTAGAACCAAGCAGAACTTGGCACAGGTAGGTGTACTATACTTTCAGATGCAAGGCTGTACACCGAAATGCAATTATAGATGAAATTGATATTGTTAAAGGTTTGTATTTTCTTTAAAAACAGTTCAGAATGCTTAGAAATTACGTTGGATTACTTTTGCATTACTTTTCCATTACATTGACTACTAGGGGGTGAAAAGCCTAGATATCACACTTTGTGCCCTACAGTAGAGGGTTAAGGAAAACAACTTATTTTTGAAAGAACAGTTACTTTTGTTCCATACAAAAAGCAGGTTGACATTTAGAACATTTTCAGAGTAAAAACTACAACATGGGTTCCTATGGAGAAAAATTATGTTTTTGGTTTGCAGTTAAGCAAACGACTTACACAGCTGGGGGTTTGGGGTTAGAACCATGGTTCAAGGAGGCACTCTAGGTGCACCACCAGCTACACTAGGGTGGCCAGGTGCTAAGTGCAGAGGCCCAATGTTAGCAAATGGGGCTAGGGGACCTTGGTTGGGGGCAGCTCATGAGCAGGCCACTTGGCTGTTGGAGCAAAGCTCCTGGGGTTAAGATCAGCACTGCAGGGATCGACAATCAGCCTAGGAGTTGCGCCACCAGCGGCACGGAGATTGCCGGATGCAGGGTGCTAGGGAGACATCTCCTGTTTGGAATAAATGCTGCAGGTTCGGTAAGAGGCATCCTGAGGGAGACCACAGGCAAGAGTGGTAAGGTGGATTTTGGAGGATGTTTGGGCCACCAAGTACGTGTGGCATCCGATATAGGGGTGTCTTTAGGTGTCAGGTTTTCTTACTAGATCTGGTCGCAGTCGGAGTGGACCGCAAGTGTTGGGTAGAAGATCGATGTAGTTCTGGGGTCAAAGGATCCCAGGTCAGGATCACTGGGGAGACTGCCTTGTGGTGTTTGGCCACTAGAACTCAGGCTACGAGAATAAGGTGCAGAACCGCCGAGCCGTCTGGATCAGGGGTCTGAGTTGGAGTCTTTAGTTTAGCAAATCCAGTGCTCACAGGAGACAATCTTTTTGGTGAAGGCAGTTCAGGTCCACTGGGTCTTGGAAGGCTGCTGGACACATCAGGATTTCGCTGGGTGCAGGTTCGAGCCGGGACAGGCCGGTAGTGCTGGGGCAAATAAAGTTGGTGTCCTCTTCTTCCATGTTCAGCAAGGCTCTTTGGTCCTTCTTTCTTCTTCTTGAATCTGAGGAGGCAAGGTTCAGGGTCGCCCCTAAATACCAAATTTAGGGGTGTTACATAGTGTGCAGGTTGGGACCAATGGGTCCCTTCCTTGGGGTGAGTAGACCTCCTATGATGCCACCATTCAGGAGGGGAGCATGAGCCTCTCTCGGATTGTCTGTGTCCACTCATCGTTAAGGGGTGAAGGGGATGGAGTTGTGGGCTTCACCTTGCCTCCCCCACCCGAGTGGTGAGATTGGCAAAGACAGACACAACTCTCCTCCTAACTTGGTTTTCCAGCTAATTCTCCTGCCTAAAATGGGGGGTCAGAACTGGTGAGAGCCAGTTCATGGGGGCAGAAAAAGGCAGGGTCAGCTAACAAAAATCGCAGTACTTTGAAGCTTCCCCATCGTGGACAAAGTCCATCCTGGGGGAGGAGGTATGACACCTCTGACCAGGATGGGCTTTGTTTCTGGAGCAGAGGCCCTCTATCCAGGGGCCCAGAAACCTGTCTGGTGATGGCAAATGGCTGGTAGCCATTCAGGAACCACACCAGCGGTGTTCGTTTTTTGGGGTCATCACTAAGATGCCCACTGAGTGCATTTCACATTAAAACCCACGCTGGCATAAGTGTGGGTTTAATGTGCTGAGAAGTTTGCTACCAACCTTCCCAGGTTTCAATAAAGACATTATGGAGCAGTTGAGTTCGTATAGACCAACTGCCAGACCATATACTCTTTAAGGCTTTACTGCACTTAAAATGTCTAAGAATGGATTTAGAAACTAAAGGAGTACAGTGCTTATGCGACTGTACACTCACCTGTGGTCTAGAGCACCATTCTAGAGGAGTGACTTAGCTAGGCCATAGGCAGTGGGTTGCAGGAACGGTACACAGGGATGTGTGCCTTGCCGACTTTTCACTTTGTTCTGAACCAAACCACGCATGGCAGTGTGTGGGTGTAAAGACGCAGGGTCACTAAGGGTGGCACAATAGGTGCTGCAGCCCTTAGATGCCTTCCCTGGTCATAGTGCCCTTGGTACTCCTGGTACCTATTACAAGGGGTTTACCTGTGGCCAGAGATGTGCCAATTGTGGCTACAAAGGCACAGTTTTGGGAAAGAACACAGGTCCTGGGAAACTGATTTTGTGGAGACCCAGGGGATATCAAGTCAAAGTGCATCAAATGTCATACAAAAGTGGAGGGGAAACATGCAAAAAGGGACACTTTCCTATACCCCAACACGAATTTCAAAAGCCAGACACTGAACCAACAATGTTACTGGGTCTAGACTGTAAAGGTGGGAGCATGAGCTCCATACTTTGGTGAACAGCATTATCTTAGGAGAGGGAAGATAAGCAAGACACTTACATTTTTAAATGTATTAACTGTTCAATAATTAAAATCATTAAAAAGAGTAAAAGAAGCAAACTTAGTTAAAACCACCCCCCCTCCCCCAACCCCAGGTGCCTCCCCTCCCCTCTAATGCCTTTAGCCTTCTGATCGGACATTGGCCCTTAGCATATTTGTGCAAGTTCTCCATGTTAGATAATACAAATAAATACTGGAACTTTTTAAAATCTGGTTTGGAAGTGGGCCTTTGAGTGCGGGAGGAGGAGGACCCCCCTAATGCCTGGCGGAGACCACCCTGCACCTTCAATGTGTTGTTTAGTGTGGCATGCCACTAGCGAATGACTATCAAAGGTCTGTCACGGAAGCGATATTACCATCTAACGCCTTCTTTCTGGCGATCTTGATTAGATGCGTGAATTTTTCAAGCCTTGCAAGGTTTATTGTCTTTAATTTGGGGAAGCATAAAGCAGAGGCCGCTCTACAAGACCTTACCCCATTAGCTATTAATATCAGGCAGAAAATGCGCCAACGTTTGTTGCTCAGTTTAGGGCAACAGCACAGGAGGTGCAGTCAAGATTCCTTCGTAAAGGAACATAGCCTACATTCTATGTTATCCCCCTTGCGTGCCCCGGCTGGGTTGAAATCAGTGATGCTTAGCGAGATAAGTCTTGTGTAGAAAATTTTCTTGCGGACTTGTAACGCCAAGGCCTCACTTAGATAGGGTTGGGATTTTCGCGGAATATATGATTTGTCGAAAGTCTCCAAGATCGAGCTAAGGCAGAGGGCATCGATATCTCGAGCAAAGGATGTTTCCGGAACTTGTTTGTTCACTGCTTTCTCACAGGCGGAAAAGGGGAATTTCTTCTAGTTGAAAGCTTGTTGCCTCAATCCTCAATGTGTTTATGCCTTGACCAAGGCAGACGTGCCAGCCTGAACCGGTCTCCTCAAAAACAGACCACAACTGGCATCTGAGTGAGTCCACTGGAGCCCTCAAGGTCCTACGGTATAGCTTTATCAAGTCCTCCTGGCATATCAAGTCTGGCCTCCCGAGGCAGAACTTCAGTTTCAGTTTTGAATTTCGGGCTGATCACGGAATGAGAAGCACTGATTTGTATGCTTTCGCTTGGGTTGTATTCAGGAACTTCTCCAGCGATCCAGGGAAAGCCAAATGCTCATAGCTGATCGCTGGCAGCAATTTTGCTTTTAGAACAGTCAATATCGGCTCGGCTGATGGACTTAGCAGATGGCAGCTCAGTTGTTTTAACTAGTGAATGACACTGTTGGCCTTAGAGTTCAGATGTTTTCAATGGGTATTTGGGTTGGCCCTTTCTGAGAGCCAGACCCCAAGGTAATTATAAGCTGTTACTGTGCCAATTTGCACATCACACAGAAGCCATTTGCCTTTCCTTTAGAGAGGATGATTCCCGAAAACCACTACCGTTGTCTTCCCCTGATTAACCGCCAGGTAGTTGGCCTTGTTGAAGTGATCCAGCGCATGCAGGGCTCTCTGGAGGCCCACTCTAGTATTATTCATTATTACTGTATCATCAGCATATTGTATTACGGGCAGCCTTGCACTTCTCAACCTTGGTGATACTAGGCTTGTGCATTGCAGAGCGGCTCCCAGGTCTGCTGTTTAAAGGTTAAACAGGAGAGGCACCAACACACTGCCCTGTTTGAGCCAGTTGTTTGTACGAAGTTTTGAGGTCACTGTGGTGGCACTTGTTTTGACCCGGACCCAGGTATCCTCGTGTAGCGATATCATTGCATTTATTAGTTTAGGTGGAATACCCCAGCTGTTTAGTTTCCATCATAGCCTTTGGGGGTCCACTTTATCAAAAGCTGTGCTGTAATCGATGAAGCAGCAAAACAGTGGTAGACTCTTCTTCACTGACTGCAATGATAAATAAGCAAGCGCTATGATGTTGTCCAAGGTTAAAGACTGTGACCTGAAGCTTCACTGATAAAAGGGAATGTGCCCATGCCTCCAAGTTCTTCAGGAGAAGTCAAGCATAAGCCTTTGCTTCGAGGTAGAGACGGGCGACAAGCCTAATTTGATGGCTTAGAGCGATCGTCTTTCTTGAAAATAGGGACAGGCATGGAACCCCTCCATGGATCAGGCGTCCTTGCAGTAGCAAAGATATGGTTAAAAAGTGGGGTTAAAATTGTTGCCTAGTAGTGCGGATTTAAATACTGGTGCTGGTAACCCATTTGGCCCTGGTGCTCCATTAAACCTAATTTTTACAATGGTCCTAATAACTACATTAGTTTTTATTGGCGAACCAAGAGACCTGCAGTGCCCCTCTTCCCGGCCGTACAGTTTTGTGGGACCTTTGTCAAGAGAGCCAGACAAGAGATGATGTTTTGCATTGCTTAATCTGCAATGCCCCACTCCCTGGTTGATCGCTACTGTGTGGCCTTTGTCAAAAGAAACATTAGAGTATAGATGTATTACATGGTTTGACCAATCATGCTCCGCCATCCCATTCTCTCTTGGTGCTCCTCGATTGCTCAACTGGCTGATGTGCCTCCACAGCCCAAGTGTTTTTTCTCTTTCAGCAGGGAGAACACTTTGAGCTATTCTTTTTCCATGTGTTCCCTTTTCTGCTCCCTGACTTTCTTTCTATAAGCTGACCTCAAAGCTGAGACAGAAAGGCCCTCCGTAAGCATGCCCCCTCTTTTCTTTGCTTCCAAGGCCTTACGTAGTGCACATTTGCATTTGAGCAAATCCTTCGAAGAGCATTAATTTACGGGAATCAGCAGTTGCTTGATGCACCAGTGCTGATGGCGTACATTCCCCAGATTTCGTTGGAGATCCCCTACGATATTTAACCAATCCTTTTTGATAATACATGAATTGTTGGAGCTTTGCCTTCCTGCTTCAATTCCAGCCATGCTTGTATCTTTCTCCCCGAAGTTTGCAGACCATTTTATCCTATGGAGCACCGTATACGTTTCTTCCCCTCTCGTATCTCCTATTGGATAAAAAGTGTCTGCTATCGGAACTTTGAGCTTAATCACTGCTCTCGGGGGCTCTTATCGCTTTCGGCCCCATCTTCGACTTTGAAATCCTTCAGGCTGGCAGCGATGGTTTCACTGACCAAAATGTAATTGATTGTCAAGACATTCCAGAAGGTTGGTTTTGGGTGCCAGGATGTAGAGCATGCTTCCTTTAATGTGCGAGTTGTGCACAACTTGTGATTAATAAAGTGATTGAGAAGGGGTCTTGCCCGGCTCCTACACCTGGGAGTGGTTTTCGTTTTATCTAAGTCCCTCAAATTGAAATCCCCTGCTATAATCACCTGTTGGGATTTATTTTTGGCCACTGAAGAAGAAAGAATTTCCGCTCCCCGACATATTACTACTTCCTGGATGCTTGCTTGTTTATGGAGCTTGAGGAACTTTTCTATTGCCAAAATAAGACATATTGACCAATTGACAGAGTCTTCGGTGGAACTAAGATTTACTCCATCATGCTTATGTTTCAGGTGAAATCTATATTTTTGTTGGTGAATTAATATTTTCCATTCACAGTCTGTCTAGCTTTGAAGGTTTTGGATATCTGGTGTGCCAGTGAAAAGGAAATTGCGCTTGAATTTGCCACAGTGATTGCAACCCTTCATCAGTAGAAGCATTAAGGGTGCATTCATTAACAGGAGTTACAGTTTTGTTGCACTGAGGAGAAAAATGTAAAGGTCAACCAAGAATGTTTGCACATATAATCGAATATATTAATGACACTTGCCGTAGTGCCCTTCAAATTTTCACAAATCAACTGCAAATCGGAGACTTCTTTCCAGTCAAAATAATAATGCTTATGGAAATTAAAGAGCATACTTGCTCATAACTGCAGATGCACTCATTTGTCTCACAGAAAGTGATGTTTGTGGTCTTGTTTAATCAACTCAATTATCCAGTGCCTTTGCTTCTTTGTCAGGGGAAGAAGCATGTCCTTTTGCCTTTGCCTGGGGCTACTGTAATCAATTCTCATTGAGAGTGAACAGTAGGCACTACTATGAAGGGTTCTTCAGAATTATCAAATCAAAGAATTGCCCGCACTAAAGGCCCAGTATTTATATTATTGGAATATACCATCAAAAACACCCACCTGAAACCCAAAGATCTGCAATAAAGACTGGATACTATCCAAAAAACGAAAATGGACACAAGAAGTTAGATGGGGACATACAATCTTACAGTGAGTGTAGCTTTTGTAATACAGCTTCAAACTATTGTGTACCTTATACACAGGGCTGAAGGGGCCACCCGCAGAATGTAAACAAAAGCTAGCCAGCAAAGGTGGGCTTAAAAAAATGTTGGTTTTTGTTGTGGTTTTTTTTAGTTCCAACTAGGGGATTCCCCCCTCTTACTAGCACACACACCTCTTTTCCTTATCACTCTTCCCGGGGAACTTTGTACCCTCTTCTTGTTACTTAAAAAAATGGGTATCATGGAATCTTGACAGTGGCAGCAACACGATTTAAAATGTTCCAAAAAACATTAAGATTAAGAATCATTTCTTTCACCCACTAAAACTAATACCTATTGGAATACTACAGATGCCTAACAGAAGGATCTCAAATTGAAAATCATTTGTTATGAGAAGCCTAACTCCCAGATCTAAATGTTGTTACTTTTGCTTGGTATATCGTGATGAAAAAAGATAAAAACACAACTTTGTAACTTCTGCTTTCGAGCTAGAGTCAACTATGTGATATATTAAGAAAACTAACATCAAATGAACCTCTCAAATATATGTCTGTTTTTTGTGTATACAGAGTTTGCATGCTTGGGCGCCACAAAATTCTTACAGTTGAACAAAAAGGTAAATACATTTGTTGAACTATAAACTGACATGTGCCACACTGTCTCATAAAGCACACATTCAGATATTCATTTCTCACCTGTTGCTGAAGCTTCAGAAGCTGCTGCTGTTTCTCTTGCAAGACCTGCAGTTGTTGCTCTGCTGAAGCCATGGCATGAGATAAGGACTGTAAAGCAACCTGAGCTGCAGAACTTAACGCTGTTGAGGTTTCTCCAACTGGTGTTGTTATTATGTTGCCAATGACTGGAGTGACACCAAAATTGCTCACTGGCATGAAGCAAACAAAAAAGGTATGTAGACAACTCAAAAAACTAAGCACTTCAACAGGAAAATATTAAACAGCATCCAAAAAGGACAATTACCAAACTAAAATGTACTGACATTTATATACAACATATATATGCAGATGTGCATAGTGCAATGCTACTCATTTCCAATGTTGGATGTGGAGGGGTCATGATCCACAGGAAGCAAAGACTCGAGTGGGTCATGATGCCCATCCCACTCATTAAAATGGACAAACTGCGTATAACACTCTGAACATCAGCATATTTGGTTTATGTCATGGCATTTTGTGTAGGGATTTATTTTAAAACTTGGAGCCTGATGCACCCTACCATTTAGAGGTCACAAACACTGCAATTCAAAAAATCATGTTTGCAGCACAAAACTGCTTTTTGATGTTTTAAGCCCATTTTGAGAGTCAGAAGGTCTATTCTGGCTTGCAAAACAAGTCACTGAAGCAAATTCGTTTTTGTATGGTACGTAAAAATTAGTTTGCGATACCAATCAATTGTGGTTGTAAACCATTGATCTGATATCAACACTTCAAAGAGGGTGGTATCTGAATACAAAAGGGAAGTTGTTCCTATGTGACATCATCCCATTTGAGAATCATGACCGTGACCTTTGGGGTCCTTTAATTGACACATGCTGCTTTGATAAAAAAGATTTCCTTTTTATGAATGCACATCAAGGGTTGGAAGTCTGTCACTTGAATGTCCCCCATCACTGTATTTGCAGCCAATCACAGAAAGTTAAAAACTGCGACCCGAACATTAATATTCAATAGTTTGTTTTGCAATTGTCCCCAGATGTATAATTTGCGATGCAAGATATTAGTCATACTTCACACGCAAATTGCATTATCGCTGGCAAACTAGTTGTGGGCAAATTATACATCCCCGATTTGTAAATGGTAATAGTATGCAGAGCAAAAGGTTTTTTAGAGAAAACCAGGATTAAAAGGGTTAAATGTCTGTTGTGATGTGAAATCACTGTGACAAGGCCTTGTGTCTATTAGCCGCTTTGCTTCCCTCTGTGAGGTCTTTCTAACTTGCAATTTGTGAGGCAGTATACTGTTTTTCTGAACGCAATTTTGCTGTAGTATGATAATATGAAACTGGATCCTTGTACTAGCGATAGATGGGTGTATATACACTTGGGACTGCAGTAAAGGTACAAATTGGACTTCTAAGGACCCCAAGTGAGGTCAAAGGCAGCGGGCAATATTAACAAAGATGAGGGGGGATCCTCGGGTGTGTACTACGGGTACCAAAAAATGGCAGACCAAATTTCATATATGAAACCTCACTAAGCCACAAAGATTACATGGTCTACAGTGTAAGGGATACAGAGCTGTAAATGTCCAAGTTAAAGGGTGCTGGGGGGAGGGGGGTTGGAATTTGTGTAAGGGGTGTATTGTGCTGTTATTGGGATTTTGAGTTTTGTTGTGATGTGCTATTTGGTGTTTTGAAATTTGCAATGCTGTGATTATTGAGCTATTGTGTAATTTTGTGCTCAGGTCGGGTTTTTTGTGGCATTGTGTTACTTTGGATTGTGCTATGTAAAGATTTATTTGTGACTAATATGGTGTAGCGTATTGTTCTGTTAATGTGGGGTTGTGCGGTAGTGAGGTTTACTTGCGACGTGTTATGTTGCTGCACTCTCGGATTAACGTTGATATTTTTTGGGGGAAAAGAAAAACACCCTTATGGCCCTTATATGCATGATGCACACTATAACTCAGGACCCCCCAATATTCAAATACATCTGTTTTTTATGTGATGAAGGGTGTACTGAGCATGACAGCGACCACAAACACTAAAGCTTGAACATGCAGAGCACTAAAGAGATGCAAAGAGGTTGCAGGGATCCATGTTAACAACCAAGATCTGAACTGGGTATTGCCTCCGAGTTGTGAGACTTTTCTGACTCCGCAGATTTTGGAGCCACTGTGACCACAGCCACACTGAAAAACTGATCCTCGATTTCTAGTGTGTGGCACATAAAAGAAGTGTGAGGCCATGAGGTCAGGCAGATGTTAGGCCTTCTGAAAGAGAATCAGAGTTAGAAGCCTTAGAATTGTCTCAAATATCCTCGATCCTCTGAGGAGGAGGAAAAGCCTTTGTGCAGTTGTGTACAATGTACCTCCTATGAATGACAGCCTCTGCATACGAAAGAGGTAGGTCTGCTAGGCATTGATGGTAAAGCTCAAGTATAGTCTCCTGTAGCTGGTCCTTTACTGGTGACTCATCTTTCCCTAATCAGTTCACCAAGTACGGAAGGAAATACAGGGACCTGACCACTGCAGTGAAGTCTTCCGTAAAAACATGTTGCGTAGTCGTCAGATGAAATTATAGTACTGTGACAATGCGGGGCTCCAACAGAGAACCTCAGGTAATGTCTGGGAGTCAGAGGAACCAGAACATGTAAATAGATCCCTGGAGGTCCAGAGATATCAATCAAACTCATGCATTCAGGGACAATAAAACGAGTCTCAGGGACAGCTTCTTGATTGTGTACTGATGAATGGACAAATTCAGAAAAGAGATCTAGAATGGTACTCAGACCTCCGTCTTCCTTGGGTGAGAAGAAATAAGGGGAGTAGAATCCAGTGCCCATTTCCCACTTTCCTTTTGATGTAAAAACTATATATCCAATTTGTTCCGCAAGGTAAGAACTTTCACCTCTACATTCTCTGCATGTGGGAGAGAGCATACCCTGTGTTAAAGGAGGGCAGTCCGGAGGGACGGTAGTGTTTGCGGATCAACTGGATGATCCAATGATCTGTTGAGATGGTAATCTAACTAACTGGGGAAAGAAATCGAAGAGATGGCGGCCTAAATGTGTGTTTGGGGTGTATCAGATGTTTTGAAGCAGGAGAGCAAACTAAAAAAATACATGTGATTAGTAAGGCTGCGGCTGCTGATGGTGTTCCCTACATCCACCCAGCCTCAAAATGAGCGCCGTATGTGCTATAGTATGTTTGATTTGGAAAGCCACTCACCATTGAAAAGCAGTCCATAACTGTGCCTCAGACATGTTCAGAGCAGCCAGCGTAAATTATTCAATTGTGTCGATCAGAGTGACAGCTACGCCCATGGACTAAGCAACAGAGCCCAAAAATGTCAAGCCGCACTCCAAGATCTGTTTACAATCTATCCCAGATCAGATCTGTAAATGGCTTATTCATGTGGTCCAGTAAACTGATCATTTTACGTTTTGCAAAATCCCAGAAAGCACAAACATAACATCCCTGAAAGTAGGTAGCAGAAGCGGGGTGGATGGAGACTATCTGCAGTGGAGACTTCGGCCAGATACAATCAAAGGGCATTGATTCTTTATTGTAAGGTGCCATTGGAAAGGCTTTCGGGTTTTGGTTTGGGAAGATGCTTGGACTATCAGCTGACTAGGATTAGGTAAGAAAAGTGTAAGTAGTAGTCACTGGAGGGATTTCTTCTATGGCATCTGAGTTTCTGGAAGTTGAGCCATGATGGATCCTACAGAGCCTTCTTGAAAGGAAGCAGGAACTCCACCAGTGAAAAGGAGGACTGCAAATCTCTGTCAAAACATGCGTGTGCCTCTGCAGAGGACAAGAATAGTTAAAGGTTGCTTCTGTTTTTTGTGCAAAGGTTTAAAAATGAGGAAACTGCTGCTGAAGCTGATCCAGACATATCTCTCTGATGAAGCGTTTACATTACTTGAAGGCTACAATTTTCAGAGGAGATATGCGACCCAGCTACTGTTTAACGGTTGAGGAATTTAGTGAGACACAAAAAGCTATAGGATTGCATCAACTAACCATGAAAAAAATGGAGTTGCGGACACCACACCCGTGTCTCATGTCTTGAGGTGGATTCGCAGCTGAAGCCACATGGTGGCACCCAGCGACTATGGAAATAATGTGGGCAATAGCTTTTCAGAGGAGTTTGAGCCGGAAAGTCTACATCATAAGGTTATGATCCTGCAGGACGTTTTATCCATCAGAACCTCATGCCAATGGTACACAGAAGTGACATTAAAGGACCATTCAAGTGAATGTTGAAGACAAAAGCATCTGCAAAAACTGAAGGCTTCATTAGCGGCAGGTGGGTGCATGTGAATTTACAGCTCTACATACGAATAACAGATGCTTACGTGTTACCATTTTCGGTTTGTGGCACGTGTAGCTGTAGATACACACTGTCTGCATAGATGAACAATAGACAGACAAAACAGGAGAAAGTAGTAATCCCAGTTGAGATATGGTTGATTTTAATAGCATAAAGAAATGTCTCAACAGATAGGAAGTATTGTTATGGCATATTAAATACAGCAAATTAAATTACAAGCCAACAAAGGGAAACAGCAGAAACACCAAGGTTGACTATTGGGGTCTGTATTTCATAATGGGCACAGAAATACATTTCAGACAGCAATATCAATATTATTTGCAAGTAAGTGTAACCAGCAAAAATGTGCACACATAGTACTTGGGAAAGGTGTTCCCAAGTTTCCCTTTGCTTGCTTGTAATTTAATTTACTGTACATGTCAATGCTTAGACTGTAAAGCAGTCCTCCCCTAAGTAGTGGCTAGTCAGTGGATGCTGCAGATGATTGAAAAAGTGTATGTAGTACTGTCTGGTCCACTTGAGCTTGTTGACATGCTAGTACATCCACACAGTAGTGTTTGGTGAATGTGTGTGGTGTGGACCAGGTAGCAGCCTAACTGTATCAGCTATTGGGATGTCATCCAGAAAGGCCATGGAGGCCGCCTTCATGGATGTAGAATGTGGTCAGTGTGTGTGTATGTGGGATGTGGCCTCAGTGTAACAAGTCTGAGTGCATTTGACTAACCAGAAAGCTACTACAAGCTTCTGAAAAGAGACTGCCTTTGTGTGGCCTTTGTGTGGTTTAGAGAAGGAAACAAATAACAATTTTGTTTTAAGAAATGATTTCGTGTAGTGACCCTCATATAGTAAAATAAGGGTCCTCTAGATATCTAGTTTGTGAAGGGATCTCTAGGCTAGGGAGTCTGGGTGTGGGAAGAACACCAGGAGTTCAATGGTCTGGTTGAGGGGAAAGGGGAGACTATCTTGGGTAGAATCTATGGGTTAGTTGCCTTCCAGGGTAGAAACGAAAAGTCAAAAAGGGGCCCCCAAGAGTCTAATGAGGACTACTTTGAGGTTCCAGAATGGGGCTGAGGGTAACCTGGGGGAGATAACACTTTTAAGTCCCTCCATAAAGGCCTTAATGATGGGGACTCTGAATATTGAGACGTGCTCCCTGTTCTGTAAGTATGCTGCTTCGGCCACCAAATGCAAACGAATGGAAGTGTAAGCCAGGTCACAACGTTGCATTTGAAATATGTAGCAGATGATGTCTTGCACTACTGGCTTGAGTGGATTGAAGTGTTTGGGTAGGCAGTCATGGACAAACCTCTTCCGCTTTGCTGCATAGCAGACTAGCATTGGGATGGTGAGCCTCCTTGAGGATGAAAATACAACCAGTGGGGAGAATGAGGTAGCCAAACTCTAAGATTAAGGTGCCAAATCACTAGGTTGAGCAGCTTGGGGTTGGAGTGTCTGGCTGTGCCCTGGTGTTGAGTGGGAAGATCTGGCCGGATGGGAAGCTTCTTGTGAGGGACTACAGACAGCTTGGTTATCCAAAAGAGTTCTCTGGCCCAAGTAGCAGCAAGCAGGATGAGGGAGAGGAACATCTGCTGTAGCCTCCAAACCTCGTATGGAAGAAATAAGAGATGCAAAAAAGCATAGGAAAATATCCCTGACCAGTTCATTCATAGTGCATTACCCATGGACTGTGGGTGCGGAAACCTGGAGGCGAAGATTGAGTATTTGCCATTTTTGGAAGTCATTGTCCACTTCCAGCAGGTACTCCACTAGAAGATGTACCTTTTGGTGGATTCCCTATCGCCAAATACTTGTTTTGCACCAGGACTGTTTTCTGTTTTCATGGCAGAAGAAAGCTTTAAGATCCACTTGGACTGTCCGTAATTCCAGATAATTCATACTGGAGGCATGCCGAAGGGACATCTACAGGCCCGGATTGGTACTTTCCTTCAAAAGCGCCCCCCCATCCCCTTTGTGAGGTGTCCGTAGTGATGGTCACTTGGGAAACTGGGTCTAGAAGGGGCCTGCCCTGCAACAATTTGTTGCTGTTCCACCACTGCAGAGAGATGGGTGTTGGCCCCACTCAACACCAGGTCCTTCAAGAGACCCTTAACCTGTGACCATTGTGCTGCTAAGCCCTCTTGAAGTGGATACATGTGTGATCGAGCATGAGAAACAATGTCAATGGATGATGCTATCATACCGAGCCAGTGCATTACAGTCCTGATGGCTAGCTGGCAAGCTGGCTGAGAGGCAGCAGAAGTTGTAAGGCTTGGTCCAGGGCAGGGACACCCCTTCCCAGTGACTGAATTTAGAATTGCCCCTAGAAAGGACTGTATCTGAAGGGGTTGGAGGTGGGACTTGCCAATGTTGATGGTGAAACTGAGATCAGAGAGAAGGTCTAGGGTGAACTAGGTGTGGGCGAAGCAGTGCTATCCGCTTGTGCTCTTGATCAGCCAGTTATTGAGGTAAGGAAGCAGGTGGACGCCGCTGCTCCTGAGATGAGCTGCTACAACAGCAAGAAATTAGTTAATGACTCTGGGAGCCGTAGTGACCCTGTAGGCCAGAATCTTAAATTAAAAGTGCAATCTACTTACCATGAATCTGAGGTATCAACAGTGGGCAGGTTTGATCAGGATGTGGAAACAGTCATCCTTCAAATCGAGGTGGTCATTAAGTCTCCTCGCTACAGCAGAAGAAAGACATCCTGGAGCGTGACCACGTGGAAGCACTGCAACATGATGTACTTGTTGAGGGGCCTGAGGTCGAGTTTGGGTCTGAGGGACCACTATTTCTTGTAGATACAAAAAACACAGGCAGTGCACTAGTCTGCCGCCTTGGTATGTCAGCATGCGCTTTATGGCCCCTTTGATCTCTAGCATGTCTACTTCCTCACAGAGGAGGCACTGGAGTTCTGTGAAGCGGAAGTGTTTGCACTTGAGGGGTATATATTTGGTGGTGGAGGAGTCAGTTTCAGGCAGGAGCCCTGTTCTATAATAGACAGAACCCATTGGTATGAAGTGATTTTTTGATATTGTGAGAGGAACTGATGCAAGCATCCTCGAAAGGTGCAATGTGGTCGGTAGAGGGGAGTCGCTGCTTGGCAGGGAAGGCTCACTTTGCCACAATACCTCTACTTCTTTCCTGTGGTTATCCCACGATAGGCACCTATGGAATAAACCCAGGAGACTTGCTGATGCTGTTGCCTCTGGGATAAGGTGGAAACCTCTGGAGAGGTCGCTTTGGTGCTGCCATGCAACTAAGTGATGAAAGGGCCAACGGGTCAATGGGGCTGTGTCGTTTTTTGATCTTCTCCAGCATCTGATCAACTTAAGGCCTGAGGAGGTGTTCCCTATCAAAGGGAATGTTAATGAGATCCTGTTGTACTTGTGGCTTAAAGCCAGAGACACAAAGCCAGGCATGCTGGCAGATGAGAACGCTGGAGTGAATACCCCTTGCCTCGTCCAGAGCACAGACCTTATGGTCATATTAGAAAAGGCCTGGCTCTCCGCTGCGAGCTCCTGACCCCTTTGCCTTTACTGACCCAAAAGGTGTTGGATGAGATATCACATTTAATCCCACTGTGCTCAGTAATGCCTAGAGAGTAGGCTCCCCAAGCTGGTGATGCATCAATAGGTGGTAAATTGAGTGGCTACCCGCTACATCCATCTTTTTACTCCCTTTGTCAGGTGATAGGGCATCCATAGTATCCTGTGTATTTGTTTAAGGGCGGTATGCATGACCAGAGTCTAGTGACAACTGCCCTCTGATGTAAGGCAGGTCCGGAGGGGAGTCCATATATTTTTTGTAAGCCCTGGCCGTGACTACTCAGGCCTTAACACGGTCTTTAAAGACATCCTAGGTGGATTTTCAACATGCCCTTGAGCATGGGTAGGTTTTATGTGTGCGCGCGGTTCTACCAAGAATTCATCCTTCTCTGTGATGGTGAATGAGTGCACCTTGTGAAAGGTGGCTGCCTCGTGAATGACCTAGTGATAGGAGGTGGCATCATCGAGGGGGAAGCATTAGCTGGGTAGAGTAGGTCACCATAATCATCCAGGGATCATCCTGGAACTCCAGGTCAAATGGGACACATAATGGGTCTATATGATCTAGAGGGATATAGGAGGAATATGAGGAGCCGGGCAAGGAGGATGGTCGATGAGCGCCAATGGCTGTTTTAACTTTGAACCTAGTCTGGACGTTGTAGTGCTTCAGCTCAGAAAAGCTTGTCTAAGCTGCTGCAGAGGAACCGGAAGGCATAGAAAAAGGCTGGGTCTTATGCATCTGTTTCGGCACTGCAATCTGAGTCGGTGATGGCACCAAAGCTTTGTGTCGGCCCCGATGCAGTTGCTGCAGGGAAAGGTCTTGGTTTTATAGTGGGCTCAACCACCTTGAGGGGCAGGGATTGACAGGCTGTTTTTGGTGATAGAATACAGTACTCACAGTCCACGCCTTTGTCTTTGGGCATTAGCAGTTGATCTTAGGCATCAGAGCCCGATGGAGAACTCTGGGCTGAAGGCCGCTGGTTGATCGGTAGAGGCACCAGTTTCCCCTTTGACATCCTTCCCGAAGATGTTGGATCGTCCTCATCTTGCCAGTGCAACATCTTGCGTTGAGAGAGGAGTCTATTGTGATGATGTTGGAGGATCTTCTTGGACCAAAATGCGAGGCAGGTGAGACAGGAGATCTTGTCATGCTCCAGCGACAAGGAGGGCCACAGACTGAATGGTGATCTTGCCACAAGTGAAACTCTGGCCAGTACTGGAAAGGGCTCCTCTCCATTACAGCCAGCACATTCTTGAGGAGGGAGACCAAGGAGAAGGCCTTATGGGGACAAGGTCCCAAACAGAGCATTGAAGATAGCACAGGCGTGGAACTAACTGAACTGGGACGAAGTCGAAAAAACAACACAACTGTTTTGCTCTAACAGCAGAAGAAACATCAAAAGGCCCTGACGAAGAGTGTCATGTGACATTGACTCAGAGCTTCAGTGATACACGTCGAAACCAGACGGAGGAAAAAAACAATCCAACAATGGAGTTGATGCGCATTACCAGCTGTAGGAAGGTGGATACCTGACTATGGTTACCCCAGATTTTTTGCCTTGGGTTTAGCTGGTTTTCGACTTAGTTGGCCTGGTGCCCTGCTATTCAGGGCCACAGGCCATCTGCTCACCCCTTAAAATGGACTCCATGCACCCTAGGTGCATAACCAAATTGGTACTGGACACCTTGTCAGCCCCTATATAGTGCACTATAGGTGCCAAGGGCATAGGTGCATCCAAGGCCTACCAGGGGCTGCAGCGTAACTTTTGCCACCCCAGGCTGGTTCTTAAATTGACACAACTGGCTGATCACTCAGGTGGGGCAAGTTGGTGTAATCACCCCTTGCTTAGATATAGTATACCTATATCTAAACCTATATCTGGACACATATAAACCTATAAGTCACTCCTATGGCAGGCCTTATCAATCCTGGAGGCAGAGTGTGTGGTTTTACGTGGGATGGTGCTCTAGCATGAGCTGAGCCTGTCTGCAGCTGTCGGGAACAACTCCCTTAGCTGTAACGGGATAATGCCATATCATATACTATTAAGTGCATTATAATCCTCTGGGTTATGTGCTAACTTTGGTTTGGCTTTATCAAAACAGGTCGTGTAAGGTGTCTTACGATTTGGAATACTATCCCCTCGACAGTCCAGTCGACGGGGATAGCATTCCACCCTTCTAGAGGGAGAAGACATGTTACTTTACTAAAACGCGGTTAATCCTAACCAGAGCCTCAGCATCACAAAATGGATGCTGCTGCCACCGACACAAGTCTGACCTCCTGCTGCTGACTGAAACTTGGCAGAGGAGGCCTGGACAAAGGGTTTCCTGTCACGGGGAGGTGCTACACCACCCCAGACAGGAGATAGTGTATTGGGGCAGGGAGGGCTGAAAGAAACTAGACAGTGCCTGGGGCGCACAAGGCTTCCCCTTGCATAATCCGGTCAAACCAGTTCTGGGGCACACCAGCCCCAGTCCCAGCGCGACCCTGGACAAAGAGAAAGGGGTGTAACCACCTCCTTCCTGGGTCTCACCCATAGGAGGGACTTAGCAGTTAATCCAGCCCCCTAGATTGGTATAAGAATGGAAGCAGTGCCAAAGCACTCAGATTATCCTGACTGAAACTTATGAAACGAAACTCTGGACCCTTCGACATCCTACTCGACGTAGAAGACTGAAGAATCTCCCTTGTGGTCAAGGAGTGACCACCCTGTGCAAACAGGCACCATCCAGCACCTCGACGTTTGCTTTGTTACAGTTCCCGCCGGAACTCGAGTGACAGAGTTCGACAAGACCCAGCGTGCCTGCCTTCTAACAGCCCAACCCACAGTCCCTGCAGAGCTGAGACCCGTGGAGGCGACCTGAAGCGTGGGGCCCGCCATCTTGGAAAGACCACGAGGCGCTGACCGTGCAGCTCCCGAGGCACCCTCGAAGCTGTGCATTGGGGTTTGAGAAGCCCCAGCCCTGAGCCTCCCTTGCACCGAAGCTCATCCCTCTACACTCACCGAGTGCTGCGTGGGGCCCTTCTGCATCTTTTGGCTCAACACGTGGTCCGGTCGCTTGCCCGTTGGCTTGTGGCCCCAGTACCGACGAACCTTCGAATTTGACTTGTGAGTCTGGTTGCTCCAGACTTGCCCTCGCTCCCCTGAAAAGGAGCACCCGCTCTTACCCTCCTGGTCCGAGTAAGAAGCGATCTTCGAATCCTGCGTGGGTTGCGCTTGCCAAGGTTTGTTTGCTCCGATCCGGAAGCCGACACCGCCGATAGCGAGAGCCTGCGTGGGACAGCTCGTGATCCACTCCTGGACATCCTCGGTGCACCAGAGTCCACGTGGCAGCGGAGACAAGCTTCACAACATCGACCTGATTGCGCCAGACATTGCCTGGTTCCTTCCTGGTTCCACCCTGGTCACTGCTGAGTGACCCAGACTCTGTCCCCTCTGCTTTCAGATCATCTATATCTTCGATCCACCCTTGGATCACACCGGACACTTCTCTTCACGACGCCTGCAGCATCTTCATCTTCAGGCACCATCAACCTGCGTGACGAAACCCGACACTACTTTGCACCCGTGCACCCGCTTCCTGTGAGTGAGGTAACTCAGAAACGCCGATGCTCCCGCACTGGTACACACCTCTAGTGTATATGTCTAAAGTTTCGTCCTTCTAGGTTAGTCGGAAGTCTCCTTTAACAGTAACTTTGTAACTTTTACGCACCATTGACATTGCACTGGTGCATGCGTGTGCTTTAAGCGCTGCACCGGAATCCCGCGGGCTTTACCCGACTTCAGTATTGCTAGTCCCGACTGCTCCCAGCGATTCCCCCAGGCCCTAGGCCTGCCCACTGTTCGATTAGTGATACTTATACCACTATTTTAGTATATGGTTTGAGTGGCCCCCGGGCCTCATCCATAAATGTGCAACTTTTATATGTTTAACTGTGCTTTTGTTTAAACGCTTGTGCTTCTAGACTCAGAGTATAGAGGATTATTCTAGTAATAATTACATATATTTTTATAATATATAACTTGTGTAGTGTCCTTTCATTTGATATTACAGGATTGTGATTGGTAAAACAGCTCGCTTAACACGACCTCTTGAGTTAAGCCTTTAAGGCTGCTTGGTCTATGCTACCCTTAGGATAGCTTGTCTATAAGGTTGACTTACAACCAGACACCATAAGGGATTGTTTGGACTGATACAAGGTGCCCCCAGAATTGGAGACATCATATATCAGGCCAACTTCTCACACCAGCCATAGAAGTCATTCGAATTTGTGACTCAAAAGCCTTCTTCAAAGAAAAACAAGATGTACAGGTCCAAGCCCAAACACAGATGACAGTAGTATGCAGAGCATGTGTATCTGCTGCTACCCATGCCACGATCATTGTATTCTGAGTCAAAGCTGACAACAGGAAAACATAGTCTGCCTGCTCATCAGAAAATGACATGGCAAACACTGAAGTTTTGTCAAGTATCAACAAATTTGCATACTGAAAACGCATTGCAGCAGGTTCTTGTTTAACCATCTTTTCCCTTAACTGAAGAATCATTTAGTGGTGCTTTTCTGTGTAGTTTCGAGATAAAGATTTGATGTAGACATAGGATGGGACGACTGTGGGACTGCTGAAATTGCAACTCAAATATCCCAACATTAGGAGGTGTAGGAGAAATAAATGTAAACTTGTACAAGCAAAGATCAGGGGAAATTACTTAATTTGTTATGAAAGGAATAATTAAAAATGTTTATACCAGTAAACGTACTTGCATCATCCCGTTCTATCCTGGTTCCATCACTGGTAGAAACACAAGTAAAGTGAAGAGGTTCTACTTCCAGAAGTCCTGTGAGAGAAGTAAAACTGCCCTCAGCAGCTGCACAAGGGCTAACCTTCCCATTACCTGCAACAAAAGGACATTTAATTACAATGTTACTTTCAGTTACACATTCCAATCAACAAACAAGTTACTTAACTTCAGTAACCATCATTCTGAAATTGTGGAATCATCACCTCTTCTAGATCACAAACCTTTGAAATAGCTCCTCCGTGCCAACATATGGCACCACACCACCACAACTCAAGTCTCCGCTCCTAAAACTGCACTTGTCATTATACTACAAAGTTGCTCAAGACACCCAAGCAGTGCTCGAGCATTAGATTCTAGCCCTATTTTTCAGACCTGCTAATGAAAGGCAAGACTAACGAGATTGACGGAAGCAGTGCATCAAACCTCACTTGGTACCTTACTACAAATAGTCACATGAACACTTCTCAGATTATATAGGAGGGCCTGATCTGTGAACAATCCTCACGCAATCGGAGTATCCATCAAAAAGATAGTTAGCCAAGTTTGGTCACTTGTTGTTCTCATAGATAGGTCTGCCTGCAGATTCCTCATCTCTTGAATTAATGGCCCAGCAGTGCCTCCCAGGTAGGGGTCTGAGGAGATCGTCAAACCAATAAATCCTGCAGCGCAGATTCGTGCTAAATAGCAATCACCATGGATCTCAGGAATACTACCTGGTGAAGGTGTGGACCAAAGCCCATGTTCCATCAAGGCAGATATCCAGGACAGAGACACTAAAGAACAGTGCTAAAGAAGTCGTCTTCATCCTGGTGAACAATTTACTTAACTTCGGTAACGCATTAGCTGATAGAGACTCCATCCAACAGCAGATTTCTTACCTTTGAATTTTCCAGGGGTCATTCAGCTCTAAGTGGCGTCATCAGCAGCGTCAGTTATAACATTGCGGTTCCTATATAGATGCCACTCAGGTGCTCAGGCGTCAGTACTTTATGATTTTTCAGGGCAGAGCTACAAAGTAAGTGACTTAGTTGTGTGCAAAACTACGACCCTGAACAGGGGAGCAACCCTAGCTCTACAACATTAGTAAGCACAGCAGGGAGGCATAGGTGGGGCTGTAAGAAATCTGCAGCTAGATATAGTCTCTACCAGCTAATGCGTTACCAAAGGTAAGTAACTTGTTCATCTGATAGACACTTCTAGCTGCAGATTCCTTACTTTTTAATTAGATACTCAAGCCATACCATCCCGGCGGCGAGTTGCGGACCAATACCTTAAACTAGGAAGTCTCTGTGGAATTGATTGTCTAGACAGTAATGTTTGGCACACGTGAGCAATGATGCCCATGTAGCTGCCTGAAAGATGTCTAGGACTGGAACACCCTGAGCCAAGGCCGTAGTTGCAGCCTTTGCCCTAGTGAAATGGGCCCTTAATCCCTCAGGGGCTGCTTCTCTGCCAGGGCATAGCACATCTTAATGCAGAAAACGACACAGCGAGAGATGGTCCATTTCTACACTGTCCTTCCCTTCTACGCTCCGACCTATACCACGAAGAGTTCCAGGTGGATGACCAACTCTTTTGTGCTGTCAAGGTGGGACGACAATGTTCTTTTTGGGTCCAGTCGATAGAGACGCTCCTCTTCCTTTGAAGGGATGCAGGGGATCGAAGAAGGTGGGCAATGTGATGGATTGACCCAGATGGAACGGAGTCACAACTTTTGGCAAAAGAAAGCCTGGGTGCGAGGCACCACTTTGTCTGGAAAAGACATCAGATACGGAGGCGCCCAAGTTAATTCCTGTAACCCACTTACCCTATGGGCAGATGTAATTGCCACTAAGTAGTCTGTATTGATGGTCTACAGCCGGAGGAGACAATAGTGTAAAGGCTCAAAGGTAGCACACATCAGGTAGGTAAGGACCAAATTAAGGTCCCACTGTGGCGTAACAAAGGGCATGGGTGGAAACAAGTGAGCCAGCCCTTTTAGAAATCTATTGACAATAGGAGACTTAAAGAGAGAGGTCTGGTCTGGCACCGCAAAACAAGCAGACAGAGCAGAAAGGTAACCCTTGATTGTTCCCAAAGCATAGCCCAGTTGGGCAAAGGTCGGAATGAACAGAAGAACAGTAGAAAGAGAAGCAGAAAGAGGGTCAATAGACCTTTCAGAACAGTATAATACAAACTTCTGCCAACAGCAGGCGTACACTGTCTTAGTGGAGGGACCCGTTGCTGCCAAAATAACATTGCATACTTCAGGAGGAAGGTCAAATGGTATCAACAGCCACTACTCAATCTCCAAGCATGGAGGCGAAGAGGTTCAGGTGGAGGACCCTCACCTGCTGCTGCGACAAAAGATTCCCCCGAAGAGGTAGCCTGATTGAAGGATCGGTTCGGAGCCACAAGTATGACCTGGGTCCGGTTGTTCCTGATCCTTTTCAGAACCCTGGGCAGGAGTGGTATGGGAGGGAAGGTACAAGCAGGCCTGAGCTCCATTAGCGACTACAGGCATTGCCAAGCGATAGCCGCCTTGGAAACGTCCGTGCATAGTCTTACCCATACACTAATGGAGAAGTGGTTTCTCAAATTTGTGACAATCACTGGTATCCAGGACTTGTATTTGAGTAAATTTATGCCACAGGCCAGTACCCCACTGTGAAAAGTGTCCCAGTTCCAGACTCCAGTACAGATCACCATCTGCCACTTTTGTTGGCAGATTAATATCTTGGCTACAGTCTGATTTCAAAGGGCCTAATCAGGGTCCTGATGTTTACAAAGAATTGCTCTAATTACTTTAAAAAATAAAAAAAATGCCCTGCCCAAGCCATTAAAGCTAGCTGAGTTGTGAAAGTTCGTAGCTCCTAAAAACAGGGTTGTGGTTCTGAAACGTTTAGGAAGCACTGGTGCAAGGCATTCCATAAAATTAAGGCTGATAGGGATGTTGAACAGGGAAACGTTGTTTTCAGTTCTGCATATATATAGCATTGGCAACTAGATGTAGCTGTATGGGGGTGTAGGCTAGCCCTGATTTTTGGAGGGTAGAATACAATGTCTTGGAAGGCTGGTTTAAGGGACTCTATGCAATTTCAGACAGAATAGTAGGCAAATGTTTTTCAGCCAACAGCATAGCAGGCCCCCATAGTGGGTTTGCAGGCTTACTTGAAGATGTACATACTTGCTAGAGGTAGTTTAAGGGAACCAAATTATGTGACCTCTGCAGTCAGATTGCAAGGTTGAGTTGACTGGGGTCTGGATGTCTGACTCTGACTTAGTTCTGTGTGAAAAGTTGTGGTTTGTTTGGGAGCTTTACGTGGGGAGTGATTGACATTTCTAAGAGGGTTGAAAACCATGGGAGCCACCAGGATGAGAGTGAGGGATGTTTGCCCAAGCTTAATCACTACCTACGGAAGAAGTAGGAGAGGAGAAAAACCACAGGCAAAATCCCCGACTACTTCATCCATAGGTAATCACCCATAGCATAAACCCATACGTTTAGAAACCTAGGGGAGACATTTTGGTATTTGTGTTTTCACAAGTGGAGAAGGGGTCTATTTATTAAACCCGACGAACGCTGAAAGTACATGAGTAGGATTTGTGGGTTGAGTTCCTACCCATGGACTTGTTGCAGCGTCCTACCAAGCAGGGGTTCTAAATTGTAGTCCAGCCCTGGGAAGTACTCTGCTAGGAGGTGTATCCCAGTGTGAATCACCCAGTATTGAAAGTTGACGGAGCATGTGTGTTGCTTGAGGTAATACATAGCGACCACATAAAAGAGGTAGTAGCTGCTGAAATGCAAACACTTTTTGATCAATTGGGTACTCCTTGGTAGGGACTGCATTTAGGATTGACCCTAGAAAGGGCTGGACCTGAAGAGACTGGAGATGGGATTTAGCAGCATGGGCTGTAAATCCCAATCTGTGGAGCAGGGAAACAGCAGCCTCAGTGTGGTCCAGGCATTCCTGCCTGCTAGCAATCTTGATCATCCAATCATCTAGGTAAGGGAACACATGCGTAACCCTTCTGAGGTGGGAAGTTACAACTGCTAGACACTTGGTGAAGACCAAATGGTAGTGTTGGTCACTTATCGTGAAGCGGTGGTAGCACCTGTGAATGGTTACACAAAAGTAGACGTCATTCAGATCCAGTCTGGTCATGAAGTTGTCTTGCTGCAGCAAGGGGATGACATCCTGCACAGTGTTCACATGGAAATGTTCTGAGAGCATGCATTTGTGGAGAGGCTTGAGGGAGCCATTCTCATTGGGAATGAGGAAGTAAAGGGAGTAGATGCCTCGGCCCAATGTTTCAGGGGCATTGGCTCTTTGTTTCTTTTGAGGAGGAGCGCCTCAATCTTCTCTTGTAACAGATAAAGAGGTTCGGGACTAAGGGTGTGTGGGCGAGTTGGTATGTTTGGTGGAGTTCTAAGCAATAACCGTCCTCAATAATAGATAGAACCTAGCAGTCTGTGGTGATGGTCTTCCAGAAAAGAAGAAAATCCTAAAGACTCCCCAAGGTGGGTGCTGTGTGATCATGGAGGATGTGGGGTCAAGTCAGTGTTCGGAGGCAGAGGCTCCCTTACCAGGTGGGCCTTTGCCTGTGCATTTGTTGGAGTTGTTACCCCAGAAGATGCCTTGTATGTGCCCCCTACTCGCTTGTTGATGGGTAAGCCTGCTGCTGCCTTTGGTACAAGTGAAACTTGGGTAGCTGTTCTTGGATCAACATTTGTATTGTGGCTTCAGAAAGGAAACCCTAGAGGCAGAGGTCTGAAGGGGGCCCATAGCCTTGGGCTTGTCATGTCCTTCTTGATTTTCACAAGCAGATTATCACCTGTGGACTGAAGAAGTATTACCGTCAAATTGCAGGTTGATAAAATGTTGTTGAACTTCCCATTTCAAGCCAGATATGCGGTGCCAGGTGTTCCACCGGAGTATAGAGAAGGTGTTTACTCCTCTGGCTGTGGTAACAGTTGCGTCATGGGCACAACATTTGGTGGAGTTAAAGATGGTTTTGCCTTTGGAAATCCTCTCTTCCTCCCATAGGGCGCACGCTAAAGTACAGAAGATCTTGATACAAAAGACGATCCTTTGAAGTCACTCTGGGGGCCCTGGGTTCAAGATGCAGGTCCAGTCCTTCACTCAGGCAGCAGGGCAACAGAGTAGCAGTTGTTCTTACAGAGCAGCACAGCAGTCCTTTGTAGTCTTCCACAGGTCCAGAGGTAAGAGTTGGGTCAGAGGGTCTAATATTTATCAACCATCAAGGGGGAATGAAGCCAGAATAATACCTCTCCTGATCTAGGAATTCTTTTATATTTTTTAAAGAACTCACCCACTAGGATACTCTAGTGGCATGCTTCCCTATTAAATCCTCACTCAGAGCACCTAGTGTGTCTGGTTGGGCTCAACCTCCTGGGGGAGGGGGTTCTTTTAATAAGATTTTCAGTGAGATATGAGGGAAGTTTAAAATTACCTCAAGTCTCCAGGTATAACTTGTAAATTATATGTATGGTTACTTGGGTAAGGTTAAAAACAGGAGGGATTTCAAATAGGCATAAATTACTGGTCCCCTACGTTACCTACATAACAGGTCTACATGTTTCAACCACTTGAGCCCAGGCTGGGTCTGGTGGCTTTCGTCAAAACCTTAATAGAGATCCCTGGGAAAAGTGTAGGAAAACTATCACACAGGTTATACCTTATGCCCTCGCAATTTGCGATGTACATGTTTTGTTATGGTATGAGTTCAATTTGCCAAGTACTTGCAAGTCCAAAAGAAGCATTCCACAACAGAATAAAGGAAAGGGTAATGATTATTGCTTCTAAGTGCATTGATCTAGAAACCGAATGCCATCTCACCCCTCGTGTGCACTGCAGGAATTACATCTTCATGGTGTGAATTACAAAGCAGCAGAGAAATGTTTTAGCATGCATAAAAACAAATGTCTCAGTGTGAGCTGTCAGAGCTATGTATGCTATCTATCTTGCTTGGAAGGAATGAATATCATGTACATTCTAACATAGAAACATTGGTTCGGAAGTGTGAAGAAAGCACCTCATAGGGTGTATTGGAGGACAGACTCAGTAGGTATACAATGCACCAAAGGTCGTCGGGGTTCGAGGTATGACCGAGCCCCACACCTCCCAGCACTCACCACCTTGGGGACTCCCTGCTTCCCACTACTACTACAGGCATAATCCACTCCTTTGAGCTGTGAGTCCTGACTCCGCCGTGAGTTGCTGTGGGATGTCCCTGGTGACAAGGAGTCACCTTGATCAAATCCACGAGCTTCAGGCACAGCCTCCGCTGTCACTCGCTGCAGGTGGCCCTGCGTCTAGGAGTTAGAGGATCGATTAGGGAGGCTGGAGGTCCGGCTGCTCGCTGCCTTCTTGTTACTTCGTCACATCAACTAGACCTGGCTCCGACATAGGTTGGGTTTTGAGAATTGAGGCTGCACTGATCACCGGGATAGGGAGGAGGAGAAGGAGGAGGAGGATCAAAACGGAGGGATACTTTCCCTTTCGTTGGTCCCAATCAACAAATGAACGGAGGCAGCGCTCCAATTGAAAAGATTATCTTTAGGACGGGGGATAAGAGCTACCAATGGGAGAACTCCCTCAGACATGGAAGGTTGTGCCACGTTCTCTAATGGATCAGGAGTAGTAGGATCGATTACATATTTATAAGCTTAGAGCTCTGGCCTAGATTAGTGGATATGGTGGTACTCCATAGACCGGAGAGCGACCACGATCCTTTACTACTGAACCTAATTAGGACTGGATTGGACCCCCCAATTGCTGATATCACTTCTACGATTGGAGAAGTTACCATGTCCCAAGACCGCCGCCGGTTAAAATGGGGAGTGGTTATTGATGATGAAGAACTCCTTAAGAAGATTAAGTCATCCACAGTAGAGACTGAAGCACGGATGGGCTTGTTAGCGATAAATGGCAATGGTCCCTTGGATCTTATGAAGGCCCATGAGGAACACTATGCAAAATTAAAGCTATTACTTACTAAAGTTAGGAAGCCGCACAAGCACCTTTATAAAAATTTGGCCAAGTGGTACAATGAGGAATGTGCAGTCGCTTTCCGGCACCTTTCAAATGTAATCAGGCTGGGAGTCCCCTGGGAGGTGAAATTAGCAAGGGCTAATTATAAGAAAGTCCAAATTAAGGCGAAAATGGATTTCGATGAGGATAGATGGGCCAGCCTGGCTATTGCCAGTAACGGGAAGAACTGGACCAAATTTTGGCAACTGGTTAAATGGGGCAATAGTTCGACAGGATCAATACCAGTTAACAACGTTCCTCTCGAACTCTAGGTCCATCATTTCCAAGGGCAATTTGCTTGCCCTTAAAGTACATGTATTAAGTATCCTGAGGTTAAGACCGAGGCAGTTTTACTATTCAGTAAAGGAGAGAAGATAGAGTGCAAGATGGGGTCCCTGCAAGGAGGGCACCTGGCCCAGATTGCATTCCTGCCGACCTACACAAAATGGATTTGAAGACTTGGATAGAAGATATTTATTTCATTATAAACGCTATAGCTAGTGGTGCCTCAATACCTGAAACTTGGCGATGGGCCGAAATTATCCCCATATATAAAAAGGGAGACCGCGTCAGTCCCAGCAACTATAGGCCGATAAGCATAATAGACACCTTACAAAAGATAGCTTCAAGACTTGTGCTAGGTAGAGTTAATGAATGGATTATAGACCAGGATGTTCTATCTACCTATCAAGCGGGCTTTCCACCCCACGTCAGCACCATTGACCAAGTCTTTAGATTCACGATGATTTATTGGTCCACAGTGATTTTAGCAGGGGGAACACTTTATGCAGCATTTGTTGACTTAAAATCAGCATTTGATTTAGTACCCCGTCACAAGCTGTGGGATTCTTTAAAAGCCGCTGGGATTCCTAAAGAAATTCTAGGCTTCATTATTAAACTACATGAGTCAAATTATGCCCAAGTAAGGTAGGGGCAGCAGGGTGAATTAACCGATTCCTTCCCAGTTAACAAGGGTGTGCGGCAAGGGTGTGTCCTTGCCCCCTCCCTATTTTCCCTATTTATAAATAAGGTCATCACATATTGCACAAGTTACTACTTGTGTAATGATATATCTGTAAGAGACATTAGTTAGTGATAGATTCCTTACCTTAGAATATCCCCAGGCGTCAGACTGGATCCGGAAATTTTTGCGTAGCAGTCCCCTTGCGCGTCTGTAGGCGTCGTCTGCGGCTCCAGGTCCGTCGTTGGCGCCGTGATGATGTCGTCGGAGTACTTAGACGACGCCTCCGCGTGCTGACGCCAGTTCTTAGACACAGCTTTTCTGCGCCAGAAACACAGAGCCATGCTAAAAACCAACACTGGTGCCAATGAAACTGGGGCCCTGAAAGATGATGACCTTAACCCTAGATATCGGTTCGCAGAAACGGGGAGGATGGGTGAGTCGGTAAGGAATCTATCACCAACTAATGTCTCTTACAGATATATCATTACACAAGTAGTAACGTGTGCATCTGAAAGAGACACGTTAGTGATAGATTCCTTACCTTAGAATAGATACCCCAGCAATACCAACCCCGGTGGTGGGTCTGCGAACCAATAATCACGCCAGAAAGTCCTGGAGGACGGAACGGCCAAAGAAGCCATCCCTCCGGACTTGGCTGTCCAGGCAATAGTGTCTTGCAAACGTGTGCAGCGAGGCCCACGTAGCTGCCTGGCAAATGCCCTGCAAGGGCACTCCTCGGCCCAAGGCAGTTGTAGTCGCCGTGGCCCGAGTGGAATGGGCCCTCAGCCCAACAGGGGGTTCCTTCTTAGCCAAGGAGTAACACGCCTGGATACACAAGATGATCCACCGCGAGATGGTCCGCTTGTGCACCGCCTTCCTCTTATTAGCGCCCACGTAACCAACAAAGAGTTGGTCATCCACCCGGAACGGACGTGTGCGATCCAGATAGTAAGAGAGCGCACGTTTTGGGTCCAGACGGTGGAGCCTCTCTTCCTCTTTTGAGGGATGCGGAGGCGGAAAGAAGGTGGACAAGGTAATGGACTGCCCGATGTGGAAGGCCGTGACAACCTTGGGCAGGAAAGAGGGTCTTGTCCGCAACACAACCTTGTCCGGATGGACAGAAAGGAAAGGAGGTTTAGAGGATAGAGCCTGGAGCTCACTCACTCTCCTGGCAGAGGTGATGGCAACCAGGAAAGCAGTCTTCAGAGTAAGAAGGCGGATAGGACAGTTGTGAAGTGGCTCAAAGTGAGCGCACATCAGAAAAGTTAGAACCAGGTTCAAGTCCCACTGGGGCATCACGAAAGGAACAGGTGGAAATGTGTGCGTGTGATGCCTTTCAGAAATCGATTTACAATAGGGGACTTGAACAAAGATGGCTGATCAGGCAGCCTGAGGAAGGCTGAAAGGGCAGAAAGGTAGCCCTTGATAGTGCCCAGAGCAGAGCCCTGCTGAGCAAGAGAAAGAAGAGGAGAACCTCAGAAAGAGGGGCAGAGAGAGGATCCACAGCCTTTGCTGTGCACCATGCCACAAATCTGTTCCACCTGCAGGCGTATACCGTCTTTGTGGAGGGACGCCTGGCTGCCAAAATGATGTTACATACTTCAGGAGGCAAGTCAAATGGCCTCAACTGTCGCCGCTCATTCTCCAAGCATGGAGGTGGAGACTGGACAGGGTCGGGTGGAGGACCGTCCACTGCTGCTGCGACAGAAGGTCCTCCTGAAGAGGCAGACGAACCGGGGGATCGACTGACATACTGAGTAGCTCGGGATACCAGTACCTTCGTGCCCAGTCCGGAGCCACAAGGATGACTTGTGCCCGGTCGCGCTTGATCTTCTTCAGCACTCTGGGCAGAAGTGGTATAGGCGGAAAGCCGTACAACAGACCGCAACTCCACTCACGACGAAAAGCGTCTCCTAGCGAGTGCCGCCTTGGAAATTCCAACGCGCAGAATTGATGACATTGCGCGTTCTCTTCGGTGGCGAATAGATCTAACCAAGGCTCTCCCCACTGCAGAAAGAGACCTTGCGCCACGTCCGAGTTCAGACGCCATTCGTGATCCATCATGTACCGGCGGCTGAGTTCGTCCGCCCTGGCGTTCAGAGAACCTGCCAGGTGTTGAACCACCAGGGTCACGCCCTGATGTTCCAGCCATTGCCAAAGGCGCAGAGCCTCTTGGCAAAGGGTCCACAACCCCACCCTGCCCTGTTTGTTGCAGTACCACATGGCGGTGGTGTGAACACCTGCACTACGCTCCCCCGGACAGAGCGGAGGAATGCCTTCAGTGCTAGACGAATTGCCTGCAGCTCCAAAAGGTTGATATGGAGCCGGGACTCCGCCGGAGACCAGAGGCCTCTGATCTCCGCCTCTCCCATGTGGCCTCCCCAGCCCTGGAGGGACGCGTCCGTCACAACTACGTGCTCCGGTTGGGGAAGGGAGAGGGATCTGCCGCTGACCTAATCGCAGTCCGTGAGCCACCACTGCAGCTGTCTCGCAGTGCCCTCCGAGATCAGGACATGGTCGGACAGGTTGCCCTGATGCTGGGCCCACTGAAACTTCAGGTCCCACTGCAGAGCCCGCATCCGCCAACGGGCGTCATGCACCAGAAGGATGCAGGAAGACATCAGCCCCAGAAGCCGCACCGTCAACCTGACCGAAACTCGGGATAATGGCTGAAAGATTGGAATCAGAGCCTGTATATCCCGAACCCGCTGTTCGGGTGGGTAAACGCGAAACTGCGCCGAGTCGAGAACCGCTCCAATGAAAAGCACCTTCTGAGCGGGACACAGGTGTGACTTTGGCACATTGATGGAGAACCCCAGCTGGTGCAAGAGGTCTGCCGTCGTCTGGAGGTGGCTGACGACTGTCTGGGGCGAGCCCGCCTTCAACAACCAGTCGTCGAGGTAGGGGAAGACTGAAACCCCTAATCTGCGCGGATGAGCTGCGACCACCGCCATCACCTTCGTGAACACCCGTGGGGCGCTGGTAAGGCCGAAGGGGAGCACGGTAAACTGAAAGTGCTCGTGGCCTACCGTGAACCGCAGGTAGCGCCGGTGGGCCGGCAGGACGGGGATGTGAAAATAAGCGTCCTGCAAGTCCAACGCTACCATCCAGTCTCCTGGGTCCAGGGCAGCTAACACCTGAGCCAGAGTCAGCATTTTGAAATTCTCCTTCCGGAGGAAGCCGTTGACGTTCCGTAGGTCCAAGATAGGGCGTAGGCCCCCTTTGCCCTTCTTGGATACCAGAAAGTAGTGGGAGTAGCAACCACACCCTACTTCCGGCCCAGGAACGCGCTTGATGGGCCCCTTGGCCAAGAGGGCCGAAACTTCCTCCTGTAGAAGCCGCAAATGATCCCCCGATATGCGGTGGTGTTATGGAGGCATGGCTAGAGGGGTCGTCTCGAAGGGGAGGGAGTAGCCCCTTTGGACGATTTGCAGCACCCACCTGTCTGATGTGACGGTGCGCCAGTGGGAGTGGTGATGGCGAACCCTGCCCCCCACTGGAGAAGAGCTGGCCGCCCTAAGTATTACTTCTTAACAATGGCGGCACAGGAGAACACACTAAAGGCAGTTTTGAAAGGTATTTTCAGTGAGCCAGGGAATCCCTGGTCGGCCACCTTCGAAGCAGCTAAAGACCAGCTTAACCTCGCTACGGATTCATGGAACCCTGAACACGTCAAATATTCTGCCATCAAAAACGCAATTAAAAAACAAGTGCGTGCGAGGTCACGGGAACTGGATCTGGAGGCGTTTGGAAGAAAAGGCTTGCATGAGACTTTGTGTCTCCCGCACATACTGCACACCGCTAAACCTCATCTCACGCAGGCCGTGGGCCGCACCGCCCTTCATAAGATCTTGGCGTACAGACTTCACCCATTGCCCCTAAATGAACTATTTCCAGGTGGTCAGGCATGCTTAGGAGTCCGGGAATGCAGGCTTTGCATGTATAAACGTGAGTCTTTGTCCCACCTCCTCTTCTGCTGCCCTACCCTGCGTCTGGCCCGTAGTCTTTATCTTAGGCCATTACTAAGACAATCTGGGTCTCGCACTGCAAAGGAGGGTCTTAGCTATCTTTATACTTTGTCCACGGTAAAGCATATGGTGGCTTTTGGAAAATGTATCTTCCAAGCACGGGCAATGCTGATGATTTCTATTAGTCGGGTTATAGAGTCTCCTGTGGACACATGAACCCTTTCACTCGGAATTCCCGGGTCCTATGGAGCAACTAGATAAGGTGTATTTTGATTTTAACTTTTGTAATGCTGTGATTTTGTATTTTGGTTTTATGTAATGGTTTTCAGTAACCAAACAATAAATATTCATTCATTCATTCACTGGCGTCACATGGGCTTGAAAGCACGGACTAGGAAGGTTTTGAGGTGGATGCTGCAGGGGTAGGTGTGGACTGGCCTCGCCGTGGACCCCGACCACCGCCACGGCGGTTTCCACGTCCGCCACCGAGCTGGATGTTAGCCTGCGGCGCGTGGCTGGCAGCACGTATGGGGGCGCCCCTTCCTTGGCCACCAAAGGAGCGAAAGGCTCCCATTTGCTGGCGCGGGCAGAGAGGCCCAAGGACTTAGCCATAGCCCTGGAGTCCTTAAAGCGCTCAAGCGCATGGTCTGCCTTGTCGCCAAAGAGGCGACGGCCGTCGAACGGCATGTCCATAAGTGTGTTTTGAACATCGGCCGAGAAATTGGCAGACCTCAACCAGGCGTGACGACGAATCGCCACCGTCGTTGACATCGCTCTGCCCAGAGAGTCGGTAGTGTCCAGCCCACCACAGGGCTTGCCCGAGTCTAACCCGTACCTCCAACGGGCAGTGTGGCAGCACGCCCGCGACCGTGACCCACAGAGAGTGGGTGTAGCAGCCTAAGAGGCACGCGGTATTAACGGACCACAATCCCAAACTTAGGGAGGAGAATATCTTTTTTCCGTAATTCTCGTACCTCTTAGATTCCCGGTCGGGGGGAGCCGACGGGAATGAGGTCTGGGAATTGGAGGCCTGGATAACCAGGCTCTCATGGGTGGGATGGGTAGACAGAAAGCAAGGGTCACCCGGAGCCGGGCGGTGGCGTCTGGCCACGTTCCTATCCACAGGCTGTCCTGTGGCGGGCCTGGACCAAGTGCCAAAAAGAACGTCTGACAAGGCCTCATTAAACGGCAGCAGAGGCTCGGCCGAGCTGGACTGCGGTTTGAGGACCTCAGTGAGGAGGTTAGTCCTCACGGCCGCGACGGGGAGCTCAAGGCCCAGGGCCTTGGCCGCCCTCATCAGCACCACGCTATAGGCAGCTCCCTCCTCCGTAGCCACGCTAGGAGGGGAGACAAAGCCAGTGTCGGGCGAAGTGTCCAGCCCACTGGCCTCCCCAAGCTCTCCTGTCCAGTCCACAGAAGACTGACACTCCCGTGCCAGAGGGTCCTCAGACCCCTCCCAATCCTCCTCATCACCCACAGCCTGGTACTCAGGCTCAAAAGATGGGGCCGGGTCATTGAAAAAAAATCTCCTAGAGGCGTCGAATGCGGCGCCAAGAGGCGCCGCTCCGACGCCAGACCCGAATCGAGGACAGGACCAGGAATGACGTCAACCTGGGACGGCGCCGGGGGCAACACCCGAGGGGCCGGCGTCAGCGAGGTCGTTAAGTCGACCGGCGACGACCCGGATCCGGAACTGGACCCAGTGGGGCCCTGCGGCGTTGGGACCGAAGTCGCCGAGGCCAAAGCCCCGGACGGTGCCGAAGCACCCGGCCCGCGTGGGGACCCAGTCGGAACCGATTGGCCCGAAGGCGCTGAGGAACCCGACGGAAGAGCGAGCGACCTCATGGCCATGAGGAAGTCCGCAATCTCCCCCGGCGTGTGGCGGTGTCGCCCGAACCCCCGGCCGCATCGCGAGAGCGTCAGGGGGAGTCAGAAGAGCGATGGTGCCTCTTCGACTTCTTGTGCCTCTTACCTGAGGACTTCAAGCCCGAAGACCGATGACGACTCCGGAACTGTCGGGGCTCCGGCCCCGCGCCAGGTCCCTCGACCTCCTTTCGGACCGGGACCTCGAGCGGCGCGGGGCAGACTGCCGAAGCTCGAGTCGCTCACGGGACCGCTCCCGTCTAGCCTTAGACGTCAGGGCCCAACAGTCGGACCAGGACTTGTCGTCTTGGTCCAGGCCCAAACAGTGCAGGCACCGGCGATGGTGGTCGGTGCCCAACATCAGTCGGTTGCAGTCGGCGCAGGGCTTGAACCCGGGCATCCCTACCGGCACTGTCGAGTCGATAGACTTTGAAAAATGGATCAAAAAGGATCTCAAAAGGTTAGTCAAAAAGTGACCTGGGTACAACTTTTTCCAGATCTGCGCTAGCTGGCACGGAAAAAAGAAGAACTGACGTCAGCACGCGGAGGCAGCGTCTAAGTACTCCGACGACATCATCACGGTGCCCACGACGTCCACGACGGACGCGGAGCCGCAGACGACACCTACCGACGCGCAAGGGTACTGCTACGCAAACATTTCCGGATCCAGTCTGACGCCTGGGGATATTCTAAGGTAAGGAGATATTCCAGTTTTCCAACCGATGCACCATCCCTTGCCGGTTCAAGGGTACCTTTATTAATGTTTGCAGACGACACGCTTATTTTATCCAAAACACAGTCAGGTCTGCAACGTGCCCTTGAACGTTTTGTATTTTTTTACAATGACCATGAGCTAATGGTGAACGCGGACAAGACCAAGTTCATGGTACTGCATAGGTATAAACGTGTTAAGGGTAAGGTAGTACTGGATAATGTATCACTGTAACGGACGGACACATTCACCTATCTAGGGGTAACTATGGGTAGGAAGATGAACTGGGTCTCCCAAATAGACGTCTTAGTATTAAGGCATAACCAGTTGACAGGAGCCCTACTAAAGGAACACCGACTGTCCCACACAAAACCTATAGGGCCAGCAGTAGCTGTCTATAATGGGAAAATTAAAGCTTCCATTATTAATGGCGCTGAACTCAGGGGTTTGAAAATGTATTACCCCTAGTACAAGCACAAAACAAGTTCATGAGATCGCTGACTGCCCTTCCCCAATCTACACCCATGAAGCCTCTGCTCCTAGACTTGGGCTGCATTCCCCTTGATGAGGTTGTAGGCTTTAAACCCCTAACTTACTGGAGGAGGCTTTGGACCACCCCAGAATTGGCACTGTATGAGAGTGCATTAATGTACATCAGGAGTGCTGATCTATCTTCCAAAATTAAATGGCTGCAGAAAATCAGGTATAATTTGAAGGAAATGGGGTTTAGTCACTTGTGGGATGATCCTATAGGGAACACCTTTCCCAATAAAAACAATTACAAAGTGCTTTATTGGGATATGATGACTAGAAAAACCCTATCAGCGGTGAGTACTACCTCGCTTACAGGTATTTTCTTAGATCATAAGTTTATACCCGAAGCAAAACCATACTGGAATTTGATTACAAAACATAGCGATAGGAAATTATACCATCAATTCCGAGTGGGTACTCTTCCTCTAAGATCCTCTGTTGCTAAATGGAAAAAGCCCATGAATGTCAATTGCCCTTTTCGCCATTCCCAGGAAGAGCCAATACCACATGTACTCTTCGTGTGCCCAGCTTATAAAGCCCCCCGGTGTAGGTGGATTAAGCCATTGTGTTCCAACCTCAGCACTAGATCCTGTATGATGGCCTTGCGCATTTTGGCAACAAATACGCATGCAGACATTGTTATTGCCATTGCAAAATGTTTTAGTTGGTTTTGGGCCCTGAGGAGAAAAAATCTGGAGGCAGATGGGGAATTGAATTGAGTGCCTGAGTGCCCCGATGTAAATTGTGCTTGCTCCAGCGACTAATGTAGGAAAATATGTTATGTCCATCTGATTGATTTAATTAATTCAACTATCCCTGATTAGTTAGGATTTCGATAATGAGGTATTAACTTTGTATGGAATGTATGTTTTAGGGTTTTATCCCTTTTACTGACACTTTTATGTATGCTTTGTGTCTTTTATGATCATAAATTATCATATAAAGACTAACTGAACTCTAAACGCCGCCAGCTCCCGGCCATTCAAAGCATGGTGCCGCAAATCAACCTCAGCATCCTCCTGAGAAGCAGCGGATCCAAGGGACTCCGCCGAGTCCTACAAGCAAGAGGTGGCCCTAGCCAACACACAAAGTGTTAAGGGCCCACAGGGCCGCACTAGTCGAAGCAAACTTATTGCGCCCCCAAGACTCTAGCAAGCGGGCCTCCCGTGATGGTGGAGACAGCAGCGGCGGCAAGGAGGTAAAGGGAGTACGCAAAATGGGGCTCGAGGCAAAGGGGTGGAGGCAAAGGGGTGGAGGAAAAGGGGTGGAGGAAAAGACACGCTGGGTCACATGGTGCCGGAAGGTGCCATTGCAGAAGGTGTTGGATCCCCTGAGGCGGGGTGCACCCAAGTACCAGTCAGAGAAGAATGGGGCGAACCCTCAAAGGGAAGGAGCAGCTCCTTCCCACAAGAGCCTTGGTGAAGAACTTCTAGAAGATGATACACTGGGAAATGGGCAGCCGGATCACCCATGCGCAAAATATTCACTGCCGTGGAAACAGCGCGAGCGAAGGCTGCACCCGCCTCTGTAGGGCCCAGCGGTGGGGAAAGCAGCTCCTCCGTAGGCGACGGCTGCAAGCTAAAGTGGCCGTCCCCTAAGCCAATCGGAGTGGGGAAAGGCCAGGTCCGGAAAGGAGAAAGAGGGACCGTGGAGTGGGGGGACCTGTGGCTCTTCCGGCAAAAACTGCGGCAACGGCGAGGAAAAAACCATGACTCAGCGGCCCATCTCCGTTGAGGACGACACCAGCAGGCGCCCAACCTCCGGTGAAGAGATACGTCCGACGACGAGTCAATGACCAGACGCCTGTCCAGTGCCGTAGAGTCCGCAACCTGAGGCAGGACGTCATTGCCGTCCAGCGCCAAGGGAGACGCTGGACAGGCCTCCTCCACACCACACGGTGCAGGTGACCGGAGTTGGGCCGGAGCCAAGGCGGCTAAGGGACGGCGCTGACTTAACCTCCGACAAGAAGTACCCTGCCAGCCTCGACCCATGAGGGGTCGAGAGAGGCCCGCCGACCCCAGTGGCACCACCAAGGCCAACTCGACCTCCAACTCGACCTCAGACGGGGCAGTTGCCTGCGTGGACGGACGAGAGGGGCCCGGCGATGGACGAGGGGTCCCCCGACAGCCTCCACCCATGTTGGGACGTGGGGGGTCCACCGACCCCTGGGGCGCCGCCAGGGCCAGCAGCCGCCGCAGCGGCGGCACCTCTTCCTCAGACAAGATCGACACTTGTCCATAGGACCGAGAGGGGCTCAGGGATGCAACCTGAGCTCCGGCGACCTCCCGTGACAACACAGGGCCTCCAGCGGGAGTTTGCGGCGGAGCAGAGGTGCCGTGGTCCAAAGGAGGAACCCCCGAAAGGCCGCACCCCAACGGCACCACATCCTCCAAGCCTGGAACCGAGCCTGTAGGCGCCGGGGCCGGAGGCGACGCAGCGAAGGGCCCTGCACAACGCAAGGGATTCGCCGACGTCCCAGGAGGAGAAGCCAGCGAGGCCTGGAAAACCGCAGAATATGTCTCCGTCTGGGCTCTCGACGCCCCCTCACCAGGAAACGGTGGATAGGGGGGACGATAGGTGGGGCCGCATCATCCGCGGTGAGCCCACGCCCCCAACAACCGGAAACCAGCCGTCGGGGATAAACTGAGACACTTGCAGACAGGGGAGCGACGCTCTTGCGGCATAGGAGAGGGATGAGGATGACGACGATGACGGCTGCTTCGAAAACCTTCCGCAGAAGCTGATTGAGGGGACGAAGCCGATCTGGACAGGCAAGCCGAGATAAGTTTAATCCGGTGCTCGCGCCGCGACTTCGGCTTCAGCTTCAACTGTTGGCACGCCTCGCAATCAGTGGAACCGTGATCTTCCCCCAAGCACCAAATGCAAATGAGGTGAGGGTCTGTCACCGACAATCAGGCGTCCACAAGACGAGCACGTCTTAAAGCCCGAAGGCATCTGCACACTGTTCCAACAAACACACGCAATAGCGAAGGGAAGGCCTAAACAGGACCGGAGCACAAACCGGATCCGCGTTGCATGCGGAAAAGGAAACAAGCATTTACAATGCAATGGGCTCGGCATTATTAAAGGTAGAGCTATTGGCATTGCTCATGACATTTTTTTTCAAAAAACATAAATAAATGGTATGGTCATTTACAATGGCAATAGGTGAGCATTAGAGAGTATTCGCAGACACAGAGCCACACACACACACACACAGCCGCATGCACACACACAGACACAGCTGCGCGCACACACAGACACACACACACACACACACGCAGCCACCTACACACACACACAGAGCCACCCACACATAGAGCCACCTACAAAAGAAACTACAGACACACACAGACAGAGCCACAGACACACACAGACAGAGCCACAGACACACACAGACACACACAGACAGAGCCACACACCTAGCCCAACACACACCTAGCCCAACACACACCTAGCCCAACACACACAGAGCCCAACACACACAGAGCCCAACACACACAGAGCCACACAGACACAGAGCCACACAGAGCCACACAGACACAGAGCCACACAGACACAGAGCCTAACACACACACACACACAGACACAGAGCCAGACACAGAGCCACACACACACACAGACACAGAGCCACACACACACACAGACACAGACACAGAGCCACACACACACACAGACACAGAGCCACACACACACACACAGACACAGAGCCACACACACACACACACACAGACCCACACACACACACACACACAGACACAGAGCCACACACACACAGACACAGACACAGAGCCACACACACAAAGACACAGGGCCACACACACAAAGACACAGAGCCACACACACAAAGACACAGAGCCACACACACACAGACACAGAGCCACACACACACAGACACAGGCCACACACACACACACACACACACACAGCAAGAGAAACTGAACAATCAGGGGGCAGAAGGCACAAAAAGCGGCACAATCATGGGGCAGAAGGCACGAAAAGCTTCACAATCAGGGGGCAGAAGGCACGAAAAGCGGCACAATCAGGGGGCAGAAGGCACGAAAAGCGGCACAATCAGGGGGCAGAAGGCACGAAAAGCGGCACAATCAGGGGGCAGAAGGCACGAAAAGCGGCACAATCAGGGGGCAGAAGGCACCAAAAGCGGCACAATCAGGGGGCAGAAGGCACAAAAAGCAGCACAATCAGGGGGCAGAAGGCACGAAAAACGGCACAATCAGGGGGCAGAAAGGACGAAAAGCGGCACAATCAACTTGCCTCACAAAGGTAATCCCCACACATTCCATCTGCTCTCGGCACACAAACCCCAGGCAGCTCACAGGCTACAACAACAATACATTTCATCTCCTTTTACAGCTACGCCTATTGATTGTGTCTGCTTCCTCAACTAATCCCACACTAAATGTCAACTGGTAACTGAGCTATAACCACACTACATTTGATCTCCTGTCAAGGCCACGCACACATATTTCATCTGCTTCCTCAGCTAGCTCCACACTAAATGTCACCTGCTCACAAAACTACAACCATGCAACATTTCATCTTACCCAAAGCCCAAGTCATGCTGTATTTCCCACTATTCACACAGCACAAGCCACACTAAGTGTGACTTTCCCACAGACAAAACCCCAAAAATACTTCACATGTTCATGCAGCTAAAACCACACAGTCTAACTGCTTGTAATGCAAGTCCCACACCACATTTACCCCACATACACAGCTAACTCAAACAGGGCTATATGTGGTAGAATTCAATATCTCACCCAGCAAAAATACATTTCATGTGATTAAATTACTCCACATTGCACTTATCTACATAAGGGCCACATTTCGACATCTGTTCAAATGACCAACCTGACACCGTAACCCGCTAGATCGAACAGCTCCCGATTGATCTCCATTGGCCCATTCTTAGGAAAACTGACTGAAATGGCCCCTTCATTCCATTCTTGGATTTCAAGAAAACACTCTACTATCTTAACACCACAGACTCTTCTGACCAAAAATGCGCCCCAATATCCATCTGACAAAAAGATGGTGTGAACAGAGATGGAAAGACTGCACTGCTACTGGCTCTGTCTGCCACCTGGGGCGCCGCTGCACTCTATGACTGAGGACAGAGGTACTTAGCAACCGTCAATGCATCCTAGACAGGACCTCCTTCTGCGTATCTTGATACTGCTACCTCCATTTATGTCAGCTCCTTTCAGCACTTACTGGCATACCCCGCAAGGGTACCATTTCTCTTCACCCTCTACCTCGGCTGGCTACTGGAATTGATCAAATCCTTTAACCAAACCTACTGCAGTTACGCTGGTGAAGCACAAATCAAGTTACAATTGAATCCCTAAAGGATCTATAATTCTCTGCATGTGAATATTGACTGCAGTAGAGGACCAAAACTAAGAGCCCAAACTGTGGATGACTACCACCCTGCTTCCACTCTGTGGTTTATGGAACTCAACTCACCACCATCCACACTGACTGATGTAAGATCTGGAAGTGATCATGGATTCCATCCTTCCCATTGTCCCCAAAGTGAACCAAGTAACAACTGCTTTAATTCATGCTAAACTTGCATGCATCTTGCCGTATTTACCTTTACAAGAGAAAAGATAGGCTGCAAGCCTCTTTGCCATGTTTCACCCAAACTATTAAATGGTCTTTATATTGGGATGCTGCTCTTCAACCACTGACAACTACAAAGAATCCAGAATGCAGCGGCAAGATAGCTCCTACACCTTCACCCATAGGAATACATCACACCATTGCTAGAAGTAGATCACTGGTTTGATTACAATCACACATTCTGCCTTCAATACACTCTGCATTGTCTACAGGGCCAACTTCAGCAAGGACCCAAGCTTGAACTAATGCTGCAAATTTACTTGTACCACAAAGACCTTCACTCTAGACTGGTGCCTCCTCTGCTGGCCCCCTCTACAAGAAGAAACGCATTGGTGCATTCTCACTCTTCATACAAGCAGCATCATTTTGGATTTCCCTCTTTGCAAAAGCAAGAACTAGATGTGATCACTTGAAATTTGGAAAATGAGATCCCAACCTGGCTATTTACAAACAGATGATGTAGGATCATGTCAAACAGCAAATGGATTCAGTCACTTACACAAGGAAAGTTTGAACATCAGACTCCAGACCACACCAATCCCAAGAACTCGAATATGTTCCCCACAAGGGATTCAGGCGTGATGATGTGCACCTATCACTCAATGAAGTGCATGCCACTCTACACATAAGTCCAGCTACACAATCATAATGGCATGAGAAAGGCAATCCACTACTCATCACACTCAAGTACAAAACACTCCCCACATAGACTACGCTCACCACCTGTGCCATTCAAACCATACTTATCAATAATATACAGCTCAAGTGTTCTATCCCACAGTCTTCCTTGCTTCACAATACGCTTAAAACAGCAGCACTGAAAAGGGTAGGAGCGCCACTCTGGCATCACGTTGACACCAAAACACTTCCCACATAGGCCAAAATACAACCCAACAACCTTCTAATGAAGCACAATCTAGAGAGTAGATTCCCACCCATCCACTAATACATTCTGTTAGGGGTTTAAAATGTGTATAAATGCAACGACATTGCAAACATAAATATATGTATAACGCCAGCTGCTCAGATTATTAAACCCACATTGCATGAATACTGTGAGACCACCAGTGGGTGGGTAGTAGTTTGTTACAATAAAGAAATACATCAATAAACATTTGATGTGAACAAAAGGATAAACCCACACATATGAAATGCTCACACACCAAATCCAGAATGCAGATCACCTGCTCACACTGTTAACACCACTGGCTAGCGGAAGTAAACCTGCATTACAGTTCACTTGCTCGAGCAGTTAAACCAACCATACATTTCACCTACTCAAACAACTAACCCATGACGACATTTCACATGCTCACATGAATAAACCTGTATTAATTTTCAACTGCTCATTCAGCTAGGCCTACAGTGCACTTGTGCTGCTGTCACGATAAACCCTATCCCAGAACTACTTTCACCTACACGTAATTCCACACCCACACTCCATTTCTCCTGCTCAAACACTTGAATCCACACTACATTTCCCCTTCTGGAAAAGCTTAATTTCAATCTGGACTCCACCTGCTCTCACAACTAATCCCACGCTAAATGAAACTGGCTCACTGCAAAATTCACATTCCACTAAATAAACCTACTCACAGATCAACATCCATCCAACATTTCATTTTCCCTTACAGTTAGACCTAAACTACTTCGACATTTCATGTACTCAGACAGGTAAATCTACAATGCTTTTCACCTGCTACCGAGCAAAACCCATGGAACAGTTCACCTGATCACATGAGCAAATAAATGGTGTTTGACAACTCAAAAAAACTAATCCCACACTACAATGCATCACTCACAAGGGTAAAGTCATACTACATTTTACGTGTTCACAGCACTAACCTCCTGCATATTTCACCTGCACCCACAGTGCAATTACATTCTTCATGACATCTGGTCACACAGCTAGACTTCTCTGTCCATTTCATCTGCTCACACACCCAGACACTCGATACATTTCACCTGTTCACACAGCCAGACCTCAACTACCTTTCAGCTACTCACAGTGAAATGTAATCCCACATTGAATTTCACCCGCTTACAAGGTTTAGGACAAACTACCTCTCAGATGCTTTGAAAACTCAACCTAACTCTACGGAATATTCCATCTGTTAGCCTAGCAATTTCCACACTATATTAAATCAATAAAAGTAGGTACAGCTAAACCTGCACACCATTCACTCAACAGCCACCCTCACACTAAATTTCACCCCGTTAACCAGCCAGCTCCACAGTACATCTCACCTGCTCACAAGTAAAATCCCACACCAAATTTCGCCTGCCCACACAGCTAAAACCCACATCAGATTCCACCTGCTTACACAGCCAAACCCACAGATGTAACCTGCTTACCCAGCAAAACCCTCCTACATTTCACCTACTCAAAGATATCCACAATATATTTTACAAGCTTCCCAGCCATCCAGATTTACATTTCCCCTCCTCACACACGTAAACCCACAGTACATTCTATTTGTTTATTTAGCCAACCCACTGCTACATCCCATCTGCTCACACAGCTAAACCCACATTGCAACAGGTCTGCTGAGTTATCTGCAGAATTGTCGATCGACAAGAACCTATGAACATTAAGGGTTGGATGAAGTCTAGTTTTATATGTAAGGAAATCAATGCAATGTCTGATAAAAATATGAAAACGATGATTGTGAGGCTGTATTTCACTGACATTAAAATGCAAGACTGTGGGTTGCTTCATGCCAACTAATATTGAACTACTGAACTTGTGGTGTACATTTTTCCCATTTACAGTTATGAATGCCAGCCTATTTGGGGCGTTGCTATCCGCCTAAGATAGCGGCCGCAAAGTAGTTGAGCTCAGCGACAGGACTTACTTATCCAGCACATATCGGCGACCATGGGGGCTATCCGAAGCCAGTTTCTGCCCTGTCGTCCGCACATACTTCAAGGGATGCAGACTTTACAGAAAGCATCCTGTGTGATGCCCAGAAACGAGAAACACAGCGATGCCACTGGAGACGAACGTTGCATGAGTACCTGAGGCCTGCTGGGATGTCCGATTCAGACTGCAGAGCATTGAGACATCTGGGCTGCCATCAGAAACGCCCTGCAGTGCCTGGCTGGGAAGTTGCTGACCTGTGCTGCTGGGCTGTGGGGGGTGCCCGTGAACGGAGGAGGGAGTGCTGTACCGACGTGCTCTACAGTGACCCTGACCGGAGCATCCTACCATCTCCTCCCTCTGAGTTGCGACGCGATGGAGCCTGTGCTGGTCAGTATCGCTGCCCACTCATTGAGGACCGGAGACAGCCCTGTGCACACCGGCCTGCAACAAATGATGCTGGGGTGGTGCAGCAACGGAGACAGCCGTGCACACCTGCCTGAAATAAACAACGTTGGGGCAGCGCCTCCGCCCGTTATACCTGTGGAGAGGAGCCGGCGGGCAGGCAACAGCAGACATGTTCCACGCTGCTAAACATGGCGGCCACAAACATCCTAAAATAAGGGGATGGCAATGCTGATAACGGCACAAACAGGGGAGCAGAGGCTTACCTCATGTCCTGGTAGACGCTGCTCGACCAGCAAAATGGCGGCCACAAGCTTCCGACCATTTTCGGATTCGGGGGCGTGTATTTGTTGTTTTGAGTGACGGATGACGTCACTGGCTAAAGAACAGCAAAATGTACACCCCCGAATCTAAAAGACGGGGCTTCTTTAAAGGGACGCATCTCTCCTCCAATGGCTGGCCTCCATTTAGGAAGCCAGCCAATGGAGGAGAGACTAAAAGAGGCGGGATAAAGCAGCACTCTAAACAATAATAATTCTACGGACTTCCGGTTTTGGCCTACGGTCCCTCGACCTAAAAAACTAATGTAGGTGCGCCGGGGTGGGACTTATGTGACCTAGCTGAGGTCAGGTACGCGGACAACGCCTGGGCAAAGGCGCTTTATGCCCCCCCCCCAGACGCGCAGGGATGCTGTGGCAACAATTTTTCCGGGTCCAGTCTCACGCCTGGGGATAATTCTACGTTAAGGAATCTGCAGCTAGTAGTCTCTATCAGACACACACATCACAAGTCAAGAGGGCCTCACCCTACAACGTAGATGACAGGGTCAGATCTTCTATACGCCTACTCTGCCTTTGCGCGAGGAGTATTAATATGGATCTGGACGGGGGTTCCTTTCCAGCCCACACAACAGCTTACAGACCCAGAGGGGAGATACGTGATGGTTGCGGGACGATTAAACGGCAGGGACGCAGTGCTGAGCAACATATATGCACCCAACACAGAGCAGCTGGCCTTTTGTATACAGCTGCCAGGGAAACTGGTGCCACATTTGACAGGTGGAGTGATTATGGGCGGGGACTTTAACTCTATCTCTGATGGATCACTGGATCGGTCCCATCCACCCCTCATTCACGCACCAATTCAAAGATTTCAAAGGCTAGGTGGGATTGGCAGCATAGATGGGGATTAATTAACACATGGAATGCACATCACCCGGGAATTTGTGCCTATTCCTTCTTCTTGGAGCTCCATGTTCATTTAGATGTGATACTCTGTTACCCAGATATCCATGCAGCAGTCAAACATAGTGAATACCTCATCAGGACACTCTCAGATCATAACCCGCTTCTCCGGCGGATACATTGGGCCCATGCGCGTGGTACGATCCCAACATGGCACTTAAATCCAGAACTGTTAGAGGATCAGGCCTTTCAGGAGGTGGTGGGTACTGGCATTACTCAATACTTTCTAAAGAACACTGGCACTTCATCATCGTCTGCTGTACAATGGGATGCTTTTAAAGCTGTGTTACGAGGTCACTGCATTACCAACATGATGGGGGTGCGTAGGACGTTGCTACAAGAGATAGATACTGCAGACCAGTACCTGCGCAAAGTGGAACAGGAAAAGCCTGACACCCTGCTTGACAGCAGGATCTAATGGAGGCGAGGGAGGTAGTCGCCACACAGGTTGAGACTCTGCGCTGTTTTGATTATAAAAAATATTTAGCGCGTGCTCATGCAGAGCGAGACAAATCCGGGGCGTTAATGGCTTGGTTAGCCAATCCAGCTAGACGAGGGACGTTCATTTTAGAATTGTATAGCCCGACTGGGAAAATTTGCTATACCCAGCAAGGGAATTAATGATCAGTTCCTTGCTTATTATACAGATCTCTATCAGAGTAAGGTGATACTGAACGCTGTGATCGTTGGAGAGTTTATAGCTGCAGCAGATCTTCCAAATCTAGAAAGGGCACAGGCGGAGCTGTTGGGTCAGGAAATAGCCATTGGGGAAGTTCGAGGAGCGATCAAACACATGGCTTGAAAAAAGACTCCAGGGGCAGATGGCCTGCCGATTGAGTTTTACCTAACAAACATCGATCTCCTGGCTCCTAAGTTAGTGACACTTTATAATGAAGCGAAGCGAGCGGGACAACTCCCTGTCACCACTCTCTAAGCAATTATTAATCCACTACTGAAACCAGGGAAACCGCCATCGGCTAGGACTGCATATCGCCCGCAGTCCATGCTCACCACTGATTAAAAGATTTTCAGTTGGATCTTGGTAACCCGACTACTTCCACACATGGTTTACTTAATATAAAGGGATCAAGCGGGATTTATTCCGACCAGGAACACAGCCACAAATGTGAGACACCTGCTTCGTATATTAGAAGCTGACACTCATCCGAAAGAATCTGCTGCCATTTTAGCGGTAGATATAATGAAGGCATTCAACAGTCTGGAATGGCCCTATTTATTTCAGGTCCTGCGAAGTCTTGGCTTGGGGGATGCTTTTGTGGCTTGGACAGCTTTATTATACAACCATTCCACTGCGAGAGTTAAAACGGGTGGATTGATCGCGGACGCCTGCGCAGTGAGCTGTGGGACAAAAAAGGGTTGCCCACTCTCCCCTCTACTATTTGCCCTGGCCATGGAGCCACTAGTGGCCCAGGCTAGAACGGGTAATACACTATCCTGGGCTTCGCGTGCATGATCAGACTCAACACATCACTTTACACCGATGACCTACTCACGTTTCTAGCGAATACTGCTGATGCCCTCATCAGAGCAAAGCGTCCAATCCATGAACTTGGGGCTTAAGGACGTGCAATCTGCGCTCTCCTCTGACTCCTGTTCCAACAAAGTCAAAACGTCCGTAGTTCATTAGAAAGCGGCTTAGCCTGTAGCGGTAATTGTAAAATATTTCAGGAGAGTATCAGCCTGGAGGCCTGCCCTCCGTCATGTCCACCCTGCCCTCTGTCCACTGCTCAGAGAAGCCCGGGGTACCGAGGGATAGAGCGGTGCATAACGTCTTGAGCAGTGGCCAGGTAAGATGAGGTTCTTTACCCGCAAACTACGGGTTCAATTACGTACCTTGAAATGAAACAATTGGTACGATAAGTTTCATTTACATTTCATGTTTGCATTACATATAGTTTTTTCTCATTACACTTACTACACAGTAGCTTATACTCTTAGGTCCGGAGGAAGGCTAGACACTCTTTAGGTCATTAATAGCTGAAACATGTAGACTGAACCTCGTAACTGGACAGTAGCAGTTTATTTTTTTGTAAACTGCCTAAGCACTGGTTTTAACCCTGACACCAAGAGATATATAATAAACAGATCTCTCTCTTAGTAGCCAGTTTTAATCACAAAATGTTTGTTCTTTTTTGCACTGCGCCCATGATTGAATAGTACACCACAGCTCATCATACTTTGGATTTTAGTATATCCTAGGAGATTCTGTAAAACATCCCTGTGCTCCTCCTTCACAGTGAGGGGGTTGTAGCCCTCGGCAGTACTAGGGGTTACAGCCGGGAGGAGATCCCAGATGATCAAGCATGTCACCTTTTGGTGAGTGATGGGATTCCGTTTCCCTATATGGGTTGCCAACATGAGGGCTTCACTAAGGCGTATTTAGATACTGGTGAGCAGTGCAGGATGCCGGTGGGCACCAAGTAATGCTGCAGACCTCTAGACAATTTAGTGTGTTTCATAGTCTTTTGGGATAGTGTCTTTGTAGGTCGTTAAATATATTTCCTGTGGACCCTCCCTCTAATGGTTTTTGGACATTAAATCCAATCACCAAAGATTATACGTATTTTTCCCATGTCCACCAATCCTTCTCTAGGATCGACTATATTTTCTTTAGCCAGACACTTATAGGGTCCCTTCAAGCTGCTCAGATCCTGCAGATGTCAATATCAGATCATAGCCTCGTGTCTATCAGCCTAGCTTGGGGAGGAAATAAGCTAGGCGCATCTAGGTGGTACTTCCTGACCTCGGTTATCCGTGAAACTCCTTCGAGACGAATTGAGATCTGTGATCACTGAGTTCTTTACACTCAATAATTCAGAGGCCACTAGTCCACAGAACAACTGGGACGCGTTCAAAGCGGTCTTAAGGGGGAAATGCATTCAGCTTGATGCAGTCCTGAATAAATAACAGGCCTAGGAGCACCAGGTTTTAGAAGAAGAATTAGAGGAAGTGGAAAAATCACACAAGGCAAACCCTACCAAGGTGTTACAGCGACAACTCACTACGATAAGAGGTAAATTGCGGGCCATCTACAACAATAGAGCCGAATACACAATGCTTAAATTACGTCAGACAGCATATTTCCAGGGTGACAAAGTGGGATCCCAATTAGTGCGTCAGTTAAGGAAGAAGCGGTAGCGCAAGTGTGTTGGGGGCATCAAGGATGCAGCGGGTCTCCCTACACACGCAGAGGACATTAATATTGTTGGCGCATTCTATGGAGAACTTTACCGGGGCACTCCCCACGATACCACTCTTCAACAGCAATACCTCGACTCAGTGGACCTTCCTCCCCTCTCCCAAGTGACTGCGGAGTCGTTGGAGGCACCCATTACTTCAGAGGAGGTTGGGCAGGCCATTGCTAAGCTTAAAATTACATAAAGCCCCCAAGACCGGACGTCCTAACAGCACAGTTTTATAAATGCTATGCATCCGAGCTTACCCCATATCTCACTGAGCTCTTCAACACTATAGCGATGGACGCTAGAGTTTCCGCCTCCATGGCCAAGGCAGTGATCTCTGTCATCCCTAAGCCTGGGAAGAACCCTCAGGTCTGTGCGCCTTACAGGCCCATAGCTCTTCTTAATCTTGATGCAAAGCCTTACTCTGCGATTCTAGCTGCTTGGCTCGAAGACTTAATGCCCACGCTAATCCACCCTCATCAATCAGGTTTTATAAAAGGCAGAAACACGTCTACCCTTTCATGTACTATGGCGCCCAAAGAAAGATGGAGGTGTGGCCCTTCCGAAATTCCGCCTATACGATCAGGTGGCACAGCTGAGGGTAGTGATGGAATGATCCACCCGAGAGTCCGACAAGCATTGGCTCTATATGGACAGGGCAATTGTGGGGCGCACAATTTGGGATGTCCTGTGGAACCCTAATTCAGCCAGGCCAGCGAATGCATACCTCTGCACACCCACCCGTACCACACATATCATTTGGGACCAAATCACAAAGAAAGAGGGATGGACTTCTTTTCTTTCCCCGTAAACTCCAACCCACTTCAACCCAGACTTCCCATTGGCGATAAGAGAGGGGCCCTTTGACTGTTTTTAGGGAGGGGGGGGGGGGGGGGGGGGGGGTTGCTTAAAATTAGCTGACTTGTTCCATAACTTTAGCATTTTGACGTTTGAGAGTTGTAAAATAGAATTCCAGGTTACCCATAGTTAGCATTACCACTACCTCCAACTTAAACACTGGGTCGCTCTCCCAAACATGAGCGAGGCCGCTACCAGGGAACTCACAGCTATGGAAACACTAGTATTCAAAGCGGGATCCATGAAGGACGTAATCGCCTCGCTCTATGCTATGCTATTAGACTCATTACACGCCTCCCCAGATGCGCTACATGTCGTTCTGGGAACAAGCGCTGGGAAGAGAGATTTCAGAAGAGGAATGGAAACACATCTGGGGAGACATCCCTAAGCACACCCACTCAGTTGCCTTGAGGGAAGCACACTACAAGGCCCTCCTGGACTGGTACCTTTACCCCACTAAACTCAAACGGACCTTCCCTGATACCTTGGGTCTCTGCTGGAGGGGTGTGGGTTACTGGGGGATTTTCGTCAACTCTGGTGGGACTGCTCTGGGAACCGTCCATTTTGGGAAGAAATCCTTTCTCATATCAAAGACCTGTTGGGGTATCCCATCCAGACAACCATGGAGGGGGCACTTCTAGGCCTTAGGTACCCAGATATGGAGCACCAAACGAAAGCTGACAAGGCCATTATGTGGGCTTGTCTGGGGGCAGCAAAGCTTGCGATTGCAGTGGCCTGGATAAAGATGAGTGCGTGGAGAATCCTCTCTATGGAACGCCTCGCAGATATATTCCGGAACGATTACAAGAATTTTGAATACACATGCGGGCCCCTGGTTACCTACTTGTCCTGGGGGTTACCCTTGGCGGTGTGACCTTCCTCTTTCCGGACTATGCATTTTTTCCAATTCTAATCAACTCACCGAAGGTTTGATGATGTACTCTCCCGCTTCCTAGAAGCGGTTGCCCTGTCTATGCAATCTCACTTTTTCACTACTCTCATGATTCTCGCTATGCTTTTGTACAGCTCCACCACCACCAAGTTTGGGGAGGGAGGGAGGGATGGGGTACTTCTTCTGTAGATATTTTCTATTTTTCCTTCCTGTTTCAGGGGTTATTTTTAGGGTTATATATTTCAAAAGACAACTTCTTGTTTGGTTGCAAGGTGGGTGTTGAGGGCTCAGAGACATTTGAACCTGGACTATAACTGGCTGAATGTTTTGCCCTGGGTCCTGTGCATCCTACTGCATTCATGTGGTTCTATCAGCTTTTAATGCTGAATAAAAAGAATTTTGACAAAACACCTTTTAAAAAAAAAATCAAGAACACAGTGTCTAGCAATAAATCCTCACCCTCCCAAGGTCATCCTAGTTCCTCAAGACAATCCCAAAAATCCACATAGTGTGTCAAGCTCAACATCTCTGCTGACCCTATCCCTTTTCCTGCTCCACCCCAGAGTCCTTTGTACTTAATAGCAACTCTTCAATGACATTAGATGGGTCAGAATCCTTCTCTTACGATCGCCAAACTAGTCTGCACACTCACCACTCTTCTAGAGCATTTAGCTCAGAGTCACTAATCCCCATAAGGCACACCCCATCTTCAACCCTGACCACCATACACAGTTGCAGACACTACTATATTGCCTAAGACTCTCACCCAAGATAAACTGATGTAACATCCATATTCTGATCTCCCCTAACTGAGCTAGCAAAGTGATTTCTACGACCCCAGTGCTTCTTAGTGACCAGGTGCTACTCTTCACACCAGTTCATGCACTTCACAACACTACCTTCCATCCGCAGGTTCTGCTGACCAGCATCTCTCTAACCATCCCTCCCCATGCTCACCCACCTTCTCCAAGCCCCTGTTCCCAAGTTCCGAGAACATGTTCCCACATAGCTTTAGAATTCAGACTGGACAAGATTTCATTTGTCCTCCAACAACTTCAGTTGGATGTCCAAATCCCATTACACCTCACCTCCGAGATCTGATAATCTGAGGTTAAGTTGTTCTCCGAATAATAAGTGCCACAACCGCACACAATCTCTCAAACTTATGCTCCAGGCTTTCTGCACACCCTACACCCATTGGGACTTCACCACCAGTGGGCTCTACACACCAAAGATGGAAAACTTCACCCCACCCTAATGACGCCTCTGAGCCATTCAGAGTACAGGACCCACTGCATGACAAGGATAATATATCCCGATTACTCATATGACCCAACATACGCTGTTAACACAGATAATATGTACCAAATTTAAGCAATCCACTTGGACCGGTTCAGAGGACCAAGTGCAAACTCCAGATCCTTCAATAAGAATAACCTTACTCGAGTCCCCACCACTATGATTACCTCAGATTATTCCAAACAGCTTAAATGCATGCTCCTCAAATGCAGATAAGCAGTACGACACTGCAGACATTGCTGCCCTAATCCTTGGTTATGATTCTGAGATCCTTTTTTTATTTTTTTATTTATTAAACACAGTTCCAAGATAGAAGATATGCAACACCATACCGAAATCGAAATGTAAATAGTACATAAAGCTTGATTACAAAATAATAAATTAATCAGAGTAGCCTTACATCACGCATTCATATAATCTGAAAATATTTCCCATATGTACAGTCCTATTTTCCTTTTCCGTACCCCCTTTATAGAATATAAAGTCAATTCCTAAATTGGATAAATTATAAATTTTTGCCCGCCAGGTCTCAAACACTGGGGGATCGGGACGAAGCCATTCAGAGGCTATACATAATCGGGCCACAGTCATTGCTAAGAACAGTAAGTATCGATGTTTATACAGAGGACTCCTTTTCTTAACCACCTGTCCCATCCCTAACAGCATTAGGGCAGGTGTTATTTTTAGTGATTGCCCAAACATGTTAGAAAAAAACCTTTTCAATACCCTGCATAAAATTACACAAGCAAAACATATATGGAGACCGTCTGCATTATCACTCCTGCAGCGATAACATTTTCCATCATAGCGATTGCCCCACTTATACATGCGTGCAGGAGTATAATATAAATTAAAACCGGTTTTAAAAAATGTTGCTTTCAAATTTGCAGACAGAAAAATTTTATTAGCCCTGTATTGCATCTGCAATAGATACATCAGTTTCCCCCAGTGTTATCTCCCATTGTGCATTGTGTTTCGCCAAATAATCCTTTGTAAATGAAGATAGTATTTTGGGGGCGTGGCTTAGGCACTGATGTAGACGAAGGCGAGAACCGGAGCTCCTCCGCGGCCGCCCTCCATAAACAACGATCCTGGCCGGCAATCCTGGGACCCGGCGCCACAATCGGCATATGAAGGTCCGGTGCCCCTTTTGAGAGCTACTACCTGAGGCAGCAGCAGCGAGAGGGGCCGAAAATTGGAGTTACATACCTCTCTCCCGGCTCGTTCAGTCTTCGGGCGACAAGATGGCGCCCGCGACCACGAGACTGGCTTCAGGCAGTGAGGGGACCCATTGAATCTGGCGGCTGCGCCGGGGGAGGTGCAACTCTTCCACTGTGACCGTAGGAAAGCGTGCTTCTCCCGATAGCAATTGCGGTGAGGAGGTGTCGCATGCCGGCGGGCGGGGACCATCCAGCGGCATCTGTTTTTCCCCAGCTGCCGGACCCTAAGATGGCGGGGCCCGGGACAGGACGGGCGCCATTTGGCGTTAGATGCAAATTCTCCTGCTGAGAGCCCTACGAGCACCCCACTAAGGGCGGCGGAGACCCCCACGTCGCCTTTAGACCCAGGACGACTCGAGGCGAGCTGCGGAGCGGCTTGGCAACCGTTAGGGGGGGCATGAGACACACGGCGCACATGACGGCCAGCTTCACGCGGCAGCTGCTGATTTGGGGCCCGACCCAGCTTGGACAGGGAGCTCTCTTGGATGGTGCCCCGGGCCTTTCTCTGAGACGGATCACGATACGGCCCACGAGCTCCTGGTGACGACCAGTGGCAACTCACCTGGCTGCACGTTCCGGGGCACCGCGCCTACTCGCCCCTGCACCTTGAGGGAACATTGACACACTGTGCAGTCCCAAGGGGCCCGCCACTGGTGGCTAACGTTTGTCAGACGCGGGCGAGGTGTGCACGCCCGGACGACTAGAGGATGACACTATCTTGACATTACCTACTGCAACTCAGGCGGTTTGGCGTTGAGGGGTTGCTGGAGAGGGTTCACGCGCAACGCAGAGCCTGAATAGACCCAGGGGGGAACCCAAGGCTGGTTGGTGGCGGTACCTTATTACTGTGGGGCGTGGACGGGGCCTCCCCCCCAGAGCTGCAGCTACTGAACATCTCCCCCCCACAACAATGGGTTGTGTATCCAGGACAAAAAAGGGCTTTGAGGTGCTGCGCCTGGAAGACCCGGGACACTGCACGGAGGACGACGCTGGAGATGCGAGGAGACGAGGGCCGAGCCGCCGGGAGATCCTACCTTGGGTGAAATAATGCAGGCAATCGTGGCGTCGCGTGAAGCATTGGAGAAAAGAATGGACGCCATCGGAACGGACCTCACATTATTGAAGGACGACCACAGGAAGCTCAAGGAGAGAGTTGCGACGCAGGAGACCAACATGAAACCTATTCCTGATGAGGTGTCTGACCTACGACGCTCCTTGAATGAAGTGACGCACAGAGTCAAGGCCCTTGAGGTCCGAACGGAGGACAGTGAAGGCCGCTCACGGCGCAATAACCTTCGCATAGTGGGTGTGCCGGAACGTGAAGAGGGTCAGGACGCGGTCCAATTTCTGGAGAACTGGCTGAAGACAGAGGTGGCCCCTGAGGGCCTTCCCCCATTCTATGCCCTGGAGCGAGCCGACAGGGTGCCCGCCCGCCCAAGCCTGGTGCTCCGCCCCGGCCGATGGTGGCGCGGTTATTGCACTATAGTGACCGGGACTTCATCCTACAAAGGGCGCGAGACCACCAGAACTCGCACATAAGAAATAACCGAGTGATGATATTCCCGGATTACACCAGGGAAGTGCAACGACAGCGGTCCTCCTTTCTGGCCGTCAAGTAGAGGCTGCGACAGCTCAGCATCCCTTAAGCCATGCTCTTCCCAGCACACCTGCGGGTGACGGCGGATGCGAAGACCCACTTTTTCCTTACCCCGCAGACAGCAAGGGACTGGTTGGAGAGTCGGGGAGGTGCGACAGGGGGCTCCCCGCGGCCAACCTCACCCCGAAAACGACATGAGCCTGCTTCGCCAAGAGAGAGCCCCGCTTCCTCGGCGGCTCAGAGACATGAACGCGACAAGGCGATCCGGGCTGTGGCGGCCATCAGTCTGGGAGCGACCAGCCCGTCCAGTGTTGTCACTGAAGCAACGAAGAGTGGAACGGGGAGCCTGCTCTTTGGCAGCTCCCAGGGCCTCTCAGATATGGACTTACCGAATGTCACCCCACAGACAGCGGATGGAATGTTTGGATGATGGCCCTGCAGAAGCTACGGGAGATACATGATATGGGGCCTGATACGCTGACTGCTCTTGGGGGGCGCTTGAAGTTGGGGCAGCGAGACTGATGATGACTTCAAGAATGCCAGGGTCTTAGCTGGCTATACAGGTTTCTTTCCAGGAGGGGGGTGGCCGGGGTGTGGGCTCTGGGGACATCAAGCGCGAGCTGAGAGTTTCCTCCTAGTTGCAGTTGGGAGCAGTTTATATGTTGAAGGGGCTGGGGGAGGGTCAGACATGCCGCTGGGGGGGGTTGGGGGGGTTGGGGGGGGCAGTGCATGCGCACACACACACTGGATCCATGGGTACCTCGGCCTTAAAATCATGACCTAGAATGTCCGAGGGATGCATACCATGTGCAGGCGACACAAAGTACACGCATTTTTGGTACGGAGGGGTGTGCAGGTCGCTCTCCTTCAGGAAACGCACTTGACGGAGGTAGAGGGTAAGGCGCTCCAGCGTCGCTGGAAAGGTCAGGTTTATAACACCACTTACTCGGCATACGCCAGAGGGACACTGGTTTGGATCAGAGCAGGAGTACCATTTCAATGTTTGAGGCAGGTGGTAGACCCCGAGGGTAGATTCACAGTGGTCACAGGGCGACTAGATGGACGGGACATAACACTGGGAAGCATATATGGCCCCAATATAGATCAACCCACCTTCCTTGCACAACTTTCACAGAAGCTGGCGGGGGTGCTCACGGGCCCTGTGCTACTGGGGGGGGGGGGGTTTAACTGTGTAACGGACGTAGACCTGTACCGCTCCCACCCACCACTACATGACGCCCCGACTCGTAGGATAGCGGACGGCTGGCGGGAATGGCAGCAGAGTTGGGGGCTTACTGACATCTGGAGGGCCCATCATCCCAGGGAACGTGACTACTCCTACTTTTCTGCTGTTCATGAGCTGCATGTCAGACAATGCGGTCTTGTGCTCCCCGGACGTTCATATGCAGGTTACGTCGAGTGAATACCTAGCCAGAACGACCTCTGATCACAACCCCCTACTGGTGGCCTTGACTTGGGTTCGGGTTAAGACGGTGATCCCAAACTGGCGTCTTCGGCCGGAGGCCCTGGAGGACCAGGTCTTCCGGACTACTATAGGCACAGCCATGGAAGAGTATTTCCAACACAATGCGGGCACCTCTTCCAGTCTGCATAATGAATGGGACGCGTTTAAAGTGGTGATCCGTGGACGGTGCATTGGAGAGGCAGTGGGTGTTCGTAGAACTCTCTTGGAGGAGGTACAGGGGGCGGAACAACGGCTTCGGGACAAGGAACGAGAAAGACCGGGGTGGGTAGAGGTCCAGGAGGAGCTACTAAGGGCAAAAGAGGAGCTATCCGCACAAGTGAAGAGGCTACGATGTTTGATTATAAGGCTTACATGGTGAGAGCGCATGCGGAACGTGATAAGTCAGGGGCGCTCCTGGCCTGGTTAGCGAATCCGGCCCGCAGGGGCACGCCGATCCTTGAGCTACGGGACGAGGGGGGGGGGGGGCAGGGGGGGGGGACGTCCCACTTTGGGCAGCAGGCAATCAACACGCAAATTCTGGATTACTACTCCACGCTGTATCATAGCGCGCTGGACCCCAGAGAGCTGGGAAACGGGGATTTCCTAGCTATAGACTTGCCGCAGATTGAAGCGGAAGAGGCAGAGGAGCTGGGCTGCCTGGTGGAAGTGGGCGAGGTCCGGAGAGCCCTCAAACGCATGGCTAAGAACAAAACCCCAGGCACTGACGGATTCCCGTCGGAGTTTTATGTCACTTACATTGATGCATTGGCCCCGCAGCTGATGTCCCTATATAAGCGATCGAATCAGGTTGGTTATTTGCCCACCTCGACGAGAGAGGCGGTGATTGTCCCGATCCTTAAACCGGGGAAGCCGGAGTGGGATCGCACAGCGTATCGCCCCCTCGCGATGTTAAACATTGATTATAAGGTACTCAGTGGCATTCTGGCACATCGCCTGATGGGACACATGACGACTGATACATGAGGACTAATCTGGTTTTATCCCCACCTGGAACACGGCGGTAAATATCAGGAGGCTGTCTCAGTTGCTACGGGCGTCGGAGGCCGTAGGTGAGGAGGCATGTGTACTATCCGTGGACATCGAAAAGGCCTTTGATAGCCTAGAATGGCCGTACTTGCTTCGGGTTTTGAGGGCCTTCGGCCTAGGTGAGAGGTTTGTGGCATGGACACAGATCCTATACTCAAATTCGACGGCCAGGGTCCGGACGGGAGGGGTGATCTCGGAGGCGTGTGCGGTGGGTAGAGGGACGAGGCAGGGATGCCCACTGTCTCCCCTCCTGTTTGTAATGGCAATGGAGCCCCTAGCGGTGCGTGCACGGAGGGGGGAACACTACAGGGGCCTGGAAGTGCAGGATCGAATACACCACATTGCTCTATACGCAGATGACCTACTGATGTTCCTTGCCGATAGCGATGGCGCGCTCTGTGGAGCTCGGGAACTGCTGGATAGGCTGGGGGAGGAGGCGGGACTCAGGGTTAACTGGGCCAAGACCTGCCTATTTCCGATGCAGGGTGACCGAGGTGCTCCCCTGAGGAGCTGGATGCGAGATGGGAAGGTAGCTGCTTACCGTACTTGGGGGTGCGGATTTACCAGGGCGCAGCCGATTTGTTTGAAGGTAACATAGGCCGGGCCCTGCGAAACACCAAGAATAACCTGGAATTTTGGGGGTCCTTACCCTTGTCGGTCGTGGGGCGAGTGGCACTTCTGAAAATGATAACCCTCCCGCGGCTGCTCTATTACTTTGTGACTCTGGATACCGGGGAGGTAATTTGCCCAGCTCAATTCCATGATCTCTGGCTTCCTGTGGGGGTCGGGGAGATGCAGGGTGGCACCACCTACCCTGATGCGTCCAAGACGAGTGGGAGGCCTTGCAGCACCTGATTTTGAGGCCTACTACCATGCGGCCCAACTTCAATGGTTTACCCAAAGATTAGTGGTGAGATTTGGCCTGGAAATAGCTCAGAGAGGTTGGGATGTAGAGATGCACCATTTGGCGCGGATTCTTCTGCACCTCCCCCAGCGGGCTGGGGAGGTCCCCGGGGACCTCTGGGTCCTGAGGCTCTGCTGGAATAGGGCCCTACGACGCCAGAAAGGTGGCTTGGCGTACTCACCTGAGATTCTGATATGGCTCTGCATGGAACTTCTCCATGAGGGGAATTGGCAGCGGCTACATGAATGGGAAGAGTTTGGGTTCTCCACCCTTGGAGATCTGTACGAAGATGGTGCACTCCTGCCGTTTCAAGAACTGGTGGACCGGCATGAATTACAGGCGCAGGACTTTCTCCTTCACGCGGCCTTGATGGCTGCGGTGCGCAAACACTGGAAGGGAGGACTAGAGGAGCCGTGGACTTTCCCCCCTTGCCAATATTTAGTCACCTCTGCGGGAAGGTTCAAGGCGGTCACATGCCTGTACCGCAGATTGACACAGGGCTTGAGGACCCCGCTGGAGAGACTGCGCACCAGGTGGGAGACAGACCTGGGAATTCCCATCGAGCCTTGGGAAATGCTGATGGAAAGAGCGTGGAAATGTTCCCGAAACGCCAGATTCCAACTCATCCAATTCTATGTGTTCCATCGGGCGTACCTCACTCCTTCCAAACTTAATGAGTTCTTCGACTCCCATGCTGCCTGTCCACGATGCAGACTGGAGGATGCAGGGTACATACACATGTTCTGGGATTGCCCTATACTCTGGGGATATTGGGGAGGGATAATGGCCAAACTGATTGAGGTAACAGAGAGGGACCTACAAAGTACTCCAGCTGTGTGTCTGCTGCACTGGTTCCCCAACACTGCTCGCAACAAAACTACCAGCAGATTTTTGGATTTGGGGCTGGTCCTAGCCAAACGCGAAATCACCAGTCATTGGAAAGCGGCTGCGGGCCCTAATGCGGGGCGTTGGCTCAGAGAACCTATTAAGTGAACTTATTAAGTGGGCGGACTACGAGGGGACGCTCCAACTCCAACTAGCTCGAAGAACTGATAATGACAAGCTGTGGGATACAGCCAAAGCCTGGATAGCACTGACAGACCTACTTAAGGACCCGACTGACGAAGAGGACGGATCCCCCTGACCTTCCCTGCCATTTAGATTGGGCAGGACCTAGGGTACGGACTGGGTGATGACCAAGTAGGCAGACGGAGGGATCCTCTGATTGGGCGCATTCTCCCGAGTGATGATTAGACCACTGACGCAGGGCTCAATTGGAGTGGGCGGAATACATTGTGAGCGATACACATAGTGATGGAGTAGCGGCATGTCTGAGTGGAGGGGGGAGGATGGGGGAGGGGTGTAGGAGGGTCTGGGGTGAACAGGTTAGAGGGGGAGGGGGGAGAAGAGAGTTGGATGTTCTATCGCCTGAATTATTGAAGGGAGAGGGGGCTATATCTAGCATGCTTGAGTATTCAACAGCTGGTGTTCCCGGGAAAGATGCTGCTAGGCGGCGAAGATATGACACCTGACACTAATACGGCTGGGCACTACACGCTGAGATTACAGGGAGTGCAATTGACTTGCAGAAGGATGAAGTCATATTCTATTGTATCTGCAATTATAATGCGGACATAATGGACACAGCATGCCTTCAATGACAACTTGAAAAAGATGTATATTCTAAACATGTAAAACCCCAATAAAATCTGGTTTAAAAAAAAAAAGTAAATGAAGATAGTATTTTGTACAATGATCCTATCTTCCCCTGTGCCCTTACAGCTTCAATAAGCAACTTTGGACTGACTTTCACATTTCTACGAGTAAGGAAGTCCCGAATTTGGAGAAATAAAATAAAATGGTGAATGAGGGAGATTGTATTGTCTTGACAAATCCTCATACTGAGTGATTCGTCCCCCATTTACATGAAAATCTCATATCTGACAGATGCCCTTGTCTTCAAGCGGAGACTACCTTGTCTCGAAATATAATTGGGAGTAATTTCGCCGCATTTAATGGTGTATAATATGTCACCCCTTCTAGCGCAGATAATTTACGTATCTTCCTTCAAGCTTTAAACGCCGCTTCCAGAACCTTAGAACGAGTTATTTTAAAATAGTTCCCATCTATTTCTTTAAATAAACAATGTTTTGCTTCCGACTAAAACTAAATTAAAAATAGAAGGGGCCTCTGCTGTAGTACCAACCTCGTTACCAGTCAATAATAGAATTTTTTTGCAAAAAGCAAGCATAATAATATAACACAAAATCAGGTAATGCCAGACCCCCCCCGTACAGTTGGAAGCGTCATATATTTGGTGGCTCTACGGGGCTTCCCGGGGGCCCAAAGAAATTTAGCACAAAGATTGCAAATTTTGCAATTGCATTGCCGTTATTTCGAGTGGGATAGATCTAAACAGGTAGAGTACCCTCAGGAGTATATTCATCTTTAAAATGTTCCCTCTACCTATTATAGTAAGGTGTAACCGTCCCCACCTCTCCAAAGAGTTTCTAACAATCCCTAGTAATGCCCTCCAATTAGCATCTACTAAATCAGTCATTGATGTCCTAATTTTTATACCCAGATAAGTGGCTTCAACAACTACTCTAGGATCTTGAAATGCGGTGTTTTCTGTACACACTATTTGCATCTTATTGACATTAAGTTTATAACCGGACGTCTGCCCGAATTCAAGTGCTAGGCGTCCTATCTCTGGGAGTGCTGTAGCCAGGTCCTCCGAGATCACCGCAATGAAATCTGCATATGCGAATACGGAGTGAGGGACATCATGAACTAAAAAAGGCTTAATCCCCTGACTCTTTAAAAGCATATCCACAAAAGGATTAATATATAGGGCAAAAAGTAAAGGGGAACAAGGACATCCCTGCCTTGACCCTCTAGTAATTTTTACCACCTCTGAAATCATACTCATTGCAGCTATTCTCGCAACTGGGGATGCATACAAGACCTTCAAAGCGGTCATAAAACCTTTCTGAAAACCCACCCTTTCCATCAATTTCCATAAATAAACCCACTCCACCCGATCAAACGCTTTTTCTGCGTCTAATAAAATTAACCCCAATTGTCCCTTCTCAGTTTGAGCAATATCAAACATAGTAATTACTTTGTTAATATGTGACAGTGTACCCCTAGCGGGGATGAATCCATGTTGACTATTGAAACTAAAGAAGCTATAACTTTGGAAAGGCGATTGGCCAATATCTTAGAATACATTTTCCCATCACAATTGAGTAATGAAATAGGGCAGTATGAGCTAGGTATCTCTAGGTCTTTACCTTTCTTACTAAATACAACTATTGTTGCCTCATTACTATATTCTCCAGGCTAACCGGCCAGATGGGAAGGTTGGGGGAGGAGTCGCTGCTATCAATGCCCATTCCCACTCCTTCACCTCCATTACAGTCCCCCTTTCTCCCTTGGCCGACATTCTTGTAGTTACTTTGCACTCTAAACACTTCCCTCTGGCATGTGTTCTTTGCTATCGCCCACCTAACCCCTCCTCTAATTTTGTTCAATTCTTTAGTAACCTGGTCGCAGAGCTGGTGATTAATCACGCCAGGCTCCTCATTATAGGTGATTTTAATTACTGGCCTCATGATCCTCTTGAGAGCCCTCACTCAAAGCAATTCACAGACCCTACTTTCCGGGCTTAACCTCTCAGAACACATCGAAGTAGCCACCCACACTAAAGGGCACACTTTGGACCAGGCCTGGAGTCTCAATCTGGATATCCTCAATCTTCAGGTATCCCCCTGTGCCTGGTCCGACCACTATCTTGTTTCCTTTTCTATCAGCCTCCCGCCCTCCACCGCCATACATACAGCAGCTCCCTCCATGGTCAGAAACTGGAAACATGTAGATGTCCCCTCCATTTGCACAAACCTCATTTCCACCCTTCCCACCTTCCCTGATCTTATGGCTCCCCACTGCTCACCTCACCAGCAGGCTGAAGCTCTCTCTTCCTGGATGACCCAGGCAAGAGATAATGTTGCCCCCCTTAAGCCTCTAAAAACTAAGAGACCCCACGATGCACAACTCTGGTTCTCTAAAGATCTTAGGGATAGGAAGCTTGCTTTGCGCCAATTGGAACGCAAGTGGAGGCTTCACTATTGGCCCCTTAAAAAATCCTTGTTTTTGAATGCCCTTTATTAGTATAAAGAGGCTATTGTGGAAGCTAAAGCTGCATACTTCTCTGCAAAAATTCTCAGCTACAACTGCAAATCAAAAACTATTTTCTCCATTGTGGATGAACTGGTTAAACCTGACCGTGTCACCATCAAATCCCCGTCCTCTCAATCCCTCTGTGATTCCCTCAATAGTTATTTTATTGAAAAAATCATAAACATCAAAACCAGTATCCCCACCACTGCTACCATGCTGTATCCCAATATGGCCCCCCCAAATCAGGTCCAATATCTCATGTGTCCTACACTTACGGAAGACACTTTCTTTTCTCTCCTAGGAAAAGTTAAGTCGGGCTCCCCCAGGATAGTTGCCCCTCCCACATCAGCCGTGAAATTTACCGTAACATCCCAACTCCCCCCTTTCCCTGTTAAACAATTCCCTTTCCTCAGGGATAGTTCCCCTCCCATTTAAAACAGCAGTGGTCTCGCCCATTCTTAAAAAACCTAAGGGTGACCCAGATGTTCTTTCAAATTTTCGCCCAATTTCCCTCCTCCCCTATCTGGGGAAAGTTTTGGAAGCTTATGTGGTTAACTGCCTGAGTGACTTTATTGAAACCACCCACTTCCTTGATCCCCATCAGGCCGGCTTTAGGCCTCAGCACTCCACTGAATCTATCGCCTTGGCCGTCCATGAGGAGTTAAGAAAGGGGGCTGATCAGAACATCTCCCAAGCTCTGGTGCTCCTGGATTTGTCGGCGGCGTTCGACATGGTAGACCATACCATCCTACTTGAACGTGTCGAGCACGTCGGCATCCGGGGGTTGCCACTGAAGTGGATCACCTCCTTTCTTAAGGATCGCACTCAGGCAGTGTCCCTCCCTCCTTTTTCCTCAGTGGGAAAACATCTTACCTGTGGAGTCCCGCAGGGCTCCTCTCTTTCACCACTCCTCTTCAATCTTTACATCCGCCCACTCATCTCAGAGCTTAAACACAAATCTGTCACCATCTTCAATTACGCGGACGACCTTCAGCTCATTTTCAGTATTGATTCCTCCCCCTCCTCTGTACATTATGTCCATTCTGTTATGAACTATATTAGCTCCTGGATGAACTTGAATCATCTCAAGCTCAATCCCGATAAAACGGAGCTAGTACTTACCGGTCCCTCTAGCAGCCCCTGGAACTCTACCTTTTGGCCACCCTCACTTGGTCCCTCTCCTTTCCCTGTTGACTCTGTTAAGAGCCTTGGTATCACCATCTCCAAGGACCTCTCTATGAGGGCACAAATTAATTTAGTTATATCCACCTGTTTTTATCATTTACGTGGTATCCGCAAAATTAGCAGACTTCTCTCTCACGAGGCTCTTGTACAGGCCATCTTGAGACTCGTGATCTCACGCATTGATTATGCTAATGCCCTATATGTGGGCATTCCTTCATATCAATCTAAACGCCTCCAGCTTATTCAGAACCAGGCTGCCAGGCTGGTCTATGGTCTGCGAAAATCTACCCACACTAAGCCTCTTTTAAAGAATCTTCACTGGCTACCAGTTGCTCAGCGTAGCCTTTTCAAACTCGGCTGCCTGATTCACAAAACTCTCTCCTCTCAGGGACCTCTTTTTATCTCTTCTCTTTTGCACTGCTACGCTACCCAGCGCGATCTTCGCTCTTCCAGTCACAATCTTTTCACTCCTGGTCTCTTCAAGCGTAAAAAACACGGCGGTTTGCGATTTTCCACTCAGGCTCCTCTTTTCTGGAACTCCCTTCCCCCTGCACTCCGCCTCATTCCATCCTATGCTCAGTTTAGAAAATCTTTGAAAACTTGGCTCTTTTCATTAGCCTACAACTAGCCCACTCGATCTGTACTGGCCTGCTCTCCCACCCAAGCGCCAAGAAAACGTAGGTGTACGTGCGCTTCATAAGTTTCATTTTTCATTTCATTTCAGGATTTAGGAGCCACCCCCACTTGAGCTGCTCTAAATGTTGCCAACATCGTATCTTTCAATTGATTAAAAAAAAGCTTTTATATCTCTCCCGGAATGCTATCAGGACCTGCGGCTTTCCCCATTGCTAAAGACTTAACTGCACATTCAAGCTCTTGCATAGTAATAGGAGTATCAAGCTGCGCTGCCAAGTCTAGATCGAATTAAAGAAAAGCTCTGTTCTGCAAAAAATCTAATCCATCACCCCCCTCCGCTTTGATGTGAGTACAGCTCAGTATAGAACTGATGAAAAATAGCCAAGATACCTGGTGGGTCCGTTCTTAATGACCCTGCACTATCTTGAAAACCTGAGATACACCTGGCTGCTTCGTTCATGCGCAATTTGCGAGCGAGACATCTCCCAACTGCTTCCCCATATTCATGGCATTGCTTTCGATAGGCCAGATATTTTCTTGCGTTTTCTTGATCCCAGACTACCCTTATTTTAGCCCGTTTCCTGGCTACAACATCCTCTAGATGCTGAATATTCTCCTGATGTATTATGCCTTGGGTCAATTTCTCCTCTGCCTCTTTCAAAGCAGAATAGAGATCTTGCATCTCCCTTTTTTTTTTTTTTTTTAAACAGCCCAAAGCTCGTTACTGCACCCCTAAAACAGGCTTTTAGCATATCCCAAACTATATCTATTCTAGTCAACTGTCTATTATTCACAAGGAATTCCTCCAACCACCTGGAAATCTGTGCTCTAAATTGAGCATTAAGGCATAATTTCCGGTCAAAAGTAAATTTTTTAAACCTTGCCGTCTCTCCCAAGCCAGTCAGTACTAATGAAAGAGGGGCATGGTCTGACGAAATTCTGGGATATACCTGCATTTCTGCCCCAGTCAACATAGCAGAAGATGTAAAGAAATAATCTAATCTCACCATTTTTTTATGAGGGTGGGAATAAAAAGTATATCCTGGGACTGTTGCATGTAGTTTACCCCATACATCTATCAAACCGTGATCCCTTAACAGATTAGCTAAAGACTTAAAAAAACAGGGTTTCTGTCCCTTATATTTTTGAGACCCCAACAATTCTTGATTAGTTAAATTTATATTTATGTCTCCACAAATGATCACCGGAGTCGACCAAGCCGCTAGCTCTAAATTCAAGTCTTCCAAAATTATACAAATGATCACCGGAGTCGACCAAGCCGCTAGCTCTAAATTCAAGTCTTCCAAAATTATAACCTCATCTAAATTAGACCCGTAAATGGTACATAAGGTGAAATAAAAATTGCACTTACCTCCACGAAATTCCGCAATGGCCCAATGACTGAGTTGGTCTACTCAGTTTCGAATACACATATATGTGTTAGATTTAGCTAAGATTGCCACCCCGAACCATCCCTGATTGCTGTGAAGTAACAACTATTGAAAATCCTAAAACACTTAACATATGCCGTTTACTTCCAGGGTAAATGCGTCTCTGGCAGACAAAGTCCGGGTGAATATTACGAAGTTCAGCAGCCATCCTCCTCCTTTTATTAAGATTGTTAAGGCCAGACACATTTACAGAGAAAATTTTCATCCCAATAATAGCCATAAAGTATCAGCATTGAGTACCAACGTGAGGAAAAAAAAAACATTTAGATCCGTCTAGTACATTTTCAGCTATTCCTTCTGTTATACATTTCAACCTTGTTGGAACTGTGAATTTTTCACCTTTTTACCCCTACACCGTGACCCCACCAACCCCTGCTCCCCTCACCCCCCCCCCATAGACCCCCACCCCCTCCCATTAACAAGGCTTTAGGACTTATTGTCCTGCAGATGTCAGCTACAGCAATTCTCTGCCTTTACCTACAAGCTATCTCTATACTCTACACTCTGCCCTCCTAAACAGGTCTCTAAAGAAAAAAAAATTCTCCTCAAGAGGATTAATGAAATTCCAGTTACCAGATTAATAGAGAGAGGCAAGATGGCGTCCACATGAGTGGACGTGTAAGCTGACCGCTCTCTGCCGCTGCCTACAAGTTACTGCTTTTCGTGCCAGAGAAGCGGGGAAGCAATGGTTACCTCAGAGGCTTAAAACAGCACTGAGATCTCACGTTCAAAAGGCAGCGCTTCTATATGATAGTAAAGATTTTTTGATTGAAACTACGCGTAAACGATAGCGGATGTTTGCAGCCTGGCGTTTCTTCGCAGTAGGAGTCCAGCAGTATCGGCAGAGAGGCTGGGTGGTTCCTCTGGCTAGAGGTTGGATCGCGTACACCTGCGGTGGCTTACCAAAACGCTGTTTCGCATACATGCACAAATGCAGAGGAGAGATTCCGCCTAAGGGTGCGCGTGGAAGACTGAGACTCATGGAAGAGCAAAGTGTGAGCGGCGGTGCAGAGGTGAGCAACTCAATCCCCGACAGCCCACCCAAGGTTGCTAAAAGTACTAAGTGCGATTTGGATAATAAGAAGAAAAATGCGGCAGCAGATAAAAAAAAAAAATCATACCAGCGATTTTTTCTGCTTCCAAAGACAAATCTAAGGGGAAAAAGGGCTCACCTTTGCCAGACAGTGGACTACCTGTAATCTCGCATCTGGGTGCAGTGCGCGACCTGACAATTCCGACTGTTGCTCCCTCGGTGGGGGGCGTGCTGCCTAGCGTACAAGTGAAGTATCCTCAGAATGTATTACTAGAGACTGCGATAACTCCAAATGCAGAAGGAGGCGACCCCACTGTTTCAGCTATGGGGGAAGCGAGTACACTGAATAACACATCAAGCATTATGACCAATGGGCACGTACTTGCTTGTAATCCAGACAACTTAGATCCGCCTATGGAAGAAGCTCAAGGTCAGACACACAAGGTTGAGTCTGGGGATTTGTTTTCATTATCTGAACATTTGACGACTTTATCGTGCGAGGATTTAGTGTCGCAATGTGCGCAGCAAATGAGTTTAACTGGCGGCAGCCCCCACAGTAGTGTCTGCTTAGATGATTCTGCTGATTTTCAGACTAGTCCTCTTACTGTTCGAAAAATGCCTGAAATATCAACAGATAAAGAGGCAGAGAAAGGTTGGAAGCACCAGACTGGTGCTGAGCTGGTAGTGCATAGGGAGGAAGAAATATCCCTTTCGCTGATATACCAGTCAATTATGTCTTTAAGGGAGGAAACAAGGGAGGAGAGCCAAAGAGTTCAGAACTTGTGCCGCAAACTCCAAAACTCTGTCCGCAGGCTCGCAAAATCACAATCTGATTTCGCGTCTTGATTCAACGGGACAGAATCTCGGATATCTATGTCGGAAGCTGAAGCCGCACAACAAAAGGCCAAGAATGACACACTACAGGCTATTAAGGAGGATACACAATGGAAAATAGATCACATAGGAACAATTTGCGAGTTTTACAGATTCCAGAGGGAAAAGAAGGGCAAAACCCTCGCAAGTTTATTGTGGACTTATTTAAAAGTGCATTTCCAGAACTCAATAAATGGGACTGGGATAGGGAGATAGAGAGAGCCCATCGTTTTCCATTCAATAATCAGTCTCGGTCAGAGTGATCTGAAGTTAAACCTAGAATTGCCCTTAACAGTTTCTTGGCTAGAGTGCAGCTATTTAAGTTGGCTCGCCCAAATAAAAAGATAGCTGGCCAGATTTTGATTTTTTTGTTCGACCTGATTTCTGTAGATATACTGTAGAGAATCGCTGGCACCTACGGCAGTTAATTTTTCAATTTCAGGTCAAAGAGGCGCAAGCCTTCTTAATGAATCCAACCAAGCTGAAGGTCATTTTTCATGATCGTACAATTTATTTTACTGCTGAGGGTTCTGCAAAAGAATATTAGAATACCATTAAGGTTTAATAGTATTAATGCTATTTCTGTTAAATGTGGTACACACTTTGATACATAGACTGGTTTTCTTTTTCTTTTTTGTTGTTGATTTATTTATATATTTCTCAGGCTCACTCCCTATTTCTATTTTGATTCTGACATCCTAATGCTGACAGAAACCTTGTTAAATGATAGATCTGCACCAATTCTTGACAAACTAGTGCAACCTAGCTAAGACATCATTAGGCTAGATAGATTTAGTGGACAAGGTGAAGGCATTGCAAGTATACATCGTAACAATCTATCAGTTAGACGACTACAATCTGATTCCTTGTTGTCATGCGAATACCTGTGCATGGAGGTTTCATGTAACAATAGGCAAGCATGCTAATTCCACGCACTCCACCACCCTTCATGAGATAACCTCCCTTTCATAGAAAAAATCATGGAAATCAACTCAACAAATGCAGAGTGTCACCGCATCCAGATCTTCCTCGGAGACTTTAACCTCCACTGGAATGACACTAATGACTCCTCAGTCAATAACCTCAAATCCTTCTTAGTAGACCTCAACCTCATTCAAATATGTGATAACCCTAATCGCATCAAGGGAGGTACCTTAGATCTGGTCATCGGTAAGGTCAACTCTATTCATCTTGTATCTATCGCCCCTTGTGACTGGACGGACCACCATTGCATCTCTTTATTCGTCACTGAATCTGTTAAAGCTAATAAAGTTCAGCTAAAGAAACCCAGACACTGACAAAGAAGTCTCCGAACCATATACTTGAATAATATGACATCCCTCAGTGATAACATCCTGCCCCCTCCTCTGGACACGTCTGATATCTGTGACCTAACACACACCAAGAGAATCGCTTCATGACTAAAATTTTGACTCAGTTGCACCTCTAAAGCTAAAAAGAATGTCCTCCAAAATCTCCAAACCTTGGTACAATGGTAGTCTAAATACAGAAAGAAGAAATCTGACACTAGCGGAACCATTGTGGAGATCCTCTCCCTCCCTTGAACATCTCACTCAGCTGAGATCTTTGAGAAATATCTTTAACAAACGTCTTAGATGTTCTAAAACTAGTTACTTCAAAAACCAACTAGGGCAAGCCAAAAACCGACCAAAATTAATTTTGAACTCATTAAGCTTCAAACAGTCAACCTAACCAACGCTCAATGGAACTCTGTCTGCAGCCTAACTGTGAGGAGTTTGCCGCCTTCTTCCATGAAAGGACAAGAAAGACAGAACTGGAACTACGGTCAGCTTTGGAGAATCTACCGATCACCCGCCATCCCTCCAGGTTTGGAGTGCTACCAGTTGCTCTGGTTCTACCCCCCCCCCCCCCCACCCCCCCAAAAAAAACAATGCTTCAAGGAGCCTATTCACAACTTTGTATGAAAGCACTATTCTCTAAACTCTGGCTGCACTGAACCCATCCACCACTTCAGTGATCTATTGCCATTAAAACTTCTTCAATGAGATCAGATCATCCAAGCTCCCTCTATGGACGAAGATAGTTAATGCCTCTCTACTTCAAGGCACTATTCCGGGTTGCCTTAAGTCAAGGCAGGTCACCCCTCTTCAAAAAAAAACAACAAAAAAAACGACTGTAGATCACACTAGCATTCACAATTTTCGTCCAATTTCCAACATTCATACTCTGGCAAAACCCCTTGAGCTATGTGTCCACACCCTTCTATGCAGCCACATAGAACAAATCTGACTGACTGCTAGACCAATTCCAATAATACTGCTTTCGTCAGGGTCATAGCACGAAATCCGCTCTCACTCAGATTGTTGATGATGTGCTAAGAATTCTGGATCAAAAAATCATTCCTTCTGATCCTACTCGACCTATCGTCAGCTTTTGATACAGTTAAATATGACAGCCTAATCGATCTACTGTAACAGAGAATGGGGCTATCGGGACTGTGCCAACTTGGTTTTCCTCATTTCTACACAATAGAACCCAAAGATTCAAGGTGAATCAGTCTCTGTCTAATCCCTCACTGCTCACTTTGTGGGTGCCACAGGGGTCCACGCTCTCAACCCCTCTCTTCAACCTGTTCATGGAGCCTCCAACACAAATTCTGAAATTGTCCAACATCTATTATCACATGTATGCCGATAACCAACTGTACCCGAAAGTCCCTCAATTCAGTACTTCAGAAAACGCAAAGTTGGCTGATCCTTAATCACCTGAAATGAAACAATCTCTAACCAGAATTCCTCCTAATCGCCCCGTCCAAACAGTCTCCAGACATCAAAGAATGGATGCATCAACTAACATCTCTCAACTGCATTCCAAACATCGATTCCACAAGGTCTTTCAGAATAATGCTAGATAAGCGTCTAAACATGCAGAAGCACATAAGTGCTCTCAACAAAAGGAGAGAACTTCCAATTGAGCATCCTCAGGAAAATAAAAACGTTCCTACCCAACAACGACTTCAAGGCTGTGGTGCAAGCCCTAGTGATCTCTAAACTGCATTATGGAAGTGCAACCCTCTGTGGCCATCCCAGATCGAAGATAGCTCCACTTACTCTCAACTACGCTGCAAGACTCACTACAGGCTCAAAACGTAACAATCACAACACGCCTGAGTTGAAGTCACTAAAGTAACCCCCGTATGAAGCAAGGATACATCTAAAAATGGCACGTATGTCCCACAAAGCTTTACATTTCAACACTTCAATATCCCTTGCACATAAGATGATGTTTTTGTTGTTTTTTCAAAAAATCTTTATTTTCAATCGTTTAGCACCGTACGGTGCTAAACGATTGAAAATAAAGATTTTTTGAAAAAACAAGAAAAACATCATCTCTCTGCAAATCATCAATAATATTGTCATTTGATATCTTTGTGTGGTGCACCTTTGCGGTTGTTTATTTGTATTTGATTCCTTAGGGAATAGGCACAGTAACGGTGGGTGCTAGACAGCCTGCACACAACCCCCTATTGTAAATTGAGGGGAATATATATTAGTTTGGGGAGAAAGAAAGTCAGGTGCTGTTAGTAGGAAGGGTCCATCGTTATGTTGTATTTCTCATCCCTTGCACATAAACCTGAGCTCTCTAGGGGGTTCCAGATCCTTTAGGGGCTCCACTAACTGACTGCTCAAGCCAAAGAAATTCCATAAAAAGAAAACCTACAACCGAACATTCTCGGGTATTGCACAGAGAATTTTAAATTCCCTGCCTCCTGAAATCAGATAAATATTTCCACAGCTTCCACCAAAAGGAAAGTTAAAGCAATACTGTTCTAGAATTTTCTGAGCTAGATCCCCAGCCCCCCAGGCACCCTAGGACTTGCTTGTTTATATTTGTCTATATTTAACTGTTATGATTGTATTTTGACCGGTTGGTTTACCGTTACTAAATCCTGTACCATTGTGACTGCCAATCTGTAAAGATGCTCAGATACCCCCAGGGGTCATGTTTGAGCTACATAAAACTTTTTAAAAAAATTGAAAAATAAATGCAAAGAGTTTAAGAGGAAAATGAGATGAGGAACATTAAAAAAGTAAGCGTCCTCCTCTTGTGGCTGCCCACACTTAGTCAATGGTTCTATCCAGCGGTTGGACCAAACAGAACCTCCCATCTCTACATTCTGGGGTCTGGGTCTGTCGGAAGAGGTCAAAATGACAAACTAGTATGTTCAAATAAGGTTCTGCCTCTTATATGTCCATAGGGCATTGTGGCTCTGCCCCTTGTGTGTGCTGTAGTGTCAATGTCCATTTGCAAGCCTGTCAACATTATTGGATATTTTTGGGAAAAACACAACATTGAAACTCTTAGACGCAGTAAAAGGGTAAGTATCAAAGTGTAAGAGTAAAAAAAAAAGTAATCAATCCCAGAGAAAAGGTGTGATAAGAACACCTCGAGATAACCACCAGAGATTATAAGCGGGCCCTAAAGTGGCACTGCAATATATTAGCACCAAGTAATGTGTTAGAAAATGAATATCAATGTTAATACTACAGAGTCTCTTTCTCACTAAAGAGAGTTTATATAGTACATAGGTAATTCATTCTCACTAAAAAAAAGGTAATAAATGATAGGGTTGCCCTTATGCTGGTGTTCCTAGTGCAAAATGATAAAAGGTAGGAGAGTCCTATGAGCCCATAGCTTGGTACAGAGATCATGGAGTTTTAAACATATATGTAACAAAACATGACACTGGTCGCTAAGGTGAGATCAGGAGTGCAGATGGTGTATAGATTAGTCCATGTGACGGTGTCACACAGGAGTGTACATTATGTATATTAGATGTATAGACACTCTATTATTTATTAAGGGCCAGCCAAGGGATTTCATCGTTCAGACCCATTTTATGTGACTGTAGGCGATAGATCCAGCATTGATCTTTTTCAAATAGGAGCTTTTTAGCCTGTTTGTTGGGATTCTCCAATGTTTCACAGACTACTCATTTTAGTTCCTGTGCCAAGTGATTGAGAGAGCTATAGAGGTTTTAGACCTCACAAGTTCCTTTGATGTTCTCCTATCGGATTCCAGAGTTTCTGTGAGAATCACTTTTGTGCACATGACTTTTCTGATTGTGTCATGAATTTTGAAAATCTTAAGTTTAGTTGAGTGTTTTCTTTGTTTAAATATTTAATTCATACCTGTTGTAGGTACGGAGTACCATTGGTTGAATAGGACGCAAAGCATGCTTCCCAGTTCTCCTGCCACGAAGGGCATGTAGGCAGAATGTGCAGGATTGTTTCTGACTTAGAGTTATCCAGTGGTTTAATTCAGGGTGGAATTGAACCATCTGTTAGAAATATTCTAAAGCTGTAAGGCATCACTTTATGTTTCAAGTGTTTTGAAAATAGTTTGCTTTGGTAGGCCTGCCAATCATTAGTTACATATCTATGAATAGTCATCCATGATGCTAATGTTTGCAAAAGTCATTTTTATCTGGAAGACACAACATGAATTTCAAACTTTTGCACATTGAGTTTTTGGAATATGCTGAAATTTACAGGAAGTTCCCAAAGATCATTGATGAATAAATTGGGTGGTGCTTTTTTTGAAGTAGATTCTCAAAGCATTTTTTTCTCCTGGGTTCACTGTTTCGATCCTAACAAGATGATCAAGTGGTTATTTGTGTTATGCTCTGAATTTTAAGCATGTTTTTATCAATGTTCTTTGTCATATGAGGCTTTGTTTTACCAACGCAAATACCAATGTAATCTGAGTTTGTGATGCATTCTCAGGAGGCGAAAGTGCTGTCTATATGAGTTGCAGATAACTGTATCAAGCAAATCTGCTTCACTTCCCAATAGTGCTTGGCACCCATATGTAATATTCGGGAGATTTTTGGTGCTTATGACTCTTGGAATGTATTCTAATGATAGATCCCAAAATTTCTTAACAAGGGATATAAATACAATCCATAGGGAGCACACCTAATTCTTATAAGCATGTGATGAAATTGCCATGGTTGTCAAATATTACGCATAGCTATTTGCGCTCCGCTTCTTTAGCAATTGGTTTCTTATTCACAGTCCAAAATTTTAATTTTTATTAATGGTTTTCCAAAGATTACTGCTTATCTTTTATTCAGATTTATTTTCTTTTTGTTTATTGTTGTATAATGTGTTTAAGAGCTTAATAGCATTTGTAATCCTATTGATGTTTTACTGACCAAAAGTAAGCCATCAGCGCATAACAGACCCCATAGTTGCTTTCCCCCCATTTTCGGGGGCTGTGTATGTGGTACTCAAGAGGAGTTGGCAGGCCTGCAATATAAAGGTTGAATGAAAGCAGCATCAAAGCAAATCCATGCTTTAATCAATTCACTCAGTGTTTGTCTTTGCTGAAACTGCGCAGCGATCTCTAATCTTGACAAACACTCAAGTGTTTGTATAGAGTAATTGTACTGCTCTTAAAAAGTTGCCAAGGATTTTCTAATGGGTGAGTTTTGAATATAGAGCTGCTCTTAAAATTTGTCGAACGTCAATTTAAAATCCAAGATGCAAGCATACAAGTGGATACCAAAGGCCTTCTCAATGAGCATGGATTCTGATAATAGGTTTGTTTTTGTTCCCATGCCTAAGCCGAATTGGGACTATGTTATGTTCTGCGCCCCAGGCTTCTAGGTTGTGTAATAGCAGGTCAACACAGTTCTTACCTTCATCATCCAGCAGGGCGATCAGTCGGTAGTTCCCAGGTAAGTTCCCATGTAAGATCCCCTTCGGAAGTCTAGGGTTTCCTCAGTTCATAAGCCATAATTATATAGACGATGGTTGAGCTATTAATACTAGATATAGCCAGCTCCAATCTTTTCTTTCTATGCCATATTTCATGATGCAGCGTCTGACTGATCTTTGATTATACTGTATCATTAGGTTCAGTATTGTGTTGTTATTTGGTTTTCCGCACCAATGGCATTTTCTAGTAATGATGTTGCGCTTATTGTTGCTGCTTTTGAACAGGGTCCTAGTTACCAGGTTTTCTTGGTACATTTTGTGACTGATTCAGCAAAAGGGTTTCTGGGTATCCCATCTCTTAGTATTTGGATACCTTGATTCCCAATTTATTGAAAATGTGTTTTCTTGCATATACATTCTTGCAATGTACTCCGAGAGCGACATAACAAAGCTTGATTAATTAGTTTGCAATCATTGTGGTGGTTGGCATGCGACGGCGATAATATGCATTTTGTTCAAGAGTGTTAAATCGTTGTGTGCTTTTAATAATAAAACAATTTTTTCTCAATTGAGGATGTCCTGTCTTCCCTTAGAATAATATTATGGTTAAAGAAAAAAAGAATGATATGCTTATTTCATCTTTACTACCCACTGCATTTAAAATTACAAGGTTTAGTCCTCTGGATCACGTTGTTGAGTTTCCTGGTGGTCCTGCTTCAAAGTTATCTCAGGTGTTTTATTAGCCTATTACATAGCTATTACGTCAATTTCACCAAAGGGTCTGCTTTGTTAAGACAATACTTAATAAGCTTTCACTTGCATTTCGGGCCCATTTTCAACCTCCAGATGAGTGGTCTCAATCACATGCTAATTTGTTTCTTTCTGTTTTCACAGTATGTTTTTCTCAAATATGAGAAAAGATTTTATGAGCATAGCAGTATTTTCAGGACCTTTAGACTGATATTTTTATTATTTGTTTTTCGTAGTCTTTTCAGCACTCTTTATATGCATTTAAACAAATCTTTTCTATTTTCTGCAATGTTCTGTGGTGGCAAGATTATTGATACTGGGGATTTTATGACAGGTGTCTCGCCTGCGTTTGATGGCCTGTGAAGTTGGACCTTATGATTTACTGGATCCGTATGCATAATTGTTTTTCTCTTGATTAGCTCAAGACAAAGGCTCCCTTTGTCCTGGTCATGACTGTTGTTTAACAGGGCTTGATTTTCGTTTGTCCATTAACTCATCCGGACGACTTATATCCACTGAAATGCTTCCCTGTTTTAAGTTAGGGCTAGGAATAAACTCTACTATTGGAACTTTTTGGAAAAAGTTAACTAGTGATGCTGTGGTCTCATTATTTGTGCTTTGATTAATTTTTTCCTCCATGTTTTGCAGAAGTGATTTGTGGTTTAGTGGATTTGCCAAGGCTACAACATTGCCTGTATCGTCTGTGCTTTATTAACGTTATCTGCAAGAGTTCTTGTCCAGCTTGACTTCATTGAAATTTTCCATAATTGCTTGCTGCCATTCATTATTAATTCTAGCCCTAGCGAACGCAGAGCATGCGCTGCTTCGCTTGGCGAGACTATTGTTGTGGCTTTAGTGAGCGAAGGGAGACAAACAATCTGCGCGCATGGACAGGCGATGTGACGCGCACATGGCGTCTCCTCTGGCTCACACGCTCCCACCGCGCGCTTGACATGTGCGTGCCCAGACAAGCATTTCACATTTGACGTGGCAACCGGCTCTCAGCTACTAGACTTCATTTTAACTGAGCACTTCCCACAAGTGTCTGTGTTTATTGTGACCACATTTTAGAAGTCTGAATACGCTGCAGTGATACTATTCACACCTCACCTGCCCCATATTATGTGCAGCTGATACCGAACAACTACCTTTGCTGCTGCACGTTATGAAAGATGCTTTTCCTCAACTCCACAGGGGTAGTTTGCTAATTCATCTGAACAAAGGTAGGCGCCGGGCCCACTGTTTACTTTTCAACACTGCCTGACCCTCGCTGAATAAGCACAATTCTTCAGGATCTGTTGCCTGGCAGTTGCATAGGAGCCGCCCTAAAAGAAGTGCTTGTGAAGCTCGGCGTTCATGAAGTGGGTGCCGTGCTAATTAAGCCCATAACTACAGTGACGTAAACTACACGTAATGTGTATGATTGACAGTGCCATAACCGCCACATAAAGAACTGGGATGCAAGAATCTTCCCAGTGTTGTAATATTTGTACGGCGCCCCATAATAACCATGACCAGGACACGAAGCATGATGGAGTCAGATCTGCCACTGGGTGAGGGCAGGATGAATGCATGCCCAGTCTTCGGATCCGTGGTAGGCGCCCTGGGATGGTGCAAGCAAGAGTGTGAAAGGGCCGGGGTATCGTGCATGTGTTTGTATGTTGTGTAACCCTTGTCACCTGTTCTGTTTTCTACTCCACCCACTCACCCCTCGCATCTCTTCATTGTATTCCACAGCTCCAACTCACACAGGATAACAATCTGGAAAGCACAGACTGGTACAGTGCTACATGACAAGAGTGGCTTGAGAATGGAGCGCCCCGCAATTGAGCAGATCAATAGCAAGCGCTACAGCGATGGGCCTAGTAACCCCAGCGTAAGGCTGCTCCGCTGTGAATTGGTTTAGAGGTCATTCGACGGTCATGGGCTAGGGGCAAACATGTTTCTATCACAAGCAGTATTACTACTTATGATTGCCTAAACTTAGTAAGGGCTCTCAGCGTTTGGGCAGCCTGGTGTTACGGCATGCTTCCCCTTATTATCGGGGTAACCGAATCACTTAGTGTCTTAGCTGAGGAAACACTCAAATCTCTTCCGGGAGGTCTCCATTACTATGCACATCATATTCCTAAACGATCATTCATCTGGCGCTTTTGCTCTACTTTGCTTTTCAGACCTCCATCCACAGCTCTTGGGCACAAGAGGCACTGTGTTTTCTGAGAGGACAGAGGAGCAAAGGCTGGGGTGGATGGATGGACAGAGACTGGGGTGGATGGATGGACAGAGACTGGGGTGGATGGAGGGACAGAGGCTGGGGTGGATGGTAAAGCTTGCTTCCATCGCGCATGCGAGTGCACAGCACTGATGGCTACTGTGGGCATTGAATGGGGATAATCCAGCCTCTCCACTCCAGGTATGTCTGTGTAATAGGTGATTTACAGTGCTCGCATTTGCAAGAGTTTAGGCTCTTGGCATTGTAAGAAAACAAGTTACTTACCTGTAACTTTGGTTCCCCAGTATTGTAAACTTTCATAGATTCTCATGCTTTGCATCATTCTTCGTCGTCGGAATGGGAGCCTCTGTAAATGGAAAATACCTTAGTAGTAAGCACAAAGTGAAAAAATAGGCCTAGGCCTCATTTTGTAGCTTATCCACCTCTTTTTGTAAAATAGACCAAGTTCTTGCAGTAGCCAATCAGAGCAGCCTCACCCCATAGAACCTTCCTGAGAGAGCCTCAGAGCCTCAGATTTTCGTAGCCGTTGTGAACAGCAACATCATAAGACAATAAGGCTGAGCTTTCCCAGGGGAGGAGTTTGGGAGCATGGGAATCTATGAAAGTTACCAATACTGGGGAACCAAAGTTACAGGTAAATAACTTGTTTTCTTGCCCCAGTATTGGAACTTTCAAAGATTCCCATGCTTTGTATCAGAATAGTTAGCAGTAAAGAGAAAAACATATTTTGTAATATGTGCACCTGAAAATGTCATACATAGTTCTGATAAGAAAACCAGATACACATAAGCATCACAAAGCAAAATAATAACAAGTAATACAAAATATGCAAACAGGAAGGCAGGATAGTAAGGAAAGCTCACCGACTTATTGGAAAAGGTTCCTCAAAACTGCCTGGCCCACTGCCGCATCCTCTTTCACAGAAGAATCCAAGCAGTAGTGGCGAGTGAAGGTGTGGACACTGCTCCATGTCGCCGCTCTACATATGTCCTTGATCGGGACACCTGAGAATAGAGCCACCGATGAAGCCATTGATCTCGTAGAATGAGCACAAACTGCTCGTTGAAGTGGTTTCCCCGCTGCTTGATGGCAAAAGTATATTGCACTGGATATCCAGCGGGAAATGCAGGGTTTAGAAACTGGACACCCCTTTCGAGGAGCGCTGAATGAAAAAAAAAGCTGGGAAGATTTTCTGAATAGTTTTGTTCGCTCCAAGTAGAACTTAGGACATCTGTGAATGTCCAAAGAGTGCAAAGCCCTTTCAGCTGGCGTGGAGGGCCGCGGGAAGAAGGATTTTAAGACCACGGGCTCATTCAGATGAAATTCTGAGGGTACCTTCGGAATAAATTTAGGATTGGTCCTTAGGATGAGAACATCATTTTTGAATTGTAGAAAAGGTTCCTCAATTGTGAAAGCCTTGAGCTCACTAACTCTTCTAGCCGAAGTCAGGGCCAAGAGAAGAGCCAGTTTCCATGAGAGAAACTTAAGGTCGGCCCTATGAATAGGTTCAAATGGGGCCTTCATTAGATGTGACAGGACCAAATTAAGATGCCAGGCTGGTGGTGGAGGCCGGACTGGCGGAAAAACCCTGAATAAACCCTTCAGGAATTGTTTAATGATCCTTGCAGACCAAAGGGAAGGACCCGATGATGAACATCTAAATCTAGAAATGGCCGCTAGATGTACCTTGACAGAATAAGGAGCCAATCCAGATTTCGCAAGAGAAAGGATGTAAGGCAAGAGTTGGTGCGGTGCAGAAGTATATGGATGTAGGTTTTCCCTACGACACCAAAGGCAGAATCTTTTCCACTTAGCCCGATAGGTCTTGTTCGTACTAGGCGCTCGGGCCTGGGCCAAAATGTCTTTATATTCTCCTGAAAGATTTAAACCCTTGAACTCTCTGAACTCAGGAGCCACGCTGTCAATCGTAGGGACTTCAGGTCTGGATGCAGAACCTGCCCGTGAGCCATTGTCAACAGTGACGGAACAGAACGCAGGAGAATTGGTTGATCTTGGGAGAGGAGAAGAAGTTCTGTGTACCAAAACTGCCTGGGCCATGCTGGTGCGATCAGAATCATCCTGCACGGTTCCGCCTTGAGCTTGCGGATCAGTCTCGGGATCTGCGGAATGGGAGGAAAGGCGTAAACAAATGCGCCGTACCAGGCAATCAAAAGCGCATTCCCCAAGGATTCCCGATGGTGAACCCGGCTTGCGTAGAACTGGCATTTGGCGTTCTGGGGAGTTGCAAACAGATCGATGGTTGGGGTCCCCCAACGTGCAAACAGTTCCTCTAGAATGGTCTGATCCAGTTCCCATTCATGGCTGATAGTCTTTTGGCGACTCAAAGCGTCCGCTGTGGCATTGAGTGTTCCCGCCAGATGTTCTGCTGAAAGGGTGATGTTGTGTTGGATCACCCAATTCCAAAGCCTCTGTGCTTCCTTCGAAAGGGTGCAAGATCTCGTTCCGCCTTGCTTGTTTATGTAGAGCATGACTGTGGTGTTGTCTGTACGAACTAGCACTGAACGGTTGCGGATCCTTGGAAGGAAAGCCTGTAAGGCTAGACGAAAGGCCATAAGTTCCAGTAGATTGATGTGGAACTTGACTTGGACTGGGCTCCAATGACCACTGACCTTTAGTTCTTGGAGGACCGCTCCCCATCCTTCCATGGAAGCATCTGTCGTCAATACCATAGGAGATGGTGGAAGTTGGAATGGTAAACCTATGGAAAGATTGTCTTTTAGCAACCACCAGCTGCTTGCCTTCCTCATTTCTGGAGTGATGACAATCCTGTCGTCGGAGGAGCCCGTCACCTGACGCCATTGCTTGTCCAACTGTTCCTGCAGTGGACGCATTCGCAGCCTGCAGTGTGGTACCAATGGTATGCAGAATGAAATCGATCCGATAAGCGATTTGTATTTGCGAACTGACAGAAACTTCCGTGTCTGTATAAGGCGAGCCGAAAGAATTAGCTTGGACTGGTGCTCTTCCGAAGGAAAAGCCCGGCAGCACTCCGTGTTTAGGATCGCGCCCGAAAACTTTGCTGTTTTGGAGGGGCGTAAAATCGATTTTTCTCTGTTGAGCCGAAGGCCCAGTTGCTCGAACAGCTGTCTGCAGCTCATGACTGCCCAGGACGCCTCTAGGAACGAAGGAGCCTTTAGCAGCCAATCGTCCAGATATGGGAAGACTTCGAAAGACTGCTTTCTGAGAAAGGCTGCCACCGGAGCCAGTACTTTTGTAAAGATCCGCGGAGCGGACCGGAAACCAAAAGGCAGTACTTTGAATTGAAAATGGCTCTTGCCTACTGTAAATCGAAGATATTGCCTGTGAGCTGGATGAATGGGTACATGGAAGTAAGCGTCTTCCAAACCTAGGGTCGCCATGTAGTCCCCTGGATTGAGAAGGCGGATGATGTCCTGAAGAGTGATCATCCTGAAGGACAACTTGATGAGATAAGTGTTGAGCTGCCGTAGATCTAAGATCGGACGCCACTTGTCCTTCGTCTTCTGAACCAGGAAGAACCTGGAATAGAACCCTTTTCCCCTTTTGGGAGAGAGGTACAGGTTCTATTGCCCCCTTGGTGAAGAGTTGGTGGGCCTCGAGATGAAGGAGTTCAGATGTTTGGGTGTAAAGGCGTCTGGAGCTCTCGTTGGAGGAAGATCTTGGAACTCCAACGTGTGTCCTTTCTTGATGATGTTTAGGACCCACTGGTCTGTTATGACCATCCAGTTGTTGAGGCAATGGGCAATCCTGCCCCCCACTGGTGTTAATGAGGGCACAGGAACAGTAGAAAGAGCCACCTGGCCGCTATTGTCTCTTGGTATTGTCCCTCCTCTGCTGCCCTTGTCGTCCTCTCGGCGGCTGGCGAGAGAAAGAACCCCTCTGAGAATACTGGGGTTTGTATGTTTGGCCAGGTTGTGAGCTGGAAGAGTAGCGGTGCTGATTGCCGCCTCTATAGGAGGAGAATCCTCTTCCTCTTGCTCCTCTGAAGGGCACTTTGCGATATTGTAAAGTTCCTAAGGACTTGGCCGTATCCATGTCTTTCTTTATGCCCTGTAGGGCGTCATCCACGTGTTTGCCAAATAACATCTCTCCTTCGTATGGCAGATCTAGAATTTTATTTTGTACCTCCTGTCTGAACCACGTGGCTCTCAACCATCCCTGGCGTCTCAGAACCGCCGAGCCGGCTAGCGCTCAAAATGCCGTGGTTGCTATATCCATAGCGCAGTCGATTACCTCCGAAGAGGCTCGCTCTCCCTCTAGTAAGATCTTTTTTACCTCGTCCTTAGATGTATCCTGAAGTTCTTCCACGAACGGAGAGAGGTCACACCACATCTGGCGATCGTATCTCCCCAGAATCGCCAAAGCATTAGCCGCCCTAACGAGGAGGCTGGCCATTGCGGAAAATCTTTTCCCAACATTGTCCAAACGCCTGCCCTCTTTATCCGGAGGCGGCGTGGATGGGTTTTTAGATTTACTCTGTGCGGCCTGGGAAATGACCGAGTCCGGTTTTGGCTGACCTAGTAGACATGCCGGGCTTCCATCTGGCGCCTTATATTTTTTCTCCAGTCTGGGGAGCACCGGGAGGACTGTGGCCGGATTCTGCATAGCCTTTAGGCCTTCAGACCAAACATGTTCAATGATGGGGATTGAACGTACGGATTTCCAGAATGGTTCTTTGAAATCGTACAAAAAACATTCGGACTGAACTGTGGTAACCGGAAGACCAAATCTCTTGGAAGCTCGTTCCATCAAGTTGTGAAAGCCTCCGACATCTGCTGGAGGAGAGATTGCGTTATCAGGCCCTGTGACGTCTGGATCTCGAGGGTCATCCCGATTCCAGTCTACATTCTGGTCTTGGTCAGGGTCCACTTGTTGATCCACATCTGATGATGCATTATCATCCGTATCGTCCTGAATGGGCACTACCTCCTGTGGATGCTCTACGGGTTCAGTGCCACGCCCTCGTGAAGGCATAGAGTGTCCTTCCAAAGGCTGTGATAACTGAGGCGGAGGTGTAGGAGGGCGCACCTGTTGAACCTCTTGAGGAGTAGGAAATCGCCTCAGATAGTCCTGCAACATTAGCTGTAGATCCGAGATGAGAGTGGATGGCATCGCCACCATCTCCTGCCGAGATTGACGTGAAGGTTTTTGCAAAGGAACTTGCATGCTTGGCATCTCCTGTTCATAATAATCTTGTGGAACATATTGCTGTTGTTCCATTTCCCCTTCCTCAGAACTGATGTCCTGAATTTTTACTTGTAAGTCAGAAGGGCTATAAGCTTGGCCAAAATCGCTATAAGCCTCCTCTTCAGAATCCTCATCCAGCAATAGGTTAGGAGGAAACTTCTGGACTTGCCGTGGAGATGTCATTTCCGGTGTTATTTGCCTCCTTCTGCGTGAAAAAACAATTTTTTCAGTCGTCGACGGAGTTGTCGTCGACGGTAGTGCCTTCATAGACTGTTTCGTCTACGGAGGCGCCAACGAAGAAACTGCGCTCGTCGTCGAGGAGTGCGTCGTCGACGGGGTGAAGGTCATCGTCGACGATGGTAGGATCGTCGACGGGACCGTCGACGAACTCGTCGTCAGCAGCAAGGTCACAGGTGTCGTCGACATGGTCGTCATCGACGTCGTCCTCGTAGCCGTCGAAGCGACTCTCGACGTCGTCGAAGTGGAGAAAGTAATTTTCGGCGATAACGAACAGGCATTAGGCGTCTTAAACATAGTCGACGGCGCAGGTGCCGTCGTCGCAGCCGTCGTCGACGAGCCTGTCTTTTTTAATAGAAATCGTCGGCGTACCTGTGGTTTTCACCGTCGACGAACGCTGTTTCTTGTCTGAAACGACTTCCTGAGTCGTAGTAGAAGGCTTTTTCACCTCTCTATCCCTGTCAGAGGGTGGTGAAGTAACAGGGACAACCTTCTCCGCCTTTTTTGAGGGTTGCGACTCCTCAAGCTTTCCCTGCCTCTCCTTTTCACCGTGGTGAGGAGATTTTTGATAAGCAGGCCTATCAGACCTATCAGAGGTCCCTGGCAAGGCCTTGACAAGGGGCTCGTCAGAAGTAGAAGGGGGAGACCTACCCCTCTTTTTCGACCTTTTTGATGACACCATCGACGAGGAGCCCTCACTGTCAGAAGACAAAAGTTCTTTGCGGTCTTTCATTTTCTGTAGCCAAGTGAGGAGACGTCCCTCTCTGTCCCTCAAGGTCTTGGTGGAGAAGGTTCTGCAAATCTTGCAGTCCGTGGCTTTATGATCCGGATATAAGCAGTATATGCAGTCTTCATGCTTGTCCTCTACAAACAATCTCTTTTTTGAGCAAGTAGCACAGGCTCTGAAAAGTGCTTTCTTCTCCTTGTCAGACATGATGAAAAATAGACACAAGTTAAAGAAAATATACTAAGAATTGAAGAAAAATAAGCAGAGCTCAATGGAGACTCCCTTGCACAACGTGCAGTAGAAAATCTGAGGCTCTGAGGCTTTCTCAGGAAGGTTCTATGGGGTGAGGCTGCTCTGATTGGCTACTGCAAGAATGTGGTCTCCTTTACAAAAAGAGGTGGATAAGCTACAAAATGAGATGAGGCCTAGGCTTATTTTTTCACTTTGTGCTTACTACTAAGCTATTTTCTATTTACCGAGGCTCCCATTCCGACGACGGGGAATGATACAAAGCATGGGAATCTATGAAAGTTCCAATACTGGGGCAAATCATAATGCCTTTTATTTATGTTTTAAAAAAGAAAACAAATTAAAAGACATTGTCATTTACAATGCCAATAGCTCAAAGTCACGTAAATGCGAGACCTATTGCATTGCAGATGCTTGTTGTAGTTACGAAGATATTAAAGCTGTTTTACTGTTCCTGTCTTTATATGGTCCGTGTGGTTTCATTTTCTGACGTAGGATTTAAATTGCATTTTGTCAATATTTTGGTACTTCACACACTCGCATTTATTTGCCTCCTCAAGAGAATTGTGATATTTCTCATAACTGGCTAAATGATGAGGTAAGACCTTGTTACAGTCTTTTATTAGTCAATTTTGAATTTTCTCAATCTTGGCACCTCTTTCCACTTTTGTTTCCCTGGATGCATGTCTCAAATTTAAAATTAAAGTTTAAAATTAAGGGACTTTGCGTCAGGGGTGATTACCCTTGTGTTTCCACTCGGTGTTATGGTACATCTAGCTCTCCTCTTTTATTCTCCTTCTGTAAAAAGTTTGACTGCAGCACCCACTCTTTTTTTCTTCCACATTATTTAGCGCAGCAAGCCATAGCCCTGATTGACTTCTTCACCGATGGTGGCCTATCTCAGCCCACATGTACTTAAGCGTGCCTACCAACAACCCATCACCAACAATCCAGCGGAGGGGAAGTGCATGGCTCTCAAGAGACTAAAGCTCAAGGAACAATGGGGAGCTAACGAGAAAGCACTGCAGGCGCCATAGATTCAAGGATAAGGGTTGCGGAAGGAGCACAAACACTGCTGCCGCTTACGCAGTGGCAAGGAAGCTGTAGCCCTAGGGTAGGAATAAGCCCTGGGGTAGGATGAAGCCAGACAACCGAGCCAACAACATCGATATAACAAGCTCATAATGTGCAGGGGCACCAAACAAATGGCTGCCCCTCCCTTCCAGCCATGCTGCTGTGCTGCCCAGACTGGTTTGGCATCTATCCCAACTTATATCCTCCAGTGGGCTGGAGCCACCTGGCCCTCTCCAAGAATGGCTACTATTCACAAAGCCTACATAGACTGTGCAGCCTCCTCATGCACTGGCTGAAAATCTGCTACAGATCTAGCTCGGAAGGACGGATGTTGGACACCCCTATTATAAAATAAGGTGAGACACAGATGATCTGCAGGCATGAATGAGACCTACTGGATGAAATCACTCTTATAAGAAAATATTCAATGCAGTGTACTTGACCACTGAACATGGCCTGCAAAGACAGAAGTCACTTCAGTGAGCACTCACAACAGTGCAGTGCCAAAGGGCTAAGCTTCTAATCTGAAATGCTGTGCGTCAACTATGCACAGAAGGCAGCGCTTTCCAGGCACATGAAAAGTGTCCTTGACATAGAGACATCATTTAACTCCAGTGTCTGAAACATCTGTATTGACCATTCCGAATTACCTCTTCCTGAGAAGCTGGTTCTGGAAATATCTTCATTAAGAACCAGGAAAAACAACATTTTCCATGCACCTTGTGCATCATTCTCCACATCACATTTTCTTAACAAAGCCCAAAATTGCTGCTTTTGACTCTCCAAGGATTTGCGTGCTCATTTTTTTTGGACATGTCTTAGCACAATAATGTAGCAGGTTGAAAGTTTCTCTAAACAGGGAGATTTTAGAGCCCTCCAAACAAATGTGGTATGAGAAAACAGAATAGAGGGACTGAGGAAGAATTTAAGGAAAACACGGGTACGTAATGTCTACAACCAGTAGGGACAACTTGTCCCAGATTATTTTATCTGCCTGTTTTTTTGTTTTTAAATCAGAAAGGGGATATAGAGTGTTTACATTTGAAACTTTTTTCAGGCAAGAGTGCTTAACTCCGTACTGTTCACAGTAATGTCTATAATTAACAACTTTTCTTGTGAACAAGCTCCCCAAGTATATGCCCAGTCCTTCCCTCTATTTTTCCACTTATACGTTGTTGAGTGTTTTCATGTACAGGAAGCAGCCAGAAGTGGGAAAGCATTAATTATAGTGACCATGCTGCTTCAAACAACCACCCTGTGGGATTTGTACATGATCAGAAATAATTTTTAAAAGCATCTCAGAATCTGGCTTTGAACAAAAAACATTGAATGTAGCTCACAAATAATTCTAGTTTCATCAGGGCACAAAAGCATTTTATGGATGTACACCGCTATATAAAAAAACAAACCAAACACACCAAATGTTGCATCAAGTGTCATTTGGAAGATGGAGAAGGAGTGTTCCGATCCAGAATGTGTGGGGCGTGGAGTGATATTCCCATGTCAACTTCCTCGCAGCTTTTCTTCACCCTCCTTCACTTGTCAAAGCCAGTTAAAACCCATCCTTGAGAGTTCTATTCCACCGCTGAATAAAACTATTGCTTTGAGGATAGTAAATAGATGACCGGATATGCATCTCTTTGGAGACACATTGTACACCATTACTTCATTAAAAAAAAATCACACTAGTAGGGACCTGCTCCATGAACTTCACCATAGGCCATTGAGATAAATAATCTACCATCACAATGGCGCATTTGTGACACAAACCAAACACGTTCACTGGGCTTGTGATAACAAATTTCTTCCATAGACTATCAAATTTGTCCAAAACAACAGGGGGATATTTCAAAGTTTTCGGAGACCTGAGACTTGTTGCTCCAAACACAAGGCAGAAATTCCCTAATATAATGCTTTAAGTCAGGGTCCTCTTTCATCAATCCAATGCCCAAGACACTCAACTCCATTTACTCTTATCTTACACTTTTCCATTTCTACTGTCAACCCACTCTATTGCAAAATCTCCAACACTGTCTTCAAGGAATGATCATGCTCAACAACGTCTGCCCCGAACACCAGAAAATCATTTAGAAATTATGTATCATGGGCAAAACAATTATCTGAAAGAAACAGGTTAGTATTAGATTCCTTACCTTAGAATATCCCGGGAGTCAGACTGGATCCGAAAACTTTTGCGTAGCAGTACCCTTGCGCGTCGGTAGGCGTCGTCTGCAGCTCCGCGTCCGTCGTCGGTGCCGGGATGATGTCGCAGGAGTACTTAGACGCCGCCCTCACACGCTGACGTCAGTTATTTTTTCCGCGCCAGCAAGCGCCGATCTGGAAAAAGTGGTACCCTTAGTCATTTTTTGACTAAACTTTTTCGATCATTTTTTATCACTTTTCGAAGTCGAACGACTCAGACGGTGCCGGTAGGGATGCTCGGATTAAAACCCTGTGTCGACTGCAGCAGACTGATGTCGGTTACCGACCCCCATTGCCGGTGTCTTCATTGCCTGGAGCCCGACCATGATGACAAGTCGTGCCCCGATTGCCGGGCCTTGACGTCGAAGGTTAGGCGGGAGCGCCTCTAGCTCCGGCAGTCGGCCCCGTGCCGCTCGAGGTCCGGAAGGAGGTCGAGGGACCGGTCGCGGAGCCGGAGTCATCATGGCTCTGAGGATCGACACCACTCCTCGAGCTCAAAATCCTCAGGTAAGAGGCACAAGAAGTTGAAAAAGCGACATCGCTCTTCCGACTCCCCCAGACGCTCGCGCAACGCGGCCGGGGGTTCAGGTACACCGCCCACGCGGCTCAGCCGGAGCCGCGGGCGTCGCGGCCTGCTCCATACCCGCCGGTCCCTGGGCAAAACGCGTACGCCGGAGATCGACGCCTTCCTCACGGCCATGAGGTCGCTCACTCCTCCGTCGGGTTCCGCAGCGCCTTCGGGCCAAGCGGCCCGACTGGGAGCCCAAGCGGGCCGGGTGCTTCGGCCCCGGTGCCGTCGGCGACTTTGGTTCCGATGCCGCAGGGCCCCGCCGGATCCGGTTCCAGATCCAGGTCGTCGCCGGTCGACGTTACGACCTTGCCGGCGTCGGCACCCAAGGTGTCGCCCCCAGCGCCGTCCCAGGATGACGTCGTCCCCAGTCCTCCCCTCGATCCGGGTCTGGCGCCGGAGCAGCGCCGCAGCTCTCGACGCCGATGGGAGACTTCTACTTCTATGACCCGGCCCCATCATTTGACCCTGAGTACCAGGAGATGGGTTGCGAGGCGGATTGGGAGGGGTCTGAGGACCCTCTGGCACGTGAGTGCCAGCCTTATCAGGACTGGGCAGGTGAGCTAGGGGGTGCCAGTGGTTTGGACATTTTGCCAGACACTGGTTTTGTCTCCCCTCCTACCGTGGCTTCGGAGGAGGGGGCTACCTATAGTGTGGTGTTGACGCGGGCAGCCATGGCCTTATCCCTTGAACTCCCCATCGCGGCCGTGAGGACTAACCTCCTCACTGAGGTCCTTAAACCGCAAGCAAGCTCTTCGGAGCCTCTGTTGCCGTTTAATGAGGCCTTGTCTGACGTTCTTTTGGGCACCTGGTCCAGACCTGCTACAGGTCCACCTGTAGATAGGAATGTGGCCAGACGCCACCGCCCGGCTCCGGGCGACCCTTGCTTCCTGTCCACCCACCCCACTCCCGAGAGCCTGGTCATGCAGGCCTCTACCTCCCAGACCGCATTCCTGACGGCTCCCCTCGATCGGGAATCCAAGAGGTACAAACAGTACGGAAAGAAGATGTTCTCCACACTGAGTTTGGAGTTGCAGTCAGTTAACACCGCGTGCCTCTTGGGCCGTTATACCCACTCTCTGTGGGACACGGTCACGGACGTGCTGCCACATTATCCGGAGGAGGCCCGGACTAAACTCGCCCAAGCCCTTATGGAGGGTCGAGATGCGGCACGGTACTCCATCCGATGTGGGCTGGATACAACGGACTCACTAGGCAGAGCGATGGCAACAACGGTGGCGATTCGTCACCACGCCTGGCTGAGGTTCTGCCAACTTTTCGGCTGATGTTCAAAACCCCCTTATGGACATGCCGTTTGATGGCCGTCGCCTCTTTGGCGACAAGGCAGACAGTGCGCTTGAGCGCTTTAAGGACTCCAGGGCTAGGGCCAGGTCCTTGGGCCTGTCGGCCCGCGCCAGCAGTCTGCTGCCTTTCGCTCCTTTCGTGGCCAAGGAAGGGGCGCCCCCACACGTCCAGCCAGCCACGGGCCGCAGACTAACATCCAACGCGGTGGCGGATGTGGTAACCGCCGTGACGGTGCCCAGGTACGATGTCGAGGCCAGTCCACATCCACCCCCGCAGCATCCGCCTCAAAGCCCTCCTAGTCCAAGCTTTCAGGCCCACACGACCCCAGTGGGGGGCAGGGTTCACCATCACTTCCTTCACTAGTGCACCATCACTTCGGACAGGTGGGTGCTGCAAATCGTCCGAAGGGGCTACTCCCTCCCCTTCGAGGTGACCCCTCCAGCCATGCCACCGCAGTACCACCGCGTGTCGGGGGTTCACTTGGATCTTCTGCGAGAGGAAGTTACGGCCCTCTTGGCCAAGGGCTCCATCAAGCGCGTTCCTGGGCCAGAAGTAGGGTGTGGTTAATATTCCCACTACTTTCTGGTTCCCAAGAAGGGCAAAGTGGGCCTACTCCCTATCTTGGACCTGCGGAACGTCAACGGCTTCCTCCAGAAGGAGAAGTTCAAGATGCTGACTTTGGCTCATGTCTTAGCTGCCCTAGACCCAGGCACTGGATGGTAGCGTTGAACTTGCAGGACGCCTATTTCCACATCCCCGTCCTGCCGACCCACCGGCGCTACCTGCGGTTCACGGTAGGCCACAAGCACTTTCATTTTACCGTGCTCCCTTTCGGCCTTACCAGCACCCCACGGGTGTTCACGAAAGTGATGGCGGTGGTCGCAGCTCATCTGCGCATATTAGGGGTTTCAGTCTTCCCCTACCTCGACGACTGGTTGTTAAAGGCGGGCTCGCCCCAGACAGTCGTCAGCCACCTCCAGACTACGGCCGACCTCCTGCACCTGCTGGGGTTCTCCATCAATGTGCCGAAGTCACACCTGTGCCCCTCTCAGAAGGCTCCTCTTCATCGGAGCAGTTCTCGACTCGGCCCAGTTTCAGGTTTATCCTCCTGAACAGCGGGTTCGGGATATTCAGGCTCTGATTTCGATCTTTCAGCCGTTATCCAGAGTCTGGGTCAGGTTGACGCTGCGGCTTCTGGGGCTGATGGCCTCCTGCATCCTTCTGGTGCATCACACCAGGTTGCGGATGCGGGTTCAGCAGTGGGACCTGAAGTTTCAGTGGGCCCAGAATCAGGGCACTTTGTCCAACTATGTCTTGATCTCAGAGGGCACTGCAAGACAGTTGCAGTGGTGGCTCACGGACCGTGATTGGGTCAGCGGCAGATCCCTCTCCCCACCCCAACCGGAGCACATAGTTGTGACGGACACGTCCCTCCAAGGCTGGGGGGGCCACATGGTAGAGGCGGAGATCAGAGGTCTGATCTCCGGCGGAGTCCCGGCTCCACATCAACCTTCTGGAGCTGCGGGCGATCCGGCTTGCACTGAAGGCATTCCTCCCCTCAGTCGGGGGAGTGTAGTGCAGGTGTTCACGGACAACACCACTGCCATGTGGTACTGCAACAAACAGGGCGGGGTGGGGTCATGGACCCTATGCCAGGAGGCTCTGCGCCTCTGGCAGCGGCTGGAATATCAGGGCGTGACCCTGGTGGTTCAATACCTGGCAGGATCCCTGAACGCCAGGGTGGACGAACTTAGCTGGCGGTGCATGAAGGATCATAAATGGTGTCTGAACTCCGACGTGGTGGGGAGAGCCTTGGTTAGATCTATTTGCCACAGAAGAGAACGCGCAAGGTCATCACTTCTGCACGTTGGAATTTCCAAGGCGGCACTCGCTCTGAGGCGCTTCTCGTCACGAGTGGAGCTGCGGTCTGTTGTACGCATTTCCACCTATACCACTTCTGCCCAGAGTGCTGAAGATCAAGCGCGACCGGGCCCAAGTCATTCTTGTGGCTCCCGACTGGGCACGAAGATACTGGTATCCCGAGCTACTCAGCATGTCTGTCGATCCCCCGATTCGTCTGCCTCTTCGGGAGGATCTTCTGTCGCAGCAGCAGGGGACGGTCCTCCACCCGAACCTGTCCAGTCTCCACTTCCATGCGTGGAGATTGAGCGGCGGCAGTTGAGGCCATTTGACTTGCCTCCTGAAGTTTGTAATGTGATTCTGGCAGCCAGGCGTCCCTCCACACAATCGGTATACGCCTGCAGGTGGAACAAATTTGTGGCATGGTGCACAGCAAAGGCTGTGGGTTCCCTTTCTGCCCCTCTTTCAGAGGTTCTCCTCTTTCTTCTTTCTCTTGCCCAGCAGGGCTCTGCTCTGGGCACCATCAAGGGCTACCTTTCTGCCATTTCCGCCTTCTTAAGGCTCCCTGATCTGCCCTCTTTGTTCAAGTCCCCAGTTGTAAATAGGTTTTTGAAGGGCATTGTGAGAAGTTGGCCTGGCATATGATGTTCACTATTCTAGTGAACACCTTGCACCAGTCCAAACAACCCTTACGGTGATAGTTGTAAAGTCAACCTTATAGACCAGCTATCCTAGAGGTAGCGTGGACAGAACAGTCTTAGGCTAAAAGACTCTTGAGGGCGTGTAAAGCCAGCTGTTTTACCATATGTAACCCCTTGAATACCAAATGAAAGGACACCACACAGGAAATATATAAAATATATATGTATTTATTTATTAACTCACTCCTCTGAACTCTTTATGAGGACAGAGGCAAAAGCACATAACAAGTTACTCTCAGAAATACTTTAAATAGCACAATTTACAGTTGGGCCCTTGGGGCGCGTAAAACCATATACTAAGTAAGTGGTATAAGAACCACGACTTGGCAAAGGAAAAGGCCTAGGGCATCGCTGGGGCTACACTATCTGACCCTTAGGGTAGGAGTAGGAGGCCCCCAGGCGGCGCGTGCAGTGTCAGTACACTCACGCGAGTCAATTGAAAGTCAATGGGTACGTAAAAGGTAAGTAAATGGAGATTTAGGACACTTCCGGTCTGACTAGGAAGATACAACTAACAAAACTAGACACTAGGATAGTCGATCCCTACAGGAGCACCGAAGTACTCGCGTTACCTCACCCACGGGCTGCGGGTGCATACGTGTCAAAGTGTGTCAGGTTTTCTCGTTGATTCCTATGGAGCCTTGGAAGAAGATGCTGCAGGCGACCAGGAGGAAGATGTCCGGGGGGGATCCAAGGGTGAATCTGAGTTGAAGAAGACCTGAAAGCAGAGGGGACAGAGTCTAGGTCACTAGCCAGTAACCGGGTGGAACTAGGAAGGAACCAGACGTCGTCGAGGAGCAATCAGGTGCTGTCGTGAAGCTTGTCTTTGCAGCCACGCGGTCCAGGAGGCGTCAAGGACGACCAGGTGCTGGAGATGAGCTGTCCCACGAAGGTTCTCGCAGATGGAGGGGTCGACTTCAAGATCGGAGCCAACAAGCCTAAGCAAAGGCAACCCTCGCAGGATACACAAAAGGCTCTGGTGCAGACCAGGAGGGTCTGAGGTACTTCACCTTCTCAGGGAAGCAAGGGCCAGTCTGGAGCAACCAGACCAGCGATGGATTTTCAAACGGATCGTCGCCACAGGGCTACTAGACAACTGGCCAGCAACCGGACAACACGTCGAGCAGAACACAAGCAGAAGGGCCCCACGCAGATCTCGTGGAGTGTGGAGGGCTGGTCTTCAGTGCAGGTGGAGCTCGTTGTCGGGGTGTCTCAGTCCCCAGTGCACAGCTTCGAGGATGCATCAGGAGCTGCGCTGTTAGCAAGTTGCAGGCTTTCCAAGATGTCCGGTCCCACGTGTCCCAACGCCTTCCAAGGTGCTCAGCTGGAGTCGTGCAGTGGGGTCAGAGAGGTCTGGGAGTCGGGGTCTTGTCAGGCTCTGTGCTCGGGTTCCGGCGGGAACAGTGAAAAAGCAAGCCGTCGAGTTGCTGCATGGTGCCTGGTTGCCCAGGGTGGTCACTCCTTGGCCACAAGGGAGATTCTTCAGTCTTCAGCTCAGGTGAAGGTCGAAGGGTCCAGAGTTTAGTTTCAAGTCGATTCCAGGATTAATCTAAAGTCTCCTGGGCCAGCTCCTACCTTTATACAACTAAAGGGGGTTGGTTTCGTTTCTAGGTCCCTCCTGTGGGTGGGACCAGGAAGGGGGGGTGGTTACACCCCCTTTCCTTTGTCCAGTTTCGCGCTGGAGCTGGAGTGCCCCAGCAACCAGTTTGAACTGGGGTATGCATGAAGCACCTAGTGTGCTCCAGGCAGTGTCTCAATCTATTCGCCCTCCCTGTCCCAATACACATCCTCCTGTCTGGGGTGGTGCTCGCACCTCCCCAAGCAGGGAACCTATTGTCCAAACCTCCGTGACTGGAAGGACTCCCAGCAGCAGGAGGTCAGACTTGTGTCTGTGGCAGCAGCATCCATTTTGTGATGCTGGGGCTCTGGTTAACTTTAACTGGGATCGTTGGACTTAACATGTCTTCTCCCTCTAGAAGGGTGGAATGCTACCTCCGTCGCCAGAATTAGCGAGGGGTTAGTATTCCAAAGCGTATGACACCTTACACGACATGTTTGGACAAAGCCAAACCAAAGTTAGCATCTAACTGCGAGGATTATAATACACTTAAGAGTATATGGTATGGCGATATCATAGAACAGCTATAAGGACATGGTTCCGAAAGCTGCAGACAGGCTCAGCTCATCCTAGAGCACCATCTCACACATAACCAAGCACTCTGCCATCAGGATTTTTAAGGCCTGCCATAGGAGTGACTTATAGGTTACTATGTGCCTATATGTAAGTAGATGTAGGAATACTACACCTAAGCAAGGGGTGATTACACGACCTTGCCCCAGCTGAGTGATCAGCCAGTTGTGTCTATTTGAGTGGCCAGCTAGGGGTGGCATAATACATGCTGCAGCCCCTGGTAGGCCTTGGTTACACATATGCCCTGAGTACCTATGGTACACTTCTACAGGGGCTGACCAGGTGAACCAACTCCCAATTGTGGATAAACCTAGAGTACATGGTGTGAATTTAGAGAGAGTGCATCTGTGATGTGGGTCTGATTAGCAGGCCCACAGCCATATCTAAGTAAGTCGAAAACCAGTAAAGCAAAGCAAAAAGTGGGGGTGACCATAGGAAGCAGACCCTACTCTCCTACAGGCATCACTATGTTTCCTCCTGTTACTTTTGTGATGCCTCAGTGGGATTTGAACCTTGTTCTGACCTATCTGATGTGCACTCCTTTCAAGCCACTTCATAACTATCCTCTTTGTCTCCTTACTCTCAAGACTGCATTCCTGGTTGCCATCACCTCTGCCAGGAGAGTGAGTGAGCTCCAGGCTCTTTCCTCTAAACCTCCTTTCCTTTCTGTCCATCCGGACAAAGTTGTGTTGCAGCCGCGACCCTCTTTCCTGCCCAAAGTAGTCCCAGCCTTCCACATCGGGCAGTCCATCACCTTGCCCACCTTCTTTCCGCCTCCGCATCCCTCGAAAGAGGAAGAGAGGCTCCACCGTCTGGACCGAAAACGAGCGCTCTCATTCTATCTTGATCGCACACGACAGTTCCGGGTGGATGACCAACTTTTTGTTGGGTACGTTGGCGCTAAGGCAGGTCGGGCGGTGCACAAATGAACCATCTCACGTTGGGTCGTCTTGTGCATCAAGGCGGGCTATTCTTTGGCTAAAAAGGAGCCTCCTGTTGGGCTGAGGGCCCATTCCACTCGGGCCACTGCAGCTACTACTGCCCTGGGTCGGGGAGTCCCCTTGCAGGACATCTGTCAGACAGCTACGTGGGCCTCGTTGCACACGTTCGCACAACACTACTGCCTGGACAGCCAAGCCCGGAGAGATGGCTCCTTCGGCCGTTCCGTTCTCCAGGACTTTCTGGTGTGATCATTGGTTCGCAGACCCACCGGGGTTGGTATTGCTGGGGTATCTATTCTAAGGTAAGAAATCTAATACTAACCTGTTTCTTTCAGATGCACAAGTTACTTACCTTCGGTAACGATATATCTCTAAGAAACAGTAGTTAGTATTAGATTCCTTACCGCCCCACCCATCCTCCCCGTTCTGCGAACCGATATCTAGGTGTAAGGTCATCCACCAGTTGCCAAATGACTCTTTAGCCCAATGTGTAATAAGACACATTGCTTGTATCCCCAACTTTAGTTGATGTCCCCATAGCATCCTCTTTCTTAAACTTTGGAAACTCTTTTTGAACAATTATGAATTCTTCTCTTTGACACCAACTTCAAGTCTTCACTTGTAGACACCGCTCCTTTAATTATATCCACCACCATCTGCAAGGTTAAACTTTTGGTGTTCAATCATTTTCCCTACACCTTTTTATCATTAGCTTTTAACATCAATTGATTTCCAAGCATTTCGTCATGGAACTCTTTCTAGTTGCAAATGGCCACTAGTGAATGCCAACTGGCAACATAGCTTTCCACAGATTCACCTTGAAACTGGCATCTTTTAAGGAACTTGAAACTTTCCACACTTAATTCCTTTTATTTCCAAAATTCAAACTTAACTGAAGGAATGTGTTGTCATATTCATCCATCTCATTATTCTCTTCTTCGTCATCGACGGAAGGCAGAAGATATTTTAATATAAGTTTTCCTTAGGCACCAAGACAATGGTTTAACATGGCCAACTTTCTGGCTACTGTAAAATTATAACCCCCTACAGCCTTATTATAAGCTTAAAATACTCCTTACAGCTATCCCAAGGTATAACTGGTTCACCAGGGACATTAAAAAAATATGTAGGTGCCAGAAATCCTTACATAGTCCAAGAACAGAGAACAAAATGTTCAATTCAACAAAGTCTCCTTCAATGAGAAACCAGAAGGTATTTATATCCTGCGTAGCACAAATAGCACAAACATATCTTTTGAAATGCTCCAGAAAGCATTAAATTATTGTATTCTGAGATGGCAAATTGTTATTTAGTCATACTCAGAGTAGAACAAGCGTATCTCTTTAAATACGCCCAATACCTTTCATACAGAGATGCTGGCATGCAGGGCCCTTGTGATTACGTGATGCGGCGACACGATATCTCCAACAACGCGGGAGAATTCCTACAACTAAACAGTTTCCTGGCAGCAGGAATAAGAAACTTGCCAAGCAACAAGGCAAATACGGCAGCTCACTGGGATGCTCAAAGCAAAGGTTGGAGCCTATAAAACAACATTTTCCAAAATTGTGGCTAATTCAGGGGAAACATCAAAATTATGCAAACCTCATGCCACCACCGCACGCTGATCTGAGCTCTAGTAGACACACCGATCCTGGTTTAGCACGCTTCACATTGGGTCGTTCAGCAACGCTCCTCCTGGTCAAAATGGTACGTTACTAGTCCCCAAATATGAGTCCATGGAAGAAACTAGAGCAAGCTGACTTCAACTAAGGTAAGCTCTTTATTAAGAGTACGTCTAGACCGAGAGAAAGGCTTCCTGCAACTTCTGCCCAACACGTTCCAGATCAGAAAGCACTCTCCCCGATCTTGCAAAAAACGCTGGATGCAATCACAAGTCTTGGCTCAGAGGGAAACGAGAAAGAAGTTAAGGTTTGTGTTACAGGACTGTATGATCATTCCAAAGTTTTTTCAATAAATTTACAGATGCCCACACAAATTGATTCTTGTAGGTTAAGTTCCACATGAATTAAAAGGATGCATCATAGCATTTAAGGCGCCCAAAGACTGCCTCGACCTCTTGAACAAGAGGACATCTTGACTACAGAAGTTAGGTACAATTTGGTCTATACAGTGTTGTTACTCCTTTCAGCTGTAAAAGATCACGCTCTGTGGTTTGCTGATAAGAAGCATATCCTTATCAAAGTGTTGGAGGCCTGGGGGACTTTTCTGGCATTCAAGGAATTCTTTTTAACTAGAAGTCTTGGTTTAAAATGCTGGTTTACATACATAATCTTAGAGGAGTATCTTTCATAATGAAACATAGGGTATGCATTTAACCGCCCTGTGCTATTTAGCCAATGACACTCGCATATTACAGAAGCAAAATCTTCATACAGAGAGAGACTGCAGGCTGCATTATGCTTTACCAGATTGACATAAATGTTTTGCATTTCCAACAGCTAATATTACCCTCGGGCACACCAGATCATAGATGTAAAAACTACGTACTTGCAAAGTTAGCTCTCCAGACCTTTGGATACATTCACAAGCTTTGGATATTTCTCCTTTTTAAGTAGGGAATACTTTGTACCTGAAGACCCAGTACATATAGAAACAATAAAAAAATCATACTGCAGGCAATTCATTCACACAATTTTTGGACTGTGTCTGGAAGCCAACGATTTGGTAGGCCTCAACCTTCATCCTCGGTGGTAATTGTACAATGCAACAGCATACAGGAGAGGTTAGTAATTTGCATGTGTATCTGTGGGGAACCACAGTAACAAGCAAGCAACTTTATTTTTTCTCCAGCATTAGATCTTTAAAAATCCTAGGACTTTAAATAGAATTGCAAGTAGTATTTTTCTGGAAATGTGGGAGTAACATTGCTTCAGCAAAGACATTAATAATGCTTAAATCACTCACTGCTCAACTAGACCATCAACATCAAAATATTGTTGATATTTGCAGCATGCAACGCCACCCTATACTATATCTGCAATGGTTATGGACACTCGTTTTACAGAGATATTGATGAAATAACCCTGATTACTGGTATATATCTGACAGAATTTTTCGGTGGTGGCACTTTCGGAGGAGGTATTAAATAATGCTTCACAAACGTGCACAACATCTTCCAGGAGGTTTGCTTGCATATATCTGCAATAGATGCAGTCAGATGAAGAGATGCTGTAGACCTGCCTCTGGCGGAGCCGATACTTTTTCAGAATAGCTGCTTTGCTTTCTTATGGCAAGCCTTAATGAAAGCAACATTCTAACTTTGCACTGTTTTGATAACGCTTGCCCTTAGGCTCAGACTACAAGAAACTGTTTGCGCTTCATAAATTCCTTAGTTTTGTCTGTGAAGAATTTTTACTCCCTAATGTAGGTTACAATCAGCTGTTCGCTTCGGAATAACTTAGGGTCAGACCTTGAATCCATTATCTCTCATGAATTTTATAGTCACACGGGAAAGCCTGAATTACAAGCCATCAGATGCACGTATCACAAGTGTTTCATCAGGATTTCATGGTGAAAAAGAAAACTCTTCCGCAGGTTTTTTACTTATCTTGGAAAGGATCACCCAGCTGCTATTATTAAAGTACATCTGCCAAATCAATTCTGGAAGTATTGTTACCATATGTCTTTTAGGAACTGCCGAAGAGAACCCATAAATTGACGTGTGAACTTGGCATCAAGAAGATACAAGATGCATTGTTGATTAAGGCACTTAAAATGGTGAAAGCCCAATAACAATCCCCAGAATATGTATGGATTCATTTTGGGCTGTTGTAGACTTGGCATGGTTACCTTGCAAGTGTAGACAGTGGACAAAGGTAGCCTCCACTACCTAGAAAACAACAAAATTTAGCAGAGCTATAGGAGAAGAAATATCCAGATTAAAAAAAATAGATGTTTATTTTTGAAGATTTTGGCTTTTGGCAGAGAACTGTGCAGATCTGAAACCAAAGACTTACTTCTAAAAGCTGTTAAGAAAAATAAATGTCTAGGAGCGGAGCTTGAATCTTATTGACGCCAGCTCTTCAAGAAAACCAGACCAAAATAATGTGGATGGGCCACAATTGTAAGAGCTGCATTAGTATTCTTGCCTAAAGTTTTTACTTTTTATGTAGTAAGGATTTTCAGCATGACGGGGAGAATGAAGCCTGTGAACCTTCAAGAGAGTAAGTCCTTCAAGAGAGGAAGTCCTTCAACAAAATCAACAGCATAAATAAAGGGCCATACTTCCATCGTAGATTCTCTTCTAAATCCATAGTCAGAGAAGTCTATTTCTCAGATTTCCACAAGTCTTAATGTAGGAAACTCTGTATCTGAAACATATCCAAGAAGGTCTTGGCTCTACTCCCTCTGGACGAAGGTGCAAAGATGGTTTCTCCAGCAAACAATATCTGCTTTTCAAAACCTCAATCAATTAAAAATGAGAGATTCCTGAACAGCTGCTGAACACAACTACTGTCAACCTTTCAGGGGCAGGGGAAGAGTCCACACTAACCTGTTAAGTTTTCCCAAGTTAAGACATGGCTTGCGCTGTATGTATTGTTTATCAACTATTTATCTTGTAAATACTTGTCTGGATTCTAGGTGGTATCATCAAAACATGAATAAGCCCAAAATAATTATTTACAACTGTGCGTAATGACCAGTTCATACTTTCCTATACAACAGCACTGCTTGCAACGTGAAAAATTCCCAATGAGTAACCATCTAAAAAGTGTTCAAACCTTAACTGGGAGAAGTGGATCAATTCTATAACATACACAATTAAGTAGAAGTATCATTATTAGGGTTAAAAAGAGAAATGGAAGACTAAATATGTCTACAATATTTTAGCAACATGAAATACAAACCTGAAAGGACATCTGAGAGATCAATTTCATCAGACTGCACACCAATGCTGCTATTATGTACATTTTTACAAGAAGAGCCACTAATTTCCAAATCAAAGAGGACCGGATCAAATGGTGAGCTATATAAGCCATACCTATCAAAAAAGAAAAATGGTCAGCTAATAAATTGTTTGTAGAATCATATACAAAACAAATGTAAGCAAATTAACAAATTCAATATTAAAAAGGGCAATGTGTAAAACATTTTGAAAGCTTTGCAATCTGCTTCTCTCTTCGTCTTAGCAAAAGTAGGTTCCTGCATATGTAGAACTTATGAAAGATACATATTAAGAACTAAAGGGTCCTGGTTAAGAAAAAACTTACCTGTAACTGCAGTTCTCCAGTGTTGGAATCTTTTATAGATTCACATGCATGAATCATTCCCCTAAGTGCTAGTCCCACAGTACTATAATAAATCAGTATGTTTCACTATCATAGGCTATTATGGCAATGAAAAAGTCAGTTTAGTAGCCCACCTATGTCCTTTTTAATAAAGGACTAAAATTGAACAATAATCAATCAGGAGACGGCACCCTCTAGAATACTCCCAACAGAGGCTGAGTCCCTCAGATTTTCAGGCATAAATGGGACTAAATAATCCTGTGCTAGAAGGTTAGCCTCTCAGGGGAAGAGGGTGGGTTGCATGTGTATCTATGAAAGATACCAATAATGGAGAACTGCAGTTACAGGTAAGTAACTAATTTTCTCTCCAGTATTGGATCTTTCATAGATTACATTCACATGCTTAAATAAGAACAGCAAGTAGGTATTCTATTTTTATATCTTATAGTATTATCGCAACTAGCAGATGGAAGGTAGAAAATATATACATAACATTCATATGCAAAAATCATGACAAAGCATTCGAAAAACAGGTAAAAGTACGAGTTACTTACCTTCGGTAACTATGTATCTGGTAGAGACGATTCTATACGCAGATTCCTTAACGTAGAATTATCCCTAGGCGCGAGACTGGGTCAGGAAAACTTTTTGCCACAGCATCCCTGCGCGCCGGGGGGGGGGGGGGGGGGGTGGCGGCACCACGCGACTCCGCCCAGGCGTTGTCCGCGTACGTGACGCCAGCGAGGTCACATAAGTCCCACGCCGGCGCGCCAACATCAGTTTTCTTCTGAGTACTTTTCCGCGCCACAACGCGGATCCAGCCGGCAAAACTGTGAGATTATAGGAACAGTGTGCGAAACAGCAGAAAAAGTGAAAAAGGAACGGTAAGGAACAAAACCATAAAGAGCAGTGCCAGGCACTGCAGTACCCAAAGGCAGGGAAGAGAATAAAGAACAGAGCCAAGCCCGAGAAGCAACCATACCAGTACGGAGATAGCCCCCCTTGGAGACAAAGAAAGTATGTAAAAAATGTCATGATAACATGTAGCAGGACTATAACCCCACCACAAACAATGAAGGGGAACCAGTCCGGGACAAACCAGGAATGGCAAAACTCCAAGACCGCCTCATCACAGAGTGCGACAACCCTCATAAGGAACAAAGGGCAGAGGCACAGCCAAAAGACCCCAACCTAGAGGATAGCAGAGGGCCCAGAACCCTAGTAACAAAGGGGAGGGAGGGGGGAGGGGAGGCGGGGTGGAAGGTAGGCCCCAACTTGGAGCTACCAGAGCATAAGGGCACCGAAGTACCAATAAACCTATCCTCCAATATGCCGAAAGGAAAGGGAACAAATAAACAGGAGGAACATCCAGTCAGAAAGAAGGAAAGAATGTACTCATAGAAGACACAGCTGCCCACAGGGAGGCGAGTGCAGAAGACCAAGCCAACAGTCTTCACAGAACGGGGAGGAAGGGCGGGCCGTGAAGGAATCTGCGGCTAGAATCGTCTCTATCAGATACATCGTTACCGAAGGTAAGTATCGGAAAGAGACTACTAGCTGCAGGTTCCTTAACGTATAATAGATAACCTAGCCATACCCAGAGGGGAGGAGGGTCTGCAAGAGGACCCCACCCGACTGGACATTACAGAGAGTCCCAAAGGGGACGGTTCAAGCGCACAGGGCGAAGAGCCCCGTCCCCCCAGGCAGGGGGAACCCTTACACTTAGAGGACCACCGACCCCAGTGGGGCGCAAGAAGACAAGAAAGAGGTAGCAAGTCCTCACTCTGCAGAGGAAAAGAGGGCAAGGCGAAAGGTGGCCAAAGCACCCCACACACATACGAGGCAACAGAACCTCCAACCAAGGTCAAGACAATAAGAGGAGCACCGAGGGTGAAGAATAACCTAGAGACTCCAAGGAAAAGAGGAAAAACAAAGGCAAGCCCCCCCCACCGGGAACACACCCAGTGAAGAGGGCAGCCGAGCCTATCACAGCCAGAAGGCAATAGACCAGACAGAACGGCGCCGTCAGCAATAAGCAGGCAGAAGCAGACAGGGAAACCCGAGGTCACCCAGGAAGAACCATCCAAACGTCCGCAGGGACAGACTGCGCCCGAAAGAGGGACAAGAGCACAAGAGCCATCTCATCCCCAGGGAGGAGAGACAGAACTGAATGCAGGGCTCACTGGAAGAAGCGGACAAGTCAAGGATGACTGTCCCACTAAAGCGCCAAAAAGGCACAATGGTGCAGAAAGACAGTAGGTCGGCACCGGCAAGCACAGCCAGAAGTCGAGAGCACCGCGGAAGGGTGCACTCAGGGCAAACCAGACGTCAGCCGAAGATGGAGAGCAAGAGGGCGCAGAAGGGTACGGAAATGCTCCAGGGAGGAGTCCGCACACACAGCCCAAAAAGAAGTGGAACCAGACAGAGCCAAGACGCCAGGCCCCAGACAGCAGGCTAGACCAGGCGAACAGCACAGTGACACCGGAGAAGGACACCCCGGGGCGCAATTCAAACCATTCCAACAGGAGGATTGCATCCGTAACAAAGTAACGCCACGGAGAGCAGAGGTCCGAATGCTACCACAGCTCCCCAGCACATGACAGAGCTATGTAACAGCTACCACTGCCCCACATAGGGCATTTTACGTCCCAAGACATAAGAACCTTTTAGGAAAAAACTTGTGCAGCAGAGGACAACAGAAATACTCGCCGCAAAACCTGTAGAAGGCTTGTCAAGCAGCCAAAGAGAAAAACACACAAGGCCTAGTCTCAGGGCCAGCATGGTGTAGAAACCCAAAGCAAAAACACATCGTCAAGAAGGGCCGGCCAGCAGCCACCAGAACCACAGTCCCAACAAGGAGGACTCATACGCACCAGAGACCCTCACACAAAAATGTAATCAAACCCAGGAGAAAGAAAGGAAAAGATCACAAAAGACTATAAACCCTCACAATAAAAAGAAAGACTTAAAGACTACGGGTTGTAGCAACATCTTGAGGAGTCTATTATAGGACATATTATTTGTTTTTCACTTTTTCCATTGTTGTTTGTTATGTTAGTAATGCCAGGACAATCAGTATGAAAGATTGAGTATGTATGAATGTTGGTATGAGTGAGTAACTTTATATGTAATGTTTAGGGGTTTCTGTCAAGACATGATTTAACCTTGCATTTTAAACTGATTTGTACATATGTTACCATGTCACTGTATTGTAATTTTGATAAAATAATCACTAAAAAATGAGAAAAAACGAAACTTATGAAAATGAAAGAAAATAAATGAAAGAAATAAAATACAAATACTAAGTGAATGAATTCATGTTTCTTGTAGCATCCTGTATGTAATTTTGAAGAAACTTTAATGCTTATGTGTAAAGAAATATAGGTCAGAATAGAGGTCCCCCATTTCTTGTTGGTTTGCCACTCCCTCCTCTAGACCTGAAAGTATTTTAGGGAGTACCCTGTTCACCCATGCTAGACAGCTACCACTGCCCCACATAGGGCATTTTACGTCCCAAGACATAAGAACCTTTTAGGAAAAAAATTGTGCAGCAGAGGACAACAGAAATACTCGCCGAAAAACCCGCAGAAGGCTTGTCAAGCAGCCAAAGAGAAAAACACACAAGGCCTAGTCTCAGGGCCAGCATGGTGTAGAAACCCAAAGCAAAAACACACAGTCAAGAAGGGCCGGCCAGCAGCCACCAGAACCACAGTCCAACAAGGAGGACTCGAATGCACATAAAGCACACAGACCACACATTTGGGGCGACCCGCCCCAACGGAAGAACACCTCACAAAAACCAGAGCAACTCACAAGTCACTGAGGGGGAGGAGGCGGCGGCCGAAGACCCGCCAAGAATCTCTGAATAGCCGAGTCCACAGGGGCGTGAAAGAACGCCATCGAAAGGCACGTCCACCAGCCGTTCCCGAACATTCCTTTCGAAGGTTCACTCCATTCTTCTCTTTTGGGGAATTGGGGCCATCCCGCTACGGGGGACCCGGTGCCCCAACACCTTCTGCACTACCACCATCCGGCGCCGCGTGATCCGGCATGTCTTTCCCTCCACCCCTCTACCAGAGGCCCTCTTTTGCAGAATGCCTTTCCCTCTCTACCGCCGTTGTTGTCTCTCCCGTCACGGGAGGCCCGCTGGCTGGACTCCTAGGGGCGCAATATATGCGCCTCAACCAGTGCGGCTCTGCGGGCCCTTAACACGCTGTGCGTTTTGGCTAGGGCCACTTCTTGCCTGTGGGACTCGGCGAATTCCCTGATGTCTGCCGCTTCTCAGGAGGGTGCTTGTGTTGATTTGGGGCACCATGTGTTGGATGGTCGGGAGCTGGCGGCGTTTATTCTTCGCTCCGCTCTGGACATCTCAGAGGTGCTGGGTCGTGTAATGGCTTCTTCGGTTGCACTTCGTCGCCATGCCTGGCTTCGGGACAGTGTGTTCCCGGAGAAGCAGCAGCTCCCTACCACCACAGCCCTGATGGAGAACCTCCAGTAGATGATTCGCAGGAAAATGGGCAGCTGGATCACCCATGTGCAAAATTCCCACAGCCGTGGAAACAGCACGAGCGAAGGCTGCACCTGCCTCCGTAGGGCCCCGCGGAGGGGAAAGCAGCTCCTCGGTAGGCGACAGCTGCAAGCTAAGGCGGCCATCCCCCAAGCCAACCGGAGGAATGAAGGGCCAGGTCCGAAAAGTAGGAAGAGGGACTGGGGAGTGGGAGACCTGCGGTTCCTCTGGCGAAGACCGCGGCCGCTGAGACAAAGAGGAGCCGTCCTTAGACTTTGTCGGGGGAAAAAGCCACAACACGTCGGCCCGTCTCCGGCGATGAGTACACCAGCAAGCGTCGAACCTCTGGAAAAGAGGTGCCAGAGGATGAGTCAACGGCCCGCGCCGGAACGGCTTCCGCCACAGCGCAGGAGACCGGGACTGGGTCGGCGAGGGAACGGCGCCTTAAAGGCGTCAACCTGACATCCAACGAGGCAGCCGCCTGCGTGGAGAGGCGAGAGGGACCCGGGAAGGACGAGGGGTCCCCCGCCAACCTCTGCTTATGACTGGACGAGAAGGGCCCTCCGCCAGCCCCTGTGGCGCCGCCAGGGCCAGCAGCCGCTGGCGCAGAAGCGGTGTCACCTCGGACGAGACCTCCCCCTGTCCCGAGGACAGAGTGGGACTCTGGGATGCGACCACGACACCACAGGGACTCCAGCTGGAGTATGCGGTGAAGCAGAGGCGCTGGGGTCTGAAGGAGGGACCCCTGAAGGCCCGCACCACATCCTCAGAACCTGGATCCGAACCAGTCAGCGCCAGGGCCGGAGATGCCGGCGACGCCGCGGAGGGCCCCGCACACTGCAATGGATCAATTGACGTCCCAGGAGGGGAAAGATAAGAGAAGCCTGCAAAGCCGCCGCATACGTCTCCATCTGGGCTCTGGTCGCCCCCACTTCGGGAAACGGCAGATAGGGGGACGACACGCGGGGCCGCACCACCAGGGGAGAGCCCGCTCCCCCAACAGACCGGGAACCGGCCCTCGGGGACAAACTGCAAAACTTACCGATTAATGAGCGACGCTCTTGCGGCCTGGGAGAAGGACAATGTCAAAGACTGAGGCAGCGGTTTCGAGAACCTTCCGCAGGGGCTGGGCGAGTTGACGACGCCGACCTGGACATACAGGCTGAGAGAAGTTTAATCCTGCGCTCCCACAGGGACTTCAGTTTCATCTGCTGGCATGCCTCGCAATCAGTGGAGTTGTGGTGTTCCCCCAAACACCACATGCAGATGGTGTGAGGATCCGTCGCCGACATCAGGCGTCCACAAGACGAGCACGTCTTAAAGCCCGAAGGCATTCGCACACTGTTCCCATACACACGCAATAGCGAAAGGCCTGAACAGGCCCGGATCACGATCCGGATCCCCGTTGCACGCGGAAAAGGAAAAAACTGTCGTAGGCGTGCCGTGGTGGGACTTATGTGACCTCGCTGACGTCACGTACGCGGACAACGCCTGGGCAGAGTCACGTGGTGCTGTCCCCCGGCGCGCAGGGATGCTGTGGCAAAAAGTTTTCCAGATCCAGTCTCACGCTTGGGGATAATTCAACGTTAAGGAATTTGCAGCTAGTAGTCTCTATCAGATAGAGGTTTTATTCATAGCAAGCAGCTCTAACTGAGCAGCATTACACATTTCGACCCACCCCAGAGTCGTAATCAAATGGAACAACGGAGAATAGCTGTTCATGTTTTAAATATACCAGGATGATGAAAATCGAGGAAAGACCCAAAATTATGAGTACTTCGTTCCAGATAACAGCAGTACCTTAATCTCTTAGTTGTTATTTGCAATTCAGAATCAAGGCCTCTATTCCCAGCTAGTACTCTCAAGATTCCCATTTCACCATGCAGTTTTTTCATAACAATGTCCAATTTAATGAGATCCTGATCCCAGTAACATCCATAATCAGAGTACAACGTCCATCATGCTATGCAAATGTGTTTCTAAATACATTATTGTGTCCTCCCCAAATGCAGAAACGTAAGTCTCATGTCTAAATAGATAAATTCGGATTCTGAATTGCAAATAACTAAGGAATTAAGGTGCTGGTGTTATCTGGAACGAAGCACTCATAATTGTGTGTCCTTCCTCACGTTTATCATCGCAGTATATTTAAACCAGGAAAAACTGAGAATAGAAGCCTGTTCTTTTCAGAGAAAGAGGGGCTTTCACTATAGAACCTTTGGTTAGCGTAGCTAGCACTCTTCAGTTCAGTTCAGTTCAAATAACTTTATTTCCATTCCACAAAGAAATCATAAAAGTATACAACAATAAAAAAATACACCAGCTACAATAAAACCACGGTACATATTTACATGATTCTACAATAAAACCACGGTACATATTTACATGATTCTGATTTTCATAAACATTCAATATCGGTTTCTAATCACAAGAGCTGATCTAATAAAACTCAGTACAGCATTACAGATGTTTGCAGTTGACAAAGATAATAGATATTCATATCCTTCTTTATAATAGCACGATCCAAGGGATAATAGTAATGGTCTAATAAAAGTATTTCTTGGGACCTTATACAAAGTGCAAAAAAGAATAAGGTGCAGAGTGTTTTGCGAGACGAACAAGTTACTTACCTTCGGTAACGATATATCTGTAAGAAACATTAGTTAGTGTTAGATTCCTTACCTTAGAATAACCCCAGGCGTCAGTCTGGATCCGGAAACTTTTGCGTAGCAGTACCCTTGCGCGTCGGTAGGCGTCATCTGCAGGCGTCTCCTGCGGCTCCGCGTCCGTCGTTGGCGTCGTGCGCCGTGATGACGTCGCTGGAGTATATAGACGCCGCCTCCGCGCGCAGACGTCAGTTCTTTGCACACAGCTTTTTCGCGCCAGAAGACGCAGAGCCATGAGAGAACCAACACTGGTGCCATTTGAAACTAGGGCCCTGAAAGGGATGTCCTTAACCCTAGGTATCAGTTCGCAGAACGGGGAGGATGGGTGGGTTCGGTAAGGAATCTAACACTAACTAATGTTTCTTACAGATATATCGTTACCGAAGGTAAGTAACTTGTTCATCTGAAAGAAACACGTTAGTGTTAGATTCCTTACCTTAGAATAGATACCCCAGCAATACCAACCCCGGTGGTGGGTCTGCGAACCAATACATTCCTACACCAGAAAATCCTGGAGGACAGAACGGCCAAAGAAGCCATCCCTCCGGACTTGACTGTCCAGGCAGTAGTGCCTCGCAAATGTGTGCAGCGGGGCCCACGTAGCCGCTTGGCAAATGTCCTGCAAGGGGATTCCCCGGCCCAGGGCAGTAGTAGCCGCCGTGGCCCAAGTGGAATGGGCCCTCAGCCCAGCAGGAGGCTCCTTCCGAGCCAAAGAGTAGCACGCTTTGATGCAGAGAACGACCCACCGAGAGATGGTCCGTTTGTGCACCGCCCGTCCCTTCTTCGCACCCACGTAGCCAACAAACAGTTGGTCATCCACCCGGAACTGGCGTGTGCGATCCATGTAAAATGAAAGCGCACGTTTTGGGTCCAGACGGTGGAGCCGCTCTTCATCCTTTGAAGGATGCGGAGGCGGGAAGAAGGAAGGGAGGGTGATGGACTGCCCGATATGGAAAGCAGAAACTACTTTGGGCAGGAAAGAAGGTCTAGTCCTCAGAACCACCTTGTCAGGATGGATGGACAAGAAAGGAGGTTTGACAGAAAGAGCCTGGAGCTCACTCACCCTTCTGGCAGAGGTGATGGCAACCAGGAAAGCCGTCTTTAAAGTCAGGAGACGGAGAGGGCAAGAATGAAGGGGCTCAAAGGGAGCACACATCAAAAAGGTTAGAACCAGGTTCAAGTCCCACTGAGGCATCACAAACGGAACAGGTGGATACATGTGTGTGATGCCCTTCAAGAATCTCGTTACAATTGGGGACTTGAACAAAGAAGGCTGATCAGGAAGCCTAAGAAAGGCTGAAAGGGCAGAAAGGTAGCCCTTGATAGTGCCCAGAGCAGAGCCCTGCTGGGCAAGAGAGAGAAGGAACAGAAGAACCTCGGAGAGAGGGGCAGAAAGAGGATCCACAGCCTTTGCTGTGCACCATGCCACAAACTTGTTCCACCGACAGGCGTATACCGATTTCGTGGAGGGACGCCTGGCTGCCAGAATTACATTACAGACTTCAGGAGGCAAGTCAAATGGCCTCAACTGCCGCCGCTCAATCTCCAAGCATGGAGGTGGAGACTGGAAAGGTTCGGGTGGAGGACCGTCCCCTGTTGCTGCGACAGAAGGTCCTCCTGAAGGGGCAGGCGGATCGGGGGACCGACTGACCTGCTGAGTAGCTCGGGATACCAGTACCTTCGAGCCCAGTCCGGAGCCACAAGAATAACTTGGGCCCGGTCGCGCCTGATCTTCTTCAGCACTCTGGGCAGAAGTGGTATAGGCGGAAAGGCGTATAACAGACCGCAACTCCACTCGCGCCGAAAGGCGTCGCCGTGCGAGTGCCGTCTTGGAAACTCCAACGCGCAGAACTGATGACATTGCGCGTTCTCTTCTGTGGCGAATAGATCTAACCAAGGCTCTCCCCATTGCCGAAAGAGGCCTTGCGCCACGTCCGAGTTCAGACGCCATTCGTGATCCATCGAGCACCGACGGCTGAGTTCGTCCGCCCTGGCGTTCAGAGAACCTGCCAGGTGTTGAACCGTCAGAGTCACGCCCTGACGTTCCAGCCACTGCCAGAGGCGCAGAGCCTCCTGGCAAAGGGTCCACGACCCCACCCCGCCTTGTTTGTTGCAGTACCACATGGCGGTGGTGTTGTCCGTGAACACCTGCACTACACTCCCGTTGACAAAGGGGAGGAATGCCTTCAGTGCTAGACGAATCGCCCGCAGCTCCAACAGGTTTATATGGAGCCGGGACTCCGCCGGAGACCAGATGCCTCTGATCTCCGCCTCTCCCAAGTGGCCTCCCCAGCCCTGGAGGGACGCGTCCGTCACGACAACGTGCTCCGGTTGAGGAAGGGAGAGGGACTTGCCCCTGACCCAATCGCGGTCCGTAAGCCACCACTGCAGTTGTCTCGCAGTGCCCTCCGGGATCAAGACGTGGTCGGACAAGTTGCCCTGATGCTGGGCCCACTGAAACTTCAGGTCCCACTGCAGAGCCCGCATCCGCCACCGGGCGTGATGCACCAGAAGGATGCAGGAAGCCATCAGCCCCAGCAGCCGCAGCGTCAACCTGACCGAAACCCGGGATAGCGGCTGAAAGATGGGAATCAAAGCCTGTATATCCCGGACCCGCCGTTCCGGAGGATAAACCCGAAACTGCGCCGAGTCCAGAACCGCTCCGATGAAAAGGAGCTTTTGAGAGGGACACAGGTGTGATTTCGGCACATTGATGGAGAACCCCAGGCCGTGCAAGAGGTCTGCCGTCATCTGGAGGTGGCGGACGACTGTCTGGGGCGAGCCCGCCTTCAACAACCAGTCGTCTAGGTAGGGGAAGACTGAAACCCCTAACCTGCGCAGATGGGCTGCGACCACCGCCAACACCTTTGTGAACACCCGTGGGGCGCTGGTAAGGCCGAAGGGGAGCACGATAAACTGAAAGTGCTCCTGGCCTACCGTGAACCGCAGGTAACGCCGGTGGGCCGGCAGGACGGGGATGCGAAAATACGCATCCTGCAAGTCCAACGCTACCATCCAGTCTTGCGGGTCTAGGGCAGCCAAGACCTGAGCCAAAGTCAACATCTTGAACTTCTCCTTCCGGAGGAAGCCGTTGACGTTCCTTAGATCCAAGATAGGACGTAGGCCCCCTTTGTCCTTCTTGGGTACCAGAAAGTAGTGGGAATAGCAACCACGTCCTACTTCTGGCCCAGGAACGCGCTCGATGGCCCCCTTGGCCAAGAGGGCCGTAACTTCCTCCTGCAGAAGTTGCAAGTGGTCCCCCGACACACGGCGGTTCTGCAGTGGCATGGCTGGAGGAGTGGTCTCGAAGGGGAGGGAGTAGCCCCTTCGGACGATTTGCAGCACCCACCTGTCCGATGTGATCGTGCGCCAGCGGGCGTGGTGATGGCGAACCCTGCCACCCACTGGCGTCACGTGGGCCTGAAAGCACGGACTAGGAGGATTTTGAGGCAGATGCTGCGGGGGGAGATGGGGCCTGACCCCGCCGTTGACCCCGACCGCCTCCACGGCGGTTTCCACGGCCGCCACCGCGTTGAAATGATTGCTGCGGTGCGTGGCTGGCAGCACGTGTGGGGACGCCCCTTCCGTGGCCACGAAAGGAGCGAAACGAACCCGTTTGCTGGCGCTGGGTCGAGAGACCCAAGGACTTAGCCGTGACCCTGGAGTCCTTGAAGCGTTCCAGCGCGTGGTCCGCCTTGTCACCAAACAGGTGACAGCCATCGAACGGCATGTCCATCAAAGTATTCTGGACATCTGCCGAGAAGTTGGCGGATCTCAACCAGGCGTGGCGACGAATCGCCACCGTCGTGGACATCGCTCTGCCTAGCGAGTCGGTCGTATCACCATGTACTTGCGGATTTTAACACTTTTCGGACCGCAAGTCATGGCAAAAGATTTAGTAAAATTGACCCCAAGATCTAAATTTCCCATAAACATATCAAAGGCATTCAGGCAAATCTGCATGCTATTGGGAGTAAGGGTCATTAGGACAGTGTCATCTGCATATGACAACATTGGAATTCTTTTGCCATTAATCTGAGGAAAATCAGCACCGGTTTCTAACAAAAAACTTTCTAGTCCGTTCGTATAAACCAGAAATAAAAAGGGGGCTAAAATACATCCCTGGCGGACACCTTCGGTAGATAATATAGGTCTAGTTTTCTCTCCCCCAGGGCCATATCTAATTCTCACCATTGTGGCAGCGTGAAGCCTGCGGAGCAGGGTAACCAAAGGCTCCTCAAACCCCATAGACTCCATCATCCGCCACAATTTACCCCTACATACCGTGTCGAAAGCACTGGACAAGTCCATGAATGCCAAATGAATAGAACTATTCTTGGCACCCATGTACTTGCCCATAATCAGTGCTACATTTAAACACTGCTCGGTGGTTCCTTTCCCTCTTCTAAAACCATATTGGGATTCTACAATAACCCCCGCTGACTCTGCCCATGTTTCAAGGCGAGCCAATATCACCCTACCCATTAAATTACATGACGCGTCTATTAATGATATTGGCCTATAGCAGCGTGGGTCAGACTTGTCACCCTTTTTAAAAATAGGTACCACAACTGCCTCTTTCCAAGAGGTCGGAATGGGCCCCAGCGTTATTGCCTTAAAAACATTCAAAAGTAATGGGGACCAGACCTCCAAATTATGTTTAAAAAGATCCAAGGGTACTGCATCAGGGCCTGGGGCCTTTAAAGTAGCCCCCTTGATCAAAGCTAACTTTACCTCTGAAAGCGTTAATGAATCACTGAGTGGCTTTGCTGACTCCATATTAAAATTATAATCACCCTCTCCTGTGGTAGCAGTCAGCAATATCTCATTTGGATTAAAGATTTTACTATAGTGAGCTACCCAGGAGTATTCAGGTATATGCACTCTGATGGTATTATCTTCCCCTGATTTTAAAAAAGGCCTGTTTATTATCTCCCAAAAAAGCCTATTATCCCTTAGATCAACCGCTTTTTCCAAGTCTTCCCATGCTTTAGTCCGTAAATCATTTTTCCTCTTACTGACTGCCTCACTATATCTTTTCCTAGCTGATCTAACCAATTCTCTATCACGTGGGTCTCGGCGTAATGCCTTTGTTAAATGTGTTTGGGCAGAAGAACATTCAGCATCAAACCATTTAGGCCCTCGATCTTGTTTCCTCCCCCTGTCTTTACAAGGTGTGAAGCGACGTTTCCCAGTAGCAATTCAAAATTCTTAATTATGTGATCTGGATCAGATGTAGGTGTCAGACAAATTTCTATCTTATCCTTATTTTCCTTAAAGATATCCGCTTCCAGTTGCCTCACATGTACTTTATCCCACCTTAAAGTGACACCCTGATTTTGGCTATATACTATAGGTTGTTCCACAAACTGGTTCTTTTCGAGAGCCAGGTTAAAGCTCAAAGTTAGGGGGTTATGGTCACTAGCTGGGTTCGCCTCAATTTTAAAATCTTTCAAAAAATGAGAGAAACCCTTAGACACCATGGCAAAATCAATTATACTCATTCTGCCCCCTGTACCTTGGAAAGTGGGTATATTCAATGCACCAGAAAGGCTAGACATATCCAGGATACATAGATCATTGTTCATGACAATACTATTTAGAGCCTCCCCTTGTTTGGAATGGGTAAAATGAGCCATAGGTTGGTCAGTTAAATCCATCAGACCACACACCCTAGATCCGCTGAATTTACATAGCTCACAATTAAAATCACCTAACCATATAATGAAAAGAGGGAAGACCCTGTTTGTCACCTTAACAATCTCTTCCTGTAAGTTATCAATAACTGCGGTTACATGGGGATCAAATATATTATAGTACCAATTTATAAGAAGAAGGGTTACCGGAAATAGGTCCTTGATCATAAGTAATTGGTACCAGGGTGATTCCACCACTCGGCTCACATGTCATAAGTTATGCTTTACAGAGATAGCTGTCATAAGCCCACCCTTAGCTCTCCCTGCTTGCGATGGTATTGCACAAACATTAAACATTTGAAAACCATCCAAGCTCTGATCCACAGTGCTCCATGTCTCCTGGAGGCAGGCAATATCAAAAGAATCAATATAGTCTAGCCAGACAGGATCCTCTAGTCTTCGCCCAAGGCCGGCTATATTCCAAGAAATTAAACGAAAACAGCTAGCCTCCACATTCTTTTCCCTGTAGTGATTTCACTATAGGATGAGCTACGTCACACCCATCTACCCTATTTTCTATACCATTTGTTGCCACATCAACATCAAGAGTATTTATATCTCTAAATGTACAAGGGTTGTCTCCACACCGCTGATCTAAGTCAGGATTAAGATTTGATTTATACATAGATCCTGTATTCCCTTGAATAACATCATCTCCATCACTACCATAGATTACAGAATCATTATGTTGTTCACAGCGGTTTTGGAGTATATCACTAGCCCAAGGGTCCTCTACATCATTTGTGTTATTATTAGTTATTGTCTTCATATCATCCCACGGGGTAGAATCATGGTGGGACACCAGCGCAGGCATAACATCCTCAACCAAAGAAGAAAATGTAAACGTTTTGTCCCGGACTGATATTTTTTGTTGGGAAGTTAGATTCAGTCAGTCAGTCATTTAAATCCATAGGAGTTAGCGGCTGGAACATATTAAAAGGAATATTCCAAAAATCCTTTGGATTTGTAGGGAGGTAATTATTTGAACTAGAATACATATTAGGGTGATTTAGCGGAGGGAAAAAATTAATATTTCTGTTAAAATGGGTGGGGATAGGCTGGTTCATAAATTGTTTCCGATGATAAGGGAAATCCGTAGCTAGCACTCTCTTCTTAAGCAGATGGAGATGAGGTGGGTGCTCTTGTTTTGATGGGAGTGATGGGCGGAATTTGGGTGAACTCTAACATCTGATCATGTGAGATCCCGGGCTTGTCCGATGCTATTTTTCAACATAGGTGACAACATTTTGGAATTGTTTCTCCAACGGGATGGTGTAAGCTGCACCAGAACGTTGTCACTGTAGGTAAACTCACCTAGGGGCTACTGAGAGGATTGCTAAGTCTGATACCGCTGGTATCCTCCTTGATACAGAGAAGTGTTTCTTTTGCAGGTCCCTCCAAAGTGTGCTTCTTTCTTAATTGTAATGTGTCACAACATCTACAGTGTCAGAGTCAGCCATGACTGCTTGCAAGGCTTCGATGTGCTTTGAACCTTTGAGGCGGGTAAACTCGGGAACCACAGCGCCAATCCACACACCAGATACATTGTTGTAATCGTCAGGGTGTGCAGATGGACATAGGCTATATAAACTTAATAAATATACGTAATTTAAAAAAATTTACCACAAAAAAAGTAGTCCCTTGGAAGAAGCGTCGGCCACGACGTGCGTGCCCGACGTGAGGAGTGGCTCCAGGAGCGCGAGGAGGACCGGCGGACATGGAGCAGGGAGGAGCGGTGAGGAGCGGCGGACAGGCGGGGAGGAGCAGTGAGCGGCGGATGAGGTAGGTTATTTATTTATTTAGGAGCGGTGAGCGGCGGAAAAATGAAGCAAAAATGAAAATCGTGAGCAAGAGGAAGCAAAAGGAGCATTACAAAAGTGAGCCAAACGGTGCATTACAGGAGGAAAAAGTTACATGTGCAGGTTACAAAAGCGTACAAAGTAAACATAGAGGTATACTACTGCAATATGTGGAGGAAGGCTCCAGGGGGCCCACGGACAACGTCGGGGCGGGCGGGGGCCCTGAAGCCTAATTGCTACCGGACAACGTCGGTACGGGCTGCTAGTATGAGATATATTTGCACCTCAGGATCTAAATGTTGTAGCCTTGAACCAAGCTTGGTGTCTAAGGACCACTGATCATGCCAGTTGTGAGAAACCTATTGAAGATATATCTATAGGGCAATCAATGTTTTCTGATGAGTGTTAGACCTGACATCATTGGCCTGAGTCTCTCCTCCATTTTTTTTCTGTTTACCTCCTCTGTTTACGATGTTTTTGCTGGTATATTGCTTTGGGCACTGTGCCACTGCTGATCAGTGCCACAGTGCAAGTGCTCCCTATGTAAAATTGCTGTATTGATTGAATTCCATGTTTGGCTTATTTGGTTTACTGTCAGTCCCTAGTCTAGTGCACCAGGAGTGCCAGGGCTTGTAAATACAAATGCTGCTCGTGGGCTTGCAGCACCTGTTGTGCCACCCACAAGAGCGGCCTAGTAAAAGTATGTCTAAAGGTCTGCCTTTGCTAGACCTACGTGCAGTCTGGTACTGTCACGCTGACTGCGCAAGTACACCTACTTGCCAGTCCCTAAACCTTCCCTTAACTTCATGTTAGTCACCCCTATGGTAGGCGCTCGGGCAGGGTGCGTTGTAAGCATAAGGTAGGACAAGCCTGACTAGGTTGGCATGTCCTAATAGTGAATTACAGCCATATTCGTTTTTCACTATTGTGAGGTTACCTGCTCTCCATTAGTTAGAATGGGCTGCCAAGATTATTAATGCTATAATCCTAGCTGGCTCTGGGAGCATGGTGCAATGTCGAGTTTGATATCCCTGAACTCAGGGTTTAATCCCGCATCCGTTTGTGTGGATGATTTTTGGACTCTGGGTTTGAAAATAGCACTTTTAGAAAGTGGCTATTTTCTTGGCTAACTATTTCTGGTTTCTGCTGGTTTGGTGTGTGTGTGTGACAGGGGCTGGGTGGCTCCAGAGTTCTGAATGAGTCAGTGTGGGGTGAGTGGTGCATTTGCATTGAGAGTAGGGGGAGAGTGGTTCCTGATAGCCTGCCCTGCCTGATACAATACTGGCTCCACCTCCTGCCGGGCGACTGATAGCTCTGCTCCTGCCAGTAACAATACTGGCTCCACCTCCTGCTGGGCGTCTGAGGACCCAGCCCTGCACAGTGAATAGGCCAGGTGCCTCTGCCTGGCTAAACCCACAACAAACCCAGGATGAGGGGAATTCCCCTGCATGGACAAAGGTATCAAAGCCAAAAAGGGGTATAAGAGAAGGACCCCTGAACAAAGACTTTAGATCACTTCTGACAAGGAAACCTGAACCAAGGACAAGAAGCCTGCTGATCCAAGGACTTGCCTACCCCTTCTGCCAGTGTGCTGTTTGCTGGGGGTAATCTTGCAGTTGCTTCTTTATTTTTGCCAAGGAACCAGGAGAGAGGAACTGAGTGTGTACTCTCAAGATTTGCTAAAGAAAATCTCCAAGGGCTGGAAGAGTGCCAGCCTCCTGTTGAAGTCACAGGGCTAAAGGACTTCATTTATTTGCTAAAAGTGCTTGTTGCTGGAACCTGAAAGTCCAGCACCTCTGAAGAATCCAGCAATCTAGACGCCGACGGACGCCGCCGAATCCAGCCAGACATCGTGAGTAACGGCTCCAGTATCCCGCTTCCTCGACGCCGGCCGCCGGCCTGATCGATGCCAGTAGCGACGCCAGTGAGTAGCGAGTTCGGCTCCAGCTCCAAGTGACCCCGTGTAGACGCCGCCGCTGATCGCATCGACCCCGAGCCCTCTCGAAGCCGTGAGCGCTGCTCACTCTTGCAACATCATCGTCGACATAGACGACGACGCCCTATCCTGCTTCGCCTCCGGAGCGCTGCTCCTGCCTGACATCTGTCGACGCCGCTGCAGGTCGCCCCGACTCCGAGGCCTGATCGACGCCGAAGACGCGACGCCGGACATCTCGACGCCGCTGATCATCGTGTGCTTCGCTTTTCCAAGGTACTGTGTTGTGGGGGTCTGTGCGACTCCGGGCTCGACGTAGCGCTCCTCGCGGTCGACACCGAACCTTTGGATTAACTTTGCCTCGACGTCGTGTGACTCCCGTGTGGGTTACATTGTTGCCAAGAACTGCGTTTTAAAGAAGAGTTGCTTTTGTTACTAAAGACTTTGGGCTAAGAAGAAACTACACTTGAACTATTATTTTTCCTTCAAAGAGTATTTATTAGGATTGTGGTATATTTTTGTCGTTATTTGGTCTTGTGCTAAACCTTATATAAAAATCTTATTTTTATAATACTACTGTGTCGTGTCCATTTGTAGTGTATTCACTTTATTACTGTATGTGGTCATAAATGCTTAACGCACTGCCTCTGAGATAAGCCTGTCTGCTTTGCCAAGCTACCAAGGGGGTGAGCAGGGGTTATCTAAGTGTGTGATCCCCTTGCCCTGACTAGAGGAGGTGAGTCCCTATTTGTCAGAAGTGTATACCTCTGCCAACTAGAGACAGCCAAGTCTAACAATGAGGACGCCCCCGATGAACCATTTTTGTTTCTGCCCTTTGTGGCTGCCGCTAATGTGGCAGCCGCAGATGAGGCTGCCGCAAAAAACTCCGCTCTGCCAACCCCACCCATGCACAGATACTACAAATCCACTGCTGTTGCACTGGAGGACGCTCCTTCTCCCGCCTTGCTGCCAGATCCTACATATCCGAACAGCACACTCACTGATGGACTTAAGGAATAAGATTAGGGCGCTGCCTCAGTCAAAGTAAGTTCAGCTCGGAGTGATAGATACAATCATCGATTGTGCCTCTTCCTCTGGAAACGCCATCAGTGCTCAAGGGGCCAATGTAGATCTTGGCATCAGGATCGAAGGAAGCCAGTGCGTAACCCACAGTGGGCTCAGCAGGTTTCAGATGGCACATGGGGGAGCCAACCAGCGGGATTCCAATTGGAGGTCCACATGGTTCCTTGAGATTCCAAAGAGATGCAGCATGGCTTCAAATAAGTCATCTATCGGCTGCAACATTGCCAATGGGTCCGGAAATTCAGGTTGCCCTGGAACATGAAACGGAATAGGTTTAGAAGGTTATCGAGTTTGAGAGCGATACTGAGAGGAAAGCGGACACCCTTGAGACATCTCTGAAATTAGTAAGTGGCGGGATGGACAGAGTCCCACATGGATGTCTTGAGCTTTTTTCTGACTTACTCAATTACTTCGACTGGGAGAATAATCTCCCATGGGAACAGGATCTCCTTTTTGATCTCACCCCATTGATGGTGTGGGCCTGTCAATGTTTGGCAATGTCAAGCTTCGCCTCATAGCCCCATAAGGCATTCGGCTTCAACTGGGAACAATCAGTACAGGCTTTTGGAGCTATGTTTCAACCTCAAGCACCAAAGGCATAGATAGTAGGGATGTATTACGGACATTTGTTTGTGATAGTCCCTACAAAGCTTGAACACTGTAGCCTTCGGGAGTGACATTTACCTTATATACTTGTATATTTGCAATTCTGAGTAAGAAAATCAGAGACAAGAAGGTAGCTCCAGGTCTGCGTCTGGTGGCCCAGAAAGAAAGGAACGTATGTCAACTCGCATGGGTCGTGCTTATATGTGGCTCCGTACATCACTACCTGAGCACAATGCTGTTGGCAGGAAGGCGCACAATGCCACCTACTGGCGCACAGGGGTACTAATGAAAAGTTTCTTGATCCAGTTGATGGCGGATGAGCCTGTGGAATATTAACAAGGTGAGGAACCTGCGGTTAGAAATATCCATTCGAAATCAGGAGATTTTACATAGCTGGAAAACTGTACGTCTATAAAGTGCTGTGACAGAACATACAAGATCATAATTAAATTCCTACTTATTCCTCATTACATGACCGCTATCTATCCTCCACATTCAACAACTTTAGAGCAGTTGTACCTATAATACCATCAATCATCTTGTCCACGTTTGACCACACTGCAGATACAGGTTAACACCCAAATGGTAATTTGCTCTACAGTAAGGGGCAACACTTTAGAAATGATCTACTTCGGTCAATATTATCTGCTAAAAAGGCAAAATTAGTGCCTAGGGCTTTAATCTCAAGACATTTATTAAACTTATCATTTTTTAGAACAGGCAACACATATAAAGGTGTTTCTAGAATGATACAGGCAAACAAACAATGTAAGTACCTCGTCTGAAGCAGAGCTTCCATGGGAGTTAACCTGTCCTGCAGTTTTCGGGACACAGCAGTGAGTAGCATTGCACAGGCTGTACTGCATGCAGCTAAATCTTCATCCTTTACATAGTTCAATAACACAAAATACCAGTACACTGATCCTGCAAAAAATAAGTAAAACAGATAAATATATTCAATAAACATGGCAGAGATTGAGTCACTTCCCACCTCCCTCTATCACAGTGGACTATAAATGACAACACATAAGGCATGAATCTTTGCCTTTCTTCAGAATCCGGTGCTATGCAATGCAAATGCTACTTACCAGTATGCATCTGTTCTTGGCATGTAGGGCTGCTGACATTCATATCTGTGCATAGATCGCCGCCTAGTGTTGGGTCCGGATGATTGCACATTGTTGTCCTGGAAGAGTCTTCGAAGTATCACGAGATAGGTGGCTCCTCCCCTGGACTACAGTGCGCATGGGCATCGCCTCCATCCCCAGATTGTTTTTAGCCATTGGCCGAGATGGAGTGAACTATGTGAGTGATGACCATGCTATGCGTGTATATAAGAAAATACTGCAGCTGCTACAGGCGCCAGGGAGGAGGGCGGGCGATATGAATGTCAGCAGCCCTACATGCCAAGAACAGATGCATACTGGTAAGTAGCATTTGCAGTTCGAGGCATGTGGGCTGCTGAATTCATATCTGTGCATAGAATACATAGCAGTGCTCCCCTCATTGGCGGCCGCCCGTGCCAGCTGCAGCCGTTTGAAAAAGTGTTTTGAGAACAGCCTGACCAACAGCTGCCTGCTGTTTGGAGTGCACATCTACACAGTAATGTTTAGTGAAAGTATGTGTGGTAGACCATGTGGCTGCTCTACAAATATCTTCCAAGGGAATGTTACCTAGGAAAGCCATAGAGGCCCCCAACTTTCTGGTGGAGTGGGCTCTTGGTGGAATTGTGAGAGTGCGTTTAGCCTTAGCGTAACAGATCTGAATGCATTTCACGATCCACCTAGCGATCCCAGCTTTGGAGATAGCGTTTCCCTTGTGGTGTGAGGCAAATGCAACGAAAAGTTGCTTGGTCTTACGAAAATCTTTTGTCCTGTCAATGTAGTACATTAAGGCTCTTTTAACATCAAGGGTGTGGAGCATCCGCTCCGCCATGGACTCTGGGTTTTGAAAAAACATTGGCAACTCAATTGTCTGGTTCATGTGGAATTGAGATACAACCTTGGGTAAGAATTTAGGGTTAGTGCGGAGCACCACCCTGTTAGCGTGTACTTGGAAGAAAGGTTCTTGGATGGTGAGCGCCTGCAACTCACTAACCCTCCGTAGCGATGTAATTGCTACTAAGAAAGCAACCTTCCAAGTCAGAAACTGAAGCTCACAAGAGTGCAGTGGCTCAAAGGGAGGACCCATCAGCCTTGTAAGAACCACATTGAGGTTCCATTCCGGAGCTGGTGGTGTCCGTGGTGGAATGACTCTTTTGAGTCCTTCCAGGAAAGCCTTGATAGCAGGGACCTTAAAAAGTGACAGGTGTTGCCTATTCTGGAGGTATGCTGCCATCGCAGACAAGTGAATGCGGATGGAAGAATACGCCAAATTGCATTGGTACAGGTGGAACAGGTAACAAATGATGTTCTGAATGGAAGCATCTAGCGGGTCAATATCGTGGTTTACACAGTAAATGACAAACCGCTTCCATTTAGCCGCATAACAAGCTCGAGTAGTGGGCTTCCTTGCCTCCCGAATGATGTCCATGCAATCGGGGGGAAGATTGAGGTAGCCAAACTCTAGGACTTCAGGAGCCAGATCGCCAGGTTTAGCTGTTGCGGGTCTGGGTGCTGAATGTCGCCATGGCTCTGCGTCAGAAGGCTGGGAGTGAGATGAAGCCTTTGATGCGGTACCACGGACAGTTCTAGAAACGTGGTGTACCATGGTTGGCGAGCCCACGTCGGAGCAACCAGGATGAGAGTCATCGAGTGCTGCCTGAGTTTGCGTGCCACCAGCGGTATCAGCGGTGCTGGGGGAAAAGCGTATGCAAATCTGCCTGACCAGTTCATCCACATCGCATTGCCCTGCGATTGCGGGTGTGGGAACCTGGCGGCGAAGCTTTGGCATTTTGCGTTCTCCTTTGTGGCGAGCAGGTCTATCTCTGGATGACCCCACTTTTGGAAGTACGGTTGGAGTACTGATGGATGTATCTCCCACTCGTGCATTTGGTGGCTGTGCCTGCTGAGCAGGTCCGCCATCTGGTTGTCTGTGCCTGGGAGATGCTCCGCCATGAGGAAGATGTTCCTCTGAATGGCCCACTTCCACATGCTCTGAGCCAGATGAGACAGCTGCGGAGAGTGTGTGCCCCCCTGTTTCTGAATGTAGTACATGGCCGTCATGTTGTCCGTCCCGATCAACACGACCTTGTTGCACAGATGTACTTTGAATGCCTTTAAGGCCATGAAGACTGCCATCAGTTCCAAAACGTTGATGTGCATCTTCCTCTGCTGTAGTGTCCATAGTCCCTGCACTGTGTAATGGAGTACATGCGCTCCCCATCCCTGGAGAGAAGCGTCCGTTGTCAGGATAATCTGTGGCACAGGCTCCTGGAACGGTCGGCCCTTGCAAAGGTTTTGTGGATTCCACCAATGCAGAGAGTTGTACGCCCGACCGCTCACCAACACTAGGTCTGTGAGTTAGCCATGAGCCTGAGTCCACTGACGTGCTAGGCACTCCTGAAGCGGACGCATATGTAGTCTCGCGTGCGGGACGATGGAGATGCAGGAGGCCATCATGCCTATCAACTGCATGAACACCTTCGCTGGAAGCGAGTGCTGAGGTCTGAATCGTTGGATCAGCGTTAGGATGCTGGCGATTCTCACTGAGTTTGGCTGCGCAGTGGCTGCCAGAGTGTTTATTGTCGCGCCCAGATACTGCCGTATATGGGCGGGTTGGAGATGGGATTTTGGATAGTTCAGCGAGAATCCCAGATCGTGCAGGAGATGAATGGTGCGGGACACGTGGTCCGCGCACTGCTGTTCTGACTTTGCCTGAATGAGCCAGTCGTCCAGATAGGGGTAGACGTGGACGTTCTGGCGTCGTAGATGTGCTGCCACAGTCGCCAGACACTTTGTAAAGACTCTTGGCGCTGTGGTGACCCCGAAAGGCAGAACCCTGAACTGGTAGTGCTGGTCTTGAAACGTGAATCTGAGGTACTTCCTGTGGGAAGGATGCAGGGGGATATGAAAGTATGCATCCTTGAGATCTAGCGTAGCCAGGAAGTCCCCCTGTTGAAGCAGAGGGAGGACCTGCTGCATCGTGAGCATATGGAAGTGCTCCGATAGAATGTACCAGTTGAGGGGCCTGAGGTCCAGGATTGGCCTGAGGGATCCGTCCTTTTTGGGGATCAGAAAGTAAAGAGAGTAAACTCCTGTTCCCCTTTCCGACAGTGGAACGAGCTCTATTGCCCCTTTTTGCAGCATGACTTGAACTTCCTGCTGCAACAAGAGCAAGTGCTCGCTGGACATAGGACGGTTTCTTGGAGGTATGTTTGGTGGAGTGGATGTAAGTTCTAGACAGTAACCGTACTGGATAAGAGATTTGACCCACCTGTCCGTGGTGATGGATTTCCACGCGGGCAGGAACTGCTGGAGTCTCCCCCCCACCGGTGTTGTGTGGTCGGGGGGCAGTGACAAGGCGTCACTGTTTGTTGGTGGAGGAGGACCTGGAGCTGTTGTTTCCACGTCCCCTGCCTTTAATGTTGTTGCCCCTGTAACCACCTCTACCTTTGTTGGTGTATGAGGTTTGGGTGTTGCTTTTATAGTACTGCGTGGATTGCGATGCCTGACCCCTTGAGGTGCCTCTGTTATTGGAGCGGCGAAAGGAACCACCCCGAAACTGCGGAGACTGGAGGGCCCCCATAGACTTAGCAGTGTCCGTGTCTTTCTTCATTTTTTCAAGTGTCGCATCCACCTCGGGGCCAAACAGGTGGTCAGGATTAACTGTCTGGTTCAAGATGGTTGTCTGTATATCAGGTTTGAAGCCTGATATTCTAAGCCAAGCATGCCTCCTCAGCAACACGCTAGTGTTGATTGCCCTGGAGGCGGTATCAGCCACGTCCAGCGCACATTTGATGAAAGCGTTGGTGATCAGCTTCCCCTCCTGAATCAACATTTCACCTGCCTCCTTGTACTGATCAGGCAAGTGCTGCAGAAGTGTTTCTAGGGTGTCGTAATGCGCCCTATCGTAGCGTGCAAGTAGGGCCTGCGTGTTTGAAATGCGCCAAATATTAGCTGCCTGCGCAGCAATTCGTTTCCCTGAGGCTTCAAATATTTTTGACTCTTTGTCTGGGGGAGGAGCGTCACCCGTGGTCTGCGAGTTCGCCCACTTCCGTGCGTTGGATACCACCAAAGAGTCCAGTGGCAAGTGTCCCTTGATGTACGTCGGATCCGAGGGCGCTGCCTTGTATTTTTTGTCAATGCGAGGATTGATGACTCGCGCCCGAGTGGGCTCCCTGAAAACCTCCGGCGCGTGCTTCAGCACTCCCTTGAGCATAGGCAATGTCTTGACTGACTTTTCAGCCACTGAGAAAGTGTCAAACAAAAAATCGACATCCACAGGATCTGAATGTAGGTCGACATCATGATTAGCTGCAGCCCTCTCAATCAGAGCGTCGAAGGCTGCAGAGTCCTCTGTTGGAGAAGTCTTTGGTGCAAAAAGCTGCGGTTCATGACCCGACTGAGGGTCCTCAGGGTCGCCTCCGGCAGACCAAGGTTCATGTACCTCCTCTGGATCAGAGTAGGCTGGATAATTGTACTCGTCCACTTCATCTCCGTCACCTTCCCCAGCGTTTGAATGCGTGGGTGAGTTCCAAATTATGTGGAGATGCCGGCTCTATAGGGGCATAAGTACCCGCAGAGTCCTTGTTTTTGAGTGGAATACGATAACGCTCCAACACCGGCTCCGTGGTGATCTTTCGTTTGAGGAGAGAGAGCTTTCCGGTGTTGGCGTCGATAATAACCTCTCGACGCTCCTCATCTGCGAGTGGCTGGAGCCGAGGCTTCGGCCCTACCAACGACGCCTTGGGCGTCGACACCACCTTCAAAGGCACCCCGGCCCCATGCTTCGGAGCGAAAGCCTTCGGCGTCGTCTTTGGCGGCAGCGTGAAGTGGATAGGCGTTTGCGCCTTTGCCGGCTTCGGTGTAGGCTTCGGCACCACATCCTTCGGTTCGGGAGCCACAGCGTCCTTCCGAATCCGCTGCAGGGATTCCATGACCTTTTTTGTGAAGGCCGGGGAGGGCTGGACCGGCTCGTGCGATTCCCCCGAGTCCGGCGTCGGGTCGGCGAAAGGCACGGTCTTCGGAGCCGACACATCACCATCCTTGGCCTTGACGGCCGGAGTCGGCGCAGCCAGAGCTTCGGCGCCGTCCTGACGCTTCTTTGGAGCCTTCTTTGGGTCATCGACCTCGACCACCTTCGGCGCCGACGCGGCCGCGTCGGTCGTCTTCGCCTTCGGCTTCGACACCGGGGTCTTCGGGTCGGCCATCTTGGCGCGGCTCTTGCTGTCGGCCATTTTGATTTTCTTAGAGGTTGTGGCCTCTGGAGCCTTCTGTCCCACCAGTGCGACTTTCACTTTCGGTTTCGAAACCGTTGGTGTGGACCCAGATGGTTTCACTTTCGTTTTCTTCAACGGGAGTGGCACATCAGAAATGTCCGTGGCCGGGCCCGGAGGCGAGGCCGTGGGACGATTAATGAGGTCTTGGGTAAGGCCCGAAGGCGATCCCTCGACCTGGGCCGTATAGTGGGGGTTGACCCCTGAGTCAGTTTGAGGATGCTCCTCCTCTGAGCTATCCTCCACGGTGGCAATGGCCCCATCGTCGTCCCCTACCTCACCGACGACTTCGTCAAACTCCCCGTCTCCCGCGTCGTAGTTGTCTTCCTGCGACGCCGGGCTAGAGTCCGAAACTTGAAAGACATTGTCGTCTCCAACGTCTTCTTCGAAGATGTTGTCTGGCGGGGGCGCCGATAGCTGGGCCTGGAGTCTAGCGGCCCGACGAAGCTTGAGAGTCTTCTTACACCGGAACTTTGAGCAGGCCATACACCTGGCCTCATCATGGTCCGGAGACAGACATTTGTTGCACACTGGGTGCACGTCGAGGTGTGAATACTTTGAGGTGCACACCGGGCACCTCTTAAACGGAGTTCGTTCCATGTCTGGAGCGTCGTGTAGGCCCGTCCGCGCCGACAGCACGCGGAAGGGCAGCAAGAGTTTCGGAGCTGAAGAACAATAAACCCGAACGAAACACGATACCGACGCCAAGCCTAAAGACCTTTTGGTCTCAAGTTAGGAAAGTTAAACAACTATCGATTCCGACAGAGGGAACCGAAACACATCCGAACCCAATGGCGGAAAAAAACAATCTGGGGATGGAGGCGATGCCCATGCGCACTGTAGTCCAGGGGAGGAGCCACCTATCTCGTGATACTTCGAAGACTCTTCCAGGACAACAATGTGCAATCATCCGGACCCAACACTAGGCGGCGATCTATGCACAGATATGAATTCAGCAGCCCACATGCCTCGAACCCTTTCTTCTAACGTAATAAACCCATATAAATGATTAGCAAGGCAGAAAAAATAGGTAAACTGAAAGTTAAAAGAGCAACAAGAACAAGCTGTTTTTGCTCAAAATGTTGGAATTCAGCTTTTGCACAACAAACTGATGCATAGTGCCCCCTTTGGGTTGTGGGGGACAGTGGCGCCCATGATGACTGCCCCAGAATATGTATGCTATTTGAGTTCACTGATGCAGGACCAATTCCACAAGTAAGACATAGGTGTGAGGTGCAGTAGTCATAACGCTCCTCTTCAATGTGTGCACAGTTCTTTTGACAGAAAGGATACCTACAGCCTTCTCCAACACAGCATAAAACCAGAGGAGAAATCCCTCAACAGGTGGGGCAGGAATAATGCTGCAGGGCTGCAAGAAGTCACAAGTGCACACAGGGTATCAAGTGGAGTACCACAAAACATTGACAGCCTTTATGATTCAGGAATAGTAAGTCTGGCCGGTGCAGTCTTTCATATTAGAGCTGTGGGTGTGATGTATTAGAGAATGTCAGGTGTTAATCGCTCTATGTTGGTCAAGATTATTTGTGCACTGTAGTTGGTTGTGTTTTGAAGAGGAAACTGGAAGGAAGACAATTCAAAACTTGAAGACTTTGGTTTAGTTACCATTGGCAAATAACACGTCAAAAGAAGAATGCGTGTGCCCTATAACCATCGCTAAGCTGCAAGAAGACGCATCTTGTATAGAGTTGTACACTTTTTTCCTCACCTATCATCAACGTTTGGCGTGTCCCCTAGTGTGATCGATCTAGGGATAGGAGACAGGGGCACTAGAAAATCTGTGGTAGACAGCCTCCCTACTGGTTGCTAAAACGTTTCACCAACTGGATTGGGAGCACTGGGGGGGGGGGCAATGCCAGGCGGAGGCAAAGCATGCTTCACACTTAAGATTCCAGACAGACAACTGCAATGGGTTTTATCAAAATCTGCTGAAGAAACATTTTTAAAAAAATGCAAATTGTACAGAATGTGGCGGCCAGTCTTCTAATGAAGACCCCCAGATATGGCTCAGCCTTATAAGCTGTCAGCAGTCTTCATTGGTTGCCAGTAAGAAAACATATAATTTTTTAAGGGCCTTTGCACAGCTTTTAAGGGTCTTCAGGGCTTGGGCCCTGTTTACTTGAGAGACAGATTTAGGTGATATCTTTCAAATAGGACTCTTTGCTCCAGTTCAGCAAAAGATCTGACCGTTCCCTCCCACAGACTGGTGACCTGAGGAGGTAGGAGCCTGGTACACTGCATGACCTCAAACTGGAACAGTCTACATCTGTAGTTGAAAATGGCCATCTCTTTGCTTAGGTTTAGGAAGGCTTTGAAGACTTCAATCTTTCACTAAGGACTTGACTAGTTATTCTTGAATCTTTGTAGCTTCTCTGTTCATTATAGGTCATGGGTAGTGCCTAGATGCCTCAGGCAAATGTTTGCACTCTATACAAATAATTCAATTACATTTTGCTGGGCTAGTGAGCCCCAGAGCACAAGGCATCAAAGCATGGTTTGTGTAAATGTTTCCATCCTCAAAACCTTACAAGACTGAGAGGCCTGAGCCTCTTCACAGGAGACAACACATATTCTGCTCTTTCCTTCACTGTGGAGCAGATTTCACCAAGTAGTGTACTGTTCACTCACTAATGGGGAAACTTAGCTGGATATAGACAGCTGCTGGAACAATAAGCTTACGCAGCAGAAGCGGAATTGCAGGTTAAAATATCTGGGGTACGCGCTGGACCATGGAGCCAATGGAGTGGAGCTACTATTCGTGAAAATGTGACTGAAAGACTGTAGGTAAGAACTTCCCCCTCAGCCCCAACACAAACTACAATACTGCAGTGCAGAGGAGCCTCGACTGGCTGAGGTATCCGACCACAGACATGCTCATTTGAGAACCAGAGCACAGGGTTAAGGGGGCAGGTGCCTCAATCAACCATGGTGCCTTGCATGTTTGTGGGACACCCAGAGTTAAATCATTGATTGACAAGTCAGCATTTTATAAGTATAAATCAATAGGGACTAGCTAATTTTAGGGAGAGTATAGAAGACTCAAGTACGTCAGACAATAGTGGTAAGGAGAAACACTGTTTTCCTTATAAAGCCCTCACCCACCGACCTAGTCGGTGGCATGCTTCATCATCGGGCCCACCACAGTGGCACCGAATGTGCCCCGGGTGTGCTGCAACGCCAGGTGACTGCGGAGCTGGTATATTGCTGAGTGTGCAGTGAAGGAGTGAGATTAGTGAAGTTTAAAATGCTATACAGGAGGTCCCAGCACCCGAGGGTTAACAAGTTTTAATAAACTGGGTCTCTGTTAGCAGGTTAAAAAGGCAAGAGGGCGTAATTAGGAGTGTTATGATGACCTCCAACGTCCAGTGTGGTCTACATGTTTCAGCCAGTGCCTTTATATTCTAAGCTGGCTTTCCTCAGGACCGATAGGATTAGTGAAAAAGGTGCAAAATAAATTATAATAAACTATATTAAGTGTTTGTGTTATTTTCTTTATTATGTGTTGCGCACGCTAAGGCGCTGTAACTGTTAGAGGGGGATTCCCTCAGGCTTTGCTACATAAAACACAAAAGACAGAGACAGGACGTACAGGGGAGAGTCATGTTAGAGTGGTATATCTTTTGAACCACTGATAGCCGACTTATAAGGTGGTGTGCGACCTATATACGGCTAGTGTGGGCTCATGACTACTGCATGAACCTTGTGAGGGTTTAATGAAACCGTTAGTGAGGGGTGGTGGGCTAAAAAAACGAAATCACAAGGTGAGGTACAGGTAAGAATAGATACTGGGTCCTCACTCTGTGTTTTCTGGTACAAAGCCTCATGGGTCGCCTGGCAGAGAAAGAGACCCTGTGGGAATAAAAGGTTGTACAAGGCTATCTAACCTGTAGGGAAAGAGAATTGGTGCTTACCCCATTGTAGGTATAGTGGTCTTGTTTACTCACGAGTAGTTCGGTCTGGTTCCTCCTTGGATCTACTCGTCCTTCCGCGGCGCCCGGTTTGAAATGAATGGGCCGCCTAGATTCTCATTTATACTAGTTGCTAAATGCGGTTCACCTGAGTGGAGGTAAAAAGGTAGACAGAGAGGGAGGGGTGCGCACAGCGCGCCATGTCATGGTAGGTAGTTACTGCGCCTGTGCGGGGGATCAGTGCGCGTTGAGGCGCATGCGCAGTGGGTCGCGCTTGCGCAGTAGATCGCGCTAGAGTTTTTTGACCGGTCCCTGTGCGCATGCGCGAAGTATTTAGACGCATGCGTATCGCTGATATTATCCCGGTTGAGGTTACGCATGAATGGCATATATCACGTGGGCAATGTTGCGTATTGCAAGCGCTATGGGTAACCACATGGGTAATGCCTACGGTATTCTGGTGGTGACGATAGGCCATTGTGCGGATGAATTATCGGGGTTCAGGGTTTGACGGTGTCAGCGTGTGGGGGGTTATCATTTTTACACACACACGTGGGAGGTAATTTAATCATAAGTGCACAATGTGCACGGAGGATGGGAAAGAAAAGGACAGTAAAGGGGACGCTCATGTAGGGGTCTTGTGGCACAGTATACATTCCACTATGTAGGGTCACATGGTGGGGATAGATCCATTTTTACACAGCTAAGGTGTTCCATGGTATGGCATCGTTAAGGCCATTGGTATGTGTGGATAATCGATATATTATTATTATTATTATTTTTTGCACTTATAATGCGCGCAGATACCCACAAAGGGTTTCCCGGCGCCAGGACTGAGAGGCCGAAAACACAGAAAGCAACCCGGTCAAAGACCACAATTATTTATTAAAGAGCCAGGTTTTAACGTTTTTCTTAAAACTGGCGAGGTTTTCCTCCTTACGTAAGGCTAAGGGAAGGGAGTTCCAAAGGACTGGTCCCAGATGGGAATATCCAGCGTTGTTCCTTTTGTAAGAGGAGTTTTTCGTTTATTGAGTTGTCAAACTTTTCAATGACAGTCCATGAAAAGTCATTGGGTGTGTGGTTGTGGGTCAGGAAGTGGTCTGTCAACCTACTTATATTTTTCCCACATCTTATTGTGCTCCTGTGTTCAGTCATCCTTGTGCGTACTTTTCTGGTTGTCATGCCAATGTATCTCAAGCCGCATCTGCAGGTTATCAAATATACCAGGTTGGTGGAGTTGCAGTTGGTGAACTCCTTTTGTGTCCAGGTTTTGCCCGGTTCCAGGTTCAATGTCTTGGAGGGCGATGTTAAGTGGCATACACTGCAGTTGTTGCAGGGTTGGTGGCCAGTGACTTTAGGTAGGCCCCAAGCATTGACGATGGTGTTGTCTTTGTTCCGGGTGTCAATTCGCGGTCTGGTATTCACCAATTGGTCACGTAGGTTGGTGGCCCTTTTATATGCAAAGCGAGGTTTTTCCCATTTCCTGGTACCAAAGTTTATAATTTTCCAGTTGCGTTGTATGATGTTGGCTACTTGGTTAGATGCTGTATTATAAGTTGTCACACAGGTGAGGACTGGTTCTTCCTGTGGTTTCTCAAAGGTTTCGAGGAGTGCTTCCCTGTTTTGGTTCCTAGCTCTTTTGCAGGTTTTGTTTATTATCCTTGATGGGTATCCGCGATCCCTGAGCTTAGGCACCAGATCATTGGATTGCAGTTTATAGTCCTTGATGTTGCTGCAGTTACGTCTGATGCGTAAGAATTGCCCGTAGGGCAAGTTTTCCCTCAGGTGCCTGGGGTGAAAGCTGTCAAATCTTAGTAGGGAGTTTCTCGCTGTAGGTTTATAGAAGGTGGTGGTAGTGAGTTTCCCATTTTCCGGCCTGATGTTTAGGTCAAGGAAAGGTAGTTCAGTGGAACTGCTGGTGCATGTGAAGCGTAAGTAGGAGTCTAGTTGATTAATCCAGAGCATGAAGTTATCCAGAAGATCTTGGTTGCCCGTCCATATCAAGAGGATATCGTCAATGTATCGACGCCACAGTCTTATGTTGGTAGAAAAAGGGTTGGTGGGTTGTTGTATATGCGAGTTTTCGAAGTGGGCCACATACAATCCTGCCACGCTCGGGGCAAAAACGCTGCCCATAGACGTACCATTCGTCTGTAGGTAATAGGTTCCCTCATATTCGAAATAGTTCTCTTTGAGAGCCAAGGTGGCGCAGTCCAAAATGAAGCTGCGCGGGGTGTTGTATTCCCAGGGATTTGTCATCAGTACATCATGTAGTACTTTTAATGTTGCGTCCTGTGGTAGACTGATATAAAGGCTCTCGATGTCAAGTCCAACCAGTAATTCAGTGGTGGGATCAAAGTGAAGTTCTTGGATAACACTTAGGAGGTGTTTCGTATCCTTGATGTAAGAGGGGGTTTTTTGAACCAGGGGATTGAGGAAGAAATCACAATACCGGGAGAGGGGTTCAAGGAGTGACTTGATGCCAGACACGATAGGTCTGCCTGGTGGTGGAGTGGTGCCTTTGTGTATTTTGGGAACTGTGTAGAAGTACGGGGTTTTTATTTCTCTAGGGCATAGGAAGTCCGCCTCTTGTTTAGAGATTTTTTCATTGTCCTTGGCATTTGTGACCAGTTGGTTAATGGTGGCTTGTAGTTGTACTGTTGGATCTTTATTCAGTCGCTTGTAATTCCTGTTGTCATTGAGGAGTCTTCTGCACTCCTGATCATAGTCCGTCTTGTTCATCAGGACAATTCCACCACCTTTATCCGCCGGTTTGATGATGAGGGTAGGGTCATTCTGCAGGCGTTGGATGGTGCTTCTGTCTTTGCTAGACAGATTGTTGAATGTCTCCTTGTGTTGGAGTTGTTCTATTTCTGTGTAGACTGCCTGTTCAAATGTCAGGATTTCGACAGGGATACTTCCTGGTGGGGGAGTGAAGGTGGATTTTACTCTCAGGCCAGTTTCATTAGGCGTGTTCTCTCCATCAGTGATGGTATTGTCTTTTTTCTCAAAGAAAGCCTTTAGTTTGAGTTTTCTAAAGAACTCTGCGAGTTCCACATGTAATTTGAACATGTCCAGTCTGGTGGTGGGGACGAACGAAAGGCCTTTGTTAAGTACTTGCATTTCCTCCGTAGTGAGTTGGGTGTCTGATAGGTTGAACACAAGTGGGCATGGGGGTATTATTTGCTTGTGCCCGGTTGTTCCCTGGTCTTGTTTCTCGTGTTGGCGCTCACTGGTTCCTCTTCGGGTGTCCACTGGACATGTCCTTGGTTCCGTCTCTTGTTCCGGCCTCTTCTGCCCTGGGATAAAAAAGGGTATCGCTGGTTGTGGTTTCCTTGAAAAAAGGGCATGTTCCCTTGGGGGTACATCTGGGGGTATCCGAAGTATGGGGGTGGTAGGTGGCCGAAGAGGGGGGGCGGTGGACCAAAGTTGTGGTTTTGGGGACCTTGCCAGGGTTGCCACTGCTGTCCTCGTCTGCCTCTGCCTCTCGATGTGTTGGATCCTGAGCTAGAGTTGCTTGAGGCACTTGAAATGGAGTTGTTATCCAAATTCTCATATGATTTATTCGGAGGAGTGTGGGTAGGTTTTGGAGTAGCTAAACCTCTTTAGATCTTTTTCAAATTTTTTAATTTTTGTCTGGGTTAGGTAGTCTTTGTATTCCGCTATCTCGCGGTTTTGGTCTTCAAGTTTTTTCTTGTAGCCTGTAATGGTGGTTTTGAAATGTGACTCCGTCGCTTGAATCTCTATCATGATGGCATCTGATAGGCGTTTCGCAGTTTTGATAATGAGGACTAGCCAGTCCCTGGTGCAGTGCCAGGCGATCTGGGCCCAGTCTTTGCGAAATGCTGCGTCGTCTAGGAAAATCCTAGGGGCATTCTTGACCAAAAGGCCGGTGGGGGCTGTGTTTGTACGTAGATATTGTGCCAGTATAACCCCATGTAGAACTGTCCGAATCCTGTTCCTCTTCTTCTCCGTGAGAGAATCCCAGTCAGTTGTCTGGGCTACTGTGGCGGGGATGTTGAAATCTGCCAGGATTTTATAAGTAACAGAGCAGTTACCTTGCGCAATCTCTTGAAAGTCACACTCTGAGCCAGGTTTAGTCTGGTTTGGTGCCGGTGATGGCAATTCCCTGCCCTTCAAGTCCTGCGTAGTTAAAGCAGCCTCCCCATCTCAACCAATGTGTAGCCTTGAGGGCATGCACCCTCATTTAAAAACCAGCCCCATAATCATCACCTCAGCATGGTAACTCACCAGTCAAGGGCTTCATCCTTCATCCCCTCTCACTGTGGTATCTAGTTGTACATGGGAGGATGGTGGGGCCAATTTCTGCAGCAGGACCCATGGAGATTTAAACTGGACCTGGTGAAGGATTACGGTCCCCCACATATCAGTTTTGGCAAAGCATACTCTAGAATCACTGGTGTCTCCATAAAAGGAGAAAGTTGTTCTGACCTCAGCACAACAAACCGGAAAGCAAGGCAGACACTGACTGACATCTGTTTGGGACACGTTTTTGGACAGTTCAAGTGTTCTGACTTATTCCCTTCAGACACTAACTCGGTCTCTACAAGCTCACAACCATTAATTTTGTCTAAGTGTAACTGTTGCAACCATCTTTCTGCTCATGCTAATAATGACTTCAAGATGTGCTTTCTATGACATGTAAAGCCTTGTTTCCCTGCTTGACATTTGTAGCAAGAAATTTCTCATTAGCTTGCTCAGCAACAAGAGAACCCGAGGGCGGAGGGTCTCTGCTCCTCGATGCCGATCGTCGCAGGGTTGATGACAGCGGAGGAGTCTAGTTTCTCGACGCCGATCGCCGCCGGGTTGACGACGACAGAGGAACTCGAATCTTCGACGTCGACGACATACCTTTTCGACGGCGAGCCCGCTGTCGAGGGTCTTTTCTTCGATAAATGACCCACCTGAAGATCTTCTTTCAGCGCCAAGCCCGACGCTGAAGCAGAAGGACGTGAGGGCTTACTTCTAGAAGACATTCTAGACCTCTTGGAGCCCTTCCTTACTGGAGACCTTCCTCTAGACTTCTCTACCAGGCCATAAATGCGAATTCTTTCCCTGTCCTTCAAAGTTCTTCTGGACAGGTTCTGGCAGTGAGGGCAGGTCTTCGAATCATGATCTTCAGGGACACAAAGGATATAGACTTCATGAGTCTGTTTTGGCCTTCTTTTTACCACAAGAAGGGCAAGAGTCAAAAAGAGATGGCATTTTAAGATGTTAAAAATGCCCAAACCTGTCAAAAAAAGACAGCCTCTTACTTCTACAGATGAAAAACGTCGAAGTAAGGAATAAAAGTTGTCAAAAGAGAAAAGATTTTCTGAAGACATAAGAAAAAGAGTGGAGCTGTGTTGCCAGGATCCTTCCTGAAGGAGCCGGAAAGAACAACAAATATTCTTATATTTCAAACTCAGGGCTACATGCAAGAACCTACTCAATATATTCCCAAGTCCCCCACCCACACTACTAGCACTAGAAAACGTGTTGAAGTCAGATTCTCATCATAGATTAATTATAAGCATTTAGAATAACATGCAAAACTCTGCCCCCCCGGTGCACCCTAGAGCACTACAGGCGTGGAATGAAGAATTGCCAAACCCGCTGATGGAAGATCAATGGACATATTGTTGTACCCAGTTCACAGCACTTTCTCCCAATTACAAGTTACGTTTGATTATTTTTAAGTTTCTCCACAGATTCTATAGGACCCCTCCCAACTACACCACATGGGGGTCAAAGAAGATGATAGCTGCTGGAGATGTAGTTTAGCCCCTGCTACGTTCCTGCACATGGCATGGAATTGTCCAAAGCTGACCTCATTTTGGTCTGACATTCACTACAATCATGACATAATCGGCATGTTAGATGATCCAAACCCATGGTTAAGTTTACTAGGTTATGTCAGAGACACGCCAGTAGCATTTCGCAAATTACATGCTATGCTTTTACTCTTTGCTAAGAACCAGATGGCTATGCATTGGGGCGGAAGGGAGGTCCTTCCATGAAATAGAGGATCCAAGATGTCATATTTGATCACACGCAACTAACCACTTTTTGGGAATTGATGCAGTCGGCATCCAGGCCTAGAGACATCTGGAAGCCTTTCTTGGAGTGGGCACGCACCAAACAGGGTGAAGGGGGAGACTCTACGGGATCATCAGGGTATAGGTAAATATATGCTAGACAGCCTGGGGGCTGGTGACGTTTTGGTATGGGGGGTGCTCTACACACTGGTGCCCCTTCCTCATGGGTAGTATAAGAGGGCCCTGTCCAGACTTGGCTGTTTGGGTATAATGGAATTCACATTGAAAATATTATGATCTTTGCTGTATAGTGATTTTTTATTCAGGCGTGCTGTCTTTATTTCATACAGGTGGAACCGTACCTTTGATTTATTTACTGTGCATTATAATAGTACGCAACTGGACAGCGAGACAGTCTGTATGCAACAGTTTTTTTGTTTGTAATGTTTGTACTCTTATTTTGAAAATGCCAAGAAAAAAAGAAAAAAAAAAGATAGAGATGCCCAAAAATAGGCCTGCAGTTATTTAGGCAAAAATTATCTTGTTAGTTTAAATTGATCCACATTATCACAGATGACTCAAAATATACTGTGGATTTGTGCAGCGAGCTTATCAACTGTGAGGGTATCCACGCACTTGAGCAGGTCTTCACCTTCCTGTGGAATTCAAGAAGCAGAATTTGGGTGCAATGCATGAAAATGAGCGACATACAGTTCAACTTTTGTGAACGTGAAGTGTGTGCGAGTGAATATGTGATGTGTAACTGATCATAGGTGTCTGGTCGGCTGATAAAATAGTATGCGGTTGCTCAGGGTGTTCAAAAAAAGTAAGCAAACCGATATCTTCAAGTAACAATTTTGAATTAAACACCAAGAAAGTACTTGTTGATCAAGAGAAAACTTACTAGCAAATAAAGTGGTTAATAAAAATGCATTTCCAATAAATGTAAGATCCCAAGGAACACACATACAAATGTTTGAATGGACCTGTGAAACTAAAACAATTGAATTTCACAAAACTATATCTGGTTAAAGTGACATTGGATTTTTAAGAGAAAAAGAGGGTGAGCCCAACAACAACCTAAGAAACATATAAACAGTTTACCAAATATAAAAGCTATTTTCATAAAATAAAACACTTTTTCTTGACAAATGCAAATTAGAATGTATGTTCTTACTACCTCCTGTTGCAGCCGAAGGTAAAAATTGCATATTTTCAAGCAAAGCCTTTAGAAGAACGCATCCAAACCCTTGCTGACTTGGATCACACTTTCCATTGCTAGAATAAAGGAAAACATGTACAAATAATTTAGTAAAATAAAGCAATGCAGGCGAAAGGGCAATATTTATTCAGCAGTTGCACTAGGAAGTTACTTCTCTTTAACACTAGGTATGCACGTTAGATCTACATGCCTTCTATTACTCTTTCATGTAAGAGTTCAATTGGGTGTTGTTTTGAAGTTCTGAAAACAAATCTAAGGCAATCAATTTCTACTCGAGGTTGATTAAGGCATGGAAAACTTGCAAAATATTTAGATTAAATGCTATACTCCTACTGTGTGTAAAAGTCCCCTCTGAGGGCACTTTTTGTCTTTAAAACCTGTTGTCTCACATTGGAATGCGGTCGACGTGTAACAGATCCTACTCTGCATAGCTAGTGTTCGAGCAAAGTAATTTAATTTGCAGCGCGAATTAGGGAATGAGAAGCAAGTGGTGTAGCAACTAAGACACAGAGAAAAACGTTATTTACCTTCAGCATCACTATTCCTGGTTAATACTCTAACTGGAAATTCCTCACCTATGAATATACCCATGCACCAGTGTGCCAGTGCACCAGTTGACTTATGGAATGTTTTATACCAATTGCTCCTGCACAGAGGCACATGTGAGCACCACACCTGCGCTGACATAAGATGAGCTTGAACCTTTCCGTGCCCTCAGGTGAATCTACTATGTCGTATTGGAAACAACCTGGGTGAATTTAATTTGGGACCTTTGAAAAATCATAGGAGTCTGCTCCACAGAATAAGGAGAACAGAGGGCGGGGAGGAATCTGCTGTTGTAATGTCCGCCAAAAGGATCATGTTACTTACCCAGTAGGCATCTGTTCTTGGCATGTAGAGCTGTAGATCACATGCTTTGCATACTCCAGCCATCTAGTGTTGGGTCCGGATGTTTGCAAGTTGTTTTACTTCGAAGAAGTCATTCCAGTCACGAGGTAAGGTGACTCCTCCATTCGATGATAGTGGGCAAAGGCATTTACTCCATTGTACAATTGTTTTCCCGCAGAGGGTGAGACTGGAGTTAGTATGTGTAGAATAGAGATGTTCATGCGTATGTATGTAAACTGAGAACTGCAACAACTACAGGAGACCGGGAAGGTGGGCGCATGTGAATCTACAGCTCTACATGCCAAGAACAGAAGCTTACTGAATAAGTAACATTATCCATTCGAGGCATGTGAGCTGTAGATCACATACTTTGCATTGACTTATGCAGCAGTATGCTCCCAAAGCGGTGGCTAGTCTGTAGTTGTTGTCATTGTTTGAAACAGCGTTTTAAGTACTGCCTGGCCTACATTAGCTTGTTGCCTTGCTAACACGGCTACACAATAGTGTTTGGTGAATATGTGAGGTGTAGACCATGTTGCTGCCTTACAGCTAGGGGAATATTCCTAAGGCGGCCAAAATAGCCCCTATTATGCAAGTAGAATGCTCTTTAGGGAGTATTAGCAAAGTTTTTTTTACTTTCGCATAACATGTCTAGATACATTTCACAATCTATCTTGCAATGCCATATTTAGATGTGGGATTGCCTTGAAAGCAGAAAGCAACAGAGAAAACAGAGAAAGCAACAAAGCTTTTTTTGTATTCTTTTGTTCTTTCCTCGTAATATAGTAGAGCTCTTCTAACATCAAGTGTGTGAAGAGCTCCTTCTGTTACAGAATTAGGTTGAAGAAAAAACACAGGTAACTCAACTGATTGATTGATATGAAAGGCAGAAACTTCTTTAAGGAGAAATTTAGGATTGGTCCGAAGATTTACTTTTTTTTTGTGAAGCTGAAAAAAGGGCTCTTGTATACTTAATGCCTGGAGTTCACCTACTCTCCTTAGTGAAGTTATGGCTATGAGAAAAGCAACCTTCAATGAGAGGAATTGTAATTTATATCTGTGCATTGGTTTAAATGGCGTACCCATTAGCCTTGTAAGGACTATGTTTAAGTTCCACGCTGGTGCAGGTGGGGCTTTTGGTGGTATCACTCTTTTTAATCCTTCCCTAAAGGCTTTTATCAATGGTATTCTAAATAGAAATAAGTGTGGTCTGTTTTGAAAGTATGTAGCCACTGCTGCTATGCCATGCCATGCTTCGTAATCTTTTTAAGTAAGGTGAGCTTCTTTCATTCCCTCAGCCTATATGAGTTATTTATCTGTCTGGCAGCATTATGTGATTTCATGGCATTGTATGCTTATGCACTGCTCTTTTGCCTTGCGGCCAGCTATTACTGCTCACTAGTCTATTCAAGCATGTGAATCTCTGAAAGACACCCCAATACTGGAGAAGAACAATTGTTACTTACCTGTAAACGGTGGTTCTCCAGTATTGGGGTCTGTCATAGATTCACATGCGACTCACCCACCTCCCTTCAGAGGCTCGCTTCTCCTCCTAGACTCTTTTGTCACTCTGGTGTTACAAAAATCTGAGGGCCTGAGCCTCTGAGGAGAAGGTTCAAGAGGGGTGCTTGCGCCTGATTGGCTGTAGTTTGGACTAACATAATGACTTGGATATGTTATGAAAGTGCTTTTTTCTTCTAATGTATTCCTATGTGTTACTGCTATCCTTGGTACTTATAAGTATTTATGTTTTTAGAATGTATGTAATTATGTTTCTATATACATATATTGTTGGTTTTTATTGCTAATTTATTTACTGTGGGGCTCCCACTTCGACGACTGGGAATATTCAAGCATGTGAATCTATGAAAGACACCCCAATACTGGAGAATCTCATTTCCACTGCCTGACATGCAGGAGATGGCAAATGAGCTCGCAGAATAACCTGTCCTGTCTGGGAAATTCTCCTCAAGCAGCCTTCCTGTCTATTCAGGGCTTCACATACCCAGATAAGGTCATGAAATCAGATCTTGTTCATGAAAACAATAATTAAGCTGCATCAACAAGACCACATCAACTGCCAAGGTCCAAACGCACCACATCAAACAAGGTTTTCTTGATTTCAAACTAGTTTTGGGACTTCTTCCTGCCCACCAAACAACCAAGAGTAAACCCAGCATATTTCAAGAAAAGAAGAGGCATACCTTCACAAACCAATAACAGGTGACACATATCTGCGAACTGGCTTCAAGATCTCCTCAAAAAAGTAACTGCCACTGCTAGTTGATTCAGCACGAGGAGAAACTGAGAACCAACCAAGTCCAGGTTCTGAGGAGAACCTCCTTCAATCGCAGAGGGCCTAAAACGTGTTGGCCTAGCCTCTGGGGGAAGAATAGCCACAATAAACTAACATTGTTTGGGAGATATCGACAGAATGCCTATTCCTCTAGTACAAACATTTAGAGTTAGTAACCCCGGGTAGCTTACACCGGCAGGACATACGGTGTTAAAAACAGGAACTGACTATTCCACCAGGTGTTATGTCTAACTGAAGGACTGGTCATTGAAAGGTCAATCTCACTGTGTTTTTTCGAATTTAAGGGAAAAAACTTTTTTGTTTTTGTCATTATATGTTCTTGTATTGTTGCATTGTCATATATGTTTGAATTGTACATTTGAACGCTTACCCAAAAAAAGGTTTGCCCTTCAAAAAGACGTGGTAAGATGTACAAGAAATCTCTAAGTTAATACAAAAGAAAAGTGAAACATATCACAAGGTCTAATGGAAATGAGATTATTGGTCCTTTTATTTTGAGTAGGTGCAATAACAACTTGGCGAAAAGATACTTTGTTTGTTTACATAGTTTAAGGAGGCCCAATCTAGTTTGCAGTCAAGGGTCCAACCCCCTCTCCCATATTAACTTTCTAAAAGTGACTTTTTCAGACATGTGACTTAAATTGGACTTTACCTTTACAGAAGATTTTAAATTACAATTCATTTGAGTGCAAACAGCATAACTCTATCTACTACCTATCAGTTAGCGCGTATTAACTGAAACAAGGTAACACAGTGTTAGCCTATGGGAGAGATAAGCCTTACAACAGAGAAAAACAACTTTAGGATTTTTTTTACTGTCAAGACATGTCAAACTTAAACACATATGTCCTACTTTTTAAATGCCATGAATCCTGCTCCATGGGCCATTTGATCCTTCTTCAGGGGTGGCATATTAGTTTTAGAAAGGAACATTTAGATCTGGCAAAAGGTTCATTTTGCCAGGTCGAAATGGCAGCTTAAGCTGTGCCACAGGTTACAGTGGCAGGCCTAAGACCCGTTTTAAAAAGCTACATCAGTGGGTGGCACAATGAGTGCTGCTGACCACTTGTATTTATTAATTTACAGGTCCTAGGGACTTGCTAAGCAATTAAATGTACCAATTCTGTGTAGGCCAATTTCACCATGTTTAACAGAGAAAGCTCAAGCACGTCACACAGTTTAGCAGTCCCCTTTCAGTCAAAAGCTAGGGTAGACTAATCAATACCTCAATGGGCTTCTCTGCTCAAGTGATGGAACATGGACAATGGCCCACTTCTGCAGAGGCACTCGTCAATCCTATGTTCTTCTGATCCTGTATGTTAAATACAAACAGGTAGCTGTGACAATGCCTAAATTATGTTGCACAGAACTCAACTAGTCAAAGTAGAAAGTCTACATAAAGAATACTTGTTAAAAGACTGGTGCTACCACAGTAGTTTAAAAGACTGGTGCTACCACAGTAGTTTAAAAGACTGGTGCTTCCACAGTAGACACCCTTGCTACCTGTAAGGGCAATGATGGTGGTCCTTCAAAGAATAACAAGGCACTAAAACAAAAAACAATATACTGGAGTAGTCCAGCAATGTGTTTAAATAGCACTGTTTGGAAGTAACACACAAACAGCAACATAAGTAGTTCCCAGTCATGTGATCCAGAGCACTGGCAGAATGCACATCTGATTGGGACAAAAAAATGCAAACGTTCTTTATTATTAAAAGGGATTTTAAATTACAATTCATTGGAGTATCTGCTCCATAACTGAACATAGCACTCATTAACAGAAACGAGGCAACCCAGTGTTAGGGTATTGGAGACATAGGCCTCACTAACGTGAAAAATAACTTTAGGAGTTTTTTCAGTCAGGACATGTAAAAAGTATACACCTATATCTGACTTTACCACATACATACCCTGCTCCCTTCCCTATGAGCTTTTAGGGCCTACCTTAGGGAAACCTTTAAGTATTTGAAAAGAAGGTTTAGGCCTGGTAAAAGGTTTTTTTTATCAGGTCGAAATGTCAGTATAAAACTGCTCTACAGGCTGCAGTAGCAGGCCTGAGACATGTTTCAAATGGCTACTTTAGTGGAAGGCACAAGGAGTGCTGCAGCACACTAGTAGAGTTTAAGTTACAGTCCCTGGTTACATGTAGCAACATATACTAGCGGCTTACAAATAACTTAAATGTACCAATTAGATGTAGGCCAATGTTACCATGTGCAAAAGGGAGAGCACAGCCACTTTACCACTGATTAGAAGGTAAAGAGTGTAGAGTCCTAAAGGTCAACAAATTAAGGTCCAGCAAAGGAAGGGAAAAATTTGGGGTGAACTTGCAGAGAGGGCCATGTCCAACACAGACATTGTGTGGATCCCTTGTGGACATCTGCTTTTCGAAATCTCAGTAAGGTTTGAAGCATGTAGTTTTCAGGGGAGATAGCTCTCTCGCACAATGTCTGTATTAAAAAAAAACTTTGGTGTTGGAAATACCTGACGAAGTATGGAGCAGTGCCTCAGATCAGAGTAGAGTTGCACAGAAAGAAACAGACTTCAGCTGTAGTGTACCTATATGTGGTCACTGCAGAGGTAGGCCAAAAAAAGTTTGACGAATTGACTTATTCTTCAAGAGTAGCCACTGGGAGGTCTTTGAAGGAGAATAATACTATTTTTGGTTGAGCTCAAAGTCATGCCTTGTGAAGGAAGAATGGGGAAGGTGACATGGTCTGTCCACTCCAAGAGTAATTCTGTGGAAAATGTTAATGTCTTATACAGATCACGGTGATAAGGTCATCTTTAGTAACCACACTTGTTAGGTTTTGAAGGTCTACAAAAAATGAAATATGGAAGACGCCCAAGATGCTGAGACGGGTATTTGGCAGCAGAGGAGTTCAAACGAGGTAGGTGTTCCCTGGTCACCCAGGGTGCAGTGCCAGAAAGACAGGTAAAAGACTGCCTGTTCTCCTACAGCCTTGTGTGCAGCGTATGCTGTACAGTCTGGGGCCCATGAGAATGAAAAAGTAAAAAATAAATCACTACGGCGAGTGGGAGTCATGCCTCTAATGAGGACTGCATCTAGTCTGTGTTGTGTGATGTCAGCCAGGGTGGATGTGTGAATGCATGTATCAACAGCAAATGTGGGTACTGAGAGTGGGAAATGTGTGTGAGCTACACACTATTTACTTAAGGTACAGGGATTCTGGCCCTAGGCCATCCCAGGAACAAATCGGATTCACCCATGTCTTTGCCTGTACTTTGCTATGGTTTCCTGGGGTGGGAAGCCCAAAGACAATTAAGAGGGGTGAAAAGAGAATGAGGACTGGCCTCAGTGCAATGAGTAATTTTACTTCCTTTGGGATCGCTGGACGACAAGTGAATGGGGGCAGGAAACTTGGAGCCGGGTCTTGATTGTCAGACAAGTGTTGGTGCTATGGTGAGTCAGGGTGTTTCTCTACCTGGGTGAGGGTAATTGGGAGGGGTCTAGTTAAACTACTTCAAACAGATTTTAGGAAGGATGACTGTAAAGGTCTTCTTCGTAGGATGTGGCCTTGTAAGAGTTTAAGATGCCCCTGGTAAGTTTGTTACATATTCAACTAAACTTTGAAAGAACATTTGTCATAGCTAAGAACTGTCAACTACCTACTGGATAAAGCAAATCAGACCTCATCAATGATTCTTCCATGTCAAGCGAATCAGACCTTAGCAATGATTCTTCCATGTCAATGTACCTATATGCTACACATTTAGGTGCAATACTTTTTTTGTTGTTGTAAAGTTACAAAATATCACTACACAGTTATTAAGAAGTTACATGCTCCGGCTTCACAGAGCTGCAGAATATGTCACTCAAGAATCAACTAAAGGGTACATTTTTGAGTGCAAGTGGGAAAAGTATTTCCTTGACTTCTGAACAAGTGCACAGGAACTCTGCAGAGTCTACATAAAGTAAAAGTAATAAGAATTTAGAATTAAAAAAAAAGGTGTCCATTTAAAATAAAAATAAAAACATGAGGACAAAAACTTCCCAGCAGACTCTTAGACACTTCAGAGGTCAAAAGCAATATAGATGTACAGGTACAAAATGAGGGGAGGAGAGAAGACCTTTGCAAAAATCAATAGAAGTTTCTTTTATAGTCATGTTTTTCAAAATGGGTTTTTCTTGGAGATGGTCAACATTTAACTGCGTCAACCAATCAATGTGAAGGACATTAAATTGGTTTTTACTGGCACTCTTGTTATCGTTTTTCTATTTGTAATTTAGAAAGCTACTTATTTTGGTTTGAGATGCTCAATATATTCATCATAAAAGAATTAGTATATTAAAAAGGATTCCAGGAAGACCCAGTCTTGTGGTAAATGCATCTTATGGCATGTGTTTGTAGTTTAAGACTAAGTACATTTACCACAAAGAAAATCCAATCAATACACTGCAATCAGGAGCGGCTCCACTGCTATTGCGGAGGAGCGGCGCCCCACTGCCTGCAGATGCAAACGATAAATAAAAAGACCTTAATGCAGATCATTTTATTTTTCGTCTTGCGGCTGAGTCTTGTGGGTTGGGCCACAGCGATGCAGCAGGGGAGGATGAGTGGTGGGCCCTGCTGTCGGTGCACATGGGGGTTTGGCCGGCCGTCTTAGGCCGGCCAAACAGTCATGAACACTGACATCTCTCCAAACCAGCTGTATTGCTGAGTAGAGATATCAGCAGGCACAGGCTCCATGCTCCCGATGGGGCACAAAACCAGTGCACTCCGCTCAATCTCTACGCTGCTCTTAGGTGAGTGCAGCATATGGATTGCTGCAGGGGAAGCTGGAAGCTTCAGCCTGTGCCAAGAGGAGAAGCCCGGCGAGCAGCACGACGAGCGGACCCCAGCAGGCAAGTTCTCTTTATCTTAAAAATAATTTTAGGTCTCTTGAGCTGCCCCCTCCCCCACAGTTCCCCCTCCTCTATGCTGCCCACCCCACCCGCCACATTTATCTTACAACAGACGCTACTGACTACAATTGCATATAATCATTTGCAAATTTGAAGTTTCTGTTTAAAATTAGATTCCACTGAAGTATGGCTACTGTGCATGGACGGTACTCAGTACCAGTTTGGAATGTTAGGTGTTCATAAGTCTGCCATGACTGGGTGAAAATTGCACTCCCTCCTTTGAACAGGATACAGCCAAAGCAATAGCGAAAACAGGGATACTCTGCACCCCTTTTGCACAGCTGCACTACAACTGCCACAGTTTTGTAAAAGTTCCTTACCGTGAGCTGGAACACAAACGAATGCACTGAAGGATTTCAAGTCAAAACATACAAAATTAACATCTTCATTTTTAATAAACTATAATGGCAAGGCTGGTGCAAGTGGTCTAACACACCACCACTTTGAAAGTTTGTGTGCACACATAACAGACGACCTACGTGGATTAATATTAATCCTAAACTGGAAGAGACACAAAGGAAATGAAACCAACCTTATGCAAAGTGCTAAAAAACGGGCACACTTATGGGATATGCTTCGTCCTGCCTCAAAGAAGCAGACACGTACAATTTCAGAAAGACATTTCCGTGTTTTCGACAGCAGGCTTTCCTTTCCTTCTTGCGAGCTGTAAAACAAACCAAGCAAAAATCTGTATTTCCAATCCTGAAAAATACAAACATGTAACCTTTAAATGTTTAGAATCGTAGTTCCATTACCTGCCAGGTCCATTTGAATGCACTCCTGCAAGCCAGCACAAAATATCCAAAACAAGACTCTGAGCCTGCTCTGTAGCAAGGCTATCTTCAGTATTCTTGCAAAGTATGTTGATCAGTCTTTCATGGAAATCTGAAAATTGCAACATGGCACACCTCTGAACTCTAAACAAAAACAATTTTACATGATTAAAATAAGAGCCAACAAGTTGTTACTACATTCAATATTCTTTATTCAATTAGCAGACAAGTAGTACAGTTTAGAAACACACACACATATATATATATATATATACATATATATATACACACACACACATTATATATATATATACATACACACACAAACATATATGATATAGAAACACATTTTATTTCAGTCACGCGCAGCATGTCATCCTCAATGTCTTCACTGCTGAATGTGAACCTGCAAGCAGCTGAAATCTAAAGGCTCTTGATGTTTTAGGTCTTATCGGTACCTGGGAGAACACCTCACCTCGAATCGCATTCAACGTGTCGCACAACCGATAAGAAACTAAAGTTAACTCTACAAAAGAAGAGACCCTCTTTCCAATGGTACTTCTCCCTAATGGATTCCTGCTCAGGTACAAACAACGAACTAAAAAAGAGAAGAAAAAATATAAAAATAGTCTCAAAGCCAACTAATATGCCAAATCTGAGCCTTTTAAAAGCATGTACTGTAACAAGTTACTTGCCTTCGGTAACAATATATCTGTAAGAAACATAGGTTAGTTATAGATTCCTTACCTTAGAATTACCCCCAGGCGTCAGACTGGATCCGGAAAGTGTTTTTGTCAGCAGTACCTCTGCATGTCAAAAGGTGGCGTGGGTCTGCTCTGCATCCGTTGTTGGCATTGTGGTCGCCGGGATGATGTCAAAGAAGCTACTTAGACGCCGCCCTCGCACTCAGAGGTCAGTTCTGTATACAACCTTCCGCGCCAGAAACGCAGAGCCATGTAAGACACTGACTACTGGTTCACAAAACTAGGGCCCTGAAAGGATATCCTTTACCCTAGACATCAGTTCGCAGACCGGGTTAGGATGAGTGGGGCGGTAAGGAATCTATAACTAATCTATGTTTCTTACAGATATATCGTTACCGAAGGTAAATAACTTGTTCATCTGAAAGAAACATGTTAGTTATAAATTCCTTACCTTGGAATAGATACCCCAGCAATACCAAGTCCGGAGGTGGGTCTGCGAACCAAGATCACACCAGAAAGTCATGGAGAACAGAGCGGCCAAAAAAGCTGTCTCTACGGACTTGACTGTCAAGGCAGTAGAGTTTTGTAAATGTGTGCAACAAAGCCCATGGAGTTGCCTGACAGATGTCATTTAGAGGAACTCCCCATCCCAAAGCAGTATTGTTGCCGTCGCCCTGGTGGAATGGGCGCGCAGCCCTACTGGAGGCTCCTTCTTTGCCAGAGAATAACAGGCTTTGAAACACAAAACAACCCATCGGGAGATATTCCGCTTGTGTAAGGACGACCTTTCCTGGCGCCCACATAGCCAACAAATAAAGCTGGTCATCCACCCGGAATTGTTTGGTGTGCACCAGATAAAAGGAAAACGCCCGTTTTGGACCCAGACGGTGAAGCCTCTCTTCCTCTTTCGAAGGATGCGGAGACGGAAAGAAGGGGAGCAAAGTGATGGTCTGCCAGATATGAAAGACAGTGACAACCTTGGGAAGGAAGGATGGACGAGTCCTGAGAACCACCTTGTCCGGATGTACAGACAGGAAAGGAGGCTTAGAGGAAAGGGCCTGGAGTTGATTCACTCTTCTGGCAGATGAGATTGCTACCAGGAACACAGTTTTAAGCATCAGAAGCCTCCAAGGACAGTTGTGAAGCGGCTCAAAGGGAGCACACATTAAATAGGTTAAGACTAGATTCAAGTCCCCCTGAGGCATAACGAAGGGAATAGGAAGAAAGAGATGAGTTATGCCTTTCAAGAAACTATTAACAACCGGGGACTTGAAAAGAGAAGGCTGATCTGGAAGCCAAAGGAAGGCAGAGGAGGCCAAGAGATAGCCTTTGAAAGTGCCCAGAGCAGATCCCTGTTGGGTTAAAGAAAGGAGAAACATGAGAACTCAGAAAGAGGGGCAGAAAGGGGATCCACAGCCTTTGCTGTGCACCATGTCACAAACTTGTTCCACCGCCAGGTGTATACCGTCTTAGTGGAGGGGGGCCTGGGCTGCCAAGATTACATCACAAACTTCAAGAGGCAGGTCAAAAGACATCAACTGCCGCAGCTCAATCTCCACGCAAGGAGGTGGAGGCTTGACAGGTTCAGTTGGAGGACCGTCCCCTGTTGCTGCGACAGAAGATCCTTCCGAAGAGGCAGACGGGTTGGAGCATCGATAGCCATGTTGAGCAGCTCAGGATATAAGACTCTTTGTGCCCTGTCCGGAGCCACAAGGATGACTTGGGCCCGGTCGTGCCTGTTCTTCAGCACTCTGGGCAGAAGTGGATGTAGGTGGAAAGGCATTCAACAGACTGCAACGTCACTTGCGACGAAAAGCATCGCCTAGCGAGTGCGCCTTGGAAATTCCAAAGCGCAGAACTGCTGACACTGTGCATTCTCTTCGGTGGCGAATAGATCTAACCAAGGCTCTCACCACTGTCGAAAGAGACCTTGCACCACCTCAGAGTGAAGACGCCATTCATGATCCATCATGCACCTGTGGCTGAGTTAGTCTGCCTGGCGTTCAGGGAACCTGCGAGGTGTTGAACCACCAGGGATATGCTCCAAAGTTCCAGCCATGTCCAGAGGTGGAGGGCCTCCTGACATAGGGTCCACAACCCCACCCCGCCCTGTTTGTTGCAGTACCACATGGTAGTGGTGGTGGTCCATGAACACCTACACTACTCTTCCCCTGACAGAGGGAAGGAATGCCGATAGTGCAAGCCGAATCGCCCAGATCTCCAGAGGCCTCTGATCTCCGCCTCTCCCATGAGGCCGCCCCATGCCAGAAGAGATGTGTCTGTCACCACTGTGTCCTCTGGTTGGGGAAGGGAGAGGGATCTGCCTCTGACCCAATCCTGGTTCGTTAGCCACCATTGCAATTGACGTGCAGTGCCCTCCGTGATCTGAACGCAATCGGACAGATTCCCCTTATGCTGTGCCCACTGGAATTTCAGGTCCCACTGCAAAGCCCGCATATGCCACCTGGCATGATCTACCAGCAGGATGCAGGAGGCCATGAGGCCCAGGGTCATTCTGACCGAAACGGGATAAAAGCTGAAAGATCAGAATCATAGCCCCAATATCCCGGACTCGCTGTTCGGGAGAATAAACCCAAAACCGTGTTGTTTCCAGAACCGCTTCGATGAGGAGGAGCTTCTGAGAGGGAATCAAGTTTGACTTCGGCACATTGATGGAGAACCCCAGCGAATGCAGGAGGTGGGCCAGAGTCAGGAGGTGGGAGACGACTGCCTGGGGCAAGCCCGCCTTCTACAACCAGTCGTCGAGATGGGGAAGACTGAAACCCCCGATCTGCACAGGTGAGGTGCGACCACCGCCATCACTTTCGTGAACACCTGAGGGGCGCTGGTAAGGTCAAAGGGGAGCACGATAAACTGAAAGCGCATGCGCCTAACTTGAACGCAGGTAATGCCAGGGTGCCCACAGGATGGAGATGTGAAAATAAGCGTCCTGCAAGTCCAACGCTACCATCCAGTCTCCTGGGTCGAGGGCAGAAGAGTACTGCGCGAGCGTCAACATCTTGAACTTCTCCTTCCGGAGGAAACGGTTGACTTTCCTGAGATCCAATATATGACACAGTCCCTTGTCCTTCTGGGGTACCAGAAAGTAGTGGGAGTAACATCCACAACCTACTTCTGGGACAGGAACGAGCTCAATGGCTCCTTTGGCCAAGAGAGCCGTAACTTCCTGTTGGAGAAGGCCCAGATGATCCTCTGACATACTGTGAACTTGAGGTGGCATGGATGGAAGGGTGACCTCGAAAGGGAGGGGTGGCCTCGAAGGGGAGGGAGTAGCCCCTTCGGACTATCAGCAAAACCCACCTATCTGGCATGATGGTGCGCCAGTGGGGGAGTTGATGGCGGATCCAGCTGCCCACTGGCGTTTGATTGGCCTGAAATGTTGGACTTGGAAGGTTTGGAGGCTGCTGCAGAGAGGGGGGGGGGGGGGGGGTGGATTGCCCACCCGCTGGCCCACTGAACCACAGGGTTGGTTCCCATGTCCCCGGCCACGAGAAGATTGGGAAACTTGCTGCGGCCTGTGGCTCTGTGCGGGACGTAGTGGAACATCCCTAACATAGCCACGAAAGGTCGAAAAGCAGACTGCGCAGGGCGGCTGGAGAGGCCCAAGGACTTGGCCGTAGCCCGCGAGTCCTTGAAACGCTCTAGAGCGTTGTCCACTTTGTCTACAAAAAGGCAACGGCTATCAAAAGGCATGTCCATGAGGGTATTCTGGACATCCCCCGAAAAGCCAGTCGAACTCATCCAGGCGTAGAGACGAAGGGCTACAGACATGGAAATCGTCCTGCCTAGAGAGTCGGCGGTATCCAGCCCACAACGGATGGTAAACTTCGCAGCATCTCTCCCGGCGGCAACAGCCTGGGAGAGCACTGTCTAGGCCTCCCCAGGACACTAAGGCAGCACCTGCGAAACCGTGTCCCACACAGAGTGGGAATAAAGGCTCAATAGACATGTAGTGTTTACCGACCGCAGTCCCAAGCTGGTGGAAGAGAAAATCTTCTTCCCAAGGTGATCCAGCTTCTTGGATTCCCTCTCCGGTGGAGCGGAAAGGAATGCGCTCTTGGAAGTGGAGGCTTGGACCACCAAGCTCTCCGGGGTGGGATGTCGGGAGAGGAAAGTGGGGACGCCCGGAGCCGGACGGTGGCATCGGGCAATCATCCTATCCACTAGAGCCCCCGTGTTGGGCCTGGACCAGGTGCCCAAAAGGACGTCGGTAAGGGCCTCATTAAACGGCAGCAGGAGCTCCGAAGAGCTTGCAGCTGCCTGAAGCACCTCTGTCAGGAGGTTAGTCCTGACCGCCACCGTAGGAAGCTCGAGGTTGAGATTCTTCGGCCGCCCTACGCAACACCACTGCGTGTGAAGCTCAATCCTCCGTAGCCACGGTAGGAGGAGACAACATGCCACGGTCAGGGGAGGAGTCTAGACCACTAGCATCCTCCAGTTGCTCTCTCCAGTCCTGTTCAGAGTCTAGAAGATCAGTCAAAGGGTCACCTGACCCCGCCCAGTCCTCCTCCTCATCCTCTGGTTGCCAATCTGGCTGAATAGAGACCCCAGGAGTGAACAGGGGCACAAAAATACCTATTGGCGCCGGGTCAGTCATTGGTCAACGCCGGTCCGGCTCCGGGTCCAAATCGGGATGGAGGCCGGGGTCGAAGCAGGCCAGGGACACGACCGGCATCGGTTGCGGTAGCTGTGCCAGGTGGAAGCAGCACTGGTGGAGGTGTGATATGGTTAACCATCTCCGTGCCGGATCCAGGCATGGACCGCCCGCATCCCTCGCCGCGTCAGCCGATCGACAGGGATTAGTCGAAGACCGACGATGCTTCTTCGACTTCTTGTGCTTCGACTTACCCAACCCAGAGTGCGAAGACTTCGAAGACTTGGAAGAGTGATGATGGCTCCGCGATCGGTCCTTCGACCTTCCTCACTACCTCGAACGGTACGGAGGTCGACTTGGGGTTGTGGTCGTGCTCCAGGCAAAAGAGACATGCGGTGCGGATCCGTAACCGATATCAGTTGGCTACAGGTACAGCATGCCTTGAAGCCGGGCATCCCTACGCGCACCAGGAGTCGTAGACTCAAAATAGACGTTGACAAGTGTCGCTCAAAACGTCAGCGTGCGAGGGCGGCATCAAAGTAGCTCCTGTGACGTCATCCCGGCGACCACGACACCAACGACGGACGCAGAGTCGACCAATGCCACCTTTTCGACGCACAGAGGTACTGCTGAAGGAAAGACTTTCCGGATCCAGACTGACACCTGGGGGTAATTCTAAGGTAAGGAATCTAAACCGAACATGTTTCTTTCAGATCTGTTGTGTCTAATGCCTGGAAGATGTGCAGTAACCAGTCGGAAACTAAGTTTGCATAAATTGTTGGATTTTGGATGCAGTCCAGGCTCTTTGCAGGACAAATGTTTCAGGTTGAAGACACCTCTTGCTGTGTCAGAACTGCAACAGGCTTGCTTACTTTATCAAAGTGTGTGTTTATCTACTGTGTTAGTCTACTTTAGGCCAAGCAACACTTTCACATTATTCCTAATCTTTTTTAGATATTCTTTCAAAGTATTAAAACTAGAATTAGACCGCAATCCATGAGTCAACTGTCCAACACTTTAGATTGTAACAGTCATGTGGAGGCCGTGAATAAAATAAGACTTTTTCAGTTCCTGTATCTGGAATTCTTTTTAACAATATGTTATATCTGGAATATGGTCTGTATTCTAATGGACTTGCAGCTTTAAACAGAAAACTGTGCATACACACATCAGTATCTATTGGCCACAGCGGGAATCACACATTTCGGTAATCTTTGCTCTTCCACGGGGCTTCTCTCATTTGTAGAATTAAGAGGGAAATTTCAAATTTACCGAGATTTCTTCAAATATTTACAACTCCGAGATTATATCACTAGAAGAAATCTGAGCGGAATCATTTTTAAAAAATGAGTTATTTGACGCATTATCGTCCGCAAAGTCTAACCCCATAAGTGAAATTTATATCCTCTTAAACAATATGGCGCCTGATGATTTAGGCAAGACCGCCTTGAAATGGCAACATAAAATCGGTGTATCCTCGGAAGATTTTGGCAGAACCATGGAAATGTCACAAACCTGCCTTATGTCTACTAAGTTACAGGCGCAATGTTATAAAACCTGCTTCATGTTATATTATACCCCGGATAAAATTGCAAAGTGGGGCTCCGGTAAAGGAACCTGCTGCCCCCGATGCCAGACTTCTAATGTAGATTGTGTACACATATTTGCCACCTGCGCTGGTTTATCCCAATTAAAACATGAGATTGAGAGGTTCATCACCGCGGTGGTGAAAAAACCTGTCAAATTAACCAGTGAAATGATTCTTTTAGGATCTACTGATCCAAATTGGAAAGAACAAGGGGTAGAATTTATATTTATTACAATGGCTGTTTTACGGATGTGTATTGCATCTGCCTGGCTAGATGAACATGCTCCCTCGTTTCAACAATGGCTCGTAAGATTATTGGCCACTTACAGATTGGAAATTGCAATCTACAAAGGGAAGGGTAGAAGGAAATGCACTCAAGGCTTGAAAATCTGGGCCCGCTTCAGGAATGGTGTGATTCTCATAGCAATAACAATTTGTGATTCTTTTAATCTAACATGGTGACATTGGCTGTACGGTAAAATCTTGATTTATTAGGTCACAATATTACAACGGGCGGATACGTTATTATATTATGTGCGGCTGCTGGCTCAAATCCCATATATCAATCTTGTTTTTGTTTCTCTTTTCTTTGATGTTGAGTATTCTGTAACTTTGCCCGACTATGGGGTGGGGGGTGGGAGGGGGGTGGGGACTTCAGGGGCCGAATGTAAAATGCATAAATGTATAACTATGTATCATATGAATTTGACAAAAAGAAAAATAAATACATTTTTAAAAAAAAAGTATCTATTGGCCACAAGTTATTTTACACTGAACCAATTAAGTTGTATGTCCCATTCGGCACCATTTCAGTTAAATCATTATTGGTAATATTGTCCTTCAATTTAACAACTACAAAGTGTGCCAAATTAATTTTTGCAATTAACTAGGTCTTAAAATCTTTAAAAGATAGAAAGCCCATGCATGTAGTTTCCTATACAGTCTTACCTAAAAATTTAATTTACCTGGGTAAAACACATTTTCTGTTCATGGCTTCTGTGGAAACAGGCCATGCATTGACTTTAAAGTAGAGGTGGTTAGAATGAGTACGATGCAGATGTCTGAAATAATGTTCTTAAGACTGTCTAGACAACATATTCTTCTGATGAACTAAAATTATCACGTTTCAATGTTTAATGTGTGTTGACCAAGTAGCTGCCTAACATGTAAGCTAATGGGATATTGCAAAAAACAACAGTTGATGGACAGAATGCAGAACAATGTCATACATTCACCCCAGTACAGAGATCTGGGCCTACATCCATCGTTTTTTTGCACTCCACACCACCCCAGTTCAGACATGGCCAGATGCAAATCAGCCTTAACCCTGTGCCTCATGGGAACAGTCCAGCCCGAACTGCCAGGCATGTCTTTCCTGGACCGGAATCAAGCATCCTAGAACCGGTTTCTGGCTATCAGCCGTCTTCAGCCAGGATAGCTTGACTCCAGTGTTGTGGAGAGCATGGGACTCACGTCTGAGCATACCCATCCCACTCTGGGAGGGATTTCATTTGCCATGTTTTGGTGCACCGGTCCAAGCCGAAAGATGTTGTATGGGGGTTCTTCTTGCCCCCCGTTGAGTGTTTCGCCACACCAGCCAGGGGTTTCTTTCCTTCCACTCTGTCTGGTGCCCTTCTTTCCTAGGATTTCCTATAAATCCTATAAGGGGTATTATAGTGTCAGAAACATATGGAGGAATACCTGTAAGGCATACAGACGAAGTACCCTGTCAGACAGGGAACAAAGCAATAGTGCATGTGCACAATACCATGAAAACACCCCAATTGGAAATTGGGTAGAAAGCAAAGAACACCTCGCAGCCACCGGCGTAGACACCAAACAGGGTCAAAAATTAAGACATGGCCCAAAAACAAGCAGGGACCATAACCTGTCCTCAACAAGGTAAGAATGCAAGAAAAGAAAATATCTGACGGGCACGAGCACCAAACACCACGCAGAGGTGACGAGTGAAAAGATGAAGCCAACTAGCCACACAGAAGGGAGTGCAGGACACTATTCCCAGCCCAACCGAGTACGGGTAGAGAAGAGGAAGGCATGGCATTCAGGTATTAAGATTTTGTTCCACTATTTATATTCAAATATAGATATAGACCATCGAAAGCGATGTTTACCAATGTGGAATGAACAGTCGCCGAGAAGCTGGAGGTACGTAGCCCGGCAAGCCATGGAAGAGCTACCGAAAGGGCAATGGCCTGTCCGACAGAAACTGGGGTATCCTTGCCACAATGAATCAGTAAGTTAGACGCCTGACAGCCATCCTGAATCCGCTGCGTAAGAGTGTCTGAGAATCATCAGTGACGGCGGGGAGAAGACATGGGACCCACTCCCACAACACATAAGAAAAAAAAAAGGCCCAATACATAAGCCATATTAAGGGACTGTAAATCGGAGCTGGTATCAGAGAAGAGATATCAACCAAAAGCATCCAGATCTTTAGACTCCCTGTGCAGAGGGGCGTCCTGCACGGCGCTGAGGTCAGGGGGGCTGTAGCAGCCTGAACCACAAAGCTATATGGAGTAGGCTGACTGGAAAGGCAGAGCGGGTCTCTAGGGGCAGGATGATATCTTTGACCTATAGACCAGGCTACGGAGGCCCATGAAACGGGCTTATCACAAGTGCCCAACTGAATATCAAAGATGGTTTCACTGAAGGGAAGTGCAGGCTCAGTTCTCAGCTGGCCCTGCTGAAGCACACCAAGTAGGGGATCAATGGCCACTCCCACAGAAGGAAGGCGCAGCCCCAGAACTACATCAACTCTCTGAAAAAGCTGAGCAAAAGCCAAGCTAGCCTCCGAAGCGAGGATGGGGAAGAATAAAGGCCACTAGTGTCGCCAAGGTCAGAAACCCAATGAAACTCCAGAGGAGGCCAAGTCAGGTGATCACCCACTTCACCAAAATACCTGTGTGCCAAGCGCTAATTAATCTGGACACAAAAATATTAGCAAAAACCCTTTCTACTAAAATTCAACCCCTCATGCCCAGCCTAGTATTACCTGACCAATCCGGATTTGTGCCTGAGCGCTCCACGTCTCACAATCTAAGAACCATTTTTGCTATGTTTCACATAATAAACCCTGAACTTCCAGCGGCGGCAGTTATGTTGGATGCCGCTAAAGCATTTGACTCCATTGAGTGGTGTTACATGTTCCATATTTTACAAAAGATAGCGTTTCTGGGGGTCTTGCTGAAGTGGATGCAGAGTTTATATACAGATAACTCTGCACTGGGCAAATTGGGGGCCTCATGTCTGAGCCATTTTGTATCGAACGTGGCACCAGATAGGGATGCCCCGTCGCCGCTCTTATTTGCACTCATGCTGGAGCCATTAGCATGCATATTCGTCAAAGGCACAGGAAATCGGTACTTAACTTCAATCACCGCCCAGTCGGCATCTCTCTGTACACGGAAGACATGGTTCTTTTCATCCGCAACCCACAGCAATATCTATCCCCCGTCCTTCGTGAATACATCAGATTTGGCCTTTTTTCCAGCCTTAAGATTAATAGGGACACATCGGTCATGATCGCTTTGACGATATGTACTGCTCTCCCTGATGGAATACCCACTCATATGGTCCACTGACCCGGTAAAATATCTCGGGATTTGGGGACACAGCGATCCGGAGATTGTGATCAGAGAGAATTCCGGTCAAGAGTACACCAAACTCGTGACTCAGGTGGATATGTGGTTGCGTCTTCCGCTGTCTCTGGCTGACCGCATCGCAGTCATTAAAAGGATTATTTTACCGTGATTTCTGTATCTTTTCAGCAACATTCCTATCAAACTCACTAAGCACTTCTTTACGACAGTTAAAACCCAATTATTGAGACTTGCATGGGGAGACAAGCAGGCTACAGTCAGTTGGAATATTTTAACGCTCCCTTATGCACGGGTGGGCTTTGGAGCGCCAGACTTGTACATATATTATCTCTGCGCACAATCACACTACGCATATTATTGGTTTAGATCCCATGATTTCATTTCACACCTTGCAGTAGAGGATGGCGAAGCACACCCATCACCCCTTGCGAGTGTGATTTCACATACTCGCAGAGGTACGCCCAAAGCGGAAAGCAATACTATTGACACCACAGTAGCAGCCTGGCAGGCTATTGGCAAACTTGCGGACAAATGTCCTCTGTTCGCCCCGCAATGCCTCTGTCTTGTCATGCAGCTCTATCTGTCACTCAAGAAGCTGGTCCCATGCGATCCCTCAAAGAAGTCGGTATAACACATATGCAAGATATATACCATGAAGGTCGCTTTCTTACAGATGGTGATCTTACATACATTAACAATCCAACTCCACTTTTCCACTTTACGCTTCACCGTTTAAAACGGGCTCTTAAAGAACACTACAAGACTTTCCCCGCTGAACACCCCCCTCCCTCAACTCTCTGCAATTATTCCTAGTGGCTCCAACTAAACGGAAGCGGATAACTAAATTATTTAGAACAGAACAGAAAGAAATAGTTAAAAAGGATGGATAAAACTTTGCACGCTGGAACGCTATACTGGATTCCCCGCTAACATTACCAGAATGGGAGCATATATGCACACTCACGGGCCGCCTTAGAGCTAATGGCAATTTGCGTATTATTCACTTCAAATTCATCCACCAAATGCATCACACCCCCCTCAAACTATACAAAATGGGCCTCCGCAAATCTAGTAACTGCAAACGTTGCGGCCAGACGGAGGCCGACTTTTGTCACCTAGCATGGCATTGTAGATCTGTACTCCAGTACTGGGAAGAAGTGCTGAGACACACACATTATGACAGGAACCCCATTACAATGCACACCTCTTGTCTGTCTACTTGGTTATATACCACAGCTAAAGAGTACCTTGGGGAAATTTGTTAGAATTGCCCTATTATTGGCCAAAAGGCGGATAGCGTGTACGTGGGAGAGCAAACTCAATCTGCAAATTGAAAGATGGGTCAAAGACCTGGTGTACTGTCGAGCAAATCTTGAATTATATGCCTAATAATTGCCTAAAACATCAAGGCCCAAAGATATCTGGGAACCGCTGAGGTAGTATCTGTCACTCCAGGCTCTGTGGAGAAGTGTGGCTCACTGGTTAGAGGAGGCAGACCTGGAAGCAGAGGTCAGCCCGGGACCAGGGTTCAATTCCCGGCTCGGCGGGGTCTTGAGTCCTAAAAATGTCCATGGACTCGACAATTCTCGCTCCGGTGCCTACTCGATTCACGGGTTCACACTCTGCGACTCGGGGCAATAGCTTGCTTAATCTCCACAACGGCCCCTCGTGGCGGGATGCCTGGCTTTCACCTTGCGGATACCCTGCCGGGGTTATCTCACAGGGGAATATCAGGACGGGTTCCCTAAGCAAGCGCTTAGAAACCGCTCGGTTATTTGCGCTATATAAATTTGTGTACATTTACATTTTGTGTACATTTAGGGGATAACACAGTCTTGTTGAGCATATGTAGTATTGTGTAAGTATACTGTTCAGAGCATGCACATGACCCACGTCGTAATAACATGTGTTGACAACTAATAAGAAGTCCATTCACAGAAAGCTGTGTTTAATTTGTTATTTACTCTCTTTTAATTGTACTGCCTTGCATGGCAGCAATGTCGCTTGTTAATCATGAAAACCCAATTAAGAGATTAAAAAAAAAAAAATACCCGTGTGCGAAGGAGAAAATAGGAGGGGGCTCCTCTGAAAGCAGAGAAAGGTAGCCCGAAGAGGACGGTTCCAGCTACGCCGTTCCGGAGGTCAATAGGCGGCACTTGGGCATCAGGGAGAAGAGACAAAGTAGGTAGGAATCGCAAAGGCTGTGCACTGGAGCCAAGAAGAAATCGATCATGGATTCGGAGGGCCTCGCTGACACCGAGGGAAGTCCTGCCAGTTTGGAGTCAGTCAAGGCCTCACCGACCTCCTTCGGGCTAAGAAGAGCACCAGAGGGAGGCTGAGAACCAAAAGTGGCATGAAGGGAGAGATAGTATTCTGTCATCTGAGCCATAGTCACCTGGGAGCCACGAAAACCCGGATGGCTTGGGACAGACACTCGTTCAGACTACAAAATCAGAGGAATAGGAGGCAAGTCGGGGACACCGAATCTATGTGGTAAAGTTGGGGAATGCAGTGGTGCAGACTGCCTACAGGTGACTTACCAGGCAACAGCAAGGACGAAGGACTTCGGGGGCTGGCCCTCGAGCAGTCCTTGGAGGAAGAAATGGACCTCATCCAGCGAGGAGCAGTTGACCACTGCGCCGCTAACCGTGTCAAGTATCGCTCCTGCAAGGTCGACAACCGAAGCTGAAGACACGAGCCGCACAGTTCGGAATCCAGATGCCCACCTAGATACCACATGCAAATAGGATGAGGGTGCAGGGTCGATATCACAGTCCACAGGAACTCTAAGAGAAATTTAAAAAAGCACACTTTTACGTTGTGGTAGGCCATAAATGGCCAGAGGTACCACTCTTCAGATCCGCATGGGAGCGCAAAAGGGAACAAACTGATGTCGGCGCAGCAGGGGAGGGCTTATATGGACTCTGATGACATCACATTCGGTGGATGACATTATGGAGTCGCTCGATGCCCTTAACCAACACACGAGGTACTGCTGTTGAAACATTTACGGATCCAGTCTGGCGCCTAGGGATAATTCAAAGGTAAGGTATCTGCGGCTAGAGGTCTCTATCAGATACATAAAACCTACTGACTACTAGTGTGCTGACTGACTGGTGAGAGGCCACGTTCTCTGAGGGCAGAAACAATGTCAGAGGTGTTGTCACCTCCTCTAAGCAGGATGGCTAAGTGATCAGTATATCAAGGCAGAAGACTTCAAAGACCTCGGACGCCTTTGATATGCGAACCAAGGCTTCACCAGAAAAGTAAAATGCCACCCTCTGCCCGTCCCATTTGGCACCATGACAGGTGAGAAAATTAGTTTGTCAAGAGGCATGTTCCTCTCTCAGGCTAGTCCCACCCCTAAGGTGGACTTCCTGAAGTGCACACGACCTTTCAATTCCACCATCTTAGTTTTGGCACAATTCGGCTCTCTGGGTCAGGTGTATGCCCACTTCCCACAGGAAGTGATGCTATAGAAGGTGTAAAAACCCTAAAGGTAAGTTGTCCATTAGCTACTACCGGTCACTCACATTAACGCCCCTAAATTGTGTACTTAGGTGGCACCCCTGACAACAGGAACTCAGATTCCATTGATCAAGAAGAGAGGACAAAGAAGTGCTGTGAGAAAAGTGAGAAGTGAAGCTTCTGTGGTGGTTTGGTGCCAAACCCTGCCTGCTCCATCGCCCTCTCAGCTAGCACCACTCAACAATTGTTTTTCTTCAATATTGTATTATTACTCCCAAATCTTTTTCCAAAATGGAACTGACTAAAGATAGTGTGTTAGGTGCCAGTAACAAAGATAATAGAGACGCATAAGGTTTATTTTTGTATTGCTCTAAGATTAAAATGTTTTGGATACAGGTTTGTAAAAAAAAAATTATTTGCTCAGTTAAGTTTCCTTTTCCAAAAATATACTACTTCCTTGGTGAATCTTGCAATGCATGGTATAATTATCGTTTAATTGGGAAGTTAGTAGATCTCCTACCTCCTGTTGCTTTCTAAGCTGTAACATCCAATAGGAAAAACATTAACAACCTCACTTTTGCAAACTTGTGGTAAATGAATTGCCCAATCATAGATTGGACAGATAAAATCTATCATCAATGCACATTATCATTAACAAGCATTGGAAATGCAATAGGTCTCGCATTAGGAAAGTTTGAGCAATTGGTATTGTAAAGGACACTTTTTTTTATTTATGTGTTGGTTTTGAAAATAGCAAAAGTAATAGCTTTGTCAGTTACAATGTCAATAGTTTTAACTTTCGCAAATGTGACACCTATAGCATTTGTAATGCAATGTGTGTTGTCTTTACGTGACTTAGATGTATTGATATTGCAAATAACAATGGCTTTTAATTTTGTAAATAATTAATACTTAAATAAAATGTATTGTAATTTATAATGGCAATAGCTTAAACGTTTGTAAATTAATTTTGTGAAGATTATGTTCAGTGTATTTTATTGTGACGAAAATCCAAGAACATTGCATTTGCACCTGGTGGTGGATGTGGTGGTGGTGGTGGGTGTGGTGGATGTGGTGGTGGATGTGGTGGTGGATGTGGTGGTGGATGCGGTGGTGGTGCATGTGGTGGTGGTGGATGTGGATGTCATGGTGGATGTGGAGGTGATGGTGGATGTGGTGGTGGATGCGGTGGTGGTGGTGGATGCGGTGGATGTGGTGGTGGATGTGGTGGTGGTGGATGCGGTGGAGCATGTGGTGGATGTGGATGTCATGGTGGATGTGGGTGGGGGAAGGGAGAGGTTAACGAAGACAACATTAGATTGGCATTGTGGTGACGAAAACATCTATGCCATGCCACACTTAGTGTCATGCGTGAGGACTCAACAATGTCTAGGGAAGAGTGTTAGACTGAGTGCTCAATTGGGCAAGTCTGTGATACGCGGATTGCAAGGCCAGTAGTTAACCAGCCGATGCGAGTGGTGAAGAGATGATGTTGGTTTAAAAACTGTTTACAACTGTAGAATCAGGAGTGAAGGTAACTTGCCGCTGCGAGTGGTGAAAGGATAGTGATCTAATGTTCGCTTTATAACGCCGAGAAATTGTTACAAATGTGCAAGAGCTGGTGTCAAGGAGAGTTCGGGCAGTGCTGTGGTAGACAACCATGCGTAAAGGATTCTGGATGGAGCACAAACCTCGGGCAGTGGGCGGACCGCAAAACAATGGAAACGTGTCACTGAACCGGTCTTCACAGAGACCTGAAGACCGGTACGCAATTACTTGGAGGTATCAGGCAAAAGTAGCGGGAATTACAAACAGCACTCGTCAATCAGTGCTGCGCCACATTCAAAGTGAGGACTAGTGCAGGCACTAAGAAGGGGGTAAAAATTCAAGGTTAGGCATTTACCTTGTGGAAGTTAAGTGAATAAAATGAACGCAGAAGAATTGCGAGTGTGCGCTCAATTTAAAGCTTCAAGATAAGGAGTTACTGTTCTCAATGGAGCGGTGTAACAATGCCATTCTGAACTGTATGCTTCATGTTGCTAGACGGTCACACGCAGTGTGCTGATACACTGCAAAAACAAGCAAGGCATATAAGGAAGGGTCAATTACTGGTTAAAACCTCACGGAATTCTCGGGGGCCAACAACAACGAACGCTTACCAGATAAGCCGCAGTATGCCTCAAGCGATCAACCCGACTGACGGGGTGTGTGTGTGTGCCGTCCGTGCCTATACACGATCGTGATTGTGCACTATACCGCAAACTAGGCGTCAAGGGGCGCCATCTTGGGTGAGAAAAAGTGATATAGAACAAGGTTGTGCTGGGAGAGAGAGAGTGGGGAGGAGAGTAGGAGGAGGAGGGGGGAGGAGAGTAGGGGAGGCACGGCCTAGTGGCTGTGCAACCAAGAAGTGAGGGGGCGGAGCTGGGGGAGGCTGTGAGAGAGAGAGTGGGGAGGAGAGTAGGAGGAGGAGGGGGGAGGAGAGTAGGAGGAGGAGGGGGGCCAAAAGAGACAAGACGGAGGGAAGGCACAGAAGGGGAGGGGGGAGGAGAAATGCGACACGGCAGGCAGGGGAGGGGGCGGAGCGGGGGTGTGGGAGGAGTGCGCCTGAGGGAAAATACATGCAAGGCAGGCGGCTGGGGGCATGTGCACGCGCTTTTAAGCTCAATGCGCATGCGCATGCGCATTGAGCTTGAATTTCACGGGCACTGCAAGGAATCGCCACGATTCCTTGCAAGTTGGTTAAAGACTGTTTAAGCCCCCATAGTCTCGCAAGCTCGATGCGCATGCGCATCGACAGGCGAGACCTAAAAAGGACATTTCTGGATACCCTTGATTTCCTACTTAGCCAAATATGTAGGAAAGGTGTCTACAGTAGCTGAAACCCTTTACCTGCCCTGAGCGATTGCATTCCTACAGGATATATTGGTCATTGGGATAACATGGCATAAGTATGTTTATACTTTAACAAATTTGTATTCATTGTAATTATAAAATGGTCTAATTTTGGCTGTTTCAGTATTCATTTCTTTATACAGGCTCTTTACAAACTCTCTAGTAAAACCCTCTTTAAGCTTTTAGATAATTTATTTTCCTTTTATTCCCGTCTTCTTTTACTTCCTACTCCATCTTGGTTCTTTTACAATCTAGAACAAGCATTGGCATAACCAATAGGTCTCACCTTTGGGACCTTACAAGTATTTAGTTATGCAGCACAATATCCTTGGTGCAACTACATCAACTGTTGCATGGCTAAACACTTACAGGTCCCAAAGGCGAGACCTATTAGCTATGCCAATGCTGGTTTCACAAGGGGGCTGAACAGTGATTTTTTTCTGCTCTGTGTCTCAAGTACATACGTCTATCTTTGACAATATACTAGACTGCAATGCCGCCACCCCCCCCCCCCAACACACACACGCACACACTTCCACTCTGAGAGACACTGAGGGAGCTTGTTAGGGGTTTGCGAAGAATTGGTTCACTTTAGTTGTCCGGAGGGCTTTTTGCCGAGTTTTGAAATAGGAGCTGCACATCTCTTTTTGATTACTCCAGCTCACGCTCTTATTACCAGAGCGTGGTCAGGACACCCATTTCATGCAGAGAACTGGTTTACAATTACAAAAGCCCCTATTATGTACGACTAGGGACAGGAAACAACACAGCCTGCCCCTGGCACTAAACAGACTAGAAAGGACGAGCAAAAGCATGACCTCAATAGGGAGTGAAAAGTGGAGGGAGGATACGCACGTGAGGAAAAGTGTAGGCGAGAACTGAGGAGGGAGTGAAAGCAGAAGGGTGGTGAAGATGGGAGGAGGAAAGTAAAAATGTTAAAAGTGAATGGAAGGAGGGTAGATGAAAAGATGAGTAAAGATAGAGGAAATGCATAAAATTGGAGAATAAGAAAGGAACGTGAATAAACAAATGCAGTGAGCAGCATCAATTGAGAGAAAAGAAGAGCTGGAGATGAGAACTATTTTGTGTGGAAATAAAGCACAGGGTCAGAATAAAAGAAGAAGAACGAACGAAATCAAGACTGAGAATGGAACTATGGAGAAGAACTGAGAAGGAACAAAATGAACAATTGGGAACTGCAAGGTAGAAAGGAGAAGGAAGTAAAAGGAATGATTGGGAAATGGAAGGGTGTAGGTAGGTTTAGCTAGGAAAAGGTGGAAATTATGAAGGGGAATGAAACAATTGACCGAAAGGAGGAACCATTGGGTAAAAATGTGATGTAAGATGAAGGAAGAGCCATTTGAGATGTAGGACAGACAAATGGAAAAAATGCAAACAGTAACAAAATAATAATGGACAAGCCAAATGAGAGAGAGCGCGTGCGCGGGAGTGCTGCGTGCTTATGCAGTCTGTTGTTTTTCGAAGCACGTGCTTGTGGCGTGCCGCTGCGCACTCCTGCAAGCTATATGCAGACACAAGCACGAGTATGTGCTCTGAAAAACAGCTGAACGACGGCTAAAGGTCTCCTATGCAGCGCATGCGCGCTGCGTAGGCGAGACCTAAAAAGGAACAGGATTTAGTCATGAATAGTTCCTCCCATTATGCATGATGGGTATTAGACACCATCTTGGAAGAACTTTCTGCTGGGTAATTGGTTTCTGTGACGAAGGAGAGCAGCTCAATATGTAAGGAGTGGAACAGGAAGAGGGGTGAGGAGGTAATGCTCCACGTTCGATAGCTGTCACTTCAAGGCCGCCATATGGAGTACCCACATATGAAAGAAAAAACTACCTATGTTGCATATCATTCACATTTAGTTGGTCCTCACTAATGTTATTTCTTACAAAGCGCCCATACACCAAAGATTTGGAGTCCTAGTGAGTTAAATAACCACTGGGTAAAAAAAAAGGGAAACCCACAGGTTTCAAGAATTGGTAGTTACTGCACTATCTTGGTAGCTCAATGTTATACAAGACTTTTACAGCAAACCTATGAAGCAATGACTTTTACACCCTGCATGCCCTACTGATGTAGAAACATGACACATTGTAACTCATACAGTATCTTGAAATGTATGCATCAACTGCAGGAGGCAAAATGTCAAGGGATGTTACTCAAAATATATTTATAGTGTAACTCCCTCCCCACGGTCCTTGCCGGCAGTCATATATTGGAGCTGCCCGATTAACTGTACACAGACTGCTTTACTATATCATGTTCAGGGCCACTGGAATTCTGCAGCAGGAGAGGACCAAATTATGCAGCAAAGTGAAGTAAATTTTACGACAAGAAAAGTCAAATTATGCAGCACAATGCGGCACATTTTTTAACAGTATTACTATGTTATTTCATCATTTTTAAACTTGATACCATTGTCTGGGTATTGGTTGCCCCTCATTAGTAGCATTTTAATAGTCAAATAATGCAATAAGCAACAAAAAGGTGTCAAGTCCAGCTTTGCAAAGGGCCTTTCACCGCACTGCAACATGTGCTGCTGCATTATTTTTACCTTTTGAACCGTTTGAGCAAGAAACATTTTTTTTGCTACAATCTGCAGATTATGCAGTAGATGGTGGATTATGTGGCAAATTCAGAAAAATCTATAATTATGCAAAAATCCGCACAATCGCATAGTTCCAGTAGCCCTGATCATGATGCATAACATAACTATGTACCCGGCTAAGTATGTCTATTAGCAAAGTAGCACAGCTGGACAAATAACATTCGACCACCCAGTTTAAGAAAATGGTTAAGTCCTTTGGCATACTGATCGATAAAGAGAATTATCTAGTTGAAACTAATTTTGATTTCTCAATAACCATTAAGAAAACTTAATAAACTATACATCTACATATGCCTGCCAACCGCACACAACCAAACCAATCGATGGAAATTTCAGAACCGTAACATGGGTATCATGATCATGACAGTGCGAATATGCCTTCCTAAAAAGTAAGAGCTGTAGGTACAGATTTTACGGACAACAAACGCAAAATAAATATACTTATATCCCTAAAAACGTTATTATTGTTTCAATATCTCCAACGGTGCTACTACTTTTTTCTAGTTTAATCTTGCCTTTACCCCTCCCAACACACACACACACACACACACACACACACACACACACACACACACACACACTGCTCACCACTTGGGCTTTTAAACATTCGTCTGCCCCCTTCTCCCTTCCATCCCATATTTACTTAAAAAGTCATGGTTTGTCATTGGAAAGGTATATATTTGCTGGTTCGTGAGTTGTCCAGGCTGTACCGTGCTGACTGCTGAGGGTTATCTTTATTGAGAAACGACTAGTGTGGGTATCAGAGGGGCCGTTGGTGGAGATACAAGGGCAGATTTATTGATTTATTGGTTATGGTTGTGAGCGTGACATGGGGTGACTTTGAAATCTTTTCTTTTTGTGTTGCAGTGGAGCGAAGGGTGCTTTAAAGAGCTGTGGGGGGTGATGCAGGGTGTCAAATGCTGACGGTCCTCGCTGAAAAAATACTTGTTCAGGTATCAAGGGGAGGCGGAGGGAGGGTAAGGTGGTAAGGTGGGGAAGTGATGAGCTGAGTCGTGCTGCTGCTCTGGACAGAACGTGGTTGGCGGAGGGAGGGGTTGGCGGTGGCTAAGGCTTGAGACAGCTATAAGAGGCGTTTGATTGCTACACATTTCCCCCCGACATTCTCTGCCAACTCTACAAGGCCGGGCCAGAGGGGAATGGATTTCGCCCTAAATCTTAAATAAAGCGAAACCTGAATTATACGTGTAAAAAATTAACACTGTGAAATATTTTAGAAAGATGTGGAAGGAGGAAAGCCTTCCCTTCTAGGGTAAGAAATAGTCACCATAACAAGCAACCCTCTTGGAGATAAGGCGGGAGGGGCGTGGTTTAGATGTGCTTCCGTTACACGCCAGCCTCTGAGTTTTTGCTGCTGCTGGATTGTGCGCTTGGTGAGTGTGTCTCCCATGACGTGGGCTTATCACTGCCACTGGACTTGTAAAAGCAGGTGCCGGAGAGGGAGGGGCGAGATTTGAGAGAGCAAGAGGAACCAAGCACCAGAAATTCAAGTTGTGTAGGCGTGTTGGTAGGGCGAAACTTGTGGCTACCAATCAATGAGGTTTTCAGTGGGGTATTTTATACATTGCTGGCTACGGCTCTAAAGTGCTTCGACCAAGGTCCTTGTGGTCCAAGTGTCGGATTGCTGTTTGGGCACATACATACAGTCCTCGTCTGTGCCGGAGTACACAGAGCACGTCCACTCTTACTGGGGGAAGGCGTGCAAAAACTTTGAGCGTCTACCTCCCCTTTATTTAAGCTCACGGGCCGCGCCCGGCCGTCAGAATGCATGTACCATACAATGTATCATACTGGCTGGTTGGCTCACTACCATCCCTTATAACCTTTCCAATAAGCACTGAAAGACCAGCGCGTACCCGCGGCCGCGAAAGTTAGCCGAGAGCAGGTTTGGCAGGAGCGGAGGAGGCAGCAGGGAGAGGGGAGAGAGGAGGGGGCCTGTGCCTGTTTCCCTTGCAGGAGTGAGCAGGAACCATATGTTAATTAAAAACACATGGTTTCAAAGCTCGCTCCAGCAGTCTTAAGAACACAAAAAAGAAAGATTTGGGATACTGCTTCTAGGTTTAAAAAAGCAAGACAATCATACTGTGAATTAACCTTAGGTTGTTTTGTGACTCATATGGATGTAGTTTCCCCAAAAAAATTCCACCAATTCAAAAAGGAGTCAGTCTTGATTTGTTATGTACGTGAATTTGTAATTTGCAAGTAGGAAATGGACAGTATTAAGAATTAAAACTGGTGAGAAAGCAGGGTGTTGTCAATAGTTTTTTTTTCTTTCAAATCTACTTTTGTTACCTTAAGTTTTGACAGTAAACTCCATGAATGAGATTTGAACAAACATGGTAGCCAGCTACTGTAATTGTTGTGTTACAAATTCAGCTTACCATAAATGTGTATGAATGCAAGTGCAAAGAGGAAGTATGAATGTGACATCATCTATATATGGGAAGATGAGAACATTTATGGTCCAGTATACAGTCTCCTCTAATCTTGAACCATAAAATGGGGGGTACACTGCTCCAAACGGACTACGGCAGACTGGCAGTAGAGTCTGTATGTAGTCACTGGAAGCTTGCTCCTCTTTGGTCTGGTGCTGCAATGCCCAACTGGCCCAGCGAGAGGGCGCTTTATTAGAGATAGTTTAATCCCCAGTGGGTGATTGATGGTTAGACTAAGATCCAGATGTACTTACTAGATCTTGTATCACCAAGTATATCTGTTCATTGAAGAGACTTGGATAAATATGAGTCATGGTCTCTCACTCTGCTTTTAACCTCAACAGACTTGGAACCCTATTAAATTGACAGGCCCTCAAAGTCTATAGTCTATTTAAGTCCACATTTCTCCAATCTTCTACCCACCGACTGAAAAAACAGTCAAATCCCCATTTCCCACTGGCAATTAATAGAGCTCTGATAAAGCGCCCTCTTGCGGTACCCGTTGGGCCTTGCTGTGACAGTCCAACGAGGAGCAAGGCCAATGAAGAAGCATGTCACCCTTGGGGGGGGTGAGGACACTTCCTCAAATGAGCTCATTCTTCGAGTGACTACACACAGACTCCACTGCAAGTCTACTAGTCAGTGAGAAACACTATGCCCCCAGTTTTGCAGATGCATGTAACATGCATTGCAGTATACGTTGGTAATAGTATGCACATCAGGCACATGGGTAGATTTTTTTATTTTTAAACTAAAAAGGTATTCCACCTTCCAGAACAGGCAGCTCTCAATCACTTATGAAAGTTATGCAGTAAAGAATTTAAGCATAAAGAAAGTTTTGTTCACTTACCTTCACAACACAAGACTGTGGGACTACAGATCTTTCAAATATGTTTCTACCACATAAACCTAATTTCCATACCTGCAAGGTACTTCATTCCAGCACTAAAACACAGACTATCTTGATAATAAAACTCCTGCTAGTGCACTTTTGAGTCATGCAAAAGCAGCTAAACTTTGTTTTAATACCCTCTGTCATTTGAAGGAGACTAAGTAGCCAGTTTATTCTAAATGCAATTATTGCTCCATTACTGTAAATCTGAGGCTCTGCTTCATACTCACCTTTCTTTTGGGGTGGAGGTTTTCTTAAATCTTCTAATAGTGACAGAGACTTCCTGAAGCAAGTCACATCCCCTCAGATTCTCAGGTTTTCTAGTGTTGGTTGCTTCTGTTTTATTGCTAGATTTCTCCTTCAAATAGAAATATTGAACCTCAGGATTGGGCAAAACAAACAGTAAATTATACCAGAAATGTAGGCATACTTGAGACGTCGGAAAATGTAAGTGAACTCTGTAGGGTAAAAAAGTTTCTACTTTAAAAAAAAAAATGAGCAGCTCCCACAGCAATCAATATCTAAGTAGGCATTGAACTTCATAATAAAACAGGTTAGATAAACATCCATACATAAAGCTGATGAGTTCAAAGATTTAAGAAAGGAAGAAAATAACCAAGTGGGAGAAATGGATAGATGCAATGAATAATAGATAAAAATAATGGATCGTGCGCAGTACAGTAAATAGACTAAACCTACTGAAAATTTAAGCTATTGGTATTTTGAGAGTGTTTATTAATGTCCTGCCTTTTTTATTTTTTATTTCCAGTTTTAGAAATTTTACATGAATAGGCCTAGGCGGAGTTTCCGAAGTGTCAACAAACTCTGCGGCACTCCTTGGAGTTCCGCAAGCGTCAGAGTGATTTTTAGCGCTGGGAGTTTGCCCGCATTGTAAAATCCATGTAAACAGCACCATGCAAGAGTGTGCGACTTCTTTCGGCAGTTCAAGTAGGTGTTCTCCTCAAGCAGCAGCTTCCTCAAAGAGCGTGGCAGGTTTCTCAACAGGAGTGGCAACAACCTGCTGTGACCGCCCGTGTTGAGAATTCTCACCTGGTGGAGGTATAGCTTTGGATTTTCCTTGCTTGTGCACACCAATTTACCTTTGGCAAGTCACTAGAGAGGAAAAACTCTGCTCTGTGCCACTATGCTGTGTGTGGCATCTTAGATCTTTGAGCAGTTTCATATGGATGTGTAGTGGCAGGCCCTGGTCACGAAGAAGCCCCACTGTAGACAGAAGTGGGTCCGTGCACCTTGACTCTGAGGCGTACACAGGAATGGCGTAGCTGCTTTGGTGAGGCATAAGCAAAGCAGCAAACCAGTCTTGTCCAGAACAGAGACCCGATGGGATTATGAGATCTGTGGAGCGAGAGGTACAGCGGCACCATTATGGAAAATACTTAGCTGAAGTACTAGAACCAAGATTCACTGCTTGTATACGCCCATGAGGGCAGGACTAAGTGAACAAAAACAGGAGTGCGGAATGATATGCACAGCTGTTTCTCCACCAAAAGGCCAAGCCAGTGATCAAGGGGAGAATTCCAGAAACGCGTATGGCGATGTTTCCACAGAATACGCTGGGAGGTCATAACTTGGTTTGCTGCTGCCTGCCAAATAAAGAGGCGAATTCTACATTGTGTGTGGCATCTTCAATCTTCGAGCAGTTTCATATGGATGTGTAGTGGCCCGCCCTGGCCACGAACACGCCCCACTGCAGACAGAAGCTGGTCCGTGCGACTGACTCTGAGGCGCACACAAGATCAGCGTAGCCGCTTTGGTAAGGCATAAGCAAAGCAGCAAACCTTGCCCAGTTTTAGCTATGTTTAAATGCCCCAATTTTTAAACACGGTGACAGAATATCTTTCAATGTTTTTACTTAAATACCAATGGGTTAAAAAGTACTGGCAGGTTTTGATGTGGTTGACAACGTGCTGCGCAATCAGTACATATGGTAGGTTTTAGAATCACTGTGATCATAGTTACCTACAGATATGTGTACAGTGCCTGTATAGGTAAAATGTTTATGTGTACGCAGCCCTGCTGGTTATAGTTTTGACAATTTAAAAGCAGTACCACTTCTATGTCCATGATCTGTGTGGGTTTTAAAGCACTCGTAATTTTGGTGACTCACTGAGTGAGAAAGGCTGTGCTCTGGCGAAATGTGTCTAAGTGATTTTTCTTGCTGGGTCTGGAGTGACCACACTCCATTAAAGCAGCCATTTCGACAATCCTTGTGTGCGTGCTCCCTTTTTCGAGGGTGAAGTTGGGATTTCGTTTGATATATATATATAAATGTATAAGTGTGTGTGGAGATATATATATATATATATATATATATATATTGGCGGCGGTGATGCTGGGCAGGAAATAAACTAAAATTGCACCATCATATGGGTTCGCTTTGTCTAATCTACAAATCGTTTACCTGGTAAAGAGACAAATTTACTATATAAGGGTAGAATCGATATACACGAAGGGAGGGATTAATGGCTTGAAAGTAGTGGACGTGGAGGGGGCATCCCCTGTTGTGATACTTCCCAGGTAGCAACAAATCTTATCCTGGAAAATAGCAGGTTTAAAGGACAAAGTAGTCCTTCCACAATGGTTGGACATAGTAAACAAATATAATACACAGTGTCTCCAAGAAACCTGGGCGGTCCAAGAAATTAATCTAATTGGATACCGAACATTTAAAACACCCGCTATTGCAAGTACACATGGTAGAAATAAAAGGGGCCTGTGTACTTACGTTTCCAACACAGGAGGGATTACAGTTGCTAAATTCATCTCAATGGAGTATTACCAGATTCTACTAGTTCGCTGGGCAGGAGTGAAAAACATGGCGATTATAAATTTCTATAATAACATTCATACATCCTCATGGACAGACATTATCAACAGTAAAGAGTAAGCTGCTTAGCTTAGAAGAACAGGGTGACGGTGACTTGGCACTATTGTGGGTGGGCGATTTTATTTGCACTCTGTGTCCTCGTGGTGTCTCTGGCACTTGTGGTTTGGGGGATAACAAGGAGGATGCCCCAACCCACTTTACCCACTCAAAGTTAGGGGACTTGTTGAATACTCCGATATTTAATTTTGACCTAGCCTATGTAAACGAACTATGCTCGCCATTGGTATCCTTTCAACCCACCTTTAACGGGAGAGGGGCTAATTCGATAATCGACATCACCCTTTTATCGTCCAGATACTCAGCACTTGTGTCATCCTGGGAAATACTCGAAACCCTCTTGAGTGATCACTATCCCATTTCTTTTTGTCTGAAAATCAAGGGGGTGGAAGAAAACTCAGAGGTCATTCATAATCTCCCCATTAACCTTGTGAGCTCAAATGGGTATTCTATCAAATGGGACAAAGTTGATCCCGAGACTTTCCTTCGAAAGCTGGTAATTAATACCTACGACCACATGAAAATATGCCTTTCACCATGTGAAGAGAACCATAAAGTCCTTGATTCCTTTAATAAAATCACAGAAGAAATCAAAAAACAACTAACAAGGGAATACAGAAATAATACCAACAAAGCTCAGGGATGGTTTGACAAGGTTTGTACCAAGGCACACCTAAATTTGAAGCGTGCCCTATATGAAGACCCTAGATCACCGGAGTCAGTAAGGCTAGCAAGAAGGTCTTATCATGCTGCCTTAGTTAACAGGAAAAGAGAGCTAAAAAGGGAAACCTGGCAGACCCTGCACAATGCATGTCAAAAGAACGATAATATAGCTTTCTGGAAAGCGGTCAATGCACCCTTTTTGCAAGATAAGGAAATAGATATTATTGACCTAGCCATCTTAGGTGATACTTGGGTCACCCACTTCACCGGCCTTTATGATAAAGCCAACATGGATGACAGTGAAAATGAATCAGATAATTTAACCGTAATATCTGATGAGGATGGCTCAGTCGGCATGTTCCCTTTGGGGATTCAATTTGATTGCGAAGAGGTCATTAGAGCAATCAGGGAAAGTGCCTCGGGAAAAGCGCCAGGCCCGGATGGTGTTCCGATAGACGTATACAAATTCAAATTAGATCTTTGGGCACCCCTGTTAACAAATGTGTTAAATTGTTCCAGTACTTCTGGCTTTATTCTAACTTGGCCAGAAGCGATCGTTATACCAATTTTTAAAAAGGGGGACAGGAACAATCAAACATGTTACCGCCCCATATCTCTATTAGATGCCCTGAGGAAGGTGGCTGGAAGGATAGTTCTTAATAGGCTACAGGACTGGTCGGAGGAAAAGGATATTATCACTAACTTACAGTATGGGTTCCGGACAGGCAAAGGTACAATTGAACAGGGCCTTAATCTAGCGTTGCTAATAGCTAAATACACACAGGCTAAGAGAGGAAATCTTTTTGTGACATTTGTAGATTTAAGCTCCGCCTCTGGCTGTGTGGACCATGATACACTATGGAAGATACTTAATGACATGGGCGCAGATCAGCAGATCCTATTATTTATTAAGGAACTATATAGGGGCGTGGGGGCCAGGGTACGGTATGGTAGAAAGGGAGAATGTTCTGCTAGATTTAATATTAGAAGAGGTGTGAGACAGTGGTCCATCTTAGCACCTTTTCTCTTCACATTGTACATCAATAGCATAGGACAACACCTAAGTGAACTCCAGTTTGCCTACCCAACTGTGAGAGGTACCCCAACCCCTATCCTCTTGTATGCGGATGACGCCGTAATCATGTCACGGACTACTATTGGTCTACAAAGGGCAGTCACAATTTGTGAATATATGAATATCAGAGGGCTTAAAATCAATGTCTCAAAAACGCATTCTATGACCTGTGGTAATACGACAAGGTCTAGCAGAGCAATCTTTTTGGGCAAGAATAAGATCGAGAGCACTAACAGATTTTCCTACCTAGGAATCAATTTTGACAGCAGAGGAACTTGGCAGGCAGCGGTGACCGCAAGAAAACTACCTTTTTCTAGGGCAAATAAAGCCTTGATAAACTTTGCCAGAAAATTGGGTGGTCGACCGGTACGAGAACTTAGTCAAATTTATAAATCTAAATGTGTCTCTACCAGCAACTATGGGGCAGGGATCTGGGGGACTGATCAGGTTGAACAGATTCAACACTGAGAAAATCACTTAATTCGTTACTTATTAGCAGCCCCCAAATCTACGGCTAGTTACTCCAGCCATAGCGAAGTTGGTTTACTATATATTTCCGACATCATTAAACCTTCTCCATTGTTACTATGGCATTAAATCTGGGTAACGCCGGAAACAAGTTTAAACAGAGATATTGTAACTGACTGTCTCAAATTAAATGGAGTGGTTAACATAAAATGGTTAAAGTATGTAAAAACCATGTCGTCTGAGATTGGGCACCCAGAATTCTTTGACATTCCAACAAGTATGGAAGCAGTGCCTAGAAGCATCTTCAAAAAACTGGTCCTGGAACATCTAGATAACAAAAGGTGGATCTCGGAAAAGGGTAAACGCACCGTCAGGGAAAATCAGTTACAGATTACCCATGTAGGGATCCAGCCTTACTTAATATTAGAACCAAGTTGTTATTCTCGTATGTTGTTGACTAGATTTCGCACGGACTCATTTTACCGATTGGTAACTTTTCCAGAATGTAATGACTGGTCAAAAGACCTGGTAATGTGCCCATGTGATGACACCTCCTACCAGTCCAATATTCACTGCATTTTGTTTTGTAAATTTTATCAGATCCCCAGGAAAAGGTTTCTGAAACCCATATTTGCACAGTGGGGCATAAGGGATTGCAGAGTGGCGTTCCTTAAATTAAAACAATTAGAATCGGAATATGTCATAAAGGCAGTTTCTTCCTTTTTAAAGATACGTATTAGCTTCCGGAACACCATATGATGTATGTGCCTGTTTTTTCGCGGTTTTTAATAGGAATACCATCTGATCACATGTAAACAATGTATATTTAGATTATAAAAATTCTGAATTGATTGTATAAGTACATGATTGCTCCACCCTAACCCTGAGTCTGGTCAAAAGAAATAATTAACTGGGAGTAATGACCATGGCGATTGACGGGCTCGCATAAATTGCATATCGGTTTTTTAATACTTGTATGTATTTTAAATTGTATAGACTTTTCTTTCTTTAGAAAAAAATATATGTTTTAACATGTGCTTTTATGATTTTGTAAACCAAAAATCGAATAAAGCTTATTTTGAATTTGAATTACTATATCCATACTAATATAATAAAGAGAGCCCAAACCTTTGAGGCGGGTAATCTCAGGAACCACAGCACCAATCACAACACCCAATACAGCGTTGGAAAGGGCAGTTGCAGCAGAAGGACATAGGCTATGCAGACGCCCACCATATACATTTAAAAGGTAAAAGAACCGTACCAGCAAAGTAGTCCCTTGTGAGCGTGTCTGCGTTGTGCTGTGGGCGTGTGCTGGGGGGCGTGACAAACGCTGGGGGGGTGTGGTACGTTCCGCCCTTCATGCCATGTCTCATATCGTGTGCTAATCCCACCCTGCTCCCTTTAAATACCCCTGCACCCCATAATCATAAACCACCCTTACTCCTTAAAATACCCCAACACCCTTAAACACTAACCCATCTTAACCCTATAAATCTACCCTGTACCCCAAAACCCAAACCTATCCCTGAACCCTATAAATACCTCTGTACCTCAAAACCCAAACCTACCCCTGAACCCTAAAAATACCCCTGTACCCCAAAACCCAAACCTAGCCCTGAACCCTAAAAATAACCCTGTACCCCAAAACCCAAACCTACCTCTGAACCCTAAAATACCCCTGTACCCCAAAACCCAAACCTAGCCCTGAACCCTAAAAATACCCCTTTACCCCAAAACCCAAACCTAGCCCTGAACCCTTAAAATACCCCTGTACCCCAAAACCAAAACCTATCCCTGAACGCTAAAAATACCCCTATAACCCAAACCTAACCCTGAACCCTAAAAATACCCCTGTACCCCAAAACCCATACCTATCCCTAAACCCTAAAACTAGCCCTGTACCCCATAATCCAAAACTGTATCTGAAACCTGAAAAAATACCCAAACACCCCAAAACATACCTCAGCACCCCAAAACCTATACCCCTATACCCATACTTACCTTATCCAAACATGCATTTACAACGAATTTCGTTGTAAATGTATGCGTGGTAAAAGCATATAAAATGTAATGCCATGCGTTATAATGGCATTGCGGAGTCATGGTACTTTTGTAATGAAAGTATGCGGAGTTATGGTATGCGGAAAGAAAGTTGCGAAATAATGGGTGTTTACCCTCCCCCGGTAAGTACATTGGTGGCACGGCGGCCCACATCTCCAGCAACATACTCATATTTTTTCACCACCCATTTGAAAAATGCACAGGTCTCTCTCATTGATAGCCAGCACCGACATACACTTTTAGAACACACCTCCCGCCACAAGTTCTAGAACTGCGAACTTTAGAGCTGGGGAGCTACGTTCGAATCTCGGCATCAGCTCAACATCCTGTGATTCCAGGCAAATTGCTTTGTCTCCCTGTGCCTACCACAAATAAATGTGTTCTTCTGTAATGTGAATTGTGCTCATGCCATGTTGTCCAGTTCGCGCTATATAATATTACAAGGAAAAATAAAGTAGGGAAACTCGAGTTCACACACTACTGAACGCGCACTCTTAAGTGCATCAGCAGTGCACTGTGAATCTGAGTGTTTCACAGGCCAGTCACAGATAAGAAATGCTATCAAAACGAAATCCTACAAAACAATATACTACTGTTCGCCAGCAATTCATACCCGGTCGGGCTTATATATATATATATATATATATATATATATATATATATTTTTTTTTTTTTTTAAAGGAAGAAACTGGCACTCAAACAAATAATACAATGGCTAATCAACAGTCTGGTTTAAACACTGATAAGGGTAACTGCTTTAGATTCACCAACCATACAGAAAATGAGGCTTCTAACTCATTCTACTCATACAGAGCTGTGCTACCATCCTACTTCCAAGAGGGAGAATATGCCACATTGTGCATGAGCAGAACAGTCATTTTGGCAAAATAGCAATGTGCAGAAGATAAAAAAGAATGTGCACATTATTTAAGGGATAAAGTACCCCCCATCGTAAATTATAAGGATACTGCAATTCATCAAGTACTTCCATAACCATATAGAGAAACAAGGCCGAAGGCAGAGTTCCTTTATAAGGTTATGGAGCTTCGCGGTGACTTGCAATATCATATACTTTATTCCATATAATACATGGTCGCACCATCACCTTTCCCGCAAACCACTTAAAACCTTGGTGCACAGCTCTTTCACATTAAAGAGCAGGCATGTTTGCAAACCAGAATAAAAATAAAACCTCTAGTGAAAAATTAAAGACAATAAAAACCTGTAAGATACTTGTTGCAAACAGATATTAGAAACAGCTCAACATTTTAAAAAAAATTAAACACTTCAGCATCCCAAACTGTTAAGAAACATGCAGAAAGATTCTAGCTTTTCCTATGTAATGAGTGCAAAAAATAAACATGTTCTCTCTGCTTGTCCTTGTAAGCTAAAAATTATAAGCAAAAGAAAGAAAAGCAAAGTTCAATTTTTTGTGCTTTAAAGTAAGAGTTACTTCCCTTCGGTAACAATGTATCTGGTGGAGACCATTCTAGCCGCAGATTCCTTAAAGTAGAATTATCCTCAGGTGTAAGACTGGATCCGGAAAACTTTTTGCCACAGCATCCCTGCGCGCCGGGTGGACGGCACCACGTGACTCCGCCCTGATGTCATTCGCATTCGTGACGTCACCGAGGATACACAAGTCCCACCCCGGCGCGCCTACGCCAGTTTTCTTCGGAGAACTTTTCCGCGCCACAACGCGGAGCCATCACAAACAAAATACTGGGAGAATACTGGAACAGTGTGCGAAAAAAATCAGCTAAACAGAAAGGGAAGAAAATGAACGGTGAGGACCAGCACCATCCAGAATAGTGCCAGGCACTATGGCACCTAAAGTCAGGGAAGGAAAGAACAGAGCATAGCTACTGCAAGTAAGCCTGCAAACAAATACAACAGCCTCCCTGGGGCAGAAGGCACGTGGAAAATTGCCCAGCAGACGTCTACAACCACAGCCCAGAACAGAGAAGGCATCAAGTCCAGAATGAAAGATGAACGACAATTCACCCCCACACACCAGCAGGGAGAAGGAGAAACATCTCCCGAAAAGCGCTAAGGGTCGAGATCCAGCAAAGAGACCTCAACCCCAAGGATTGCAGAGGAGTAATAAGTGCAATTAATGAAAAAAGGAGAACACAATCAGGCCCCCCACTGGAGACCAGGGTACAGGGGCGCAGAAAGACCCATGAAATTATCGAGCAATCACCAGAAGGGAAGAAATGGAGCAAGAACCAGAATAGCATCCCCCAAGAGAGAGAGTGAGAAAAGGCACTCGCAGAAGACAACCACCCGGAGGCAGAAGACTTCAGACGACCAAAGAAGGGTCCTCACAGAACGGGGAGGCAGGGCAGGTCGTGAAGGAATCTGTGACTAGAATCGTCTCTACCAGATACATTGTTACCGAAGGCAAGTAACTCGTACCTCTGATAAAGACTACTAGCCGCAGATTCCTTAATGTAGAATAGATACCCTAGCCATACCCAAGGGGAAGGAGGGTCTGCAAGATGACCTCCCAAGGCTCGGGCGAACACAAGACCCCAACAGGGGACAAATCACAGGGACAATGAAGAAGAGCAACCCAGAAACTACAAGGATAAAGGGTAGAAACAAAGATAAGAGCCCTGCACCAGAACACACCCAGGGGAGAGGGCAGCTGAATCCATCACAACTGGAAGTCAGCAGGCCAGACAGAACAGTGCCTCAGCACTAAGGCAGGAGGGAGAAGAAAAAACAGTCTCACAAGGCTCCCGCGAAACAAGAAGCAGGGGCGCCAGGCTCCACACCAAAGCCCCTGACCATGGGCCAGAGGAGCAGGCGGGCGCAGCTGGACGCTGATAAGCGCCACAAAACTGAACGCCCAGACCACATCGGCCGTCAACAAAGGCGAGGCCAGAAAATCCCAAACAACCCCAGAAGGGGACCGCTCCGGACAGAACTGATCCTTGGAGAAGAGTGACCAGCCGGAAGATAAGAGGAGAAACAAGTAGGACCAACCAAGCAGTAAACACAGGAAAATAACCCTTCTGGAACACCAGACAGAGGCCCAGGCCGAACGGCAGACAAAAGGTAAAAACATCACAGCACAAAGTCGCAGCTGCCCAAGAAACCGCACCAGCGGCCTACAGCGACACCAGGAAGGGCGAGGAACCAGCAAGGAGGAGTCCACACCTTCCCAGGGCTATCCAATAGCTACAAATACCCTAAGTAGGGTAGGACACGTCCCAAGAAAGTATGGGAACCACTCTTAGGGAAGAAAATCCCGCATAAGAACAAACTATAAAACCTGCGGCAGAAACCACAGAAGGCTTAGTAAGCAGCCAAAAAGTAAACTCTTGCCAAAAAGAGGCTGAACCAGCAGCCAACTGAAGAGGTGGGCCAACCAAGGACCCCGATGGCGCAGCAAACCTCACAGAAAGTGTAACGGTCACTCCAACACCAGATTCCAGGAGCAGTGGGATAACACCTCCCACCAAGACCCGGAGATTCAACAAACCAACCTACTGAGGATGTGGATGAGGAGGAGGACGGAGCCCCACAAAAAAGACGCTGAATGGCGGAGTCCGCATGAGAATTAAACAGAAGGACCCCGTCAAAGGGTAGGTCAACCAGACGTTCCCTAATATTTTCAGGAAAAACAGCATCACATAGCCAAGCATGGCGATGGAGAGCCACAGAAGTGGCCATAGCACGGCCGAGAGCATCAGCAACATCCAAAGCCGCACTAAGACTAAACGTGGCCAACTCTCTACCATCCAACACATGGCCCCGCAGATCAGCTCGGCACCCTCATGAAAAAAATGAGAAAGAAGGGACTCCACAGAGTCCCACAGGCTGGAAGTAGCCCTGGTCAACACACACAAAGTTAAGCGCCTGCAAGGCAGAACTGGAAGAAGCAAAGACATTACGCCCCCATGAATCTAATTACGGGCCTCCCAAGACGGAGAAAACACCACCATGGGCAAGCACAGAAAAGCATTCAGCAGAAGAGAACCTTGAGTAGAAGGGTGGAAAGAAAGACAGACCGGGTCGTGGGGAGCAGGACGGTGGCGATGCAGTACCGCCTGAGGCACCGATCGCCTGTGGCAAGGTGCCCCCAAGCCCCCATAAGAGAATTATGGAGTGACGCTTCAAAAGGAACGAACAACTCCCGTCCACCAGAGCCCTGGCGGAGATCTTCCAATAAGTTGTCTGTAGGAAATGGAGCGACAGGTTCACCCATCCACAGAATACCAGCAGCCGGGAAAATAGCCCGAACAACGGCAACACTGGCCTCAGTAGGACGCAGTGGAGGAGAAAGTAATTCCTCCGTGGGTGACGGCTGCAGACTGAGCCGCCCATCCCAAAGTCCAGGGGGGAGCGGCCAGCCCCGGAATAGAGGGGGATCCACAGATGAATGGGGAACCTGAGGGGCCTCAGGGGAAGATAGAGAGGCCAGTGGAAAAGCCAGCCGCAAGCTATGGAAAGAAGGGTTCGAGGATTAAGGCAGTGGGGACGGCGAGGAGCCTTTCCTGGAAGATGCCGGTGAAAAGGCAACACTACGGCGCCGTCACTCCGGGGAGGAACACACCAACAGATGACAGACCTCTGGAGAAGAAGGGACCTCAGGAGATAAATCCAGAACCCAACGCAGGGGCGGCTCCGTGGAGTCCGCCACAGGCGCCTGATCGACGTCGATCGGCGTCATAGTGGGCACTCGTGTCGCAGGCTCGACTTCTGCCACACACGAGCTCTCCAGGAGAATAGGGCGGGGTCAACGGCGAAGGAGTGGGGATGAAAAGGCGCCGGCTCGGCCTCAGACAGGGCAGCCGCCCACGAGGAGGACCGAGAAGGACTCTGGAAAGCGCCCCAGATCCCAGGCTCCACCCGTGACTCCTCCGGAGCCAGGGTGGAAGGCTCCTGGCGCCGGCTCGACCTCTGGTGAGGCAGCCGCCTCCTCAGAGGCCAGAGGGGGACTCGTGGGTAAGCCCAGAATCCCGGCAATCTCCTGCGACACCACAGATCAGCCCCGTAGGGATTTGCAGCGAGGCAGGGTCGCCAGACCCCAAAGAGGGGAGCCCCGAAAGACCGCACCTCGACGACACCACCCTCCTACGACCTGAAGCCGAAACCTTCGGCGCCGGAGCCGCCGGTGACTCTGCAGAAGATCCCACGCAAGGCAAAGGATCCACTGACATCTCAGGAGGTGGAGGAAGGGCCAAAGAAGCCTGCAAGGTCGCAGCGTAGGCTGTGATTTGGGCCCTAGTCACCTTTGCGCCGGGAAACGGCGGGTAGGAAGGAGAGATGGGGGTGCCTGCCCCAGGGGGAGTCTGCGCCCACCGCGAAGGCAGGACAGTGCATCGGAGACAAACTGAAGGACCTACCAGCCGGTGAGCCACGCCCTAGGGGCCACAGTGAGAGACTGTCGCAGACGAAACTGGCGGCTCCTTGCTTCCGAGGTAGGGGACGGACGCTGGGTTGAAACCGACCTGGACAAGCACGCAGACAGCAACTCCATCTGGTGCTCCCTCCCTGACTTCGGCTTAAGGTGCTGGCAGGCGTCGCAGCTCTCCGAGTCGTGGTGCTCACCCAGGCACCACATGCAAATTGGGAGTGGGTCCGTCGCTGACATGGGACGTGCACAGGAGGTACACGTCTTGAAGCCCGAAGGGATTCACACACGATTCCACTTAACGCCAAAGCGTGAAAAGAATAGAAGGTCCGAAAACAGGCCAGGACACAATCGGGATCAGTGTTGCACGCGGAAAAGAGAAAAAACTGACGTAGGCGCTCCGGGGTGGGACTTATGTATCCTTGCTGATGCTACATAACCGGACGACGTCGGGCAGAGTCACGTGGTGCCGTCCCCCCGGTGCGCAGGAATGCTGTGGAAAAAAGTTTCCCGGATCCAGTCTTACACCTGGGGATAATTCTACGTTAAGGGATCTGCAGCTAGTAGTGTCTATCCGATCAGCTGCTTCAATTATGTTCCGTGACCTGACCTGCCTTTCACCTCTGCTGCTGGCTCTGGCAATTGTGATGTCAGAACTCGACTGTAATATCTTAAACTAGTCAAATTCTGATGTCTTATTTATAAATCGGCAACTAAACACGTCACAAGTCACCGATTATAAGGAATATGCTACTTACCAGTATGCATCTGTTCTTGGCATAGAGGGCTGCAGAGTGGTACATTATGAATAGATCGCCATCTGGTGTTGGGCTCGGATGATTGCACTTTGTTTTTCTCTTGGAGAGTCTTTTGTATCTTGGTGACTCCTCCCTTGGTTGGTAGTGCGCATGGGCATCGGCTCCATCCTTAGATTGTTTTGCCATAGTAGGGTTAGATGGAGTAGTGTAGTAGAATACAGATAAGAATGCCCATGTAAGTGTATCTAAATAAGATAATGTTGGAACAGACACAGGTTTCCGGGGAGGCTGGGAGGGCATGTACCACTCTGCAGCCCTCTATGCCAAGAACAGATGCATACTGGTAAGTAGCATATTCCGTTCGAGGCATATGGGCTGCAGATGGTACATTATGAATAGACTATACAGCAGTTCTCTCCCTAGCGGTGGTCGCCCATGTCTGTTGCAACTGTCTGAAATAAAGTTTTTAATACTGCTTGTCCCACTCTAGCTTGTTGTGTTGTGTGCACATCTACACAATAGTGTTTTGTGAAGGTGTGCGGTGTAACCCAGGTAGCTGCTTTGCATATGTCATCTAGTGGAATGTTTCCCAAAAATGCCATAGATGCTCCTAGTTTACGTGTAGAGTGAGCTCTAGGAGGAACAGTTAATGTTCTCTTTGCTTTTAAGTAGCATATTTGAATGCATTTTACAATCCATCTGGCAATGCCCGCTTTAGAGATGGGATTGCCCTTGTGTGTTGGAGAAAACGCAACAAATAGCTGTTTTGTCTTTCTGAAAGTTTGTGTTCTTTCTATGTAGTACAATATGGCCCTTCTAACATCTAGTGTATGCAGGGCTCTTTCTGCTACTGTTTGTGGTTTTGGAAAGAAAACCGGTAATTCCACTGACTGATTGATGTGGAATGCTGAAATTACCTTTGGTAAGAATTTTGGGTTTGTTCTAAGAACCACCTTATTTTGGTGTAACTGCATAAATGGTTCTTGAATTGTAAAAGCCTGCAACTCACTTACTCTTCTAAGTGACGTGATAGCTATGAGGAAGGCCACCTTCCATGTGAGGAATTGTATTTCACACCTATGCATAGGTTCAAAGGGTGGCCCCATTAGTCTGGTAAGTACTATGTTGAGATTCCAGAATGGGGAAGGTGGTCTTCTTGGTGGAATGACTCTTTTGAGTCCTTCCATGAAAGCTTTAATTGCTGGTACTTTAAACAGGGAAAGATGTTGCCTGTTTTGTAGGTACGCCGCTATAGCTGCGAGATGAACTCTTATAGAGGTGTATGCTAAGTTACATTGCTGCAAGTGTAGTAAATAGCAAATGATTTGTTTAGTGGATGCGTCCAGAGGGTTGATGTGCTTACTGTTACAGTGTATAGCAAACCTTTTCCATTTTGCTGCATAGCATGCTCTGGTGGTAGGACGTCTTGCTTGTTTAATGATTTCCATACATTCTGGTGGTAAATCTAAATATCCAAACTCTATGACCTCAGGAGCCAGATCGCTAGGTTCAGTTGTTTGGGATCTGGGTGCATTATTTCTCCATGGTTCTGTGTAAGATGCATGGGTAATAATCTTAGCTTTTGATGTGGTACTTGTGAGAGTTGTAGCAGTGTGGTGAACCACGGCTGCCTTGCCCACGTGGGTGCCACTAGTATCATTGTCATTGAGTGTTGCTGCAGCTTCCGAACCAGTAACGGAATTAGTGGTAGAGGAGGGAACGCGTAAGCAAATTTGTTTGACCAATTTATCCATAGTGCATTGCCCTGGGACCGTTGGTGTGGGTACCTGGATGCGAAGTTTTTGCATTTTGCGTTCTGATGATTGGCAAACAGATCTATCTCTGGTTGCCCCCATTTTTGGAAGAATGGCTGCAGTATTTGGTCGTGCAGCTCCCATTCGTGTACTTGTTCTGACTGTCTGCTTAGGATGTCTGCTATCTGGTTTTGAACTCCTGGTAGGTGTTCTGCTAACAGATAGATCTTTTGAGGAACGGCCCATCTCCAAATGTCCTGTGCTAGTTTGGATAGTTGGAGAGAGTGTGTCCCCCCCTGTTTTTGAATATAATACATTGCAGTCATGTTGTCTGTTCTGATCAGGACTGCCTTGCCTGTAATTTGCATTTGGAAAGCTTTTAGTGCTAGAAATACTGCTAATAGTTCTAGGTAGTTGATGTGCAGTCACCTTTGCTGCACACTCCACTTCCCCTGCACTGTGTATTTGTCCATATGCGCTCCCCATACTGAGAGCGATGCGTCCGCTGTTATTATCACTTGTGGAATTGGCTCTATGAACGACCGTCCCTTGGAAATGTTTTCCGTGTTCCACCACTTCAGAGAGCGATACGTCCGGTCGTTTACCAACACCAGATCTGTAATCTGACCTTGAGCCTGATTCCACTGTGTCGCTAGACACTCCTGTAGTGGACGCATTTGTAGTCTGGCATGTGGTATTAGCAGTATGCAGGAGGACATCATGCCTAATAGTTGCATAAACACTCGTGCTGGTAGTGAGTGTTGTGGTTGAAATCTTTGTATTAACCCGACCATTGTTTGTATCCTGATTGTGTTGGGGTATGCTATTGCCTTTTCTGTGTTTATCGTAGCCCCCAGGTATTGCTGAATCTGGTTTGGTTGCAGGTGTGATTTTTTGTAGTTCACCGTGAACCCTAGGTGGTGCAGCAATTGAATTGTCTTCTGTGTGTTGTGAAGACATTCTTCTTTTGACTTGGCCTTTATTAGCCAGTCGTCCAAGTATGGGAAGACATGTATTTGTTGTCTTCTTAGGTGTGCTGCCACCACAGCTAGGCATTTTGTGAAAACTCTCGGTGCTGTTGTGACACCGAACGGAAGGACTTTGAACTGATAGTGTTGTCCTTCTAATACAAACCTTAGGTATTTTCTGTGGGCTTTGTGAATTGGGATATGAAAGTAAGCGTCTTTTAGATCCAGTGTAGAAAGAAAGTCCCCTTTCTTCAGTAAAGGGAGTACTTGTTGGAGCGTGACCATGTGGAAATGCTCCGAATTTATGTAAGCATTGAGAGGTCTGAGGTCTAATATTGGTCTTAGGGACCCGTCCTTTTTGGGGATCAGGAAGTATAGAGAGTATACTCCTGTTCCTTGTTGATCTTTTGGGACCTTCTCTATTGCATGCTTTTGTAGAAGTGCTAGTACTTCTTCTCTTAACAATGTCAGATGATCTTGACTCATTGGACGCTGTTTGGGGGGGATGTTTGGTGGGGTAGCTGTGAGTTCCAGGCAATAACCATGTTGGATAATTTGTCTCACCCACTTGTCTGATGTGATGTTCTTTGAGATCAAAAGAGAGAGCAAGGGATATTGTCACTCGGAAGTGAAAAGAGATACCTCCTTTTCCCCTGATAGGAATATTTATGCAAACAAAAGAAGGAGTATCCCCTACGTCAAGTTTTTGAAGAAAAACTTTCGGAGGGTGAGTTGTTTGGCAAAAAAAGGAAAAAGTCAACCTTTTTGTTAGGAAACCCCTCACTCACCACCTAGTGGTGACTTGCTTCATCATCGGGGTCCACCCTGGTGACCTAGCGTCACCAGGATGTGCTTCGACACCTGTGTTACAGTGGAGCAGGTTGTGACTGTATGTGCAAAAAAAGGTGTTAAAAATTGTCCTGGTTTAACTTAAAATCAATTTTTATTATAAAGTAATCAGAACAATGTTAAAAATTGCTGGCGAGATACTGCTTGGTGAGTTACGGCCAAGGTATCTCTATATGTGTCTGAGTGGCTTGGTCGACATGTTTCTACCATCAGGGCAGTAGCCCGGTATTCTTCAGGACCAAAAACAGGTGGATGGGAGGTGTGTGCCCCCTAAAAGGTACACCCTATCCTGATCCCCTGTAAACCAACTGGAAAAATAACCAGTGGTAGATGTGCTCTTTTAAAATAAAGAGAGCCGTCTGGTTACAAAAAAGGAAAAGACCTGTAGGGAAAAGCAAAAAAGTACTGATTTCAGTTAAATTTCTATACTTTCCTGTTACGTCGTGAAGTGTCTCTGTGATATGACTAATCATGCCAAGGGGACGTGCCCTCCGAGTGATCAAGTATTGTGTTCAATACGGGTGGTTGGCAGGGAAGTATTATCCGAGTATGCACTCTTATCAATAGGTGCTCGTGTTTGCCATGCAATACAAATTTGTTGCCTTCATAAAGGTATACGGGCATGCACTTCATTTCAAATGCATGCATACATGATTTATCATTCGTCTCATTCAACCACTTATTGTCTTTTGTGCCCAGTGAATTTCTATGAGCGTCTATAGATAGGTGTGGCAGGTTGTGGCGTTTCCTCGTCACGATCAAAAACCTGCATAATTTAAGTTGGTTTCCCACATCTAGCTCCACCCGCTATCAGTGGGTTCTAATCATACCCCTTTCCCATGCGCTTTATATTTTTAAGCACTTCTCTCCTGGGATCAATAACAATATACTGATGTCCACTAATCAACATTAACTAGCGACCCTAATCCCAAAACCATTCCTAACGCTGTGTAGCAACCGGCACGCGTTTTGTTTACCAACATACGCGCTAACCGCGTCACCAGGTCCCGCCCTGCAACTCCTCCCCCTCCGGCGCACGGCACCACGCCCAACCCGGAAGGAAATCCCATTTAAACGGTGGAACTCCCGCACGGCACCACTAGCCGAGCAGAGGAGGATAGGAGTAGGTGAATGGCCGTTTAATTCTCCCGCAAACTGTAAGTAAATGCCCCTCGCTTTCCAAACAGAGATGGAACCCAAAAACCTTTGATTATTTTGATTCCTGCCGGGCACTTCGCTCGACTTACTCACCTCACTATTATCTTTCGCGCCATTTCAGAACTTGGTTTGGCGGTTAGAAGAACCTACCCCCTGCCCGTTGAAGTAATCTAGAGGCTTAAAACAAGTAAGCCCCCTGTTTGAACCATGGAATCTACGCGTACTCCTACATGTTATATGTTTGTGTGTCTTGTTTGTATAATTTTTGGCGCACCTAAGTATTACAGTACATACGAGGAAACGCCACAACCTGCCACACCTATCTATAGACGCTCATAGAAATTCACTGGGCACAAAAGACAATAAGTGGTTGAATGAGACGAATGATAAATCATGTATGCATGCATTTGAAATGAAGTGCATGCCCGTATACCTTTATGAAGGCAACAAATTTGTATTGCATGGCAAACACGAGCACCTATTGATAAGAGTGCATACTCGGATAATACTTCCCTGCCAACCACCCGTATTGAACACAATACTTGATCACTCGGAGGGCACGTCCCCTTGGCATGATTAGTCATATCACAGAGACACTTCACGACGTAACAGGAAAGTATAGAAATTTAACTGAAATCAGTACTTTTTTGCTTTTCCCTACAGGTCTTTTCCTTTTTTGTAACCAGACGGCTCTCTTTATTTTAAAAGAGCACATCTACCACTGGTTATTTTTCCAGTTGGTTTACAGGGGATCAGGATAGGGTGTACCTTTTAGGGGGCACACACCTCCCATCCACCTGTTTTTGGTCCTGAAGAATACCGGGCTACTGCCCTGATGGTAGAAACATGTCGACCAAGCCACTCAGACACATATAGAGATACCTTGGCCGTAACTCACCAAGCAGTATCTCGCCAGCAATTTTTAACATTGTTCTGATTACTTTATAATAAAAATTGATTTTAAGTTAAACCAGGACAATTTTTAACACCTTTTTTTGCACATACAGTCACAACCTGCTCCACTGTAACACAGGTGTCGAAGCACATCCTGGTGACGCTAGGTCACCAGGGTGGACCCCGATGATGAAGCAAGTCACCACTAGGTGGTGAGTGAGGGGTTTCCTAACAAAAAGGTTGACTTTTTCCTTTTTTTGCCAAACAACTCACCCTCCGAAAGTTTTTCTTCAAAAACTTGACGTAGGGGATACTCCTTCTTTTGATGTGATGTTCTCCCAGACAGGTAGGAACTGTGATAGACGTCCCCCGACCAGTGTTATGTGGTCTGGGGGGAGTTCTATGAAGTCACTGTTTTGGGGTTGAGGCGTTGCGGTTGTTATTATTTCCGCGGCCTCTACCTTTGTTGTTGTTACCTCTGTAACTGCCTCTTGAATTACCTCTGGGTGATGTTGGTGTGAAAGAGGTGGATTGCTGACTTGTTCCTGTATTCTTTGAGCCCCCTCTATAGGTGGATCTACGAAAGGAACCTCTTTGTGTTGGCTGTTGCAATGCTCCCATTGACTTAGCCGTTTCTGTATCTTTTTTCATTTTTTCTAAGGTCTCATCTGTGCTTGAACCAAACAGTGTCTTTTGATCAAATGGTTTGTTCAGTAGGGCCGTTTGTACTTCCTGTTTGAATCCTGAGATTCTAAGCCATGCATGTCTCCTTAACATGACACTGGTGTTGATAGATCTTGCTGCAGTGTCTGCTGCGTCTAGGGCGCACTTAATGGAAGTATTAGTTATTATTTTACCTTCCTGTATTAACTGATCTGCCTTTTTCTGATGTTCTTTGGGGAGATGTGTGATGAGTTTTTCTAATTCATCATAATGTGCCCTATCATAACGTGCGAGTAGTGCCTGTGTATTGGCTATACGCCAGCTATTTGCCGCCTGTGATGCTACTCTTTTGCCTGATGCATCTATTAATTTTGACTCTTTATCAGGTGGAGGAGCCTCTCCTGTAGATAATGAGTTTGCTCTTTTACGAGCGTTTGAGACCACCAGCGAGTCTAGAGGTACATGCCCTTTAAAAAATATTGGATCCTTTGGGGCCGCCTTATATTTTTTATCAATTCTTGGGTTTAACACCCTAGCCCTCACTGGGTCTTTGAATATTTCTTCTGTGTGACTGAGAAGACCCTTCAACATAGGAAGAGTACCTGATGTTCTTTGTGCATTAGGTAGCGTCTCTAACAGGAAATCCTCTATTTGAGGTTCTGTATGTATATCTACTTTATGATATTTTGCTGCCCTATTAATGAGCTGCACAAACCCTGTGTTATCATCAGGTGGTGAAGGCTTTGAGGGATATAACTCTGGGTCGTTGTCCTCATCTGACCCTACGTCATAATTTTCCCATGGGTCATCCTCATCTGGGATGGTTTCGTCATCCCCTTGAGGTTCTCCCTCCCCTAGATCACTGTCTACATCAGACTGAGGTGTAGATGGTCTTGGTGTGGAAGGTGTAGGAATATTTGGCCTAGTGTGAGGAATAGGAGAAGAGGGTGTGACTTTAGGTCGAGGAGAAGCAGGAGGAGTTACATTTGTCCCCATTGTTCTCTTTTTTGAAGGAAGAGATTTATCTTCTGTCTGTTCATTCTTTCTCTTCTTCGTGACCACTTTGCCAGTTTGCAGATCGATAAACAAGATCTTTTGTTTGGGATCTGTCTGTTGCTCCTGAATCGGTACCGAAGGTCCTGGTTCCGAAAGGTGCTTATGTTTTCGATCGTCCGTGTTTGGTGTTTTCGGCACCGAATGTCTACTCGATTCCGACTTCCTGGGTATCGAGTGAATCTTGGACGACGAATCATATTTATGTTTCGACATGGAATGTTTCGATACCGAGCTTTCCCTTGTATGTAGCCTCGGTGCCGAAGTCGATGTCGCCCTTTTCTCGGATCCGACATGGTGGGAGTCCGAGTGTTTTGGTTTCCGTTTCGGTTTCGTTGCCGGGCCCGAGGGCGGGGCGTCGGAAACTTTTTTCTGCGGTTTGACCGGGCCCGAAGGCGGGGTCGTTACCGCACGGGGTCGGTTTTTCGGTAAGGGGACGTCGTCACTCACGGTTTGTTGCTCGATGAGTTCTTCAACCTCCGACTGGTCCCCTTCCGACCCCGACTGATCCTCTTCTTCCTCGATTTGCTCGTCTCCGAACAGCTCCGGGATCGCCTCCGACTGCATTCTGGAAACCTCGTGTCTTCGAGCTCGACGATTTCTAATCGTTAGCTTGGAGGAGAATGCTGAGCAGGCTTCGCAGTCCCTGGATTCGTGTTCAGGCGATAGACAGAGGTTGCACACCTCGTGTAGGTCCTTGTGTGGGAACTTAGCACCACACGTTGGACATTTTTTGAATGGAGTCCTTTCCATGGACTCCGGGCTTGACTGCGTCGAGAAAGGCCTCCTGTTCGTCGACGTAGATCCAAGTTTTTTCTCTTCGATTTTGAATTTGCAACGCGTCGGAATGGAAATGAAACGCGTTCGATAACAATACCGTCGAATTGGAAAGGGAATACGCGCCGATAAATCACTTTTCTCTGAAGTTGATCTGGAGCGTCTCGATCCTCATCCGAACCCGATGGCGGAAAAAAACAATCTAAGGATGGAGCCGATGCCCATGCGCACTACCAACCAAGGGAGGAGTCACCAAGATACAAAAGACTCTCCAAGAGAAAAACAAAGTGCAATCATCCGAGCCCAACACCAGATGGCGATCTATTCATAATGTACCATCTGCAGCCCATATGCCTCGAACAGAAATTGTAGACAGGTATTTTATACATGGATTACGGAATCCCACGTATTATTAAAAAAAAATCCCATTAGAATACTATTTAGAATGTTTCATGCCTAGCTCTATTCAAGACATCTGGAGGCGAGAAAAATTCAAAATAAAAGCATAGTATTCCACAATGAAATACCAACTCTGTTCACGAGATAAAGACTTTTACTCTCTAGATGCAGAGAATATGACATTTAACAAAGATCAGGAGAACTTTACCTGTACATACAATTTTTTAACCAGCCTTATAATAATGAAAGTCAGAGGCCTTTATGGTTTGCTGTTACCTTCTAACTTAATTTGTATTTGCGAAAGCAAAAAATATATCATGCCACAAGCACCAGATTATATTCCTAAGCATTGCCCTCAAGGCAGCACTTTCCGTAACTAACAATTACTACATTTAAATCCTTTCTTAAAATGTATAAAGAACCTTAAACTTTCCAAAACAGTTCAAGACTGTAGCCAGAACAGAAAAATAAGCCCCCTAGAACAAATATCTGTCATATAATGTTGCGCTGCATTTTGTGCCCTATGGAAAGTTGTTGCCTATCTGCTATACAGCTTTGATGTGAGTATGCCATTTTAAAGATGAAAAAGCAGCCTTAGAGATACTTCATGCCATTCAATCAATCAAGAAATTTGTATAGCGCGCTACTCACCTGGAGGGTCTCAAGGCGCTTGGGGGAGAGGGGTCCGCTACTGCTCGAACAGCCAGGTCTTGAGTTGCTTCCTGAAGGAGAGGTTGTCTTGGATAAGGTGGAGGTGGATGGGGAGGGAGTTCCAGGTCTTGGCTGCCAGGTAGGAGAAGGATCTTCCTCCCATGGTTGCTCTTCGAATGCGTGGAACGGCGGCGAGGGCGTGGCTGGTCGATCGTAGCTGGCGGGTGGGGGTGTAGAAGGTCAGACGGTTGTTGAGGTACCTGGGGCCCAGGTCGTGGAGGGCCTTGTGTGCGTGGGTGAGGAGACAGAACGTGATTCTCTTGCTGACGGGGAGCCAGTGCAGGTCTCTCAGGTGTCCGGAGATGTGGCTGTGTTGGGGGATGTCCAGGATGAGTCGTGCAGAGGCGTTCTGGATGCGTTGGAGTCTTTTCTGCAGTTTGGCTGTGGTTCCGGCATAGAGGGTGTTTCCGTAGTCCAGTCGGCTGGTGACGAGTGCCTGGGTGACCGTCTTCTGGGGATCCATCGGAAGATCTTTCGGAGCATGCGTAGGATGTTGAAACACGATGATAAGATGGCGTGGACTTGTCTGGTCATCGAGAGGGAGGAGTCCAGGATGAAACCCAGGTTGCGTGCGTGGTCCGTTGGTTTGTGTGCGCTGCCCAGGGCAGGGGGCCACCAGCAGTCGTCCCAGGCAGAGAGTGATGATCCAAGGATGAGGACTTCCGTCTTGTGTGAGTTCAGTTTCAGGCGGCTGTTCTTCATCCACTCGGCTACGTCTTTCATCCCTTCGTGAAGGTTGGTTCTGGCGGTGGCGGGGTCGTTGGTGAGGGAGAGGATCAGCTGGGTGTCGTCGGCGTAGGAGATGATGTTGAGGTTGTGTTGGCGTGCGATGGCTGCGAGGGGGTTCATGTAGACGTTAAAGAGGGTGGGGCTAAGTGAGGATCCTTGTGGTACGCCGCAGATGACTTCGGTGGCCTCGGATCGGAACGGGGGGAGGCGGACTCTCTGGGTTCTTCCGGCGAGGAATGAGATGATCCACTCCGGTGCCTTCTCGTGGATTCCGACGTTGCTGAGGCGTTGTACTACGGTGCGGTGGCAGACAGTATCGAACGCTGCGGAGAGGTCTAGGAGGATGAGGGCCGCTGTTTCCCCGTTGTCGAGCAGGGTTCGGATGTCGTCAGTGGCTGCGATGAGGGCGGTCTCGGTGCTGTGGTTGGCTCGGAAGCCGGACTGTGAGTGGTCGATGGATCCGTTCGTCTCGAGGAAGGCGGCAAGCTGTCTGTTGACTGTCTTCTCGATGACTTCGGCAGGAAATGGGAGGAGCGAGATGGGGCGGTAGTTCTTGAGGTTGGTGGGGTCTGCTGATGGTTTCTTCAGGAGGGCGCTGAGTTCGGCATGCTTTCAGCTCTCCGGGAAGGTGGCGGTGTTGAAGGAGCAGTTGATGATGTCCTGGAGTTGGGGTGCGATGACTGAGTCGGCCTTGTTGAAGAATTGGTGGGGGCATGGGTTGGTTGGCGATCCGGAGTGGATGGTGTTCATCGTGTGGATGGTGTCTTCGGTGCTGACCGGGGTCCAGGCACGGAGAGTGGTGGTGGGAGGCGTTGGTTCTGTGGTTGGGTGCGTGGTCTGTTCGCCGAAGCTGTTGTGTATGTCTGCGATCTTGCTGTGGAAGAACGAGGCGAGTGAGTCGCAGAGGTCTTGAGAGGGAGTGATGTCGTTGTTTCCGGCGCTGGGGTTGGAGAGCTCTTTGACGATGCTGAAGAGTTCCTTGCTGTTGTGTGCGTTGTTGTCTAGTCGATCCTTGAATGCTGACTTCTTGGTGGTGTGGATCAGCTGGTGGTGTTTGCGGGTGGAGTGCTTGAGGGCGGTCATGTTGTCTGTAGTCGGGTTTTTTCGCTAGGCTTTCTTGAGGGTACGGCAGTTCTTCTTGGAGTTCTTGAGGTCGTCGTTGAACCAGGAGGCTTTCTTGCTGCAGGGCCTGCTGGGATGGTTTTTCAGGGGTGCGAGGTCGTCAGCGCACTTGGTGATCCACTGTGTGAGGTTGATGGCTGCTTGGTTGGGGTCCGTTGACCTGGCGAGAGGGTTCTGGTTCAGTGATGTGGTGAGCTGGTCGGTGGTGATCTTGTTCCAGCTCCTGCGGGGTACCTGTTGCGGGTGGTGGTGAGTCGTGGTCCTTCTGAAGCTGAAGTGGACGCAGCTGTGGTCTGTCCAGTGGAGTCAAGTGGAGTGGCTGAAGGAGATGTACTTGCTGGAGGAGAAGATTGGGTCAAGCGTGTGTCCGGCGTAGTGGGTGGGGGTGTTCACCAGTTGCTTGAGTCCGAGGTTGGCGAGGTTGTCCAGCAGGGTGGTGGTGGTGTTGTCGTTGTTGTTGTTCTCCAGGTGGAAGTTGAGGTCCCCTAGGAGTATGTAGTCAGCGGAGGGGAGGGCGTGAGGGCTGATGAAGTCTGCGATGTCTTCGCTGAATTGTGTGCGGGGTCCTGGGGGTCTGTAGATGAGGGTGCCTCTGAAGGTCGTCTTGGCGTCGGTGTGTATCTGGAAGTGGAGATGTTCGGCGGCCGTGAGGGTGTCGTCGGAGTTGGTCGTGATGCGGATGGTGTTCTTGTGGACGATTGAGATGCCTCCTCGTGTCTGGTTGACGCGGTCCCTCCGGGTGATCTTGTATCCGTCCGGGATTGCTATGGCGATGTTGGGCGCTGAGGAGGCGTTCATCCAGGTTTCCGTGAGGAAGGCGACGTCTGGAGATGTGGTGTTGAGCAGGTTCCATAGTTCCACGGCGTGTCTGTGGACGGAGCGGGTGTTGAGCAGGATGCATTTCAGGTGGTTGCTGTTGGTGCTCGGCTTGGTGGGTGCGGTGCAAGTCCGGATGTAGGCGAACTTGCAGGATTGGCAGGTGAAGGGTCCGTGGGTGCGTCCTGGGGTGGCTCGGGGGCAGCCGGGGAGGCGGCCGGTGTTGAGCCCGTTGAGGGTGGCGGCGTCGTAAGTCCGGCGGGTGGGCTGGCATCTGCGGGGGCCAGGGGGTCTGGCGCTGGGTGCGGTCAAGGCGCGGACGGGCGCAGACGGGTTTGCCTTTGGCGCGCCTCCGGCGCACAATCGGCGCGCCCGCTGCGCGTACGTGCGGACTCTGCCATAAGTGGAGAGTGGGTGGGGCGGAGCGAGGGAGGAGCAGCTGGGAGGCGGGAGCGGGCTGGCGAGTGGGGAGGGGAGCGGTGATGCTGGAGGGAACGGGGGTGGGGCTGTGGGGGAGCAGCGGCAGGGAGCTTAGAGATGAGTCAAAGCCCCTGGCTCCCACATATTGAACTTTGCAGTCAGGGTAGGCTTACTCAAATGACCTTCAAACCTGTAAATAAAGAGGTTAGGGCTGTATCTTTAAATTCCAAAACACCCTGTGCAGAGGGGGACACTATGCTCTAGAGGTGAGTGCTTACAAGTACAGCTCCAATACTGAAGCACAGACTAGCTTTCAAACTCCAAAGCAGCAGCAAAAGTTTAAAAAAAAGGTGTTCAAGTTTATGAACACAGATTTATGAGAGTTAAAAGATCAATGAAAGACGTAGACGCAAGTGGCTCTAAATTTCTAAGTGATTACACAAAAAAAGTAAATTTTCTACATATTAACCAAATTCCTTACCTTGCCCGCCGCTACTTTCGCCAACAGAAAAGCAAGAGAATGTCCCTTGTTACTGTGAGGTTTTAACGTTGGCACCCTAACAACAGGTCTGATGCCACCATTACATAGCTCCTCTCCTCCTCGGTCATTCACTGCTTTAACATGGATTAAAAAAGAGCGATATTTTCCACCTGCCATACCTGGTACAGAAAATAAAACTGTTAAGTCCAACACAAAACCAAGAATAAAAGCAGTTTTTATAGTACCTTAAAATATAACATTCAAGTTTAGTATCATCAAATCACAATTTTCTGTTAGTACTGGAGGTAAGGGTTATGCTTTTCTCTTGTATTACTCACCAATGGTAATCAAATAAAACATCAACATTACACTTTAATAAGCATATAAAACTAGTACCAAAACTACAAATCACAAAAAGTTAAACGTCCTATCACATGTCCATAACTTCTGTTTCCAACACCATCTTTACTAGTCCTTGACACAGTTCAAAGAAAGCGCATGGCAGGCTATATTGCAGGCTCATTAATGCACAGTCTTAAGCAAAACATGCCATAAAAAGTAGTTGCTTATTGCAGACTAATGACGTTGATTCCCTATTTGTTATATAAATTTGGGCCACAGGGTATCACATTTTTATTTTGGAGTGTCTGTCCTGCTAGTTACAAGGTATTGCACCATCCGAGGTGGGGGGGGAGTAGAGTAAGCATAATCGTCAAGGAATGGTGGGATTTTAATAGCCTGCACTTAGAAAGTTTTGTTGGAGCAGATATTTTAGGCTTTTTACTGAGTGAGCGTGTTGGCCGCTCCCTTTCTGGAATCATCAGTTATCATCCACAAAGCTCCCTAACTTACTTTGTGCAATCCTTTTCTGATTTTATTTCGACCTTGGCCCTTATACATTCACATTTTTTTTTAATCTTGGGTGATTTTAATATTTGGGCGGAGGACGATATGGTGTTGCATTCTAAAGACCTACAGGGTTCTTTGGAATTGTTTGGTATACAATTGATCACTGGATCCAATCATCAATGCGGTCATACACTGAACCTTCTTTTCACTTCCCAGGACCTTGTTTTGGTGGGGGGCCTACCTCGTGTGAGTTGGACTGACTATACATCAGTGTCCTATTCTGAGTGTTCAATAGACAAAGCTACTAGATTGGATACCATGGGGTTAGCCCCTTGCAGAGCCTGTTCTAAGCTTGCCCGCAACAGAGACTAATGACCTTGATCTGAGCGCGTACTATGATGCTAAGCTTACAGTAGAGGATAATTACAACTCCTTACAGAGGAGGATCATGGAGGCTTTAGACAAAGTAATACCATTTAAAAAAGGACAAAATCCGTAAAAGAACGTATGCGCCTTAGTATTATAAGACTTTCAAACAGTCTAAGCTAGCTTGTAAAAAATTGGAGAGGAAATGACGCATGTCTTATTTAGTAGAGGGCAAGCAACATTTAAAGCACGCTTTAGATAACTATAAAAAAATGTGTGTGCAAGGCTAAAGAGGAGCATTATGAAGAGGCCATTGTTGAGACTTCAAATAGTAAGAAAAAATGTTTGACATTGCTTGTGAGGTATCTGACCCATACTGCACTAAGCAAGCTATTACAGGCTCTCAGTCATTATGTTATGTTACCTAATTTCTGGGACAATAAGGTCCGCATCACCATTCATGATGCCAATCCTCCATTATCATCTATGAATACATTACAAGTGGAGGATGATACATTGGACGAGGCTATAATAGTAAAAACTTGCAATTTTGAATCCTTTGGAACTTTGTCCAAAGATGATTTCAATTAAGTAGCAAGGTATATTTCATTGGGTTCTTTATTAGACCTGCTAGATGTTAAGCTACTTCACTCTCCCAGTTTGGCTCCTCTTTTAAAGCAGTATAACATGGAGTAGCTCAAGGTTCAGCATGAGGCCCAACCCTTTTTAATATATACTTGCACACTCTATTACGATGCATTTTCTTACAACCTGGCAATCCTTGGTCCATTTGTCTTGCTTCAGCCAAAGACCTCCTGGAACTTGCTATAGAGAACTGGGACACCAGCATAATCAAGAATGCTACTATTAAAACAATAATAAAAAAGCAAGCATGCCTACGTTCTCGCCTTGGTAGCAAGAGGTTTCCACGAGATCCAAATCCTCCCCCACAAACTGCCCAGTCTTAAACCCTATCTTACGCAGCCTGTGGGGAGACAAGCCCTACATAGGATCCTGGCAGCCAGACTACATCCTCTACCTCTTAACGAACTATATCCAACTGGGAAAGTAAGGATGGACATCATGGAGTGTCGCTTCTGCAATTACAAACGAGAGTCTTTGGGCCATATTTTCCTTAGCTGCCCTGCCTTGCGGCTAGTTCGCAGAATTCACCTCAGGCCCATTCTCCTCCAACTGGGCACTCGTATAGCAAATAAGGCAGTCCATCGACTTATACGTTGGACATAGTGAAGCATATGTCCAATTTCGGCAAATTTGTCCACTAAACTCGTACAATATTGATGGACATATCCCCCTAGGTGGTCAGGCGGGATTTTGCTGATGTTGGCTGGCTACTATTTAACAACAGACTCATTCAACCCAAAAGTCTCATCATTTGTACTGTTTTTACCTAAGAAAGCAAAGGAGATTTTAACAATGTTTTAGATCTTTTTCTTTTTTTTTCTTGCCATTTTTACATGTTGTATTTTGTATTGTTTTTTAGTAACCACACAAATGAATTCATTCATTCATTCACTCTATCATGTGGCAATAATTTAACTATGCGGAAGATACACAGCTGATTCTTACTCTGGAGATTCTCTACCAGAATTATTGGACACATTTCACAATTGTCTAAGAGGTGTCTTGAACTGGCTGTGCAGCAACATCTTAAAGTTCAATTGAAATAAAAAGGAAAGACTCTGCTGCTCTGCATGTAAACCATCAGCCGGCCTTACCCTTAACTTCTGGCCTTGGACAGACAGTATTGGCACCGAGGGGTTATCTGCGGTTTGCAATTTAGGTGTCCATTTCGATATCAATCTATCTCGGACAGACCATGTGAACATGACTGCGGTGACTCTTTCTGCCTTCGCAGTCTGCCAAAAATTCTACCCTCTATACTAGAGTCAGGAATGGCATTGGTGCGGTCCAGCACAATCCTGAGCAGGCCTGACTAAAGCGATGCACTTCTGCTTGGTTCTCCTAACTCCTACGTAAAAGACTGAATTGAGTTCAAGTAGTGGCCGCTAAGTTTGCTCTGAAAGTCCACAGACACTTTTCTTCCTCTCGAGCCCTGGCTGAGCTTCACTGGCTCCTAGTGATGGAACAGATTGAATTTAATTTATTATGTATTGTTTTTGAGCAATAAATAAAAAAGGCCCTATTTTTCTGCAAAAGAAATTCAAATGATAAACACTTTTGAGAGATCTGTGGTCTTAAGCACTCCAATCTTCTCTGTATTCACAAATTTCATTTACTCAAGCCAGGTGGGCATGCATTTTCAGTCAGGGTCGCTCAACCCCAGAGCAGTCTTCTGCCTTTGTTAAGAGCATTTCCAGATTTGCTCCTGTAAAAACTTGACTTTTTCTGGTCTAGTATTCCAGAATGTCAGTCAGGCTTTTGTTCTAAGAGGTTCGCCCCAGGATACCTTGAAGGTCGCAGTTGAGCTTAACAAATATTTGTTCATTCATTCATTCATTCAACTCAGTCTTTCTTTACTCCAAGAGCATTATCACTACCCTTTTTTACAGACTAGTCTTATTGTTATTTATTTTTTATATTTTTCCAATACTGGTTGATATTGGCTGCATGCAAGCTTTACGTACAAGCTATATGTTCTTGTCTGTTCTAGCCTTTTACCATATCAGTTTAGTTTCATTTCATAACCCACAGTAAGCAACTGAATTTGGTGCTCCATAGCACACGTTTTCACCTTGCGCTTAAAGGCTATGCCAGGCTCCAAAAAGATATCTAAAGTATCATCTACCTGGCCCTCCTCAAACATTTAAACGTTTATCATGCTCAAAGCAGCAGAGGGAGCCTTCAGCTTGGTCTGCAATTTCAGGACCATGGTGCACATTATCACCCCCTACTGCTGTGATTAGCAGAAGGGTGAGCCTTGGTACCGGACATACTTACTCTCAATGGTCCTTTCTCGGTCTCTGCTTTACACAAGACAGTGCTGCAGTAAAAGACCCAACATTCAAGAGGCACATTTAAGTGCTCCTTTCCCCTTGTTGGCTTTGGTGAGGTCTGAAGGCTGACTGCCCGATAGCTTTTGCCAACACCCTACCAAACCAAAATAATTTATGGGTTATGGAAGATCCTGATTGTATTGGTCCTCTAGGAAAATGTCCTCTTATCACAACAGGCCTATGTCATCATGCTATACAGAAGCAGCGACTAAATCTCAAAAAAGCAAGTCTTTGGCTTACATCTTGTTGTCAAAGACTGAAACAATCCAAGTTTATTTCACCCCTTGAACCTCTGAGGACAGGGTCCTCTTCTATTCTCTGTCAGTTAATAAACGCAAATATATGCTTCCTCTTGATTTTTGTCAATGTAGGCGTAAACTGCATTTCAACCCTGCGACTTATCAGGTCCTCATCAGGACAAAGTGCACTTTCTTGGGACACTGTGACGACAGGAGTGGGCAGTGATTAAAATATCTAAAGCAGGGGTCTCCAAACCGGTCCTGGAGGGCCGGATCCATGCCAGATTTTTGGGATATCCCCATTGAGATACATGTAGTAATTTAAAAAATCTGGCATGGATCCGGCCCTCCAGGACCGGTTTGGAGACCCCTGATCTAAAGGTCATAAGGGACGTTAGCTGGGAGACAACTTGGATTCATTCTTCCTTTGGACCTCTTCATGCCACCTATGCTGGATTAGTTTATGCCAATTGTAGTTCGATTGATTTATGTGAGACTCGCATTGTTTTCTCTTCTGAGAAGCATATATTGTATTTTGTTTTTGTCATCTGACAAACTTGTTTTTGTGTTTTTTACCTATGCCATTGCTCTTTCATTTACACTCAAGTTTCTATTTTCCCAGTTATATATGTTTGTGCAACCTTGTGAGCATCAAAGTATTATTCATTTGTGTATTTTGTACTCGTTTATTAACAAATTTAATTTTGACAAACGACTGTGGGTACCTTATTAGTTTTTGTAAAATTGTCCTCCATTTGTTGGGTCAGTATGTTTTAAAATAGTTTTTCTTTCCAATCATTCCTTGAAGAATTGTTGCTTTTATATTGTTTATTGGCACCAGGTTTGGGGTACAGGGCTGCCTGTTTGTTGCAATCAATATTAAACAAGAGTATTTTTCAACTAGCAAATTAGTACATCTTTCTTTTGCTATGCCTTGTATACACTCTCCCTGGAAACAAGTCTTGGTTATTCCTTTACTTAAGAAACCTACAGCAGAACCCTCTGTTTCAAGTAATTACCCACCAATTTCGTTATAACAATTTGCTGAGAATCTCGCTGAACAAGCACTGAACTCACAGATTTTTAAGTTCCTTATGATGGATGTTCCTCCAGCTAGCTTTCAAGCTCGCCAAATACTAAGGTTGCTTTGGTACCATAATGAAACTCTTATGTGGATTCTTTCCATTCTGAAGAACAGCTCATAAGCAGTACTTATGCTTCCCTTTCTATACTCTTAAACAAACAAATACAAATAACTAATATGGCAGCTGGATGGGGGCCAGATGTGGTAGCCTCTCCACTGGAGCAAACTGGTCTGTATAGTATCGTCTGGAGCTTATAAAAGGCTCTTTCACAATAAAGTGCATCTCAGAACAGGACAGTGTGTGGCGCCCTTTTAAAAAATGGGCAGTATCTCTGCAGCTCAATGCATGTTTTTGTCAGAATTATCTCCCCCCTGTACATAAACTGATTAAGCGAGCTAGTAAAAGCTACTTGCAGCGAGTACTCCTAAATTAACACTCATTGGGTGTGTAGTTGAAGATTATGACAAAGCCTCACTTAGTCTTAAGAAAAAGGGGTCAAATGAAACGCTGGTTACTGTTAAATGGTTTTTTTAACAGCTATCCTATTAATGTCAAAATATAGGTAAGGCCTATTCAAAGGGTGTGAGTCTGGAAAATATTTTGGTTTGGAGAACTGCCTTTTCTGAGGGTTGAGTGTGCTGATTTTTCAGGGCAGAAGATGTTTATTCACAGACACCAATAATCATGCAGAACGCAGATTTGAATCCTGTACAGGTTAAGGCGCTACTTATCGTGTGTGGAACATTCAAACAGAGTGAACTCTAGTGTCTTTTATGGCACCTTCATTCAGAGATCAAGGACTCTTCTTCAGGCAATCCATTTTAGAAATGTATACTTTAATTTGTAAACGGTTCCCTTTTTTAACATGGTTTAGTCACCAGACCATTGCTTAGTAGATAGAATTACTTGTTAAAACATACAGCAATACAAATATGTAAAGCTGGTACAAGGCAGAAATTGTTGGCAAATATCAATGGTTCGCGGTACAAAAGGGGGTGGGGATGGACGGAGCATCCGAACCAATCAAACACTCACACCCAGTCAAAAGATCTGGGTTTGATCCATCACCGTTCTTTAGCCCACTCTGCCACCCCAGTTCAGACATGGCTATATGCAAATCAGTCTGACCCTGTGCCTCATGGGAACAGTCCAGCCCGAAGTGCCAAGCCATGCCTTCCCTGGACCGGAAACAAGCTTCCGAGGACCGGTTTCTGGCATTCCAGCCGTCTTCAGCCCGGCTTGCTTGAATCCAGTGGCAAAGTGAGCAAGGGACTCACGTCTGAGCATACCCCGCCACACTTATGGCGGCCAAAAGCGGTACAAAAGGGGGTGGTGATGGACGGAGCATCCAAACCAATCAAACACTCATACCCAGTCAAAGGATCTGGGTTTGATCCATCACCGTTCTTTAGCCCACTCTGCCACCCCAGTTCAGACATGGCTATATGCAAATCAGTCTGACCCTGTGCCTCATGGGAACAGTCCAGCCCGAACTGCCAAGCCATGCCTTCCCTGGACCGGAAACAAGCTTCCGAGGACTGGTTTCTGGCATTCCAGCCGTCTTCAACCCGGCTTTCTTGAATCCAGTGGCAAAGTGAGCAAGGGACTCACGTCTGAGCATACCCTGCCACACTTATGGCGGCCAAAAGCGGTACAAAAGGGGGTGGTGATGGACGGAGCATCTGAACCAATCAAACACTCACACCCAGTCAGATTTTTCAGGGCAGAAGATGTTTCTTCACAGACACCAATAATCATGCAGAACGCAGATTTGAATCCTGTACAGGTTAAGGCGCTACTTATCGTGTGTGGAACATTCAAACAGAGTGAACTCTAGTGTCTTTTATGGCCCCTTCGTTCAGAGATGAAGGACTCTTCGTCAGGCAATCCATTTTAGAAATGTATACTTTAATTTGTAAACGGTTCCCTTTTTAACATGGTTTAGTCACCAGACCATTGCTTAGTAGATAGAATTACTTGTTAAAACATACAGCAATACAAATATGTAAAGCTGGTACAAGGCAGAAATTGTTGGCAAATATCAATGGTTCAACATATTTTTGGGATAAGCAAAGGTCATCTTCATAAGGGGCAAGTAGAATTGCAGTAGAAAATGAGGCAAGGGTACATGTTTACATTGTACAACTTTTCATTATTATCCACGTTGTACAGACTAGCAATTGATTAATAGGACACTACAAGGGAATATTTACGATTTTTATTAGCATTCTCACTTTACAGCTATGTCGCAGTAGACACAGTAAACACCGTAGCCCACAGCTTTCTACAAGCCAATCCTTAGTTACGTTCTACTCTAAAAAACATTCCCTTTGCAAACTTTTTATGTGACCATATATGAATCAGTGCAGACTAGCATAATTTACTAGGCATTGGGGAAAGAAGAGGGTGTTTTTATATGTATTTTTGTTGCTCACATGTGTAAGAGGTGATACATTGTGACTGGGTATTTTACTACATCCTTTGGTTTCGTTCGACTTTAAAACCCCTCTAAAGACAATTAGGGGAAAGAATTTTAGAGGTGGGGGAAAAAAGGTAATGGGGCATGGAAAGACAGATGGTTACATTTATATTACTTGTTTTAGTCAGTGTGCATGGTCTTGCATCCCACTTCATTCAGTGTTAAACACTGTCAGCACTAATAGGTACAGGAGACTGACCATTTGGCAGTTCTCTCCTGTCCCTTATCTGCTCACATGGATTGCTTTTTTACCAATTTAGCTGCCCATGTCAACACTTCATTAGCAGCAGGAGCTTTTCAGCATGCAGTCTTAACAGGAATACCTAAATAATACCCTGCCAGTGCAGTCCTGCTTCAATTGTCAAATGTTGAATCATGGTTACTAGCTACTGCACAACAACTTATTTAATGACAGCAGGTTTCTCCATTTTATCTTTTTGATCTAATGGGAAAATTGTGTTACCTCCACTCTTTAACCACTGTCACAGAGCAGTCTTTTGCTAGAAACTTTGAGAAAGGGTAAAGTTACCCAACCAGGATGCGTCTCTTTCACTGCTCCTTAAACAGAGGCCTGGTTCATATTCCCAAACCTCCCAATATTGAAAGGCTCCTAATTTCTCCGTTCGCTGGGGCACTGAAACAATGGAGAGTGTGATTGGGGACAATGAAGAAAGAAAGGGATGTAAGGTTCTATCCATCACGTCATATTCAGAGGTTTGTATGTGGACATTTCTAGGATTTTCTTTCCCCGCCTGACCACAATATTAGAATGTATACTCAAAGACACTAGCTTACTTAAAAAATCATCCCTGAATTCATTACCTTTAGTGTTTATATTGTAGACCTACACTGTGAAATACACTGTTAGTAGCGAAGAAGCTAGCCCAGTTTACATATTGTGCCACACTAAAAATCAATCTATTTCACCAAGAGGTGCAAGCTTGTCTAAAGGATGAATCCATTAGCAGTATCTGGGTTGGAGTCTTAGGTTTGTGTCTATTCAGGGATGTGGGCCGAAGAGCGTGTCCAAGTCAGGCTGATATGAAACTGCATTCGCAAAGCAGAAGGGAGGAGGGTTACAGGTGCCCTGCTCGACTGGAACACGTCACATGAGATACTGATACTGCTCTCCTGGCTTAAGTAAGGTAAGACTTTGAATGCATCCCACCATAGTGTCCTGGCACAAAGCTGGTTCTCTACCCCATGGGTCTCCACCGCCGCCTCGCCCTGCAGAGACCTACCTGTCTAAGAGGAGGAGGCCAATGTAATGGCCTACCAAAAAACAAAACAATTTTCAAATTAGAAATCAAAAATCAAAACTGTACAAAAATACACACAACTCACTATTCAATCCTATAAACCCACTCATTTGTGTCAGGAGCCTGCGCTCTTGTCCAAACCTCCATTTCTCTACACCCCCTAGCTTTCCAATATGACATATTCATGTTTGTTGCAGCTTTTCAGAAAGCTGTACCGCCACATAAATGTGTCTGTGGCACCTAAGATATCCTGCCTGTAAACCTTTCTGATCCTCGTCTCCAAAACAACCTTGCCACCACAAATAGGGAAGAAGCACAATTAATTCCCTCAGCACCCTCAAAAATGGACTGCCAAGTCTCCCCAAGATATACAGGCTTGTCAATCAAAAACCTTTCAGTAGTATGCCCTAATAGCCAGACACATAGATAAGGCAATATGACAAGTTGCCATTTAACATGGCAAACAGACCTACCTTGCAATCATAAAAAAGACTTACCTTTAACAAGCTTTGGACTAGTAAGTGTCAACATTCCAGCATGTCCTGATAGGTCAAGACCACTCGCCAGCCATATTGGTCCACAGAGGATATCTTCTTTGTGATCCTCCAAAAAGGGACATAATCTTGAACCTAAAGTTTGAATTAATTCAATATAATACTTAAACATCTATAAAAGTTCGAACTTTTATAAAACAACTAACAGTCATAGGTTAATCAAAACACTAGTTTCTCACCCTTTGGCAAATTACAAAGGTTCAGAATGTTCATGCCAAAGCCTTTCCACCCAATGAGATTAGAAACATACAAAAAAAAAATTCTAAATGTTTTGATTACATTACCAGCACACCAAAGATTGCCCCAAGAAACAATGTGTGGCTGGGATTATATCAGGTTTTAGTTCATATTGGTTTTGCAAAACTGAATGTCATTTTTGTTATTTTTTTATTGACATTCTAACACTTTATACATCTGAAAACAAGATATTAAAATACACACATTTGTAACAAACAGCGTATGGCAGTACGTCCCTGATCTCAGCAATGCCCATGATCTGCCTCTTATTTATTTATTTATTTTTTTTTTTTTAAATATTTGTAAAGCGCGCGATGGCCAAACGGCTTCCTGGCGCTGGGAGCTCTAAAGAACCGGACAGACAGGGCCAGGAGGTTTAGCGGGGGTAGGTCTGGGCAAAGAGGAAAGTTTTTAGCGCTTTACGAAAGTGAGAAAAGATAGGAATCGAACGTATAGAAAGAGGAAGGGAGTTCCAGAACCGGGGAGCAAGAACAGAAAAGCGGGTTCCACCAGTGCGAGATTTGCGAAAGCGGGGAACAGTGAGGAGGGCAGAAGATGATGAACGGAGAGTGCGGGCAGGGGTGTGAAGGGAAATCAGAGAATTGATGAAAGCCGGTCCAGAGTGATCAAGGGCCCGATAAACAAGGCACCCCAATTTGAACAGGGATCTCTGCAAGATGGGCAACCAGTGAAGGGATTTAAGGACGGGAGTGATGTGATGGGTTTTGGGCAAGTGAAAGATGAGACGGGCAGCCTGATTCTGGATAGCTTGTAGGCGGCGGGTTTCATAGGCAGGAATGCCAGCGAACAAGCTATTGCCATAATCAAGGCGGGAGGTGATAAGGGCAGAAATAATAATTTTAAGGGAGTCAAAAGAAAAGAAACAAGAGATTTTCCGGATCATCCGGAGAGAGAGAAAACAGGAGGACACCACGGCACTGACCTGGCCATGCATGGACAGGTCCTGTCTGACCTTGATGCCCAAAGTTTTAACGGAGGGAACGGGGGTGGGGGAAGGGCCAAGAATGGGAGGCCAGAAAGCAGAGGACCAGGGGCTGGATGAGCCGCCAATCAGGACAAGCTCAGTCTTATCTGGATTGAGCTTGAGGTGGTTGGCGCTCATCCACCCAGAAATAAAAACCATGGTGGAGTGAAAAAAGGATAAAGCGTGAGAAGAGGAGGAAAGGTCAAAGACGAGCTGGAGGTCGTCAGCGTAGTTATACACAGAGACCCCCAGCTCAAGAAGGGAAGAGATAAGAGGGTGAATGTAGAGATTGAAAAGAAGGGGAGAAAGGGAGGAACCTTGGGGAACCCCACAGGGCACCAGGAGGGGGGAAGCAGAAAAGCCGGGAAGGTGAACAGCTTGAGAACGACCTGTCAAAAAGGAGGTGATCCAAGAAAGGACAGTGCCTCGTATGCCCGCTGCGCTGACACGGTCCAAAAGAATGTTATGGTCGACCGTGTCAAACGCGGCGGACAAGTCGAGGAGGATCAAAGCTTGGGGAGAGTTGACGTCGACCTTGGCTTTAAGCTCGTCAAGGACGGCTAACACCACGGTTTCGGTCGAATGACCTGAACGGAAACCGGCTTGGTGAGAGGCCAGAAGCTGGTTCCGTTCAACATAAGCAGAAAGACAGGAAGTAACATAAGATTCGAGAATTTTAGCGAGATAGGGAAGAAGAGAGATAGGTCGGAAGTTAGAGGGAAGAGAAGAATCGAGGCCAGGTTTTTTGAGAATGGGAGAAACAATAGCAGATTTAAATGAAGAAGGGACCAATCCGGTGGAAAGAGAAGCATTAAGAAGAGAGAGAGGGGTACCAGGGCAGGAGAAAAAAAGGGTTTTAAGAATGCGGGCAGGGGCACAGTCAGTGGGGGAGCCAGACTTGATTTTAGTGAGCAGAGCTAGAAAAGCGTCCAAGTTGAGGGGAGGAAAAGAAGAAAAAGAAGATTTAGGCGCAGAGGGGACAGAGTGAAGAGGAGTAAAAGGAGTGACCAGGATGTTAGATTTAATAATAATCTTCTCAATAAAGAAGTTGTTAAGGGAAGAGCAAAGGACCTGGGAGGGAGTGACGTGAGGGCAAGCACGATCAGAAGTGGCCAAGTTCTTAACCAAAGAGAAGATTTCTTTGGATTTGTTAGCCGAGAGCGCCACTTGTTCGGAGAAGTATTTGGTCTTGGTGGTCAGAATGGCCTTCTTATACTCCCTAAGAAGTAGTTTGTATTTGGCCTTGTGGTCAGGGCAGTAGCCACGGCGCCAAAGGCGCTCTGAGCGTCTAAGCTCCAATTTGAGAGTCTTAAGCTCCGGGCTAAACCAGCGGTGAGCCTCATGGGGGCGAATGGACTTGACTAACTTAAGGGGGGCTACTAGATCGCATGCGGAGGAAAGCCAATTACCAACTGCAACAGCCTGAGAGTCAAGGGAAATGTCAGTGAGGTCTGGGGAAGAAGAAGCAAGGGAGTGAGAGAGAGAGGCCAAGTCAACATGATTCCAACTACGGGTGAAGACATTCTTGGGACGAAGGGGCTTGTGAGGGGGACCAGTAGTGATAGAAAAGGAAATGAGAGAGTGATCAGACCATGTACATGGGAGGATGCTGGGAGAGGAAACTATGTCCTGAGATGACCAAACTTGGTCCAGGATGTGTCCAAGATTATGGGTAGGGACCAAAACATGGGACTTCAGGTTGAGGCAGAGGAGAGTGGCCGTGAAGTCCTTGGATGCTGAGTCCTCCCTGGGGTCGCCAGGCCAGTAGTTAAAATCCCCCAGCAGGAGAACAGAGGAGTTATTCACCACCAGCGTGGCGAGGAGTTCCTGCAGGGAGGCCACAAACAGGGGCATGTTCAGGGGAGGGCGATAAACAAGGACAACAGTGAGAGGTGCAGGCAGATTGGAGGAGCGGGCGACTAAGAAGTCCACTCCAGCGATGGGTGCTTGGGGGAGAAGCTGGAATTGAATAGTGGATCGGACAATCATGGCAACACCCCCCCCCGATCTTGTCCGCGGGGCGATCGGCCCGGAGGACATAATAAGAATGGGGAAGGATGGCAAGGATGTCGGGGAGGGAAGCCTCCGAAAACCATGTTTCCGTAAGGAACAGAAAATCTGGGGAGTCTGTGGTAAGAAGGTTAAACAGGTCAAGTTGGTGTTTGCCTGCCGAGCGAGTATTGAGGAGATAGGCAGAAGCAGTGTGAGGGGGAGATGAAGAACCAATGGGGAGGGAGTCGATGTCCGGCGTAGGCAAGGGAGTAATTGGATGTGGCAGCACAACACGGTCAGAATGGGGGACATAAATATCTAATGCAACAAGAAGCTGCATAAGAGTGTGAGGAAGAGGCACCTCAGTGGAGCAGGCAAGGAGTTGTGCAGGCGTATAAGACAACAGAGGGGCAGGGGGTGTGGCCCCTTGTCCCGGCCCGTCGCGGACGGGTGCAGACGGGCTTAACTTAGGCGCAACTTCGGCGCGCCTTCGTCGCGCCCGCTGCGCTCGTCCGCTGCGCGGCCGGGATGTTAGTGCCATAAGTAGGGGACCGGAAACAATAGGGCGTGGCAGGGGGTGGAGGGACAGAGGAGCTGCCCCGCCAACCAGAGAGCAGCCCAAGATGTGAGACACGCCCGTCCCCGCCCTCGTGACCTGCCCGTCAGAGGGGGAGGGAACGCTGAGCGTGGGGCGCTCTGGTGGCGGCAAACAAAGAAGTCCCAGAAGGACAAGGGGTGCGCGATGTCCTCAGCGCAGCCCCTGAACGAGGAGCAGGTAAGTAAAAGTGTCCAATGCACAGATAAAAATGAACGTTGCGCCGCACCTCGGCAGCGTTGTTGCTCCCGGCGAAGCCTCGGGAGGTCTGACGGTTCAAGAGAGCTCTTACCAGTCAAATATCTTGTGTTGACAACTGGTTGTGTCAAACAAGTTACTTTCCTTCGGTAATGATGTATCTGTAAGAGACATAGATTAGTTATAGATTCCTTTCCTTACAATTACCTCCCTGCGAGTCCAAAGGTGGCGTCGGTCGACTCCGCGTTTGTCGTTGGTGTCGTGGTCGCCGGGATGACGTCGTGGTAGCTACTTAGACGCCGCCCTTGCGCAAAGACGTCAGTTCTGCACAGGAATCTCCACGCCAGAAGCGCAGAGCCATGCAAGACACTGACCACTGGTGCACAAAACTAGGGCTCTGAAAGGAAGTCCTTAACCCTAGAAATCAGTTCGCAGAACCAGGAGGATGGGTGGGGCGGTAAGGTTCTATAACTATGTCTCTTACAGATATATTGTTACTGAAGGTAAGTAACTTGTTCATCTCAAAGAGACATGTTAGTTATAGATTCCTTATCTTAGAATAGATACCGCAGGAATACCAACCTCGGAGATGGGTCTGCAAACCAAGTTCACACCAGAAAGTCCTGGAGAACAGAACGGCTAACGAAGCTGCTCTCTGGACTTGGTTGTCCAGGCAGTAGTGTTTTGTGAAAGTGTGCAGCGATGCCTGCGTAGCTGCCTGACAGATGTCATTAAGGGGGACTCCACGCCCTAAAGCAGTGGTAGCTGCAGTTGCCCTGGTGGAATGGGCGCGTAACACCAATGGAGGTTCCTTCTTCGCCAAGGAATAATGAACTTTAATTCACAAAACGACCCATCTAGAAAAGGTCCTTTTGTGCACAGCCCAACCGTTTTTGGCACCCGCGTAGCCAACAAAGAGGTTTTCATCCACCCGGAATTGTTTTGTGCGATCCAAATAAAATGAAAGAGCACGTTTTGGATCCAGACGGTGGAGCTTCTCCTTCTTTGGAAGGGTGGGAAGGCGGAAAGAAGGTGGGCAAAGGGATGGTGTGTCCAATATGGAAAGAAGTAACCACTTTGGGAAGGAAGGAAGGACGAGTTTGGAGGACAACCTTGTCTGGATGAACAGCCAGAAAAGGAGGTTTAGAATAAAGAGCTTGGAGCTCCCTCACCATGCGCGCAGAGCTGATGGACACCAGAAAGGTAGTTTTTGAAATCAGAAGCCTGAGAGGACAGTTACGCAACGGCTTAAAGGGAGCGCACATAAGATTTTTAAGAACTAAGTTAAAGTCTCACTGGGGCATTACGAAGGGAACAGGAGGAAAAGGATGAGTGATGCTTTTAAGGAAGCGATTTACAACAGGGGACTTGAAAAAAGAAGGCTGATCAGGAAGCCTAAGAAAGGCTGAAATGGCCGAGAGGTAGCCCTTAAGAGTGCCCAGAGCAGAGCCATGCTAGGCCAAAGAAAGGAGGAACAATAGAACCTCAGAAATGGGGCTGAAAGGGAATCCACAGCCTCTGCTGCGCACCATGCCACAAATTTGTTTCATCTGCAGGCGTATGCAGTCTTAGTGGAGGGACGCTTGGCTGCCAAGATATCATCACAGACTTCGGGAGAAAGGTCGAAAGCAGTCAACTGTCGCTGCTCAATCTCCACACAAGGAGGTGGAGTCTGGAGAGGTTTGGGTGAAGGACCTGAGGCAGTCGGATAGGAGGACAATGGGCATGTGTAATAGCTCATGATACCAGACTCTTTGTGCCCAATCCGGATCCACCAGAATGACTTGGGCCCGGTCGGGTTTGATCTTCTTCAGCACTCTGGGCAGAAGTGGTATAGGCGGAAAGGTGTACAGAAGACAGCAACTCCACTTGCGATGAAAAGCGTCGCCGATGAGTGCTGCCTTGGAAATTACAAAGATCAATCAAGCACCTGCGGCTGAGTTTGTCCGCCCTGGCGTTCAGCGAACCTGCCAGGAGTTGAACCACCAGGGATATGCCCTGATGTTCCAGCCATGTCCAGAGGCGGAGGGCCTCTTGACATAGGGTCCACGACCCCAGCCTGCCTTGCTTGTTGCAGTACACATGGCGGTGGTGTTGTCCGTGAACACCTGCACTACTCTTCCCCCGGACAGAGGGAAGGAATGCTTTGAGTGCAAGACGAATCGCCTGAAGCTCCAGAAGGTTGATGTTGAGCCCTGACTCCGCCGGAGACCAGAGACCTCTGATCTCCACCTCCCCCATGTGGCCACCCCATCCCAGAAGTGCTGCATCGGTCACCACTGCGAACTCTGGTTGGGGAAGGGAGAGGGATCTGCTGTCAACCCAATACTGGTTTGTCAGCCACCATTGCAGTTGGAGTGCAGTGCCCCCTGAGATCTGGACGCAATCGGACAGGTTCCCCTGATATTGTGCCAACTGAAACTTCAGGTCCCACTGCAGAGCCCGCATATCCCATCTGGCATGATCCACCAGCAGGATGCAGGAAGCCATCAGACTCAGTAGCTTGAGAGTCATCCTGACCGAAACCCGGGATAGGGGCTGAAAGATTGGAATCACAGCCTGAATATCCTGGATTCGCTGTTTGGGAGGATAAACCCGAAACTGCGTTGTGTCCAGAACCGCTCCGATGAAGAGGTACTTCTGAGAGGGAGTCAGGTGCGACTTTGGCACGTTGATGAAGAACCCCAGCAAATGCAGGAGGTCGGCCGTAGTCTGGAGGTGGGTGACGACAGCCTGGGGCGAGCACGCCTTCAACAGCCAGTCGTCGAGATAGGGGAAGACTAGAACTCCTGATCTGCGTAGATGAGCTGCGACCACCGCCATCAATTTCGTGAACACACATAGGGGCACTGGTAAGGCCTATGGGGAGCAAGCTGAACTGAAAGGGCTCGTGGCCCACCAGGACGGGTATATGGAAGTAAGCGTCCTGCAAGTCCAAAGGTACTATCCAGTCTCCAAGGTCGATGGCAGACAGGACCTGAGCTAGTGTCAACATTTTGAAATTCTCCTTCAGGAGGAAGCGGTTGACGTTCGAGATAAAAGATAGGACATAGGCCTTTGTACTTCTTGGGCACCAGAAAATAGTGGGAATAGAAACCACAACCTTTTTCTGGGGCAGGAACTAGCTCGATGGCTCCCTTGGCCAAGAGAGCCATAACTTCCTGTGGCAGAAGGGCCAGATGATTCTCCGACATGCAATGGTACTGAGGTGGCATGGCATGGGAGGGAAGAGTCTCGAAGGGGAGGGAGTAGTCCCTTCGGACTATCTGCAGAATTCACCTGTCCGACGTGATGGTGCGCCCGTGGGGGATGTGATGGTGAATCCTGCCACCCACTGGTGATTGGTGGACCGGGAAGGTCGGACTAGGAGGGTTTGGAGGCTGCTGCAGAGGGTGAAGTGGTGGACTGGCCCGCTCGCTGGCCCTCAGAATCACGATGGTGGTTCCCACATCCCCAGCCGTGCAGGGACTGAACAGCTTTCACTGGCCTTTGGCCCTGGGTGGAACATGGTGGGGCACCCCTTCTGTAGCCACGAAAGGGCCGAAAAGCAGACTGCGCAGGGCGAGTGGTGGAGAGGCCCAAGGACATTGCCGTAGCCCTTGAATCCTTGAACCTCTCTAGTGCATTGTCTGCCTTGTCGCCTAACAGGCGACGGCCATCAAAGAGCATGTCCATAAGGGTAGCTTTAACATCCCCAGAAAGGCCAGCCGACTCAGCCAGGCGTAGCTTTGAAGGGCTACCAACGTTGAAATCGTCCTACCTAGCAAATCGGCAGTGTCCAGTCCACAGCGTATGGTAAACTTCGCTCAGTCTTTCCCCCCGGCAACTGCACAGGAGAGCACGGCCAGGGCACAGGGGCAGCACCTGTGCCACCGTATCCTACACAGACTGGGTATAATGGCCCAACAGACATTTGGTGGTTACCGACCGCAGTTCAAAGCTATAGGAAGAAAACATCTTCTTTCCAAGATGTTCCAGCTTTTTGGATTCCCTATCAGGTGGTGCGTTAGGGAATGCTCTTTGGATGTGGAGGCTTGGACCACCAAACTCTCATGGGTGGGGCATTGGGAGAGGAAAGTGGGGTCGCTTGGGGCCGGGCAGTGGCATCACGCAATCATCCTATCCACAGGAGACCCTGTGTTGGGCCTAGACCAGGTGCCCAAAAGGATGAGGGCTTCATTGACCGGCAGCAGGAGCTCCGAAGAGCTCGATGTCGACTGAAGCACCTCTGTCAGGTGGTTAGTCCTGACCGCATCCATAGGTAGCTCGAGTTTGAGAGCCTCTGCCGCCCTACGCAACACAGCTGCATAAGAGGCTCCCTCCTTCGGAGCCACAGTAGGAGGAGACAAGATGCCAAGGGCTGCTGCAGTATCCAGACCACTGGCTTCCCCCAGTTACTCTCTCCATTCCGGTTTGTAAGCCAACTGGTCAGTCAAAGGGTCTCCAGACCCCTCCCAGGCCTCCTCACCCTCCTCTGGTTGGCAATTTGGCCGAAAAGCACCAGGATAGAACAGGAGCACAACAGGAGCACAAAAGTAACCTTTGGTGCCGGATCCGGCATCAGTTGCCGCTGGTCCGGCTCCGTGTCCACATCGGGGTGGAGGCCATAGACACAACTGGCGTCTGCTGCGGACGTGGTGCTGGTGGTGGTTCAACTAAGTCCAACTGTGCTAGGGCCAGAGCCCCCAGCCTCGAAGGCCCAGGGCCCCCAGCAGAGTCGGCGGGCCCGAAGGCGTGCCCGCAGAGTCAGGCTGCCCAAAGATGGCATGCATTGCTTTTTAGAAGGTGTGAAACTAGGCAGGGGTCGCTCAAGGTCCCAGAAGGAAGTGAAACTCTGAGTCGACCCTTCAGGGACCACCCGCATCACTCGTCGTCTCGGTCGACCGACGGGTAGAAGAGCGACGTTGCTTCTTAGACTTCTTCTTGTACTTCGATTTAACGGAGGAGTGCGAAGGCTTTGATGAAGATGGTGGTCGCTCCTCGACCTCCCACGCAGACCTTGAACGACACAGAGCCGACAGAGGTTTGGCGTTTGCCGTTTTGTCAACGGTTACGGTTACGGGGTCGGCAGACTATCGACTCGTTAGGAGACTTATCATGGTCTTGTTCACCGCAATATCATTATAGTTATCAGGAGAGACCATCCGCCAAGCTTTGCTTATCTGCATTATAAATATCGACCCATATATCTTGAGTAGAACTGGCGGATAGGTACAGACTTTTTATTCTTTAAACTGAACAATGATTTTTTGCGTCAACTACAACTTTATTGAATATTAGCAGAACGTACATTTAGCCAAACGTGTACTAATTAGGAAGGAAGGTTGGTTCAACCTCCCCTCCACCACTTTTGACTTGACACATCTGGATGATATAAACCTGTCGTAATATTGTGGTCGTCAGACAGTAATCGTCTATATATCGCTTGTTTTGCCTTGAAAAAGTCTCTGTGAGACGAAACACGTGTCGGCGGTGTAAGCTGTGAAGTTGTTATGAAACACATTTGATATTTAATAAAAGACTCTTTGAAGGAACTTAATCTGATTTGGATCTCTGAATTTGGAGTTATATAAATACTGGACATTATATGAACAATGATCATCGACCAATGCTAGACAGTACAATGGATCTGATTTTTTGAACATAGCACCATTCTTCAATGATACATACAAATTGAACATAAAGTGGAGTGCTTAAGTGGCTTGTTATCTTTTCTCTTGACACAGAGCCGACTGTCAGGCCTCGAGGAGCTTTCAGTACCGCACCCGCAAAGACTTTGTATTCACGGACCGGCAGTCGGAGCATGACATGGGGTCGTGGTCGTGCTCCAGGTAAAACAGGCACACGCGGTGCTGATCCGTCACCTACATCAGCCAGCTTCAGGAACGGCAAGCCTTCAAACCGGGCATCCCTGACGTGCACCCGAGAAGACTCAAAAACGACGTCGACAAAAGTCGGCAAAAAGTCAGTCAAAAAGTGACTGGAGGTACTGCTCTCTCCGGATCTGCGCTGGCTGGAGTGGAAAAAGAAAGTACTGATGTCAGCGCGCGAGAGTGGAGTCTAAGTAGCTACCGCGATGTCATCCCGGCGACCACAACGCCAACGACGAACACGGAGTCGACTGATGCAACCTTTCGACGAGCAGGGGTACTGCTGACAAAAAACTTTCCGGATTAAGTCTGACGCCTGGGGGTATTTCTAAGGTAAGGAATCTATAGTTAATTGTCTCTTTGAGATTATTAGTTTCTGTGGCTTCCCCCAAAGCCAAAACATATAGTGGCACATTCTAATATGGTTTATTTTTTGTTTCCCCATCTTGCTCAATCCCTCCTGATTAATTTTTCTTCAAGTCTGTATTGTCTCATTCAGTCACCCCATATCTTCTGAAGCGTATTAGAAATCCGCTTTCTTTGTAGACCACTCATTCTATGGCTATGGTCTAGTCCATGTTTTGCACATAATCTCCAAAAATTGGTGGATTCAAGCTGCTCCAGTGCTGCGGTGTCCCTCATTTCGCAACTATAATGCTCACACTAACAGTTTCTGGTAAAGTTTCACATATTGGTTGCAATATATTTTTCCAGTATAATCACGGCATCTACTACGTCAATCATTTTTCTATTGCTTCATTATTTTTGCTACCTGAATCCAGTAAGTGTTCACCTCTCGACTGTTCCACAGTGTGTGTACGAATGTTCAGTAGCAAAGTGAGCAAGGGACCCACGTCTGGGCATACCCTGCCAACTTAGGGCAAACAAAGCAGATGATGGACAGAGCGTTGAAAATTTTCAGACAGTCACCCCCAGTCTCGGATCTGGGTTGAATCCATCATCATTCTTCAGCTCACTTCGCCACCTCAGTTCAGACCCAGCTATATGCAAATCAGTCTTGACCCTGTGACTCATGGGAACAGTCCAACTCGAACTCCCAAGCCAGGTCTTCCTTGAACCGGAAACAAGCATCCTGGGACCGGTTTCTGGGTAACACCCTTCATCAGCCAAGTTAGCTTGAATCCAGGGGCTAAGTGAGCAAGGGACCCATGTCTGGGCATACCCTGCCAACTTAGGTCGAACAAAGCAAATACAAGGAGATGATGGAGGGAGTGCTGAAACTTTTCAGACACTCAACCCCAGTCACAGATCTGGGTTGAATCCATCATTATTCAATCCATCAAAGAAAACAGTACTACATTTTTATTTACGAGGAAGTTTGCAAATGCATTAAATAGATACTTAACTGATATCTCAGAAGGGCACCTGTCTAGTTGTAGAAATGCTTATGAGAACACTGGGGTAGAGTAACATAGGTAGTAATTCACAAATCTAAAATCAGTGCATCTTTTATTCCTGTGATCGTTATGTTGTCCTCAAATATCACTCCTTGACCACCTACATTTTTTGTCTTGGAGATTCTGCAAGAAGCATTGGTATCCTTGTGGAACGGTGCCTTATCATTCTGAAGCCAGGTTTCTCTGATAGAAAAAGAGGTCTTATTTTTCTTTGTCAGATAGTTGGTCATATGTATTCTTTGTACACAGTGATCGGGTATTGACTAGCACACCACTTTGATGGGAGGCATTGCACAGAGTATTTGGTAAGAGTAAGTTTTGAAACAGTGTAATGTGTAAGGATGGGTTATGGGGAATCAACTCTATTGCTGTCCCATTCAAAGAGACTTTGCAGTGATTTGGTTTGGTTTATATTCAAAGTATTGAGTTTTCATTCTACTAGTGTATTGTGAACTACTGGTGGGTGCATGTAGACGTCTGGAATGCAGCAAATGAGAGAAGAGAAAGCTGAAAGAGTAGGAGTGGTCACTTTTCTTTCTCCAACAGGTAGATGGAGTACATTTTAGTTGCAGTTTGAGAGGGTGGGTATCCATTGTAAAAACTCTGAACGCAGCAAAAAAAAAAACTCTGGATTGCACTGGTTACCGTCTCAAATTATATGGTGTGTTTTGTAGGTGAGCAACGTGTAAAACCTGCGATTTTGATGCACTACTATAGTTGCTTATGTTTAGGGCTCCCGATTTTATGGTATTTATTTTTCTCACATTTCCGTCTGTATTTATCCATATTTATTTTTGGGTCATTTTATCTGTATTTATCCACATTTATTTTTGACGCAAGTAAAACAAACGCTAAAGCTACTATTTTTCCACATTTATTTAAATTGACATGTACACTTGCACTAGGGTGTTATAGTTGTTTTTTTAAATTGGAACCTATGCTAAGTGCACTTTACAGATTGGGAGCAAATTTATTCCCTGTCTTCTATGAAAAGATGCGTGAATTAGTGATTTTGATTAGCTCTCATTTGCGCAGCTGTCTTGCAAAATGTCAACGCATTACTACCTTTTTAACTCACATTTAATCATCTATCACAGAGTTTCTGCTTGAAGAATATCAGAGTGTGCACTAGAAAACGACCTACCCCACGAGGCATTATTAATCGCCAAAATATCTAAAGATTCCTGCATATTCATCTGTACAGAATAGTGCTTTGCTATGGACACTATGAGGAAAATGCAGGGCATCAGGTGGTGCAACAGTCATTTCTGTTCTTAGTTTTATTTTTATTTAAGTAGCACTTAAATAAACTTTAAATAGAAAAATTAAGTCATGTTAACTGACTTGCTCACCCCTCACTCAGCCCCACTGCCCAACAACGTGCACAGTGACAGAGAGGCAGCCAGGCTTTATGCTTATGGTCGTTGTTGGCGTTTCTGCCCCCTGCCCTGCCACATCAACCTCCTTCACCCTCTCATACAAGAAACAAAAGGTTGCTGGAGCTGCAGCCGATGCCCTGGGGTGTTTTCACACCTCTTATGGACATAAGCTGTTTGCACTGCTCCAACAATTAGATTGCGTGAACTGCCGCTGTGAGGGGTGCTGGAGTGTCTCTGCAGACACAGCGCTGCCAGTCCCCCCGTCTCTGGAGTAGTTTCAGGGCAGCAGATTCCTGTTTCTTTTGGCCGATCTCTGAACCGTATTTTACTGAGAAGCACGGAGGCAGGAGGAGCATTTGCTTTGTAAGTATATTCCCGTTTTCATATATAAATACAGACAATAAACAAAATGTTTTCCGTCTGTATTTATATGTAAAAATCCGTTTAAACGGAAAACCGGGAGCCTTACTTATGTTCCTAAATGTTGATGAAAATGTGAGGTCTGGTAACTTTCTTCTTCTGTTGTAGAGATGGTGGTATGCACTTTAGTAACCCCTTAGGTGCCAAGAACTTAATGGTTACGTCCTTGGCTGCGGTGCTGCTGTGCAGAGGACGCAACAACGACACCCTGGCACCAACCCACAAGGGAAGTGCTGGCGCTCCCCCAATGGGCCGCCCCTTTCAATGCCATGTCCCTCACCAGGTATGCCAGCAGAAGCACTTCCTCAGCCAGCCCACATATTGGTAATCTGATGACGTTGGCGTTCTCACTGCGCATCATCATCATCAAGTCCAGCTGGGGGTGCACTGGAAGGAAGCCATTTGCTTCCAGCCAGTCCTGGGAGAGGACAAAGTTTGGTGAGTCCTTCTCGGGTGGGGGTGTTATTCTGGAAAGCAGACACAGGGGGAGAGCAAAGAGTGTTTTCCTTTCCCCCTGAGCCTGTTTGAAGCAGATTCCTGCTCTACGATTGCGGGTGGGGCCATGATCATGGAGTAGGAATCCACACCACTGGACCACCAGGGATTGTGTAGCCGATAGTTGAGGAAGTGACCTTTTAGGGAAGCGTCACTCCCCTGGGGCCATATTTTATCAGTGTTTCAGCCCTTCCTGGGGCTGACTCGGCCGTTGCAGACACATGACCTACCCAAATAAGTGAGGTATCATTTTACTCTGGAGACCAGAGGGAAACGCTGGGTGGTTGGAAATTTGTGCCGGCACGGTGATCGCACTATGAAATGAGTGAGGTACCACAGAAGTGATGCACCCTTTTTTACCGGGAGACTTGAGAAATGCTGGGTGTGTGGAAGTTTACGGTTCTCCTCAGATTCCTGAACCTTTCCTCACAAATGTTTTTTAGACTAATTTTAAGGTTTGCAAGGGATTCTGTGTTCAAGTCTCCACATCCTGGATTTCCCTGGGTGTCTAGTTTTAAAAAAATATACAGGTTTGCTCAGTTTCCTTAGCTGCCGGCGAAGCTACGGTTTAAAGTTCACAGCTAGACACATTGCAAAAAAAAAAGGTCAGCTTTCAGTGGAAAAATGTGATGTTTCCACGTTGCGTTCCGGGCCATTTCCTATTGTGGGCACTAGGCCTACCCACACAAGTGAGATGTAATTTTTTTCAGGAGACTTAGGGGAACACAGAATAAAAAAGTGTAATTACTAATTGTCTTTCTTTGCATTTCTGCCTTCAAAATGTAAGTGTGAAAAAAAGAATACATTTTGAAAAAACGCCCTCTAATTCACATGCATATATGGGCACCCACAAATTCAGAGAAGTGCAAATAACCACTGCTTCTAAACTCTATATCTGGTTATAAATTCAGAAATACATAGGTTTTCTTGAGATCTATTTTTAATACTTTAGATTTCACCAAATTAATTGCTGTATACGCATACAAAATAAAAAAAACATTGCAAGGTGAAGCTCAGTTATTGGCTTTGGTTAACTCGCCATAGTTGGGGGAGTGGCTTAGCCGAGCAGCAAGATAGCCGCTTGCTAAGTGGGCTCTGCAGGCCAAACACAAAACACAGCCTTAATCCTGGCGATTGGGGCCAACTACCAAGCTGAATCAAACATCATCGGTGGCGGTTATGACCAGACACCCTTCCTGAAAATACTAGCTCCAGCAGCAGAGCAGAACCCTGGATACAGAAGACGGACAGGATCGGGCCTGCAGGGGGCTAGCTCTGTGGCCTGTGTGTGATCAGAGCAAGGCGAGGCCTACACGCACTGCCCGGACGGCAGAAGAAAGCGACAGGTGCAGAACAGAAGTCTTCGCAGATAAGCACAATTGAGAATAGACAGATCCCTCAAAAAAGAGCAGACGTACCGCTTGGCGACGATTGCTGTCTGAATCGGAGGCCTCCGCGACGGGCGATTCGGAGGACGTTGCTGACAGACTTGCTGTGAGGATCCGCGATAAGGCAGTAATAAGTCTAAGCGGGCAACTCCAACGACACTAGAGTGGGGAGACTCTCGCTGAGGTAGCTGTGGGTATAGTGTATTCCGAGAATCGGCCCGAGCCACCCTGAGCTACTAAGACCTACAACTGCACATGCGGGCTGAGGGGATTGCGGCAGGATCCCGAATCAAGCGTCATAGCGGAGGGGAGGACACCTGGACCGATCAGTGCTCACCCAGCCCTAACCTAATCCCGCAATCCAAGGTCGCGAGAGCGCGAAGACTCTCCCTGCTACAGAACGGAGAGGACCTCCACTGTCGAACATTCCAGGTGGCGGGATTCGGGTCCCCCCCGGGGCCCCGAATCCTGCAGCTGCACAGGCAAATCAATGTGAGTGAAACGAGATAATGCGACTGGCGCCATAGCAGCGGGGTAGCTGCTTAGCTACACAAAGCACTTAAGCCCAAACAATATGTGTGGAGGGACCTAGACTGCAAGCAGTTGAGCGCCAACATCATTGCACCGCGTCCTCGCTAGCCACATACACGCGAATTGGTATGCAGATGACCAGATTGAACATAGCTCCATATACTGATTTCGGGCAGTAGGATAGAGAGGCCTGTGCTGCGTCCTAGGTGAGACTGGCTGATTCCGAGTGTGGACTGGAAGCGGACCATTGCCAATTAAGTCGCGAAAACATCCTAGCAGCCGGTCGATGGCAGGGGTTCCTTGGGGTACACTACTGGCGTCCCCACCATTTGCGAAGCGGTACAGGACACAGGCCTTTCAAAGACACTTGTCAAGCTCCCAGGTAATTACCGCATGCAGCCAACCGCGATAACCTCAATGGAGTCAAAACATACTGGCCAGTCAATCAAGACACAGCAGTTAGTGCGCGCTGTCGCACGAGTAGACTGGTGGTGCGGCTATCCTTAGAACAGCCAAGTCACCACTTCTATGAACCGACAGGTACTGACACGCTGGGAGTGGGAAGTCACTACGGCAAGGAGTTGAAAACCGGGTCGGAGTTTCAAGCAGACCACGAGCACACAGCACAGTGGGAAAATGGGGAAAAACAACACAATACAAACCAAACTGGCGTTTGACAACAAGAGGCTGACAAGTAACATTGAAACTGGGTCAGAACACAATACAGGACCAGCCCCTAGCGAAGAGTCAAAAAAGGCAGGAAGACGACCTGCGGAACATACTGCTGGAGGTGAAATCTAGACTTCAAGCGATCAACACAAAACTAGATAATCTCACCGGCCAACTTGACCAAGTGCAGAAACGCGTGGAAACCCATGAAACACTAATAGACCAACTAAAAAATAGAATGTCGGATGCACATGAACATTTACTACAAATGGTGAAGGTCTTAGGCATCATCAAAGTGAAAAATGAAGACTTGGAGGCCCGTTCCAGGAGGAACAATATACGCATTACTGGCATACCGGAGACCACTGCGATATCCAAAATGGGGACTTATGTCGAGGGACAGGTTAGAGAGCTATTTGGACAAGACCTATCTACCACGTTTATAGTGGAAAGAGCGCACCGGTCTCTGGCCCGCAAGCCTGCGGTGGGTGTTACTCCTAGACCAATTGTAGCCCAACTGCTAAATTATAGGACTTTTCACACACAGAGAAGTGGGGCGAAAAAACGTTTGTCGCTAAACAGAGATGGTGAGTGTACAAAGCAAATGTTATTAAAACTGCCCTCACCCATAAATATTTGTGGCATGCTTCATCATAGGGCTGCTACAACACAAGCTCAATAGCGGTTATTTGACGCTTCAACGACTTGTGCTGACGCTGTCTTCTTGGACCCGGTCAAGTCGTGCCGTAGGTTTAGCCGCAGTAGGCTCTCTGACCGCCTGGCACCCGTTGAAGCGTCAAATAACCGCTATTGAGGTACTACAAGATCTCAACGCAGCAAAGGACTAATATGTCATTTTGCAACACCTTCCTACCAGAATAAATAATCCTTATAGATGGTATTTTAAGTCACTTCACATGGTCCTGAAGAAAGCCCACATGACCAAACTGGCAATTGAGGGCTGAAACATGTTGACCTTTCTTATCACGAAAATTGAGTGCATATGACCCATTATAATTCAACTTTTGCACATCTAAATATTTTCAGACAAACTGCTCGAATCCAGAAAAAAACAAAATTTAAGTTCTGCTATCCGAGTATTTTATAATTTTTCACTCACCACTTATCACTGCTCACTACTGCTTTTAACCAAGGGTATATACCTCCGGGTGGAGGTTGCATAACAATTAACCCAATGATTATGCAGTTACGTGTATGAATAGCGGAAAACCAAGATATACCGCTACTTCGATCCATCTCACACGTGCCGGAGGGTTTTTTAATTGGGACACAAACGTCTCTTGCATACCCAGGTTATGCAGGACAAGTGATCCTTCCTCCAATGATTTATGAGATAAGGCTACAGTAGTCAAACTAGGCTGTGATACCATCATATGGGGAGGCAACTTCAATGTCATCTTGTGCGACACCATGGATAGACTGGGCACATCACTAAGCCTACACCACCGGGCAGGTAAAGCACTCAACACAATCATATCCGAAAATCGACTAGTGGACATTTGACTACACAGGTCCTGGTCATGACTTGATCTCTGGTTGGTATCCGATGATGTGGTGACGTGGACAGAAGAGGCCACACACTTGGCAAAATACTCTGTCTGATCATGCCCCCTGGACTCAAAGTGAGACTCCCTATGTCAATCCGATGGGAAGTCACATGGAGGGTGCCCCTCCATGCTATGCTAGATGCGGCATTCCGGGAGGAAATACGAGGGGACATTGTTGAATACTTCTCCTTAAATGAGGGATCTGTATCATCCCCCGCAACGCTCTGGGAGGCCTTCCAGGCCGTAATTAGAGGGAAGTGCATTGCTAGACAAGCAGGGGTTCTAAAAGCCATCAGACACACCATTAAGAATCTACTATCGGGGATATGGAACTTAAATATTTCAATACCAATGATCCAACACACCTAGCATCCACCGGGAAAAAAAATCAGAATTCGAGGAGGAAGGCAACAGAGAAGTTACATTTTTGGGGAAATACTCTTACGCTAGGAGATATGGAGGAGGTGACCATCCAGGCAGAACAATGGTCAACATTCTTAAGCCCACACATAGTGCACCATACACAACTGAAATACTAGACAGCGACGATAATCCAATCAGAGGCCTGCAGGAGATACATGATCATTTTACTAAATGTTATACCACGCTATACACCTCTACTTCTACTCGCTTAGATAGCGAACTCACAACTTATCTTTACTCACTCGAACTACTCTGGCTCAGGAGAGCACACAGAATATTTGAACGAACCATTTACTACCGACGACATAATACAAGTTATAAATAGCCTCCCAGCTGACAAAGCTCCGAGTTTAGACGGTCTTACGAATGCTTTCTACAAATGCCATGTTAAGATCCTCACACCTCATGGAAATGTATCAAGAGTCACTTCAAAATGGCTCCCTCCCCCCACCACTCGAGAAGCAGTAATCTTAACGCTACTCAAACCTGGCAAGTCCCAGAATCGTGACCCCTCTCACTTATCAATATTGATAATAAAATCTTTTCAAAACTCCTCGTGAACAGCCTGCAGCCGCTCCTCCACCTCATTGCCAGACCCAATCAAACCAGTTTTATACCTGGGCGATCCACGTGACATAATATGAAGGCTTTTTTCAGTACTATATTACCTAGATCCTCAGACTCTTGCCTTAGCGGCTTTGCTTGATGCCACCAAGGCCTTTGATTCACTGGAATGGTTGTATCTATTCTCCATTTTGACCAGGTTGGGACTAAGCCCCTTCTTCATAAAGCAAATTAGACTACTTTACTCACAGCTGACAGCCCGACTGCACACAAACTGCTTGGTGTCGGCCCCATTTGACATCAACCGCGGCACTAGGCAGTGGTTTCCTTTATCACCCCTCCTGTTTGCCATAGCTATGGAGCCACTTGCCACCAGAATTAGGCAACGCCACAAATCACAAGGCTTGGGCTTCTCAACTAGGGACTTAATCATCTCCCTTTATGCTGATGATATTACACTATGTTTTAGAGACCCAAAGGGGAACCCCCACTCTGTACTCTGTGAATTTACCAAATTTGGTTGCCTATCAAGCGTATAGATAAATTGGGCTAAGTCAACTTTACTCCCTCTCACATGCTCAACGGACCCATTTGACTTGGACTATCCTATCCAATGGGCTAAAGGCCTGGTTAAATATTTGGGGGAGCGTCGACATACAGGAACTATGGGACATAAACAATGGGTAGATAGTTACTTGGTTGGAAGGGAAAATTCCTATCTGGTCTAAGCTTCCAATATAACTGGCTGGGAGAATTGCCATTGCCAAAATGATTGTCCTGCCTAAATTACACTATATATTCACAACCTGCCTTTACAACTAACTCAAACCTTCCTGAAAACACGGAGAGCTTTAACCTCATCATTGCTACAGCACATTCCCGTGCTGTGCTGCAATTTTAAAAATCCCTTGTTATGTGACAAGGTCAACTCGTCATAAGCACAGCACAGGTAACACCCATGACGAGTTGACCTTGTCACAAGCATCGAAGGGGTTAATGGTCTCCTTGGTATGGGAGAGTAAGCAGCTGCACATATTGTGAGAGATACTAATGCTCCCATTAACTCAAGGTGGGCTGGGCGCAACAGACATTGCCCTATATGCCTTTTGCGCTCAGGTGCAGTATCTACAACACTGGATATTCCGGACTCCTTTCCAGCCTCATGTGGCAGTGGAACCTGACATAGAAGCCCCAACACCATTAAATTTAGCCCTCTACCGACCCTATAGGCGGCAAACTACTACACTAAACACAACCGAAACACTGCGCTGGGCCTGGGACAGGCTACGCAACAGGGTGAGACATCTGATCCTATATACACCGTCTATTACACTTGCTCAAAATCCACAGATGCCATCACTGGGAGACAAAGGGAACATTGCGCGGGCACAGAGACTGGGCCTTGTTACATTTGCTGACGTCTACCCCAACAATATATTTCTAACCCACCCCCCTCCAACTGACCAGGGGGCGTCCTGCCGATTCTCTGACCTATTGTTATATTATAGCATATGGGGTACATGTCGCGGAATACATGGCACATTTCCAACTACTCCGGACACTCTCCTGTCCATTGAACTAATGCTCACAAAGTCATTCCCCTGTAAACTCATTACTAGCTTATACAATACTATGCAACAATCATCCCCTGTGGCGCAGCAGAATGCCCTGGAGGGATGGAATTCTGAACTGGAGGAACCTGTACCAGAAGATCAACGGCGGTTCTGTTGCGGCCAATTAGAAATGCTCTCACCAAATTATAAACTGCGACTTATACATTTTAATTTCTTACACCGCATGTACAGGACGCTCGTTCAACTTAAACGCATGGAGTTCCACCCTGATGCGTGGTGCAGGGCCCCTTAAGCTTTGTTCCTCCACATAGCCTGGGATTGTCCGTTAGTGGCAAAATTCTGGGTTAAGGTATTTCAAAAGATCTGTGAAATGTTGGAGTTCAACATAATCCCATCACCCAAAGTCGGACTCCTGGGATATGTCCAGGAGGCCCAGGCCGGGAGAAGTAGATTGTCGGCCATGCTCTTACTATTGGCGAAATGAAGAGTTGCAATGCACTGGGGCAAACGAAACGCTCCCACTATCAAACCATGGATCTTAGACATTACATTCTGTCAGGAACAACTGAACATATTCTGGGAACTGCTGCCACGGGCATCTAGATCGAGAGATATATGGGGGCCCTTTCAAACTTGGCTAACTGCTTAAAAACTAGCCCAAGACTAAACTACATCATGCGTTCACGCATCAGATTAGGACATACAGCAAATAAGAAATCCGCTGTCCCTTAGATGTAAATATCACGACCGCACTGGCACTCTATCTGGCGAGGTATATTATATATTACAGAGCTGGGAGATGGCACGCTTGTAAAGGAAAAGACTATGGTGAAGTTAGGTGTACCCTGTGTAACGTAGGAATGTGAACAAGCTGTCTTGCTTCCTTTAATGTGGTTGTTATGATTGTTGTTCATCAACTAAACGGCTACAATATGATACACGGTATCACAAGTACACTTGCTGAAATAAATGGACTTTGTTTTAATGCCAATAAACACATTTTCAATAACAAAACAAAAAAACAACATCTACCATAGTTAAAAGAAGTTACAGGTGAAAACGTAGGCACAAAAGGCTGTTTTTTTCAACTCAATTTCAATATTTCTTTATTAGAACTGTTAATTTCTATAGGAAAGCCTTAAAGGATCTACACAAATAACTCCTTTATGATGTCTTGTCAGAAATATATAATTTTTCAGGATCCATTAATGGTTTCATACCCATTTCTTCCACTAACTCGAAGGAGGATGAAAGTACAAAAAATATGAAAAATAGGTTATGTCCCAATAAAATGCCAAAAACGGTGTAGAAAATGTCGGACTGTTCCTGCAAGCTGGGACAATGGTGATTTTATCACCATAAACCCTTCGTTGATACCATTGGCAAGTAAATAAAAAATAATAATTTAAAAAAATATCCTTTCTTCTCCAGCCACTTTGTTTTCCATTTTTCCCCCCAAAATGTAGCTTTATTTTGTCTAATTTCTCAGTTCCCTTCAGGGAAGTCGACAAACCCTAGGTATCTTTAGAATTCTCAGGATGTTGGAAAAGAGGGACACAAATGTGGTGTGGATACCATATGTGGACAAAAGGTTATAGGGGCCCAAGCGCGAACTACCGCTAATTGCCCAAAAAGGGCTTGGTATGTGTTGAAAGGGGAGTGAAGGAGGCTGAGAGTTGTGGTTGAAAGGCCATAATGGTGATAGCAAGAAGATAGGTTTATTCAGAAAGGGAGATGGCGAGGAGAACTAGGTGAATGAACCGGTGTAGGCAAGTAGGTTTAGCCAGATAATTAGTTAAAGAATGGCACCTAGAGGACAAACAGGAGTGAGGAGAGCTGGCGTTAAGTAAGGTGAGAGGCTTGAGAAAGAGATAAGGACATTACTGTTAGCAAAGTAGTTTGAGGTAATATAGGTTGGAGTCCTCAGGCAGGTTGGGGTGGTGAAAGATAAATAAGGTGCAGATTTTGAGGATGGTAGACATGATGGAAGATGTGACGTTCGTTTGACAGACCTGAGAACATAGTGATGGTTAAAATGATGGATGGACTTAATCATGTTAAGAGGTATTGTGAAGTTGAGGAAGTGAGTTAGAAAGAGCAGAGTTAGCCAAGTCTGGTGAATTGAAACATTATGAACTAAGTATTATGAGGCCTATACCCTAAAGAAAGTATCCCAGCCAGGTAGAGAATGGTTGTAACCAGGAGCACGCAATCCCCTCCAGATGGCTAAAGGGTGCATCCATGTATAATTATTCAAACCATGTAGCTAAGGCATGTACCCAGGAGAAATTATTCCATCTAGTAGAGTGAGTGGGTGGGTGGGTGTGACCTGGAGGAGGTTATCTAGTGATATGTGTACTGAGTTGGCTGGAGGAAGAAGAGGTGTATATGGTATTGTGCCCAATCCTGGCCTAGCCATGCCCAATCAGAAAATGCCCTTAACCTGGTGCACTTTACTGAGATGCTGTATGGGTCCCTGTTTAAGTAAGAGAATACACCCTATTGGTCAGGTGAACATAGTTCAATGGCACCACTAGAGCCACACAAAGCAGGTTAATGTGAAATTAATTTAAGACCTAAACCACAAGCATATAGTGTGGAGACCGGTTGCATGGGAAGTTTTAGTTGGTTTGGGAGGAGCAAGGAATAAAGAGGTGGACGTTTACCATACCAACCCATTACTTTCTATCCAGTCCCTTCTGCAATGGGGATGGAAAGCCCATACGGTGGCACAGTACTTTTAGCCAAATGTCTGCACCAATGACAGAGGTCACAATAACAGAATAGCAGGCACGAGGGTAAAGGGAGAGGCACTGTTGAAAAGAGGAGCCTGTTCCCTTTTCAACAGCACTTCCAAAAGGTTTTCTTCACAAGGACTACGAAAGGATTGAAATTATCACCCATGTATCCTTCCAAAAGGAGCCCCAATGACATCCTTATAAGATCATTGCTGAGGGATTGCGGCTTTGCTCCAATGCCAGAGTCGGATTTCTTTTAGGAATATGTTTCTCAAAAAGGGGAAGAGATGGGGCGTGACGACCTCTAGACCACCTACTCTTTAGGAAACCTAAATGCTGCAAGGGCATCAGAGATCAATTCTAGGTGAGTGTAAACAATGAGGAACTGAACAGAGAGCTGAGCTTCCAGGTGCAAGGAACAGCTCTCTAGAATTTACCTACCAGCTGCAATTTGCTTTCAAAGGATTGACTTCAAACCAATCTGACCAAGGAACAGATTTTACAATTTTGCCCATGGTGAGTCAGCCCCTATGCAGGGGAAGAAAATGCTCCCTCCATTTTCTGGTGAACCCCATCTATCAGCCCCCATGGGTGGGAAAATCAAATAGTAAGGAATATGCTACTTACCAGTATGCATCTGTTCTTGGCATGTAGGGCTGCTGACATTCATATCTTGTGCATAGATCGCCGCCTAGTGTTGGTTCCGGATGATTGCACTTGTTGTCTTGGAAGAGTCTTCAAAGTATCACGAGATAGGTGACTCCTCCCCTGCACTACAGTGCGCATGGGCATCCTCTCCATCCTCAGATTGTTTTTCGCCATTGTGGCAGAGATGGAGATAGTAAAGTAAGAGATGGCCATGCCAGAGAGAATGCTGCAGCTGCTACAGGCACCGGGAGGAGGGCGGGCGATATGAATGTCAGCAGCCCTACATGCCAAGAACAGATGCATACTGGTAAGTAGCATATTCCGTTCGAGGCATGTGGGCTGCTGAATTCATATCTTGTACATAGACTGTATAGCAGTATCTCCTCTAGCGGTGGCTACCTGTGCCAACTGCAGCAGTTTGAAAAAGAGTTTTGAGGACAGCCTGGCCTACAGCAGCTTGCTGTTTTGTTTGCACATCTACACAGTAGTGTTTTGTGAAAGTGTGTATGGTGGTCCATGTGGCTGCCTTACAGATATCTTCAAGAGGAATATTTCCTAGGAAAGCCATGGATGCCCCCATTTTCCTAGTGGAGTGCGCCCTTGGGGGAACGGTTAAAGTGCGTTTTGCCTTTTGATAGCATATTTGAATGCATTTAACTATCCATCTGGCTATTCCTGATTTTGAAATTTGATTCCCTTTGTGTTATGGTGCAAAGGCAACAAACAGTTGTTTTGTCTTCCTAAAGGATTTAGCTCTGTCCACATAGTAAAGTAGAGCTCTCTTTACGTCTAGTGTGTGCAGGGCTCTCTCAGCTACTGACTGTGGATTTTGAAAGAACACTGGAAGTTCTATTGATTGGTTGATATGGAAATTGGGTAAAACCTTAGGCATGAATTTAGGGTTTGTTCTAAGAACCACCTTGTTGGCATGTACCTGCATGAAAGGTTCTTGAATTGTAAGCGCTTGTAATTCTCTCACTCTTCTGAGTGGGGTGATGGCTACCAAGAATGCAACTTTCCACGTTAGGAATTGTAGTTCGCATGAATGTAAAGGTTCGAAAGGAGGGCCCATGAGTCTGGTAAGCACTATATTGAGATTCCAGACTGGGGAAGGGGGGGTGCCTAGGAGGAATCACCCTTTTTAAACCCTCCATGAAGGCTTTGATTGCTGGTATTCTAAACAGTGAAAGGTTTTGCCAGTTTTGAAGGTATGCTGCTATGGCAGCGAGGTGTAGCCGTATCGAAGAGTATGCTTAGTTACATCTTTGTAGGTGCAGCAGGTAACATATTATGTTTCGTATTGAAGCATCTAAGGGGTTGATTTGGTTATTGGTGCAGTAAATAACAAATCTTTTCCATTTAGCTGCATAGCACGCTTGTGTGGTTGGTCTTCTTGCCTCCCTAATGATATTCATGCAATCTAGGGGCAAGTTAAGGTATCCAAACTCTAAGACCTCAGGAGCCAGATCGCTAGATTCATTTGATTGGGATCTGGGTGTCTGATTTCTCCATGGTTCTGAGTTAGAAGATGAGGTGCAAGGTGCAGTCTTTGCTGGGGAACTACTGAGAGTTCCAGGAACGTTGTGTACCATGGTTGTCTGGCCCATGTGGGAGCTACTAGGAGTAGTGTGAGGGAGTGTTGCCGCAGTTTGCGTGCCACCAGCGGCATCAGTGGTGCTGGGGGAAAAGCGTACGCAAATCTGCCTGACCAGTTCATCCATATCGCATTGCCCTATGACAATGGATGTGGGAACCTGGCGGCAAAGTATTGGCATTTAGAGTTTTCTTTTGTGGCGAACAGGTCTATTTCTGGGTGACCCCACTTCTCGAAGAATGGCTGAAGGACCTGGGGGTGAATCTCCCATTCGTGTAATTGCTGGCTGTGCCTGCTGAGCAGGTCAGCATCTTGATTGTCCTTCTCTGGAAGGTGTTCTGCTAGGAGAAAAATGTTTTTTGAAATCGCCCACTGCCAGATGCTTTGTGCCAGATGGGACAGCTGTGGAGAGTGCGTTCCTCCCTGTTTCTGGATGTGGTACATCGCGGTCATGTTGTTCCTCCGGATCAACACCGTCTTGCTGTACAAGTATTTCTGAAATGCTTTTAGGGCTAGGAATATCGCTAGCAACTCTAGTTGGTTGATATGCAGCCTTTTCTGTTTGTTTGTCCAGAGCCCCTGTACTGTATATTGAAGGAGATGGGCTCCCCAGCCTGTCACGGATGCGTCCGCTGTTAGTACTAGTTGTGGAACCGGCTCTCGGAACAGTCGCCCCTTGGAAAGGTTTTGTGGGTTCCACCACTGCAGAGAGTTGTGAGAGCGACTGTCTACCAACACTAGGTCTTTTAGTTGTCCTTGAGCCTGGTTCCATTGCCGTGCTAGGCATTCCTGCAATGGGCGCATTTGAAGTCTGGCATGGGGGACAATGAATATGCAGGAGGCCATCATGCATATGAGTTGCATGAAGACCTGAGCTGGCAAAGAGTGTTGTGGCAGGAATTTGCGAATGAGTGTCTGCATACAGGCTATCCTTGCTGAGTTTGGATATGCCTTTGCCAGGGAGGTGTTTATGGTGGCTCCCAGGTACTGCTGTATGTGGGACGGTTGCAGATGTGATTTTGTATAGTTGATTGAGAATCCTAAGCTGTGTAGCAGCTGGATTGTCTGAGACGTGTGTGCTGCACATTGTTGGTACCATTTTGCTTGTATGAGCCAATCGTCCAGGTAAGGGTACACATGGACGTACTGCCTCCTTAGATGTGCTGCCACTGTCGCCAAGCATTTTGTAAACACTTTTGGAGCCGTGGTAACCCTGAAGGGCAAAACCTTGAATTGGTAATGTTGACCTTCTATTGTGAACCTGAGGTATTTTCTGTGGGCTGGATGGATGGGTATGTGGAAATACGCATCTTTGAGGTCCAGTGTTGCTAGGAAATCCCCTTGTTGTAGCAACGGGAGCACTTGTTGTAATGTTATCATATGAAAGTGCTCCGACAGTATGTATTGATTTAGGGGTCTGAGGTCCAATATGGTTCTGAGAGAGCCGTCCTTCTTGGGAATAAGGAAATATAGGGAGTATACTCCTGTCCCTTGCTGTTGGAAAGGGACTTGCTCTATGGCCCCCTTTTCTAGCATGCAGTTCACCTCTTGTTGTAACAGGGTGAGGTGTTCTCTGGACATTGGACGATGTCTGGGTGGAATGTTTGGTGGTGTAGAAGTCAGTTCTAGGCAGTAGCCAGACTGGATAATTTCTCTCCCCCACCGGTCTGTGGTAATTGCGTTCCAGACAGGTAGGAACTGTTGGAGTTTGCCTCCGACCGGTGTTAAGTGGTCTGGAGGCCGTGTAATAGAGTCACTGTTTTGAGGCAGTGGAGGCTCTGGTGTTATTGCCTCCACGTCCTCTTCCCTTGGTATTGTTACCTCGGTAACCTCCTCTGGTAGTGTTTTTGGTAAAGGAACTTTGTGTGTTACCTTTATATGAGGCCGTTGTTTGTGAGGCATGTCCTCGTGTATTTGCCCTGTACGAGGAGCGACGAAAGGAGCCCCTATGTTGCTGAAATTGCAATGCCCCCATTGATTTTGCCGTCTGTGTCCTTTTTCATTTTATCTAAAACTGTCTGCGGATTAGAACGCTAGTGCTGATTGACCTAGCTACAGTGTCTGCTGCGTCAAGCGCGCATTTGATGGAGGCGTTTGTTATGAATTTTCCTTCCTGTATGAGATCTTGGGCTTGTACTTTGAAAGGCTCAGGTAGGTGTTGCATGAGGGTCTCTAGCTGGTCGTAATGCGCCCTGTCGTAACGAGCCAGTAGGGCTTGTGTATTAGCGATCCTCCACGAGTTGGAGGCTTGTGCTGCTACTCTTTTCCCTGATGCCTCTAGTATCTTTGACTCCTTGTCTGGGGGAGGTGCCTCCCCAGTGGTTTGGGAGTTGGCTCTTTTACGTGCGTTGGCCACTACCAGGGAATCAAGTGGTAACTGTCCTTTTATGTAAGTAGGGTCTGTAGGAGCTGCCCTATACTTTTTTCTATTCTGGGGTTGATTACCCGTGCCCTGGCTGTATCCTTAAATATGTCAGGTGCATGTTTCAGAACTCCCTTTAACATGGGAAGTGTTTTGACACTTTTTTCTGATGTAGGGAAGGTGTCAAACAAGAAGTCTTCCTCAATAGGGTCGTTATGCATATCCACGTTGTGGAACTGTGTAGCCCTGTCTAGGAGTTAATTAAAAACTACGGTGTCATCAGTAGGTGACGGCTTAGTAGGATAGGAGGACATATAGGGGATGGAATGGGTGTTGTAAGGGTCAGTGGGCTCTTCCCATGGTTCCTCTTGTGGTTCAGGGTCCTGTGGGAAGTCATATTGAGGCTGTGGCTCATCCCCTGTGTTACCTTCATCGTCCCCGTGATGAGAAGGAGAATAAGGAGTGTATGGATTAAAAGGAGTAGTAGGCATGATAGGTTGAAAAGGAATGAAGGGTCTAGAAGGAGAAGTCCCAAAGTCCTTTTTCTTCAGTGGAATAGGGGATTGAGGTTCAAAGTCCAAAAGCCTCTTTTTCCTATGCAGGATGGTAACTCTACCAGTCTCTGGGTTAATATAAATTTTAGCTTGGTCGTCAGAGGGATCTGAGTGGAAGAGTTCTTCCTCAACAGTCCTGGGTTAAATGTTCAACCTTGGTTTTTCAACGACTTTTGGTTTAGCAGTCGATTTTTTCAGCTCTGGGCCTTTTTTCGGGTCAACCGTGACTTTCGGGTCGACGCTTTTTTTGTGCTCCGTAGGCTTCTTCGGAGGAGTGTCCTCTTCCGAATCGATGTTCCTGTTCGGAACGACTGGAGTTGGTTTATTTGGATGAGTGTCCTTTTCTGAGTCGATTTTCTTTTTTGGACCGACTGGTGTTTTTGGAGCCGGTGTCTTCGGGCCGATAGGTCGTTCCGACTTCGACGTGGGCTTAGGTATGGCGCCTTTTGCCGGGTCGACAGATTTTGGTGCTGAAGGCTTGTTCGGGTCGGCGACCTTCTTTGGTTCGGCGCCCTTTGGTTGCGTGGCCTTGTTCGGGTCGACAACCACTTTTGGCTCGACAATTTTGGGCTGCACAGCCTTCTTGGAGTCGACAGTCTTTTTCGGCTCGACGCTCTTTGGCGGTGCGGCAGTTTTCGGATCGACGCCCTTCGGGTCGACAACCTTCTTTGGCTCTGGAACCTTCTTTGGGACGATGTTACTGGGCCCTGGTGTTTCGGAAGGTTTCGGTGCCGAGCCGGATGGCGGGGCAAGCAAAACTTTTTTATGATCTTGGCTAAGGCCCTTTGGCGATGCCTTGACTGGAGCCGTTGTTAACGGGGTAGATGGTGTCGGGGGCAGGGTACTCACGATTTGCCCCGGCGGGATGTCGTCATCGGAGTCCGAGTAGTCCTCTACGGTGACGATCTCTAGGTTCGAGTCTGGCGCTTCTTGTAGGTCTTGGTCATAATCGAAGATGTTGTCCGGGTTGAGTGCCTGTCGCTGCATTTCTTGCCTGGCGGCACGTCGGTTCCGAATAGTTTTCTTGGATTGAAACTGTGCGCAGGCCGGACAGCTTTCCTCCTGATGGTCTGGGGAAAGGCACTTGTTGCATACTGAGTGCTTATCAGTATGTGGGAACTTGGAGTGGCATTGTGGGCACCTTTTAAAAGGGCTTCTTTCCATCGACGGTCGGCTCACGTGGCGTCGAAAAGGCCCAATGGCCCGCGTCGACGACCGCTTCGAGATGGAAGGCTGGATCGAGTAGAGAGGTACCGAGCAAGAACAATACAGTCGAATCGAAGGCCTTTTAGCCTTTAGAAAAGTTTTGTTTTTGATTCCAAAGTTGGAGTATAGGAGTTTGAATCCGAACCCAATGGCGGAAAAAAACAATCTGAGGATGGAGAGGATGCCCATGCGCACTGTAGTCCAGGGGAGGAGTCACCTATCTCGTGATACTTCGAAGACTCTTCCAAGACAACAAAGTGCAATCATCCGGACCCAACACTAGGCGGCGATCTATGCACAAGGTATGAATTCAGCAGCCCACATGCCTCGAACATTTAGTTATAGGGAAGATCACGCGTCTATGCTGTTCTGCATCCAGCTTCAGAATCCCCTGGTGAGCGTCAGAATTTCAGGAGGGTGGAAGATGGGAACTTCATTCTATTCAGAATTCATGGTGGTCAAGATAGTGGATTCCTGCTACGTCCATTTTCCACAAGCAGGAATACATTTAGGAGAGGCACAGAGTCCGCAACATGAGATCTGGGGGCTGTAATCTTAATCCCTAGTCTGTGATTTCCATGTGAAAGACACTGTGGGGGACGAAAACTGATTGGAGAGGGAGAGTCTCGCATTTCCAATGGTGTCTTTACCGATCAAATTAGGGTACAAGTGGCAGGGTTATGGCCCACTGATTTACTGCTCACCATGCGATCCCTGGAAACAGTACCATCTTCCAGTTTCAGATCCGAGAGGTCAGCACGCACTGACTCACTTATATGAAAAAAAGCATCATGGGAACAACGATCTTCCACACACTAATTCATTGAGTCAATGCCACAACCCCATTGACTTCTGCCATGATAAAGCCTCAGCTGTGGATATAATGTCATCCACCCTAGAGTGATTAAAACATTTAATGGAGTTTCCAAACAAAGCCATTTCTTTAGTTTCAGAGACTTCTTGATAAAGACATTTTTCTTAAGCCATTTACAACATTTGCAAAAGCCCCAACAAGAACTAAAATGTAATTTGGTATTGGTTCAGTGCATGCATTGTCTTGGCTATCAATCCTCTTATCTATGAATACTACGTGCATGTCCTTAACACCACAACAGAGGAGCACAGTTGCTAGTTTCTTCTGAGGAATTATAGGGTTTTATATGATGAAGTAACTCAGCCACTGGTTTCATATTTCGTGGACATATCTGATCTAAGAAAATAAAGGGGAGAGGATGGGGCATAAAGGCTAGAGCTGCCTATTTTGGAGTTCAGCGCGCCTCAACATCCTGCAATTCCGGACAAATCACTTCATCCCCCCCAAAATACATGGAGAACAGATCCCAAAGACAGAAAAACATCAAAAATCTTCAATGAACTGATGAACTGTGCTCAGTGTTTGAATAGAGAGAGCCTTTTCTTCTCTTGAACGTCTTCCTTCTCAGGCTTCGGAAAATCGTATCAGATTATCTTAGGGCTGGGTTGATAGGCTGGTACGTTGGATGACTCACCAAATTCGTTTTTTTTCAGTGGTGAGCGTGTCTGCTTACCTGAAGATGCATCTACAACAAGGATCGAAACATCTTGTGCGTCCAAAGCCTTTCTCTCCGCTATCGTAGGGTTCTTTCGCTCATGAAGGCCAAACAGAAATTGCAGAAGGTGCAGTCGTACTCTGGAGAAAAGCACAAATTGCAGGCGGCGAGGTGGTCAACCCAGCGTCGATAAGGAAGATGCAGGGCCCCAAAGCGCTGGGGCGCCTAGAAGGCCAGGTGTCTTGGTCTCCGACAACTACGTCCGGAGCGGAGGAGGGAAGAACAGGAGAACAAGATGGAACATGTACTGGAGCAGAAAACTCTTCTTTGCAACAAGAAGGAAAGCAGCGAGCCCCATGACACAGCGCAAAATGCATCGATAAATGGGAGCAAGTTTGATACAAGTTTTAAGTCAATGGTGGAGAAAAATTATCTAACAATGGAATCGGTACCCAAGTGCATTCACTACCATAGGATAAGCCACCAAGACCTTGTAACTTCACAGACTTCTTCGAAGAAAACAAGGTACAACAGCACCAGCCCAACAGTAGATGACAGGAGTATGCTAAGCATATTCATCTACAGTCACACATACTAGGAACACTATGTTAACATGGGTACTTGCCCTCAGATGTCAATTACTGGTAATATGTTATCCCAGCTCTATGAGAAAGAATTAAAAATTGAAATGTTGGTGAAAAAGATGGCAGAAGATCTGTTGACCCATAATTAATAGTATTTGCCTGAAATGTAACCTGCCCTTGAGGTAGTAGTGGTCCTAGCAAGGTATTATAGTTATGCTGTTTCTGAGAGAGGAGGCAGGTGTATAGTTCCACAGAGCAGGCACTGGGGATCTCCCTCTCTAGAACATATACCGGCAGGTGAGTGCTCCCCCTTACTCCATGACTGGGTGACCTGGTATTCTTGGTGGACGCATAAGAGATGCCTCCACCCTTACATTGCCCTAAGTGAAACCCCTGTCTGAGCACACTTCTCTACGAAAGCAGAAGGGGAAAGGCAGGAAACTGGGGTAAACACTAAAACTAGCAGGATTGGTTAGGACTGTGTGGCTGGTGAAGCTTGTGGAGGAGGAGCTGGGCTCTGGGCTGAGTGTGGAGCCAAAGGAGGCTTGCCTCCCAAAAAGGGCTTGCTTGACAATTTCACCAAGTCTAACAAACTTGCTAATCCCAGACAATTGGATGGACAGGTTCCGCTGCCTACAAAGCAATCTCAAGCCTTTGGCAAAGACTAGAGATGTCATTTTACAATCCATAAACAATCTGTGCTGGAAGCAAAAATATAAAGTCAGACAAGAACGTACAACAAAAGTGGGTAGTAGCAATTAGAGAGCTTTGAGTTAAACACGCTCGAGCAGTGGCTGAAGTCTTGATTCTATAACTGGTCAACATTTGTTAGCGAGTGGGCCGAATAACCCATGGGTACATGACACCTTTACCCCCCCCCCCCCCCCTCAATCTGTTAGTGCAAACTAAAGATTGCTTATTGTCCGATTACTTAAATATAAGGGCCTGAACCCAGTGAAGGTGGCAGCCTTACATTTGGGGTTATTTTTTCTTAATATATTTTTCATTTTCCAGACTACACAGGTTTTTTCCAGTAACATTGTAATTATTTGTGTAGGTAAAAAAAGGAAGGTGGCGGCTATCAAACTTGACTTCATGTTCCTCATCTCACCAGATGAAAGGTAATAGATGATCCTTTTTTTAGTAGCATCCTGACTGAGCAGAAGAGGGTTACTTAAGGCTCTGCTCGGAATGGATTTAGAAAAAAAATTAAAAAGAAGAAAATAAACCTAGCCACTATTTCCTGGGGCTTTATTTTCCAGGCAGGGCCTTTTAATTCACCTTTTGATTGAAGTATTTAGGTAAATGCCTCAGAGTATCTGCGTTAGACCTGACATCCATGGTGCAGCATTCCCCAAATATGTTGCCTTCCTTTACTGATTTTTGGGATAACTCGTTTTTGTTGGCATTAGGACTCTGTGCACTTAACCCCTGCTAGCCAGGGCTAGAGTGCTTATGCTCGCTCCTTCAAACATGGTAAGAATGGACTACATATAATTGGCAAACACAAGATGATGGACAAAGTGCTGAAACTTTTCCAACACTCACCCCAGTCAAGAGATAGGAGTTAAATCTAGCTTGAACTGCCAGGCAAGGTCCTCCCTGGATGGAAAGAAACATCCTGGGATCCGTTTCGTGGCATCACCACTCAACAGCCAGAATAGCTTGAATCCAGTGGCACAGCAAGCCTTGGATGCTTGTTTCTGCACTCCGTTCGTCATCTTGTGGTGTTTACTACATATAATTACAGTTCAGGCTGGACTGTTCCCATGAGGAACAAGGTCAAAAACTGCTTTGCATATGGCTGGGTCCAAACTGGGGTTGCTTGGTGAGTAGAAAAACGATGATGGGATTAAACCCAGATCTGTGACTGGGGGTAAGTGTTGGAAAAGTTTCAGCACTCCATCCATCAACTTATTGTTTTTGCTATGCTATATATAATTGGCACATTTAATTTACTTTTACTTCCGTAGTAACAGTATAACCAGTACCCAGGGCTTGTAAATTAAACGCTACCAGTGGGCAACCCTCTTGTGCCACCCACTAAAGTAGCCTTTGTAAAACATGCCTCAGGCCTGCCACTGTAGCCTGTAGTGCAGTTTTAAACAGCCATTTCGACCTGGCAAAATAAACCTTTTGCCAGGCCTAAACCTTTCTTTTTAAAATGTATAAGTCACCGTTAATAGTAGGCCGTAGCCACCTGGAGGGCAAAGTGATCGGTATTGAAAAAGTAGGACATATAGGTTTACGTTTTACATGTCCTGGCAGTAAGAAATACCTCAAGTTTTTTTCCACTTCTGAAAGGCTGTCTCTCCAATAGACTTGCATTGGGTTGCAGTATTACCCTTAAGTTTTTACTTCAGACTGGGAACAGATTGACATGAGGTTTACACTCAAAGGCATTGCAATTTTAAATCCTCTTTGATAATAAAGCTAGATTTTAAGGCCACTTTTATAAGGTTACCATTTTTCTGTCCAAACCAACTGTGCCTTACTGACAGTGTCCTGGGTCACATGCCTGTGAACGGCTCTGCTGTTGTAGGGTGTGTATTGCTTTCAGACAGTGAGATAAACTGGGCGAAGCTGTCAGGGTAGAGGGTCTTCCAGACAGGATGGCTGGGGAGGCACCATACAGTGCCATGATTACAATTTAAAGGGCTCTGCCTACAGCACACATAAAATAACCTGAAACCAGGCCTGCCCTTGCCTGTGTCAAATTAGAGTGTTTGGATCCAGGGGAAAGAACTGATCCAACCCAGTCTTGAGGGGTAAGTCCTGGAATTCCCCCCTAAAAAGGCCATCAACTGTTATAAAAACGGGATCTTCAGAACCTCTCATCTGAACACTCATGGACTTGTGTAAGATTCATTAGGACTGAAAACCCCCCGTACCCCGCCTCCCCAACTGCTCTTTTTAATGTCCTGACCCCTTAGATGGAGCGTACTACTCCCTGGGCAACTGAAGGTCTCCAGGGTTCAGACACAGCACTGCACAGACTTACGAAGGATCTCACATGGCAGCATGGTGCTGTTACTGATCAGCAGATTCACTGGATCAGATGCCACACAGTGCAGACTGACACAGGACCTCCCATCGCAGCTCCCGATCGGCAGCTTCACAGGATCAGAAAGCACAAAGCAGACCGACACGGGAGATCACCTCGCATCCCTAGGCAGCCTCGGGATCAGTGAATTTACTGGAACAGTCACAGCTCCAAGGACAAAAAGGTACAACTCTCAGCAGGCCAAACTCTGTCGTGCACCCAGCCACCACTCCATCGCATTCAGCTTCACGTTATGACTTTCTATCGATCCAGTGCAACAAATAAAAGGAGTTGGCGCTTTGTGCTTTTTGGTGCTATTTTCATTGAAAACTTTAAAAACTCACATCTCCAGTTCTAATGACTGAATTTTTGTTGTTCTGATATTACTTAATTTATTAAACATTGTTCTATTTTTCTAAATTGGTCTGGAATTTAATATTTGTGTTTTCAATTTATTACTGTTTATGTACTACATACATACTTGACACATTTGTCTCGGAGTTTAACCTGGTTGTTTTTGTGCCAAGCTACCAGAGGGCTAAGCACAGTTAATTTAATGACTTTTGTGATTCACTCGGACAAAGACGTTGTTTTTTTTTTTTTTGAGGGGCTTCCACTCTTGTCATCTAATAACCCATGTTTTTACAGTCTGTTATAAAAAATCATGTCTCCCACCCTGGTCTCAATTAGTCTACTAACTAATGGATGAAATTTCAAGGTTTAGGAAATCCACCCTAGCGGAACCCACCGCATTCGTGTTTATCATCTCCTCTAAGGGATTCTAGTTCAGATAATCTGAAAGGTTAGTCACAAGTACTTAAATAAATATGATTATGCAATGTCATACCCACTCAAAAGCAATTTTTAAAAGTATTCTTTGATCTAGGGAGCAGGGTCATCTATTTTCCTAGAGTGGCATTTATCCTAAATATATTCTTCATACATCAAAAGCATGCTGAAAGAAAGTTAAGTGCCCATTTAAAAACAATTCAGTCTTTAAAGCTGGAGGAAGGTCTTTTGCTCTCTCTATTCAGTTGTGGCACAACTGGAAAAGTTTTGCTACTGAAGGAAAGACATCATTGGTGTTAAATTCAATCAGTAGTGTTAAAAGGCATTCTTCTCTTTCACAACAGAGTTGGAAATAATATTCTATTTTGACAGCTCGAGCAGACTCTAAATTGAGACATAGAATTTAAATATATATTTGTCATTGTCCTTGACAGCACAGTGTCATCGCAAGCTTGGAAGCAAGAGATGTTCCTGCCTTCAAGATCAAACACCTCTGACATATCTAGAAATACCAGGAAAAGCATCTGCTTGTTCTAGTGTTAGTAAACAAGAGTATGGTACAGGTTGGAAAAAAGTATTTTTATTTAACAAATGAAGAATAGTAATCAGTAACAGCAAACTCACATTGGATATCTTCCACATCCATGTTTAGCATGTCTTCTGTTAAATCAACAAAGGCAGGTTTTCCATTCCTCTCTACTTCTGCAAAAGCAGGTGATAAAGGAAAGTGGATCTGGCGGTCTACTGGTGCCTCTGAGAGGGGAAATAAGGGAAATGTTAAAATACAATTAAAATATCAGCAGTCTTTTATTCTACCAGATTGTGCCTGTAGAAAAAGAAGGAATAACAAAGTATATGTAACTCACTGCAATCAAGGAACAGTTCTCATGTCATATACATTAAGAGGAAAAATTAATAAAGTTACCTAAACAGGGACAGTCATTTACCCGTAGGCCTTACATTTATTCGAATCATCAAATCAGCAGATAACCTGCCCTACATCACAGAAGCTACGGACAAAGAGTAACTTAGTCAGCATACTGGAAACTTGGTCTTACTTATCAGTACAGGGTGGAGCCCATGCCATCATATTTTGAGAGAAGATTCCATATATACTGAAAATTGGAAATTGTAGAGAAGACAGCATAGGAGCAGCTTACTATTAGAAAAACATGTTTTGTAGAACTTCCTGACCAAATCTTCATTGCTCTGCATTTTATCAGCACGTTGCAAGTGAGGTAAGCAACATAGCCGGCTATCAGAGGTATGCCAAAGATCATGCCTAGAAAATGTCACCTTAGCCAAAATAGACTGTGCACAAACAGTGTCAAAATGAATACATTAAGTTCTGTGAAGGGCAATGGTGGTCTCTACAACTGCTCAGTCTGCATCATTGCTCCAAAAGACAGACAGACAAACGTTATCAGGGGCATGGCTAAGCAGCTAAGATAGCAGTCGTATAATCCAGCGGCTCCGAACCAAGCCCAATTAAAACCCTGCTCATATCCTTCCTAGAGGGGAGGCAACTGTCCTGGTGTATACTGCCGGCCAACACCTTAAACACCCCTGGGAGTGGGGACCCCTCGGCCGGGAGCAATCGACTGGTACTTGGAGGCTGCTTCCGAGCGAGGGGGCGCGAGTGAGGTGCAAGGGGGAAGCCTGTGGCCACCACAAGCCCCTCGTCAGCGGGGACGGACTGCCTGCATGACGTAGGTGTGGCGCCCTGGGCTCCTGCTGAAGCCAAAGAAACAGAGGTGAGGTGGAGGAGCTGGGCTTGGGGACGACCAGCGGCAGAAAAGGTGCTCTGGAAACACGTGTCTGCGTCAGGCTGCTTAAATGGTCAGTTGGGGCAGGTCCCGGCAGAAGACATGAGCAGTGCGGTGAGGAGCAGCATGTGAGGTAGCCCCCCCGTGGATAAGGGGGGGGAGGGCAAATTAGAGTTGGGCTTCCCCCCAGCCCCTAAGTGTCATCAGCCATATTGAACTAAATTTCTGGAGCCCAGCCTGAACTGGATGCCTCCGCACTGTGCAGAACTCGCTGCCGCTCTGCCCTGGCAACAACCTTGTGAGCCTGACCCTCACGGAGGCTGCCTCTTCTCGCCTGAGAAATGAGTGAGGTGGCTGGTGCCAAAGCAGCGAGTATGGAAAGGCTCCTGAAGGCCTACAACTCAAGACTATTGACGAGGACACGCCACGCCGCCTCTGAACATACATTGGACCCCGGAGAGGTCCAGAGGACATTTGCTTCCCTAGGCCAAAGGTGGACAGGAGTACCCCGGATGTGGATTCCCATGGGGAGCAGTGCTGAGTGATTTCCGGGGGACTTGGTCATAGTCAGACACGCTTGAGCAGTGAAGGGATCTGACAATGTTCCTGGGCCCTTGTACCAACAGATCTTATGTGGATACAACAAATTGAGGGGGGGAACTTGACAACTCCTCATCTCCCTACTCCTATGATGAGCAAATCAAAGACCAGGGGTCCAGCCTTACAAACCACACCATTGGATGTGAACATTGAAACATCAGGATAGTTGCAGCCCCCTTGCCGCTAAATTGGATCAGTCTCGGCCGAACTGGGGCTACTACAGGCCGACCACCATAAACAGAACGTGAAGGGCACTGAAGCTCCCATCACAGACCTGTAGCCAGAGATGCAAGCACTGCAGTTTCAAATGACTGCGTTGATGGAGAGGGTGCCCATACTAGGACATCGAGCGCAAGACACAGAAGGGCTCAACCGCTACAATAACATACTTCTGCTCAGGCAACGCCGTCTTAAGTCTCCAGGCACGAAACCCCATAATCCTGAGGACACAACAGCGAGCCACTGCATCCTCACACCAACGCGCCACTAATACGTCAAGGGGCTGGGGGAGGGGGGGGGGGGGTTGGGGGGGAGGAGTTTCTCTAGCAGATGTTGGTGCTTCATCTTTTTGATATATTCAAATACTAGGAGTCAAGAGGGGCAGAAAGGACTGGATCGCCCTCCACTCAATCCAACACTAATCAAAAAAATGACCCAGTCCTCAAGGCAACACAAAACTAAGTGAGGCTGTAAACAGTTCTAGATCGTCCATAGAGCACTCTAATTATATCTCTATTCATAGAGATTATAACACTGTTTCAGTCAATTGCCAACGTTAAAAAATGAGCCCATCTCTGATAAACAAAAAACCGTCCAACACAGTACAGACATTCACTAGAGGGACAACATTTAGAAAAAAGTGTGAATAGCTAGATGACACCTCACGGGCGCACCACCAATGGGGCCCCTGGTTGGTACTCACCAGGTCGGCCCTGTTCTCATCATCGGTGTCAAATAGCTTAACGAAAACGTGTCCAAACCCCAAAGTAAGGAAAGTAACAGTGAATGGTGCAGTGTACAAACAACATATATGTGACACGGACTAACAACGTTCAACATATAACACACACAAAACTGCGCAACAAGATATTACTCTTACTTTATTTATATCTTCTTGTTGCATTGCAGTTTAACATGTAATATAAAAGGGTGAGTTATGAATACTACCTATCGCTTCATACTCAGCCCACAGCCTGTGGGCTGAGTATGTATATGTTGTTTGTACACTGCACCATTCACTGTTACTTTCCTTACTTTGGGTTTTGGACACGTTTTCGTTAAGCTATTTGACACCGATGATGAGAACAGGGCCGACCTGGTGAGTACCAACCAGGGGCCCCATTGGTGGTGCGCCCGTGAGGTGTCATCTAGCTATTCACACTTTTTTCTAAATGTTGTCCCTCTAGTGAATGTCTGTACTGTGTTGGACGGTTTTTTGTTTATCAGAGATGGGCTCATTTTTTAACGTTGGCAATTGACTGAAACAGTGTTATAATCTCTATGAATAGAGATATAATTAGAGTGCTCTATGGACGATCTAGAACTGTTTACAGCCTCACTTAGTTTTGTGTTGCCTTGAGGACTGGGTCATTTTTTTGATTAGTGCTTCATCTTTTTGAAACAATAGTGGTTTGAGTCTGCTAGGCCTGTTGAAATCTGCCTTAAACATTGGAATGGAAGGCTACAATGGGCTATCCATATTCCTTTAACTAGGAAGAAAAAGAACTTTATTACAGTATGTGATGATCTGGGAAACTGATCAAATGTATGGGATCCCAGCTCGCATTCCGCAACAGCCTTGATCGCTTAACATTAAATAACTTCCATTTAAGAGGACAGTAATAAGAAGAAGTATTTCGAGGGCTGGTATTCGTTTTAGAAAACAGGCTAAGTTCTCTACAGGCGCGTTACATGTGCCGTGAATGGTCACGTGTTTGCAAACAAGTGAGTGTCTGATAGTTGAGTCTCATTCCTTTCCAGTAAGAAAGACTTCTTCGTTGGCACGTTCACAATGATACTAAAATGGAACTGACCAGAAGTCCTGAATGAAGCAGATTCCTAGCGTTTCATATCTACTGGATGGGAAATGTTTCATGCAAGCTGTGAACTGAAATGTTAAAACAGGCAAAGATATTATGCAGTGCATTAACCTTGGCTATTGTAAATGGGAGCTGTTCTAATTTCTACAGGTGTAACATTGTGTATTGTGGCGTTTTTGTGCCATCAATGGTTATTTCCATTTCAGAAAAAGGGTAAAAATAGGTGACTGGAATTTAGGTAGGGCAGGGTAAGCACCCATTTTTGAGGGTTTGCAGTGTCCAGCTCAACTGCATAACAGATTTAATCTGACTTTGCCCATGATATAATGTCGACAGGTCACTTTGCATGACATTAACAAGAGTGTTATTCAAATTATAAATATGAGAAGACTGTGTATTAATACTATCAACAACAGTGAGCACTTTATTTCAATTACCTTGATCAATTTGTCTTAAGCATGCAGTATCTTCAATTTGTAATAATTTCCAAATTTCATTATATGTAGCATAAATAAATATTTTAGAATGTGGAGACTCCAAACCTAATAAGAAATCTGATAAGACCATGTCTTCGGACAGGAAAGATGTCTTACTGCAGACAGTGTGGAATGTTCCAATCATTGTTGACACAACTTCCCCACTGAATAGGTGGTAACAATACCGGAATGTTGTGAGTGGGGGAGTAACGGGGATAGGGTCTGCTGGCCTTGAACCCCGGTGTGGAATTCCGTAAACGAGTGTGACAACAATTTGTGTCTATCAGCCACAATAACCCCAAGCAGATAAGTCTAACCTTATATCTTCTTATTATCTGTGTTTTTTCGTTTTTTAGGGGTTTTATATATTACTTTATGGTATTTTGGGGTTTCTTTGACTTTAGTATGAGTGTTTTATTTATGGTGTGGCAGTTTCCTTCCCCCATAATCCCACACACCCTTTTCACTACCGATTTCCAATGTATGGAGATTCCCTCATTGCAACCCCCCTCCCCCCCCCCCCCCCATCCCTGCGCGCTTGTGTGCTGTTAGCTTGAATGACTTTGGATTTAGTCTTAGTCATTCACGACTCGCTCGACTCGTCAAATTTGTCAATCTTTGTTTTTTTCCCACTTTGTCTGTGCTTAGCACGTCTTCTCCTTGGCGATGTACATTGTTCCTTTATTTAAGGTAAGTATCCTTATCCTTATTTACTTACTTTCCTTCCTTTAGTTGTTGGGCTTTCCCCTCGCGCTCAGCAGCGCGAGACTGTGGCGCATTGAAGGAATGGCCCTAAGCAACAGCGACGCCGCGTCGTCGGGTTGCTAAGGGCATTTCCTTTATTCGCACGCATTGACGAAGCTTGTGAGGGCGTTTCTATAGCAACCCCTCTATCTTGCACGCGCTCGTCTTCACCAACAAGCGGCAGTTGGCCTATTTACGAGCGTATGAGCATTTTCGGAATAAACCCTCGGAAATAGAGCATTTTCAGGATAAATCCTCGGAAATAAGACCTATTTACCTAAAATAATCCTGATTATAAAGATAACTCCTACATTACTACATAAAAAGAAACTTCTCACTCATTGGCTGTACTTTTTATTAAACCTGTCCAGCTCTGGCTCTGAGGAGGCTTCTGCTCCTTCTCAAGATATCACCACTGATAAATTAAAAAAATTACTCCAATCAGAGATGAGATCGTGTCTAAAAGAAGGACTTTCTAATGTAATAAGTACTAAACGTCCTACTCAACAGGATGACACAGTCTCTGGTAAAAGACTAAAAAAGAACAATAATGTTAGTTTGAGCATGGGAGGTCTTAGCACCTCATCTATTGGTAGAGGTCCTAGTACCTCAAGGAGTGAGGGAGGTCTTCGCACCTCAAGTGGCTTGGGTGCCCTTGGCGGCACAAAGAATAATGGTGCCCGAAGCGACACATTTTAGAAATGCTCACTATGATGATGATCGTACCTCAGATGAATCTGAGTTTTTAGACGAATATGTACTTGATCTTAATGACCAAGACCATGATTTTGGGGAGGGTCTAGAAAATACGAATTAATCCAGTAAAGATGTGATTTGCAACCCTTTGGGCGAGGAGATGCTTTCTCCTCAAAACTTAAAACATCCACAAAGCTCTGAGTGGTACCCTCAAGAACATGTTTCCAAGTTTGTTAAAAAATGGATTAGATATCCCTTGGAGAGGGAAACTCGTAACATCTTGAGAGCAGAATGTTCTAGACCCTCGGTTGGTGATAAGACCTGTTACACCCCAAATCTTGATCCTGACCTGATCAAATCTCTTTTTAAATTGGGACGTGACCCCAGGAAGGGTATGGAGAAATCCTTTAAAACTTGTCAGGATTGTCTCCTCGACGTCCTTGGCCCTCTCACGAGAATCCTCGACTCTGCTAAGGAGTCCCATTTGGAGGGGACTCACCTGGATACTGAGCTGATAAGAGGATGGAGCCAAAGGGCTATTATTCTTTTGGGGAATGCCAATACAAGCATTAATGCTGAAAGGCGTAGAGTGGTTCTCACTCGTATTAACCCTAAACTCGCCGATCTTGCTGATAAGGAACCTAATAACCAAAAAGGGCTTCTCTTTGGCGAAGATTTAATTAAATCCCTCGGCAAGTATGTTTCAACATTTACTGCATTAGACAGAGCGCAACAAAACATGCGCAAGGTTTTCAATACTGTAAACAGTCTTTTTGGAAGGGCCGGAAGACGAGGCCAACCTTCCGGCCGTTTTTCTCAGAGGCCCAATTTTAGATCACGTGGAGGTGGCAGAGGCTACCCACAATACCAACAATATCAACAATATCAATATACGAGTCCGCAATTCTACCCTTAAAGGGGCAGAGGACAGCGTGGCAGAGGATTCAGAACACATGGGTCAAATACCCAGACCAACCCCTCAGGTGAGTGTTTCCCCTCTACCTTCCCTTTCTTTCCCCTCAAAGGTGGGCGGGAGACTGAAGTATTTCCTAAATAATTGGGAATCCATTACTCAGGATACTTGGGTTCTAAACACTGTAAAGGGTTTTACAATAGATTTCGACCAAGAACCTATTCAGCTTTCTCTTCCAAAAAGTATTCCCATGTCCCAGGTACAACAAGCCATAATAGAAGAGGAAATCTCTTCAATGATTTAAAAAGGTGCAATTTTGGAGGTCCCTATGGATCTCATAGGTTTTGTGAGCAACCTTTTTTTGGTCAAAAAGAAAGACAAGGGTTGGAGGCCTGATTATTTGGTAATTACGCATTGGGGGAGCTGGGGGTAAGTACAGCTCCATTTATTGATTTATTTGCAATACGTCAGTTGGCGACTCTGGTGGGACCGTCCTCCCGTAATCGGGGTGAACAGGACAAAAGGGGGTACTTTTTGATCAAGGGGGTGGACCGACCAGAAATTTGGATTTACTCTGCACTCTCAATCAGAGAGCCTCTGCTGCTAGTGGCCCCTTGCCGGAGTCCTACGGGCGGAACCCTGGAGCTGACCGTGTTGGTCTACGAAAGTTGGTAGTGGAGAAATCACAATCATACCTGTGCGCATCAGGTGAGTGAATCGTCTTGTTGGTTGGAGCAGTGATTTTTGGGACAGTTAACGGTTTTGGATTTGGTGGTCGGTGGACAACGGAGAACTTTTTGGAGGTCTGACGGGGCAGCATTGCGGCTGCACGGGTAGACGATCCACGGGCTTGCTTGGTGAATAATAGAGATATCGACCGGACGCCTTGGTGTGGCTCGCGTTGTGCACCCTAGGCAGGGCTGCTCTCGGAAATGCCTGTAGTTACGCTTGGGTAGCCCTTGGACATATCTGGAGCGACGTTAAGACAGCGGGCTTAGTCAGAATAGTCCAACGGGTGAACCAGGGGGGCTGCAGGATGGCCTGTAGGTCGGTCTGTGGTTAAATCCTGTGCGGTGGTCTATTGGTAGTCTCTGGACTGCCTGATTTTGGTGTCTGTTGGTCTGGACATCAGAATTGATTAAAGTTCTCCATGAACGGGAGTCGACAGCCTTCGTTCTTTTGGTTTGGAAAAGACATGTCAAATTGAAATTTTTTCGTGTAGGTTTCCGTTTGTATTGCTTTGTATTGTCTTGTCTGTACCTTTGAATGAATTAGACCGAAAGTATGAACATGGCCATGTTTGGGAGATTGTTTTTCTGAATGAAATTTGACGGTGAGTGAGTACGACAAAATGCTGTGCTTTAGTAAATTTTGCTTTGGATGTGGTTGCCGAAAGGGCACGCGATTGGATGAAAGTCAGCCTGCACCTTCGGAGGGAAGTCTGAGTCATGATATGTATTGTAAGCATGGTATTACACCCCTTTTGTTTAATACATTATGGCATAAGTATACAAAGGATAATGTGGAACTACAATGGCCCTTAACCGGGTCTTTTGATGAGAAAAAGATACAGTATTTGCAGGATCGGTTGTTTTCTAAACGTAGCCGGCAGGCAATGTTCGACACCCTAAACATGTGGCAGAAGGAAGCAAAGCGTAGACGTATTAGGGAAGAAAAGGTATGGAAAGCCAAAGCAGGACAAATAATTACGCAAAAGGCTATTGCATATAATAAAAGCCAGACTGAGCAGAATATTGATTGCATAAACAGACAGTTTAAGCTACAGGTAGATAAAAGCTACGTGGCTAGGAAAGAACCGGAGGATGAATTAGAAGGTTTGCTCGATACTAGGCCCCATCCTCCGTATGCCCCTCAGCACGTGTATCCAGCTGTGCCTTTAATTTAAGACGCAGTTCCGTTGGCCCGAACCTCTGCAGTTACCCTTCCCTCCGCCCCCACTGGATCTTCTCTTGTTTCCTCTACCTCCGCGGGGGAAACTGCTACTCTGATTCCTGATGCATTATCTCCCTCTATCAGGTCATCTGTCGTTCTATCCCCTCCAACTCCAGTTTTGACTTCTCAATCACCAAGCACAACCCCTGCTTTGATAGATTTGACCCCTTCTCGGACTCCAGGGGATCTTGGTGCACGGAGGTTATATACCCGGGCATCAGTGGGGTACGATGAGAAAGAGTTGGTTGTGAATCAAGCGTCCCAGTGGATGCGGAATCCTATATATACAGTCACTGACATATGGAGTACTATGAAAGATTATGAGCCTGTGATGCAGCAATATGCATTGGAACATATGGCTAATCGACTTATTTCCATGTGGGAACAGTGTTTCCCAGATGGAAGAGCCCCTCAAGTGATATATGATATTTTGGAACGAGCTCATAAGTTTGAACTGAGTCCAGAGGATGTGTATAGGAATGTTGAAATTCTAGTGAAGTGCCGAGGGAGAATGTTTTTGAAATGTCCAAATAGGGATTCCCAGCATCCTATGCGGGTAGTACATCCCATTTATCATCCTGAAATACAAAATGATCAGAATGTGGTTACAAGAGCTCGTGTGGAAGCACGAATCCAGGAACAATGGGTCTACACTCCTTGGAAAAGAAGAGAGGTCCTTTCTCTAAAATCACAGCTTCCCTATCCCCAAAAAAACCCTACGGCTTATTATAAAGAGCTGACGGAAGCTGCTTCTTCAGCCGTTATGACTTTAGCCGATGGAGTGGTGTGGTGTGGCTCACTGGTTAGAGACGGCAGACCCGAGAGCAGAGGACGGCCTGGGACCAGGGTTCAATTCCCGACGCGGCATGGTCGTAGACCAGGGTCAGCGGACTCGATAATTCTCACCTCGGTGCCTACTCTAACCAGGGATCACACTCGGCAACTCTGGGCATTAGCTTGACTCATCTCCACAATGGCCCCCCACATACGCCGGGGATGCCTGGTTTCACCTTGGAGATACCCAGTAGGGACCATCTCACAGGGAAAGCCAGGATGGGTTCCCCAGCGGTCTACTGCGCAGAGATACTCCTTCGGGAGTCGATTCTAGCGCGTTAGAAACCCACGATTAATTAATTAGCCGATGTAGAGTTGTTCTTTGGTCTCTTGGTTCCGATAGATGTGTGTCGCCAAGTGCATGACCAGAATCATGCCGCTGAGTTGGGAGGAACTTGGGAACAGTTCAAAGACTGGGACAAGGATCCAAAACCCGGTGATAAACCCAGAGCGGAAATAATGGACCTACCAGCTAAAATAATTACTTGCATGCATTCTCTGATTCCGCCTCGCAAAGTAGATTGGGATAAGTTGACGGCATGTAAGCAGAAAAAGGAGCAGAGTGTTTCGGATTTTTTCACTAGATTTGAAGGGGTGTTTATTGATTTTAGTGGTCATGATCTATCGACGGAAGGCGGCATTCGATTGTTTGTTAATCGGTTTGTAACTAACCTATTGCCTGAAGTCTCTGCACAAATGCAGGCTGACGAAAGTACTTGGACTACCACTACGCCTTCGGTAATACTGAGCATGGCTCAGTATTACGAGCATAGGGAGAATGAGAGTAAGGACAAATTAGAGAAGAAAGCTAAAGATCTAAAAACTTGAGTATTGATGCAGCAAGTCGTTAGTGGACAAGGGAGAGAGAGAGGCGGTAGAGGATTCACCCCAAAAGGGGTGGGAAGTGGACGAGGCGGAGGTCTAGCTGTAACTTTAGGAATAAACCAATGCGCTTATTGCAAACAGGAAGGGCATTGGCGGGCTCTGTGTCCACTGTTGTTGGCTCAGAATGGGGCGGTGAGAGGGAGAGGGAGAGGTTGAGGCGGTACCGACCGGAGCGACATGCGAAGAGAAGAAGCGGCCCGTAGTATTTCTGAGAAAAATTGTTTTGACAACCAAAAAGGTAGGCAGTATTACAATGAAGACTGTATGTTCGGAGGAGCAGATGGGTATACATATGCATAGGACAGCCATTGTCAGAGTAGGGGCCAAGTGTCCGTACCCGTTGATCAGCAAGGACCGTATGTGAGAGGGCATTTGATGGGAACTTCCGAGGACTTTTTGATTGATACGGGTGGGATGGATTGATACGGGTGGGATGAATAGTTCCATTGCTCGTTCACTGGTCCCAGGGGCTGCTCTGTCCGGGCAAAATAATGTTTCCTTAGGATTCTCTGGAGTCTCGGTGGTGAGCCCCATTTCGAAACCTATCCCGTTTACCATCGGTCCGGTCACAGTGGACTCTCCATTTCTGCTAACTTCACATTGCAGGGAGAATCTACTAGGAATGGACCTGTTGAAAAGGCTGAATGCTAAGATCCATTGTTCTCCGGATCGTGACTATTTAACTATACACTCTCGACAAACTAAACCGACAGTGTTTTGTTAAAAATGAACCACTCCCTCCGGAACTGGCCGCTGATCCTTCTACGTTGTGGGCAACTGGAGAGGCGGCTGTTGGTCTCTTGAACATTCTGCCTGTTTCCATTACTTTGAAACCACATGCGAAGTTGCCCCGAATACCACAGTATAAAATTTCACCGGCAGGTGAACAAGCTTTGCTTTCCATCATACAAGATTTGATTGACAAGGGTGTAGTAGAAGAAACTTCTGCCAATGTTTGAAATAGCCCGATTTTACCGATCTTAAAAAAGGCTCCCACTAATAACGATTCTGATCATATCGATAAATATCGTTTTGTGATTGATCTGCGTGAGGTTAACAAGATTGTAGTGCCCCAGTACCCTGTAGTGTCAGGCATTACTACCATACTCACTATGATTCCTCCGACTGCTAAATATTTCCCAGTTAATGATTTGAAGAATGCTTTCTTTAGCATTCCTATTCATCCAGATAGTCGACAAATCTTCGGCTTATCATTATCTGGTCGCAGCTTCAGATTTTGTTGCGATCCTCAAGGATATACAGAGAGTCCCAGCATATACAGTCAAGCTTTGAAAGCTGTATTAGATTACTTGATTTTGCCCCCAGAAAACGTGCTCTTGCAGTATGTCGATGACCTACTGGTAGCTTCCGATACGGAGGAAGGTTGCAAAGAAGCCACAGTATGATGTACCATTTAGCTACTAATTGTAATAAAGTATCTCTCTCCAAGTTTCAATATTGTCGACAGGAGGTGACATATCTTGGTCATCTACTGTCGAAAGCGGGGAGGAGATTAACCCCTGAGCGTGTTACTACCATTTTTAACATGTCTGTACCTTGTACTCAACGTGATGTTCGTGCTTTTCTTGGCATAACTTCTTACTGTCGCCAATGGATTCCTAATTACTCTCTTCTTGCTAAGCCTCTGCTGCATTTAACCACCAAAGATGTGCATGAACCCCTCCCTTGGACTGATGAATGTCAGCAAGCTTTTGACTCCTTGAAATCTGCGCTTTGTTCTGCACCCGTCTTGGGTATTCCGGACTACCGAAAACCTTTTTTACTCTATGTGCACAAGGTGGACGGTTGTTCGCTTTCTGTGTTAACACAAGGATTTGGAGGCAAGCAGAGACCTTGTGCTTATTTTTCAGCAGTATTGGATAATGTTGCATGAGCACTTCCTAGCTGTCTGAGGGCCACGGCTGCGGTGGCCATCCGACAATCGGAAGGGCTGGTTTTAAATTCTGACCTCACAGTGATGGCACCGCACGCTGTGGATGTGTTATTGAATAAGACGAAGACCCAGCACCTTACGAATGCACGTCTTACTGGATACTAATTTACTTTGTTTGCCCCCCATATTACAATTAAACGTTGTGCCACTCTGAACCCTGCCACGTTACTACCACTCCCTTCTGATGAAGAAAATAATGACATGCATGATTGCATATTTCGGACTGAAGAAGAGACGAAGGGACGGGTGGACCTCACAGACATCCCCCTATCTGACTCTCAAGGGGAATTGTATGTGGATGGCTCTTGTTTTAAGTTAGCAGATGGCACAACGGCAGCTGCATATGCCATTACAACCCTTCGCACAGTAATTAAGACTTCCCAAGTGCCCTATCAATCATCCCAGGCTGCTGAGTTAGTGGCACTATTACGGGCCTGTGAATTGAGTCAAGGGTTGAGGGTAAACATTTACACAGACAGACAATACGCCTTTGGCGTGGCCCATAGTTTCGGGCGGCTGTGGGCAGAAAGAGGTTTCCTTACTTCTCATGGGCAACGAATACAACATGGCCCTTTGATTTTGCGATTGCTGACTGCATTAACATTACCTAAGATGGTGGCAGTGGTGAAATGTAGCGCTCATAAAGCGGTGGTAGATGAAGTTGGTGAGGGCAATGCTTTTGCAGATCAAATAGCTAAGGCCAAGTCCAAAATGACCCCAATGTTTGTGACTACATCTGCTAGGTGGGTGGCAGACTCAGAAATGTTTGATAACACTATGGAGAGTGTCCGGGAAATACAGAAAGAAGCTACCCCTGCCGAACTGGTCTATTGGGAAAAGGAAGTGGGGAGGTTGGATGAAAATAACTGTTGGGTTGATTTGACTGACAAGCAAAGATGGTTAAATCCAATGCATTAGTGAATGGTGTAGTGACTTTGGCCCATGGCCCAGTACACGTTGGTGCAAGGGGAATCTGTGCACTGTTAGATCTTGTGTGGAATAACCCGAATATCCCAAAGACAGCTGCACATTTGGTCCGATATTGCATGATCTGTTTACAACATAACCCGGGAGGAAGGGAACCTGTCCTTAGCGGAAACTGTGCAACACCTAGCCTGCCTTTTGAAGTACTCCAAGTGGATTACATACATATGGAGCATGTTAACAATTTGAAGTATGTCTTGGTCGTGGTCTGTGCTTTTAGTAAATGGGTGGAGGCCTACCCGACCAAGGAGAACACTGCTTTGGCAACAGCAAAGGCCTTGATCAAATAATTTTTCCCCCGCTATCGATTACCTCGGGTGATCTGGACAGATAACGGGGGACATTTTAATGCAGAACTTGTAAAGCATGGTTGTAATGGGCTACAGATTAAACAGAAATTTCATGCAGCTCGACATCCACAATCTGCAGGGTTGGTGGAAAAGTACAATGGAATACTGAAATTGAAAATGGCTAATATACAGGAAACTACGAAACTAAAATGGACTGATATCCTACCATTAGCTTGGATGTCAGAAAGAGTTACCCCTCATTCCCGATCAGGACTGTCACCTTATGAGGTTGTCTTTGGACGACCCGCAAATGTCTGGGGGGTGCCAAGACCTAGATCATTTAGAGATTTTGAGTATCCTATTCTGACAGATTACTTGTATGCGTTAACTAAAGATCTTCGTTCCATTCATCAGCAGGTATCAGCAGTGTTGCAGCCCCTGCCGGACGGTCCAGGACATTGTTTGGAACCTGGTCAGTGGGTTCTGGTCAAGAACTATCAGCAAGACTCCAGCCTGGCTCTCAGATGGTCTAAGCTGCATCAAGTTCTGCTGGCCACGCGTACCGCGGTGAAAGTGGATGGAAAGAGACATTGGATCCATGTCTCCCATGTAAAACTAATACCGCTGCCGCTTCCTTGTGATCAGTAGCCTCCAGAAAGAATTTTGACCCAGGAAAGTGAGCGAGCCACTTGCTTTGATCCTTTTTCTGACGCCCAGGTAGTTGAAGGAGGGCAAGAAGAAGGAGTTCCAGGAGTAGACCGGGTATTTATATCTGCTTCAGCAGTTGCCCCAAAATCTGTTGTTTCTACAGTTGTTCGAAAGGCTATTGATATTCCCGCGGTACCGGAAGCATCTTCTTCTGTTTTGTTTGCTGATCAGGAAACACCTGGCCATGTTCGCTACAACCTGCGGCCCAGAAAACAACGCGGTACCCTAGGAGAAGTTGGTAGGAGATAGGGAAAGACTTGAGTGAAAGCGTTTGTTAGAACCCTCTCTGGGGTACTGAGCGAGACACTGGACTGAACTAGTTGAGAGCCAGGAACACTGGTATTGCTCTGTTCAGAAAGAAAGACTCGGAAGCAGTTAAGAGGCCCAGGTTGTATTTTTCTTCAAGGGTTGTGTACAGATATAACCCCAACGAGAGGATTTGTTTGCATTACTTTGAGATGAACGATAGGAGCCTTCCTGTGAGGGTCTAGACGGACACAGGAAAGAAGAACCCTCTGGCAGGTTGGACTGCGTCCCTTAGTGTAGTTTGGACTTTTTAGTTCGAATGTATCCCTTTGCCCAATTTTTCCCTGAGGAAGAACGCCCGTTTGTACCACGTCATCGTCCTGTGTATATGCCAGTATTTTCCAGTTGGACCCGAAATGTTAAAATTGCCTTTATTATAACTGTAGCGATTTTGTTTGTAATTATGATGGGAGAGTTCTTTTATTTAGAATTCCATCATCGAATGCATACTGTTTTAGGAACTACTACCCCAGCCCAAGAACACATGTTTTTTACTTTGGCCCCACATAAGGAAAGACATCGCCAAACCTATGCAAAGAATGTATTTGTGGAAATGCTTCACCAAACACATAGTGCGACAAATACTACAAATTGTTGGGTGTATGGCCTTTTACCTTCAGTGATGCATAAGCACGATTTGTTCATATCCTTGCCCTTGTCCTACTTAGGAAGTTGTGAGGCCTGGTTCAAAATATTGTCTGCTATGTACATGCATTATACTGTAGACCCCAAACGATATTCTGAAAAAGATTATACCATGATTTTAGCATATATAGAAGTACATCAAGGTTTTGATCCAGAAGGTGGGGATGGAGAAGGATCATTAGATCCTGATGCTTGAATGAATCTATATACTACTTATGAGAATGTTACTTGGTTCCAGAATGAAATTCTTGACTTTGTCGAGTTTAACCATACTCAGTATTTTCAGCAATTTATCGAAAGAAATGTTACTGACGATAGAGCCCTGCCTATACCTATTTTGAATAGTACATCGGCATTTTGTGTACAGGGAGCAGGACATGTCACGGTAGGAGAAAGTGTGTGTAATTACACTTATCGTTTAAAAACCTTTAGCAGCCCCCCACTTTTGACTCCCCCAAATGTCTATTTCGTGTGTGGAGAAAATGCATATACATGGCTCCCGCGTGGATGGTCAGGAAGCTGTGATTTGTCCTTCTTGTATCCACCAGTATATATAGTCCCCTCCAATTATCATAAAGACCATCGTTTGGACGATCAAAGCCTATCACTCACTAGAAATAGGAGACAGATAGATACTTCTGATATAGATCAGACTGATACTCCACTACAACTGTTTTCGATATTGCAAAGGGAATATTTCCTATATGGGGTCCAATACTAACTAGTAGAGAAGTGCGACAGTTGTCCAGAGTGATTGAGCGAGTTATTAACATTACTACGGATATCTTCACTAATATGACAGTAGAGCTTCAGGCGACGAGACTGTCTCGCTTCAAAATCGAATGGTGTTAGAGGTTATCTTGGCCGATCGAGGAGGAGCTTGTTGCGTGATCGGCAGCTCCTGCTGCGTGTATATCCACGATTCGGCCCCCACCGTTCATTTGGCTATCCAGAAATTGCGTTTAGCTTCAGAAATTCACGCAGAGAATGGCACCTGGTCTTTCTCTGGATGGTTCTGGGAATTATTGTCCACTTGGGGTTGGAAGCTATTAATGATTCTTGTAGGAATAGCTGGGGTTATATTTACTTGCTGTCTTTGCATACACTGTGGGCCAGCTTGCTGTTCCTATTGTGCCACTAGATTTTCTACTGCAATAGTTCCTTCTCACTCCGCTGTGAAGAAGAAGATGGTTCAGCAAGAAATAAATGAACTAATGAAGATTGATGAAGGTATTTTTTAAGGCTGAATTCCAGTTAGTTAGCTACATCATGCTAAAAAGGGTGGATCTGAAGGATGAAAATCTGGTTCTTTCCCTTTCCCTGTATCCGTAGACATAGTTATATAGTTGTTAGCATAATGTACCTATATACTCCCTGATATATGTTATATATGTGTATTGTTTTATATACTTCCTTTTACTCACACAAGTGTTTTAGTGTTTTCCTTATCCTAAGTGAACTAGGCCGAGAATCCACGTAGATGCCATTATAGTTGGCCCTGTCCTGTGTTGAGCTAAAGTCACGTGTTTTCCCTCTTAACCGACAGAACTCCTTCTCTCTGAGCTAGAGAGGAGCAGCTGAAGGTGGACTATCCTTCCCTCTGTCTGAAGGCCCAAGGTTACATCTGGGTTTGAATGCAATGAAGCACATTCCTGAAGGCGCTGTGCCTGTCCTCCCGAGTGCCGGGGCGAGGGGTGTCAACCTCTTTGACCTAACTATAATGAATTGAGTTATTCTGAGCCAATTCTGTGTGCCTAATATGGTCTTTCCTTGAGGCCCCTAGAAGCCTCTTGTAATTTTCCATCTAAGGTGATTGCATGTGTATTCGAAAAGTATATATGACTTGTCTTGACCGTAAGCTAGCAGTCTTCTCTGCGCACCTTGAGGGATGAGGTCGGGTGAGGCTCCTCTATAGAGTACTTTGTTTAATAAACGATTGATTTTTCTTCACTGCCAACGGACTGATTATTTGGTAATTACACATTGGGGGAGCTGGATGTAAGTACAGCTCCATTTATTGATATATTTGCAATACGTCACAAGAGGAGATGAGGAACTACCCTCGTGGCCTACTGTTTAGAATTGGCCACATGTTGTAATTTGACATGATCGATGAAGACAAAACTATTCTCTTTGGAACGAGGAAGCAGTGGCAAGGTAACAGTTCTTGTACCTTGAACCCTGAGGACTGGCACTGGTGCCTGGTATGAAGGGCCAAACTCTTGTTTACTTCCACCTTCTCTCACACAAGATCCCCAACTATTGGTTTCCCATAGATGCTCGTAGAGGCAGACGTTTTTAACTGCTCATTGGACTGGGTGTAACTGAAGTCTTTCAGATCCTGTAAGACAACACAATGATTATCTAGGTAAAAGGGAATGGCTGCCACCACAATGTCTAGACCAAGGTCTGGAGCAAACATTTGAATGCCAAAAATGACTTCTTATGGGGTCAAGCTACCCAGAGATCTCTCAAGGCAGTTATTAAGGTCTTGCTAAACCCCATACAGGTGATGGATGAAACTACACCCGGTACCTAATTGTGGAAGGGGTGCGCCTCTCACCTCGACAGGGCGGCGCTCGAGCAGGGTTTCCATGTCCGCTGACCCTCCCGCGTCCCCGACGACCAGGACTCCTCCTCTCTTTCTTTCCCTGCAGGAAACGGAACAAGCAGCGGGGTCGCGCAACGAACCGGAAGTGATCTCCTGTGACCCCGGAAGTCCCGCCCCCATCCCCAGCCCGACACACAGAAAAGCCAACGACGAAGAGAGGAGAGCGTTCCAGGCGGCGGACTCGTGGCAGGAGACAGCGTGCAGAGAACCAGAAGAAGAGAGCAGAAGGAGTGTGAGGAGCGGAGACGAAGAAGAGGAGGACGTCTAGACCGGAGAGTGGTGGAGTCCTCAGGAGGTTGCTGGAGAGCGGCCGCGAATCGCAGGAGAGTTGCGGCGGGGCACCCGGCTTCCGTCTGACAACCAGAAGACAGCCCGAAGACCTCTTCACCCAGACAGCCGCCCAGCCGAGGACAACCCTGTTCAGCCGACGCCTCGGGAAAAGACTACAAAGCATCCAGGCTCACACCCTTGTTCACCCCTTTTTGGCTACCCTGATACCGAACAATAATAAAAACAGCTACAATAGCGCAATACATCCGGCCTCTAAGCCTGTTATTTCGGTCCGCACCAACTCAAAGTCCACATTTGGTGTCAGAAGTGGGATCTGCTGGAAGCATGGAGGCCGCGGTTAAACAGCTGGCAGAAAGCCAGGAGCTACTGGGGAAGATGATGGAAGGCTTCCTGAAAACGGCTGAGGACGATAGAGGCCAGCTTCATGACGTCCTGAAGGATCAGGGCACCGTTCAGGATCAGGCCCTCGGGAGGCTAGCCAACGTCATGGGACAGCAGAGACCAGCTACCTCCCTACCCCTCTGTAGTCCTACTTAAGTACGTCCCGTGAGAAGACCCGGATTTTTCCTTTACAAACTTTGAGCGTCTGGCACAAGCCGCTGCCTGGCCGGTTGATCGATGGGGACACTACTTGGGGCCTCTGCTGACAGGCGAACTGCAGGCGGCCTACCAACAGGCCAACGTACAGGGACAAACACCTTACCAAGATATAAAGACCTGTATCCTGGAGCGTCTAGGGATTGACGAAGAAACCTACAGGGTACGACTGCGGCAAGCCCGCGAAGGACCACAGGAGACACCCCTAGCCTTATCGTTCCGCATCCAGGATTTGGCCAACCACTGGTTGAAGCCTGCCACGGCCTCAAAAGAGGACATCCTGTCCAAAATCTATTTGGAGCAATACCTGGCCTCTCTCCATCCCGCCACCCAGAAATGGGTGCGACAACACGCCCGCTTAATACTGGACAGCGCCGTGGAGATCGCTAGCGCCTACAGCCGCGCCCAAGAATTCCAGAAGAAAGACGGACATCCTCCCCGGATGTCCCATGAAAGCCACCCTCGCACCCAAAAGCCGGTCGTACCCCGAAAACCGGAACCTGTTCCCTTGTTTCCATTCCCGGTATTGCCTAGACCCCATCCTCCCGGACCCCAATGCTACCACTGTGGAGGGCATGGACATATAGCCCGCTTTTGCCCGCAGAAAGAAGAGCCCATGGAGGTAGGGCTGGCGAAGAACTATGTTTGTCTCACCGCGGATGCCAGTCCTGCTCCATTCCGTTGTCCCGTGAAGATCGACGGCCACCCGATGATGGCCCTCGCCGATTCAGGCTGCAGACAAAGTGTCCTGAGACCCCAAGAGATGCCAAACCCTATTGGGCCTGTGACCGGTACAGTGGACATCCAATGTGTACACGGTGACACAAAGAGGTATCCCACCACCAGGATCCGAGTACAATACACCACGGATGAAGGAAGATCGCTTACAGTGGGGCTGGTGCCAAACCTACCAGAACAAGTTATCCTGGGCAGCGATTATAGCGGTCTCCCCCAGCTGCTCCATGATGCCACGGACTCCTTAGAGAAATGGTGGACAGAAGCTCCTTTTTCTCGAAACCCTCCCCCTGTAGAGCCAAGAACCAAAAACCCGAAGTCCAGGGGTCAAAAGAAGAAAGAGAAGAGGACCCATACTACAGCCTATCCCGTTCAGTTGGACAATCATCCATGGGAAACCGACCGGGAATATCGGGCTGCCCAACAAGCAGACCCGGTGTTACAGGACGCATGGGGGCGTGCCTTAGAGAACGAAGACCCACTGCAAGTATGTCCTTATTTCTTCAAGAAGAACGGTCTGCTGTACAGGAAAGGCGGACCCCAACAACCCCCTCAACTGCTCGTTCCCGGTCCCTTTCGTGATAAAGTACTGTTCTGGGCTCATAGCCATTTGTTAGGGGGTCATTTCGGGGATGATAAAACAGGACAGACCATCTTAGAAAAGTTCTACTGGCCTGGTGTATATATATACACAAGTTGGCCAATACTGTCGGGAATGCCCTGTGTGCCAGAAGAACAGCCGGTACCGGCCCCCTAAAGTACCCCTCCAACCCCTCCCTCTCATCGATGTCCCCTTCAGCAGGGTGGGGATGGACCTCATAGGCCCCATGTTACCCTCAAAAAGCGGGTGTAGATATGCTCTTGTCCTCGTGGACTACGCCACCCGTTTTCCTGAGGCCGTTCCCTTACGCCACCCTACCACCCAGAACATTGCTAAAGCTCTCGTCACCATCTTCACCCGGGTGGGTTTTCCCCGTGAAGTATTGACAGACCAAGGCACCCCGTTTGTCTTTTCCCTTATGCGCCAGGTGTGTTCCCACCTGGGCATCAAACAGATAAGGACCTCCGCCTACCACTCCCAGACCGACGGGCTGGTGGAGCGGTATAACGCCACCTTAAAAACCACCCTCAAGAAGCTATTAGGACTGGAGAGCCGCCGCTGGGAAGAAATGTTGCCCTTAGCCTTATTTGCGATAAGATGCAAGGTCCAGAGTAGTACTGGATACTCCCCCTACGAACTCTTGTATGGGAGGGCACCCAGGACCCTATTGGATATGGCTCGGGAGGCTTGGGAGGCCGAGCCTGATCGCACCCGGCCTCTGCCGGAATACGTTGCAAACCTTAAAACGCACCTAGGTCAAATCAGAGAAATAGTAAGGCAAAACATGGTAACCGCTCAGGCAACCCAAAAACGCCAGTACGACCGGGGAGCCAAGGTGAGGTCTTTTGTTCCCGGGGACCTAGTACTGCTCCTCATTCCCTCCTCCGACCACAAGTTACTAGGCCAGTGGCAGGGGCCATATCCAGTACTAAGACAGGTGACTCCCGTCACATACGAACTTGAGTTGGAACATAACCGCAACCAGACTCAGATATACCACATAAACCTCCTGAAGAAGTGGGAGGGACCACAGCCGTTACTAGCCAGCATACAGAGCCGGGAAACCCTGCCGTTTGAGTGTTGTCTGGACCTTGATCTGCCTGAAACTAACAGACAAGACCTAAGAAAAACCCTATCACCGATACAGGCGGTCTTTTCCTCCCTACCAGGGCACACAACCGCCATAGAACATGCCATCCACAAAGAACCCGGTAAAACCGTGAGGCAACGGCCTTACCGGGTCCCTGAAGCACGCCGAAACGTTATCAGGGAGGAGACCAAGCAGATGTTGCAAATGGGCATCATAGAAGAGTCTATTAGTAGCTGGAACTCGCCCATAGTCCTAGTCCTCAAACCCGATGGCTCCACGAGATTTTGCATAGACTTTCGAGAGGTCAATAAAGTCTCAAGTTTCGATACCTATCCTTTACCAAGGGTAGACGAGATGATAGAACGTATAGGCAAGGCCAGATATATTAGCACCTTGGGTCTCTGCAAGGGATACTGGCAGATTCCCCTGAAAAAGGAAGACAAGAAGAAAACGGCGTTCTCCACGCCGGATGGCCTGTTCCAATTCAGAGTAATGTCCTTCGGGCTCCATGGGGCCCCTGCGACGTTTCAGAGGGCCATGAACATTGTCCTACAACCACATGCCCAATACGCAGGGGCTTACCTGGACTACATCGTCATCTATAGTAACAACTGGCAAGAGCACCTGTTCCACCTGAAACAAGTTGTCACATCCCTAGGGAAACACGGGTTCACTATCAATCCCACCAAAACCACTCTAGCTGCCCAATCCGTTAAATACCTGGGGTATCTGCTTGGGGAGGGTGTTATCAGACCTCAGGACAACAAAATAAAGGCCATCCCCTTCCCACAAACCAAGAAAGACCTTCGTGCCTTTCTCGGGCTGTTAGGGTGCTATAGGAGGTTTATCCCCAACTTTTCCCAAACCGCAGTTCCCTTAACTGACCTACTGAAGAAAAGCACGCGAACAGAGGCCGTGCTACGACAACCCACTCCCCAGATGTTGCAAGCCTTTCACAAACTCAAGCAATCCCTGGTTTCTGAACCAGTCCTGATCAGCCCAGACTACACACAGCCCTTTAACCCACAAACTGATGCCTCAAACCAGGGATTGGGAGCTGTTCTATCCCAGAAAGACCAGACAGGGGTGGAGAGGCCTATCCTCTACCTCAGCAGAAAGCTCTTCCCTCGGGAAATTAATTATGCCGTGGTCGAAAAGGAGGCCCTGGCCATCAAATGGGCAGTAGAGAGCCTTCGGTATTATCTGGAGGGGCGTGAGTTTATTCTATACACGGATCACGCCCCATTGGAGTGGATGGCAAGAAATCGGGGCAACAACGACCGAGTGCTCCGGTGGTTCCTATCCCTGCAACCGTACAGATTCAAAACATTACATCGAAAAGGGGCAGAACAGGGCAATGCGGACTATCTTTCGCGATACCCTCCACTTACCTCCCCCACAAGAAAGACAGCTAGGGAAAGGGGATGTGGAAGGGGTGCGCCTCTCACCTCGACAGGGCGGCGCTCGAGCAGGGTTTCCATGTCCGCTGACCCTCCCGCGTCCCTGACGACCAGGACTCCTCCTCTCTTTCTTTCCCTGCAGGAAACGGAACAAGCAGCGGGGTCGCGCAACGAACCGGAAGTGATCTCCTGTGACCCCGGAAGTCCCGCCCCATCACCAGCCCGACACACAGAAAAGCCAACGACGAAGAGAGGAGAGAGTTCCAGGCGGTGGACTCGTAGCAGGAGACAGCGTGCAGAGAACCAGAAGAAGAGAGCAGAAGGAGTGTGAGGAGCGGAGACGAAGAAGAGGAGGACGTCTGGACCGAAGAGTGGTGGAGTCCTCAGGAGGTTGCTGGAGAGCGGCCGCGACTCGCAGGAGAGTTGCAGCGGGGCACCCGACTTCCGTCTGACAACCAGAAGACAGCCCGAAGACCTCTTCACCCAGACAGCCGTCCAGCCGAGGACAACCCTTTTCAGCCGACGCCTCGGGAAAAGACTACAAAGCATCCAGGCTCACACCCTTGTTCACCCCTTTTTGGCTACCCTGATACCGAACAATAATAAAAACAGCTACAATAGTGCAATACATCCGGCCTCCACGCCTGTTATTCCGGTCCGCACCAACCCAAAGTCCACACTAATACTTTAGCTGCTAAGGACTGCTTTAAGCCACGGTTCATCCTCCCCACGACATAATTGCCCTCGGCCTAGTATGGAGAGGAATAATGCACCTGTACATCATGGGAAGCCATAAGACATTGTATCCCAATATGCTATAGAAGGAAAGGCCTAGGCCTGGTCCAAGTGGAGTGTACTGCATGAATGTGTGCTGATGAAGACTTAAATGTCTTTAATAACAGTTCAAGCATCAGCCAAGCACTGTGGAAAAACCCAGAGGAACTTACAGCAAGAATCTACTGCAACTAAAATAAATGTATACGCAGTATCTGAAATCAGTGGATCACAATGGTCCAAATAAATACAGCCAAAAGGCTTGTTGCAAATTACGAGGTGTGTATGCAGTGGGCTTTCCATGGTGGCAGCTTGAATTTTTTGACAAGTGTCACAACACAAAACATAGTTCTTGGCCTGTTGGTATAAACCATGCCACCCAATAACATTGCTGTAGAAGCGAAATTGTGGCCGCCACATCTGCATGTGCAGAAACAACACCTTCATGTTCAGTCATCACTAAAGCTAGTCTGCGGTCTTGGTTGGGCATCACAAACTTATGGAATAGTTACAAAAAGAAAGTTTTTTTTAACTTAAGTGATAGGTATATTTAAAAGGAATGCCTTTAGGTAAAGGGGTGCTGTCTTTTTTGCATGGACGGCAGCCAAGTTATCGCTATCTATTCTCTTTTTAGAATGGGTAACTGCAACAGTAGCAGTCGCAACTGCAGGTTTAGCCGCTTCATCAGCCCATGAATTCCCTACAAAGAGTGCTTCCACACACGGATGACTCAACGTATGTATAACATTAGCCTGTGGCAAGTTTGCCACTTTAACCCAAAGCGTTTTGTGCTTGATTGAGTGGTCTTTAGAATCTCTGAATCCATTTTGCCGCCAGTAATGTAAATTATCATTAAAGGACTGTGCACAGTAATACAAACAGCACACAGTAAAAGTGGGGAATTCAGGATCTGTTTGTTTCAATGCAAGAAGTAAAGCTTTCAGTTCGGCCAACTGCACAGTGCAGTCCCCTAGGGACTGTGTGCTAGTTTTTTGTGGTTGGAAGTTCCTGTCCAACATAAACCCAACAACAGTGGCACATGCTGCTGAATATTGCTCTTTAGAACCTATAGCAGGTTGGGCTAAACCTTCAGTGTGAACAATATATTTCTATTGTTCAAGTGGTAAGATGTAAGTGGGCATGGGGTAAACATGCTTATACTGAAGAAATTCTTGTGTCTGCAGAGACGGGTCAAAGATGAAGTCTACATTAACAGCTATGAAGGAAGTCGCTTACTTTATACCTCTAGGATGGAGGGATTCAGCATTAGGAACACTGGCGTTTGTGACAGCCTCAAAGGCTGGCACTGGAGTGATGACAATGCATTTCCCTTGTGCACATAGCCATTCTTTAAGAATAGACATATGCACTGCAGTCAGCATTTTTTCAGTGGAAGTAAAACTTATTTCCGCATCGGAATATAAATGAGATTTATATGCAATCGCACTGTATCACCATAATTAAAGGTCATATAGGTAAATCCAATCGCACCCAGTAATACCTTTATGACTAGGCCGCTCGCAGCTGTTACTTGGGGACACACAACCTGATTCTGCCTGCCTTTGCTACCGAGAGCCAGTCAGCCTTGCGGAAGGGATAATATCTTTACCGAATTACACGGATTGAACACAGGGGCAAAGACTGCGAGAACCAGGGTCCTTCGCGCACGTCCAACACAGCGCACCTGGTGTCTCTTCCCGCCCCCTGCTCCTTCTATTTAGTCACGCCCCTTACCGCATAGCGGGACGCGAGCGGGACGCCGGACGAAGCCCGGACAAAGGGCGGACAGTCTAAGACAGTCCGAGACAGGACGTGACTGGACTGGGCCAAGAACTCTGCCCGAAACTAGTGTGAGTCGTACAATCTATAATTCTGTTTGACTCCGATAACTGTTTCAGCTTTGCGGTCAAATTGATTACATGGTTAGTCCAGGACTCTATTATATTTTTGGGGTTTAAATCATCAAGTTCCTTGCGGACTAACATACTAGCATAGGTTGTTATGTCTAAACTAAAGAATACTATTGTACCTAATAATACCATGGATAATTACCTTGTACAGGTTGTTGCAAAAATCAATAATGAGAGAAGATCTTCACTGGGTTTGAGCCAGTCCCCTATTCTTCCTCTGTCTGAACCTATTAGAGGTGATTCACTGGAGCTGGTTACTAGTGTCGAGGCTCCTGTGGATGACCAGACTAATATTGATATTTTTGTTCAGAACATATCGACAATTACCGTGACCGACATAGCAGCTGAGGATGAACTGGACTCAGAAGAGGACCAATCCCCACCCCCAGTGCCCGTGCCCGCACCTGGAATCACCAGAGGGAGTAACAAGGGTCAACCCAAACGAGGTGGACTACGTTCAAGTAGAAAACGACCAGCCTCCCCACCTAAAAAATGTGATATAGCCGAAGGAAGGGGGGAAAACGGGGTGTGTAATTCCTTAGATGATGCCCAGTTTAAGAAACTAGCAAGTATGTTCGACTCGAAGTTGAAGGGTATTATTAAACCATTAATTGCAAAAATTGACCAACTTACAGAAGAGGTTCATAGACTAGGGGGGCTTTTAAAGAAAACTATAGAGGAGGTGGGAGACATTCCGAACCAAGTGGTATGTAGAGTTGAGCCAAAAATAGCACCTGTAGGGCCGGTAGTGGGGGGTGGGGAGAAAACAGTACCTAATCCTCCCCCTGGTCATTATGAAGAGGCAGGGGGCCACGCACTATCGGAGGATGGTTCCTCAGGAAGGCTAGTGGGACAAATTACATCGTGCCCAGAGAAAGGCCCAGTAGAGCTTATTGTAGAGTCCTCCCCCCTTGTTTTGGTTTTGGCTAATGTACCACCCCTGAAGCCCGGCCAGATGGAAACTACACCGTCCCTAGTAAGTAAAGCACTATATTGGCTATCCAATAACATGGCTATATCCCCATGGGGTAAGCAGCAGCTAACAGGGGAGATAGTCACGGCAAGAAGAGTTGATTGGTTAGGGAACAGCCCCAAAAAAATTGGGGGTGACTGTGTAGTATTGCATTTTTCTGGGCCTGAGGTACTTCCTAACATCTTGCCAAATTTATTTCCCCCACAACGTAGAACTGCAGAGATAATCCCACTAACTCTTAATTTCTTTTATCCTAGAAAGGGAAACATTCTGAACTCAAGCATACTGAGGACAAAGTGGAATTTGGTGTCAAAGGGAAGGGCTAGGGGTGGCCAAATCTGTAACTGGGGTTCGAGTCTTGAAAATAGGTTCGCAGCACTATCCAATCTTAATGAATGCGATTGACTTGGTTGTGGAGAAAGCACTGAATTCCATGACCTAAAAGGGTTAGCTGGCCTTTGTACTACTGCTGACAAGACCAATGTAGCTACCTTGCCCCTAGTAAGATGGAGGGAACTATCTACGCTAAAAGAAAAAGGGCTCAACAGGGAAGTCCCTGTACTACTGCTGAATGTGAACAATTTGGAGAGAAAGACTGGGCTTGGGCTCGTAGCCTTTTCCCTTGAAATATCAGACCATTCCCCCATAAATCTAGACCCTGTAGCTGATTTGGTATCTGTAGGTTTAGACAGGCTGCCATCTCCGGGGCAGGTATGTCTACCTACAGATAAGTCAAGGCTGTCATTCCTTTCTTGGAATCTCGCCGGGATAGCTAATAAACTGATCTACCCAGAATGGTGCGACTTTATTGACCAATATGATATTATCTTGTTCCAGGAAACATTGTCACTGAGCCCAGTTTATCGGGTTGGGTTCCTTAACTTTTATATTCCAGCTACTAAAAGTGCCAAAGGGCGCCCATCCGGAGGTTTGATTATATGGGTTCGCCAATCGTTACACTGTAAAATCCAACAAAGGACCGTTATGTCGCATGATATATTACCAGTGAACATTACATGGGCCAATGGCCAGGGGATGGCTATTTTTAACATCTATGCTAGGGGGGTCGGGGGAACACATCTGAAGTAATATCTGCCCTTGATCATGAGCTTGAGATGATGCCAACCAAGCTATCTATAATAGTAAGGGGTGATATAAATACCACCTTTGAACCTCTAGGACAAGAGGACCAGTTCTTGGCCAAAGATGAGGATAGTAAATGGGGAGTTCCCCAGCTTGAACTGCCTACGGTCAAGAGATGGTCTGCTGTGGCCATCCAAACAAAGAGTTTATGCTTAGCAAGGGGTCTTAGAGCAGCAAATGGCCGCACCCCATCTGATCGTCAAGGGAATAATACATTTGACAATGGACGGACAACCAGCCGAATAGATTATTTTCTTGTGGATGTTAGGGAATGGTATAGGCTGCAAGACATGATTGTAAAACGTAGAATTGAAAGTGATCACAATTCACTTTGCATGGACTTTTTAATTAATTTAGGGATGAGAGAAACAAGCCTTGGGAGTGGCAAGGTGACTCTAGATATAGTTTCCCCAAACAATCAGCGCCATGTAAAATGGGATAGATTGATAGAAGACCCAAAGCCGATTGAGGATCTTAGGAGAGTGGTGGCTGAGTAAGTAAATATTTTGAAATCACATAGTGATAAATTAAATTTCCCGGAAATCATGGCGGAGTCTTACCCTAAATTTTTTACTAAACTCCAGGGGTTCTTTTTGAAAACAGTAGTGCAAAGTAAGGTTAAGAAAAAGCTTCCCAAGCAAGGATGGTATGACCAATCTTGTAGAATTGCCCGTCAGAATCGAGGACCTGAGCTTAGGTCTAGGAACATCATAGGAGTAAGGAAGGCCAGGGATATATATAGGTTAGCCCTAAAAAAAGCCAAGAAACAGTGGGACGAAGATCATTGGCGTGATTTGAAATCTGCTTGTGCCGCCAATAATCAGAAGCAATTTTGGGCAATCGTTAAGTGGGACAGAGGAGGGTCACCAGATGTACCTCAAAATAACGTTGCCAAAAAATCAGTGGATAGATTTTTTCAAGCCTCAGTATGCCTGTAACTTAGCTGCAGATTGCTATTCCCTACCCCGCACGGTCTCCTACAGCTGCCAAGTATTTACAACAAAAGATGTCAGAATTGCACTAGACTGTGCGACAGGGGGAAGAGCGCCAGGCATGGATGGCATCCCTGCTGATGTGTTTTTAACCGATAGAGAATCATGGTGCCAATACTTTTCATGGTTAGCCAACTCTGTGGCTCAGGGTGCTCCTATACCAACTTCATGGAGGGGTGCGGAAATAATCCCAGTATTTAAAAAGGGTGACAAATCGCTACCCAGTAACTACAGACCCATCAGTCTTATAGATTCAGCACAAAAACTGAAGGGTCGTTTAGTGCAGAACAAGCTCCAATCCTGGATAATCGAAAAATATATTTTGTCTCCTTACCAAGCAGGTTTCCCCCCCCTGAATAGTTCAATCGACCAGGTTTTCTATTTTATATCCCTTTACTGGAGGAACGTGACATTGATTAATGGCCCGCTATATGCTGTATTTGTTGACCTAAAATCAGCTTTTGATTTAGTCCCCCGGACAATATTATGGAGTGTTCTTGCTGAAGCTGGCATAAGTCCAGAATTACTAACGTTGCTTGTCCGCTTACACGAAAATAACTTTGCTAGAATCAAGTGGGGTGCACAGGGTGAAGTGACCGATCCTTTCCCTGTGGAACGTGGGGTTTGACAGGGCTGTGTCCTGGCCCCTACACTGTTTTCGATATACATCAACGGTATTGTGGACCATTTAAGAAGACTCGCCACCGATGCACCTGTCCTAGCAGGGGCTCGTGTGCCAGTGCTCATGTTTGCGGACGATACGCTAATAGTTTCACGTACCCCTAGTGGGCTTCAGAAGGCAGTTAATGCTTTTGGTGAGTTTTGTCAGATTCGCGGGCTAGAGCTGAATACTTCCAAGACCAAGTTTATGTGTATGAATCAACGGAAGGCCTTTAAAGGCTCAATTACTTTCAATGGTACCCCCTTAGAGCAGGTAGAGGCTTTTACATATCTAGGAATATCCCTTCAGGGTAATATGAGATGGAACAGTCACATTGATAGGGCAATCTTAAAATTCCACCAACTAGCAGGTGTGGTAGCGCTTAAACATAGAGCATCACTGACTAAGCCAATCACCCCTGCTTTAGAAATTTACACCATGAAGGTGATAAGTGCTTCACTGTATGGATCTGAGTTATGGGGATTCTCCAATTTGAAGGACTTGTCATTGGCAGAGAAGAGGTTCTTGCGGCGCCTAGTTGGGGTACCACAAAGTACTCCTACTGTTCCTCTGCTGCTTGATCTTGGCAGGAAACGTATAGAGGACCTAGCTCGTCTACGCCCTCTGTTATACTGGAGGCGGATAATGACTACCCCGGAACTAGCTCACTATGCTGCTGCGCTAACAGACATTATTAATGCTGATCGCTTCCACACCATCTTGTGGCTTAAAGAAATTAGGGGCCTATTATCCAAGCTGGGTCTCGACCATCTATGGGCTAACACTAATGTATCATGTTTTCCATCAAAGTCTACATTGAAGAAAATGTATTAGGACATGGTTCAACAATCTGTTTCTTGTATTGGATCTAATTTTAAATTAACCCGACGTTTACTTGACATTAAAACAGTTCCATCATGTGAACCCTAGTGGGATACCATTGAAAAGCCGTTTGATAGGAAATTGTATTTCCAATTTAGAATTGGAACTCTTCCTTTAAACGCATTTACACAAAAATGGTCTGCAAACCAAGAAGAGAAATGTCATTATTGTAAAGATTTAACAGAGAATGTTTCCCATTTATTGTTTGCTTGCCCTCTTTATGATTGCCCACGCCGCAAATGGATAAAACCAGTGTGCCTTAATCTAGGGACACGCAGACACTCAGAGGCGCTTAGAATACTGGAAACAGATTGTACACCTTACCTTGCGATTGCTGTCGCAAAATTTTTAGGATGGGCTTGGACTATTTGCACCCGTAGTTTACAGTCACTCGATGCAGCCAAATGAATTATTGTAACCATGATTTCTTATATATGTACAGTTTTTATAATAATTCTAGATTATTTTAGATCATGTATTCTAAAGTGACAGCACAAAGTGTTTAATGTTGTTTTATACTGAAGGTTTAGTATTTATTGTGTAGAGGTAGGATGTAACTGCTTTTATGACTTGCTGTCGAATAAAGCTTTTTGAATTTGATTTGTAAATCCAATCGCACCCAGTAATACCTGTATGACTCGGTTGGTGGTATTTAAACATGTATGTAAGTGACGTGTAGCAAGCAAGTCAGACTGTAAGGATCTGGGTGTATCTGTGTGTTCTGATTTCCAACGTACATTGGAAAAGTCAGGGTGAATTTATACATAAAGTGGGTTGACAGATTGTGCGTAGTCAGTAAGTTCTTACTAAATTAAGGAATCGTAACATGGATTGTAATGTCTTTAATGTATTTGGAGGTAGCAATTATGCACACTTGTCCAAAAAATGAAGCATAAGGCTTTTTCCCTCATGTGTAAATTCATATCCTAGGAAAAGGACATTCAGAAAAGCTATATTAGAATTCTTAAAGTTAACTTATAGCCAAGTCCAGCAAATCCCAATATTATGCAATGTACTCTGGACAAATGTGTGTTTAATTCATCATCTGTTAAGTAAATAGAATCTACACAGGAAAATGTGCCAGGGTGAATATAGTTTCGAATTGACATAATATACGCAGCATATAGTCCTTGGCTATTCCTTTAGCCCATCAGGAGTATTGTGTATCTTCTTTGAAAGCCAAGTGCTGAGAAGGCTGTCCAATCTCTGCTTTCAAGCGCTAGATTGTGGCTGAAAAATCTGTTGGAAATGTCCAAGGTTGTTTTGTATTTTTTACAGACTACATTGTTTTATCAGTGACGTACTATGTGTATTATGTATTGCAAAACTGCATGTATGACTGTTTAAAATGTTGGTAGTCTTAAGACTATACGATATGAATGACCTGGTTTCAACACAGAAAAAAGGGGATCCTTCATCTTAGAGACACAGGGTACAGTTACTCCCGGATACACCAATTGGACAAGTATTTCACTAACAAGTTCTTTAGCATCCTATTTATTAGGGTACTGCAGTTGCACTTGTGGGCTGGACCTTGTAGGTATAACATAATAAGGGGAGTCTTATCCCAGTCGATATGATTGCGATATCATGCAAGGGCTAGTGTAAAAGCCCATTCTGCTGCATAAGTTTCTTTAACTTGTTCAGTGACAAGGGCAGAAAAAGAAGGAAATATTGCATCCTTACCCTGGGATGTTTGTAAAAAAATGTACAGGCCAGTCGACCTCTGCCAAAAGGATGTCATAAGACAGCGTTACATTTTCCAAGAATATTGCTTTAATGATGCGCTCTATGTCACACTCAATTTAAATGTCTATATTATTTAATCTATATGGACAGGCTAAACGCCTTTTGGGGGGGAATCTCAACTGTAACTATTGTGACTTCTACCACGCTGCCAAGGAGAGTCATACTCAACTTCTGTTCAGGAGGAGGGTTCTCAGTGTCTGTGGCATATTTAACGGTATTGGCCGTAACTTTCTTTTTCTAAAGAGGGGCTTTATATTGAGGAGGTCCTTCTTCTTTCTTTATCTTCAGGTCAGACAAGTGTGTATCCCTCTTTGTGTTCGGTCAGATCACCCTCCTCTGTCGTACTGCTGGTCAGACGATTCCAGAAAGGAACGAGGAGAACAAGCATCAGGAACCGGATACCTGTCTGGAGTCTTGAGTTTAACACAATCATGAAAATCATAACGTCTCACAAAAGACTCCAGGGGTGAAAAACCTCCTCTAGGTTTACCTTTCTGTTTTTGTTTAGATTTATCCCAAGGTTTTTTAACAAACTCACAGGGCTGCTCGGCATCCTTGTCAATACTAGACTTATTATAATAATAATAATAATAATAATAATAATACTGATATTTGTAGAGCGCGAACAGCTACCTCACGAGGAGATGTCCCGGCGCTAAGTGAGCAGTTGAGCAGAGCGAATAGGAGAAGGGAGGCTTAGATTTTCTGCGTAAAGAGCCAGGTCTTTAGTTGCCTCTTAAATCCGGATTCTGTCGTGGCAGATTGGATGGAAGACGGTAGGGCATTCCACAGTTTCACCGTGCCAGCAGAAAAGGACCTGCCACCAAGTCAAGCTTTTCTGACTCATGGTACAAGTAGCTGAAGCAAGGAATTAGATCGCAGGCGCCTCTCCTGATGATAACGGGGGAGTCTAAATTTTAGATAATTGGGGCAAGTCCCCCTTAGAGCTCTGAACGCCAAGGTCAAGGCTTTGAATTTTATTCTGCTTGCCACTGGGAGCCAGTGCAGTTCGCGCAGATGCGGAGAGACACGCTGTCTAAAAGGGATGTGCTTTATCAGTCTCGCAGCCGCATTCTGCACGATCTGTAAGCGTTGAACCAAATATTTTGGTAAGCCAAGATAGAGGCCGTTCGCGTAATCCAGTCTGGATGCAACGGTCGCATGGACTACCATTTTGCGACAATCTTCTGGTAAAAGAGAAAGAAACTTGCGGAGATTCCTAAGTTTGTGAAGACACCCTGATGTGACCTGCTGTATATGGGAAGAAAAGGAGAGACTCTCGTCCCATCTTACCCCCAAATTCTTCGCATTGGTACAGGGGGACGGTGGCGGGCTCATTTCAGGTGGCCACCACAGGTCCGAAGGGGGACGAGTATTTTTACCAAAGAATACCACCTCAATTTTACCTGCATTCAGTTTTAGTTTATTGGTATTCATCCAGCAGGCAACATCTCGAAGGCAGCCCCTCATTTTACTAAAAGCTGCCTCCGACACTTCCGAATAGGGTGCGTATCATCTGCATACGAAATCGCCTTGACCCCCCATTTGGCAATCAAGGTAAAGAGTGGGGCTAAATAAACATTAAAAAGTAAAGGGCTAAGTGCTGACCCCTGAGGAACGCCACACCAAAGGCGTTTTGGCTTAGAGGAGAAGGTGCCCAAGGCCTCTTTCTGGGAGCGGTCTGTGAGATAGGAGTGGAGCCATCCCAGTGCCTTGTCCCCCAGACCAATGTCCTCCAACAGTTGTAGCAATCTGCCATGATCCACCGTATCAAACGCGGCTGATAGATCCAGGAGCACCAGCATAGCTGATGCTCCTGAATCTAAGGACCACCTAATCGACTCAGCCACCTCAATAAGGGCGGTCTCAGTGCTGAAACCCGATCTAAAACCGGATTGCGTTTCATGCAGAATCCCTTTTTCCTCAATGAAGCTGTTCAGTTGACGTATCAGTTTTTCGAGCATTTTGCCTGGGGCTGCTAGTAGGGAGATCGGGCGGAGATTACTTAGGTCATCAGGGGCACCATTGGGTTTCTTTTTCAGAGGGAGAAGTGTGGCATGTTTCCAACACTCAGGGAACACCCCTGTTGCAATGGACGTATTCCAAATATGTAAGAGTGGTAATGTAATTGAGTCCGACATCATATTCAAAAGCTTGGGCGGGCAGGGGTCATCCGGGGCCCCCGATTTACATTTTTTTATTTCCTTCAGTGCCTCGGGGAAGGAAATAGGATGAAATTGAGCTAGGGGAGGGAAACACATTTTCAGCCATGTACGCCATTACTGTGGAGTCGGGACTAGTAAAGGTATCATCGACTTTCATGATTTTTTTATCAAATAAGTCCGAGATGTCTTCACAGAGTCTCTCCGACGGAGTGACTTCCGTCTCAATAGCCCTAGGTTTAAAAAAGGATTGGACAATCTTAAAGACTTCTTTGCTTGATTGCTCCGCTTGCTGAATGGAAGTCACAATGAATAGTTTTTTGGCTTTTTTTATAGATTGATGAAGACCGCAGAGGGATTTTGTATAGCAAATGTTTGCTGATTCACAATAATTTACCCGCCATAAACGCTCCAGCCTTTTGCAATTGCTTTTTTCAGCCATCAGCTCTGTAGAGAACCATGGGGCGGAAGGGGATTCTCTGCGTGACGTGGCGAGTTTTGCTGGAGCGATAGCTTCCACCGTATTACCTATCCAGAGATTCAACGCCAACGCGTCAGTATTCACGTCTGTAGTCAGAGCTGGGGGGGGCAACTGCGAGGGCAGGACAAAGGGTGTCTGCTGATATGTTATTCCATTTTCTGCGCACATAAGAGCGTCTCCCATTTGTCTGATAGTGAGATGGGAATGAGATTAAAAAGGGAATTAAAAAGTGATCCGTCCATAGCAATGGCTGTGGGGTCTTAGCTGTCGTGTCCTGTTTGTTGGAAAAAATTAGATCCAACATATGACCTGCCCGGTGCGTCAGTCCAGTAATGATTTGAGTTAGATTAGCTGCTTTCAACGTTGTCATAAGTTGAGTAGCCTGGGGGCAGCCAGGCCTATCTGCATGGACATTAAAATCACCAACTACAATATAATGTGAGTGAGCTAAAGAGCTTTGGACTATAAAGTCCATAAGTTCACAGGTATTGGTTGAGGTGCAGTCCGGGGGTCTGTAAATAATCAGCCCGGCTAATGACAATTGGGGGTTGATTTGCAGGCAGAAATGTAGCCCCTCTATGCCGGGTATAGTAGTAGGTGTAGAGGATGCCAGAGTGTATTTGTCCTTGAAAATAAAAGCCACCCCACCACCCCATCTTCCCCTCTATTCGAGAAGCTCATTTTGAAGCCCGGTGGGACAGACAGGGGAATAGAGGCTATATTGTCTTCATTCAGCCATGTTTCTGTAAGAAATAAAGCGTCCCACTCAGAATCCGCCAATAGCAGCCAGATATCATCAGCATGCATAGGGAAGGATCTGCAGTTCAATAGGCCAGCCCTAAATACTGTATCAGAGGAGTTAGCTATAGGTTCGTTTTTTGAGTTTGGATATGAGTTATTTAAAAGCGGGCCATCACAAGGTGTCTTGCTGCAAAGCAGGCATGACAGCGGTAGATCAGAATTAGCCAGGTCAGGCCTAGTCGCCTGGCACGGCTTGACTGCGTTCCACGCCAATAGTTCCGACCTAGACCAGACAACCCTCTTAGTATCCCTACACTCACCGGCAGCGTGGCTGGCGCTGGACGCGGTCCGGCCGCGGACGGGCGCAGACGGGCTTGCCTTAAGCGCGCCTTTGGCGCGCCCGATGCGCTGCCTCGTCCCCATGTCTTTTTATAGGAGGAGGGACCGGGGAGTGAGGTGAGAGAGGGGGGGGGGGAGTCGCGTCCCTCCGTTCAACCGGCACCAGTAGCCGTGACGGACCGGGGATCGACGGAAATCAGGGTAAGTGTAAGGGGATGTGCAAAAGGAAGCAAGCACACACAGTATTACATTACATCAAGATTAAAAGTTTTAAAAAAACACTTCTGTAACGCGGAAAGAGCAGTTCATCAATCAACCAGTCTCTCTTTGCAAAAGTATGGCTCTCGCCACCAGCGCGATGCTCACGCTGCTCACTAAACAGCTACTTTTTGCTGACTTACCTACAGGTGGTTTGGTTGGTCTGGTTCCAAAATTATTGCGTACAAAAGACGCGTAAAAATCAGCAATAATAACCAGCAGCTCACTTTCAGAGTCGCCTTGTGCAATCGCTGCGAGCTGTTGGCATAAAGCCAAAGATGCTGCTTCACCTTAAATGTTTGATAGAATCATTGCAGATACCACAGCAACATTTCCCATTAGTTTCAACCCCAAATCCAGGGCAGAAGCTGTCCCATGTTGATTCTGTATTTATTTTACTATGTCTGGTAAGAGTGACAAAGAGGGAGTGCTGTGACTGATAGTACAGGCAGTGGCAAAGAATGCCCCCAATTGTTGCAGTATTCTATAGCTGGAACCATGGCGTTGGGTAAGCACAGTCAAACGTTTGTCCTTGTATTGTGGTCCCGTATAGGGAAACAGTTTCAAGTTGGTTGATCTGAAATTTCCTCCTGAATAGAGGGTACTTTGCTGGTACGTAAATGAACAATTACAGGACTTATTATAGGCACTGCAGGCAGCGGGGCTTGCCCTGGTAGGCAAATTCTTACTGGCTGCGCCAACAAGTTGTCTAGTTCCTACCAATCTACAGGATCTGCACGTTGTTTGGACAACATAAACTAAGGGCTTGGTGTCTAGTCTGGTTCTAAAAACCCCTGAAGGATATGTTGGCCTATTGACCAGCTAGCTCACAGTGCCACTGTAAACACCCCTAACCTACCAGGGAGGGAATGGTTTCTGGCAACCACTGAACATGACAACCCTGACCCTCTCCGGGATCATGCAAACAGTACCAAACTTTTCGCTCAGTCACTCATGTTCACTTATTCTCAGAGAAATATACAGTGGGAAGTTGTCAATAATATTTATTGAACCAACGTTATTCTTGCTTAAATTACGTGTGCTGCGGGCGTGGTCTGGCCGCCTAAAGGAGGAGCTCCGCTCGGGGTCGGCACCCATATGGAGGCAGCATTATTTATCGTGACTTCAAGACTGTCACTACGAGGTTACCGAGCAGGCCGAACAACGTGGCCATGCATGGTGTGTGTTTAGTCTACCAGTGACCTTTTTTCGGGGGGTTTTACAAGCTGATGAATGTTTGAGGAGAAGAGCGTCGGTCGGGACTCGTGACGCATTTGAAACCCCGGGCCTCGCGCAGTCTCCTCGCCCGCCTCTCTGCAGAGCTCCTGGAACCGGCGTGTGGAGATTTGTGAGGTAGGCGGTTTTCCCACTTCAATCTGCAGAATGCGCAACCAATTTCTCTGTGAGCAACTACCAGTGGGAGTTTATAGCTAAATGTCCTTGGCAAGGAAGTTACTAATAGAATAAACAGAGGAATTTTCACTTGCGAGGTACTTTCTCCCTTTTGAGCTATTCTTGATGTGAAGCATTTTCAACATAAAAATAAACCAGCTCAGGGTCGTGTCTGCGTTCAGCTCTTCTGAATTTCAACATTTTATTTCTAGATAACTGCTAGTTCCTCTGACAGACAAATATCTTTGTGACTGTTTCATGACTAAAACTTGTTCTGGTTCCTGCCAGCATGACTTTAGGGCCAATAAGTTAAAAACTAACATTCTCCTTTCTACAATATGCTGATTGCTGAAATTTACATATAAACTACCTTTGACTGTGAAAGGGCAAAATAAGTCTCTCAGTAGTAGAAAGCCCTCTAATACCTAGTTAATACCTTTTAGTTATTGTGGAATAAAAGTACTATTAAGTTATATTGTGTATTACTTACCTTGCACTTTGCGCGGCTTGCCAATCATATACTGTGCTTCTGTCACGACATTCGCATATTGAATTCATGCATATTGTGTAAAGGATATTTCCTCAGCTACATATCCCTGGAAACTGAACTTTTTTCAGCTAAACCTTCTGGCACCGCTTGCTCCACCAATGCAGAACTACCGCCTCTCAATCGGACTGTGATACCTCACAATATCAGTTGACAAGGATAATATACGGGGTTGTTTAAATCCAACAAGGGCCAATAAAAGTTTATATGCTTCACGTCCCGTTAAAGAACATTAAATAACTACAATTCACTTCATATCTGTTCGCAAGTTTTAACCACCATTGTTCTTTACTACTTCAAATATCTGAGGTAATGCCTAATATTAGGAACAAGTCTACTAAACAGCTACTTTTTGCTGATGTACTTAAGTAACCAAATACTATGTCTGCGTAGAGTTCTGCCTCACCGTCATCTAATCAGACTCGCACTACTTCATATGCAATGTCAGGAGACGCTATGGACTGTCATTTTCAGGAAATTTCAACCATTAGTTGCCGTTTAACTATCTGTCGAACAAGTTACTTACCTTTGGTAACGATATATCTGTAAGAGACATACATTAGTTATGGATTCCTTACCTTAGAATTACCCCCAGGCGTTAGACTGGATACGCAGAAATCTTTTCGCAGCAGTACCCCTGCACATCGGTGGGTGTTGTTGGCGTCATGATCGCCGAGATGAAGTCGCTGTATCTACTTAGACGGTGTCCTCGCGCACCGACGTCAGTTCTTTACACGACATTCCATGCCAGAAGCGAAGAAACTGACCAATGGTGCACAAAATCTAGGCCCCTGAAAGGGAGTCCCTTACCCTAGAAGTCAGTTCGCAGAACAGGGAAAATGGGTGGGGCAGTAAGGATCCACAACTAATATATGTCTCTTACAGATATATTGTTACCGAGGGTAAATAACTTGATCATCCTAGAGAGACAATTAGCTATGGATTCCTTACCTTAGAATAGATACCCCAGAAATACTAACCATAGAGCTGGGTCTGCGAACTAAGTTCACACCAGAAAGTCCTGGAGAACTGAACGGCCAAAGAAGCAGTCTCTCCGGACTCGGCTGTCCAGGCAGTAGTGTTTGGTGAACGTGTGCAATGAAGCCCACGTGGCTGCCTGACAGATGTCATGAAGGGGGACACCACATCGCTTAGCAGTAATGGCTGCCGTCGCCCTGGCGGAATGGGTGCGCAGCCCTACCGGAGGTTACGTCTTTGCCAAAGAATAACACATTTTGATGCAAAGAACAACCCACCGAAAGATGATTCGTTTTTGCTCGGCCCAGCCTTTCTTGGCACCCACATAGCCAACAAAGAGCTGGTGATCCACCTGGAATTGTTTTGTGCGATCCAGATAGAAAGATAGCGCACATTTTGGATCCAGACGGTTGAGCCTCTCCTCCTCCTTAGAAGGATGTGGGAGCGGGGAGAAGGTGGGCAAAGTGATGCTCTTTCCAATGCAAAAATAGGTGATCACTTTGGGAAGGAAAGAAGGTCGAGTTCTGAGGACAACCTTGGCCGGATGAAAAGCAAGAAAAGGAGGCTTAGAATACAAAGCCAGTGAGCAGAGGTGATGGCAATCAGAAAAGCAGTTTTTAAAGTTACGAATCTGAGGGGACAATTATATAGCAGCTCGAAGGGAGAGCACATAAGATAGGGCAAAACCAGATTCAAGTCCCACTGTGGCATAACGAAAGGAATAGGAGTAAAGAGATGAGTAATGCCCTTTAGAAATCTATTTTCAATAGGGGACTTAAAAAAAGAGAAGTCTGATCATGAAGGCGAAGAAAGGCCAAAATGGCCAAAAGATAGCCTGCTGGGCCAAAGAAAGAATGTAGAGGAGTACTCTGAAATAGGGGCAGAAAGGGGGGGATCCACAGCCTTTGCTGTGCACCATGCCACCAATTTGTTCCATCTACAGGTGTATACCGTTTTGGTGGAGGAACACCTGGCTGCCAAGAGAACGTCAGACTTCGGCGGGAAGGTCGAAAGCGGTCAACTGTCGCTTCTCAATCTCGACGCGTGGAGGCAGGACAGGTTCAGGTGAAGGACCGTCCCCTGCTTCTGCAACAGAAGATCCTCCTTAAAAGGCAGTCTGATTGCAGGATCGATGGCCATGTGCAAGAGCTCGGGATACCATACTCTTTGTGCCCAGCCCGGAGTCACAAGGTTGACTTGGGCCCGGTCGCGCTTGATCTTCTTCAGCACTCTGGGCACAAGTGGTATAGGCGGAAAGGCGTATACAAGACAGCAACTCCCCTTGCATCGAAAAACATAGCCTAGCAGGTGCCACCTTAGAAATTCCAACGTGCAGAACGGCTGACCTTGGGCGTTCTCTTCGGTAGCAAATAGATCCATCAAAGGCTCTCCCCACTGCTGAAAGAGACCTTACAACACCTCCGAGTGAAGACGCCATTCGTGATCCATCACGCACCTATGGCGGAGTTCGTCCGCCCTGGCGATCAGGGAACCTGCCAGGTGTTGAACCACCAGAGCGATGCTTTGATGTTCCAGCCATGTCCAAAGGAGGAGAGCCTCTTGACATGGGGTACACGACGCTGTTGTAATTTGGCAGCGATTAGGTTAGCATTAGCAGACGCCATCCTGTATTTAGAGGCTATCTTGTCAGTTTTTTGGAATCCATTTTGTATATCTGGCAGCCATTTTGTTTGCCATGTGCTACCATGTGCTCTGTTCTACCTTGCTGTTGTCTGCTCTTGAAATCTGCCTAGAGACAGGTTATATTTAGCCTCTTCCACTTTACACATGCTCAGTTGAGCTTGCAGCTGTCCATGCAGCTGCTGTTAGTCTGTAAATGTCAGGATGTGTTCACCAGAATTAGCAACGGTTAGCTCCTCCCAATTGTTGACTGTGCATTTTCTGTATGACCTTATATGTGCCTAAAACCAACTTCTTGTACCGCCTTCTTTTGAGCCCCTGTGTGGCTATAAAAGGACCAAGCTCCTTCCATTCAGTATGCTACTTCATACATTGCCGAAGGGTGTTGTGTGAATGTAGTTCCACCTCATGAGGTTAATAAAGTTTGTATTTTCTATTCAAGTTTCTGTGCCAACTTCTATCTTATTGGTCTGAGGACTTGTGCAGAGAAGGGTGAACCCCTAACACTGGTAGGCCTTCTGAGGCCCACCACCACAAATTGGCGCCCAACCAGTGGGGCTCATCGGCGACTTGGATGCCCGAAGGAGTGGTCGAAATGGAGGATTGGAATCTCACTGTGGACGATCACTGCCCAAGGAGACCCGCGTCTTGGCAACCATGGCGTTTTTCCCCTCTTTCTGATCTGACGCTCCAGGTGGTGCCGGTCCTCGACTGAAATCTCTTCTGTTGATTCGCTGTGCAGTGACCATTTGGTCGATTTAAGAACTTGGCATTTGGAATCTGGACACCAAGTGATTGGTAAGCGTTGTTATGCAACACTTGCTATAGGTTTTGTTGCCTGAGATTGGTTCGGTCGTTTTTGCGGCGCTTGCTGTGGCTTTGGAATTTGTTGGCCAACTTGGATTTGTATGTGATTGATATATGAATTGCCATTTGTAAAGGCAGGTAATGAGGAGAATTTTCTCTGTTTTGAATTGATTTGAACGGCACAGCGTACTAAGAGTACCTTAAGTGCTACTTTGGTTATAATACTGCATATTCTGCACTATTTTTGGCAAGCCTGTTTCTAGCACACTTCGTAGGATGTGTTGCTTTTGTAGCGGTACCAATTTGAGACTCTAAGAACAACCGGCCCCCCTGGAGGGGACGTCTAATAGTGACATGTATATTAAATATGGTATTTCTTCTATAATGTACAGCACGTTATGGAATAAATATACTCGTAAGGATCCTGAGTTGCGTTGGCCTATGCATGGGTCATTTGATTTACGAAAGATTCAGTATGTGGAGCAATGTATGTTTGAAAGAAAGACTAGGCAAGATATGTTTGACTGTGTACGAATGTGGGAGAAAGAAGTGCGTGAGCAAATGAAGCGTGAACAAGCCTTGATTGAAAAATAACAGCGAAAGAATATTCATGCGAAAGCATTAGAAATGAAAAATAAGGAAATAAAAGAACTAAACGAGAGAGAAGATAGGGAGCGCCATTTACAGGTAACTGGCCAATACGCTGTTCGGCGGCCCCTCTATCCTATTCTTAATAAGCCTCAAGATGATTTCTTGTTATTAGATCGTTCTCCGCCTCCGTATATTTATCCTTCTGCTCCTGATGAGTCAGATGAGGATTCTTCTGCAGACCAGGAGAAAGCACAGGAAACTCGTTCTATGTTGTCCGCTGAGCGTGCGTCTCAGCTTTGATCTGCTGCTCGTAAAGCCGCCCGTAATATTGCTCCTGCTTCTGAACTTTTAGATGATATGAAGGATTGGCAGGAAAGGGAGCAAGTATATTTTACAGAAGTGTTTGCCGCAGAAGTTGTTGAACGGTTTAGGAAACATTCTGACGATTTGGAGACTGCTGATATAGCAAATGCGTGATGGTATTTTTGTCTTTTCTCAGGTGACTGACAATCAGGCGTATGGTTAAATTAAGTGTTGAGACAATCAGTTTGTGTGAAGAGAAAAAGACAGCAGATGCAGCTGCACAAGTATCTCAGACCGGCGTGGCCCAAGCGTCTATCTTCGGAACAGATAAGACTATGATAGTTCATGGGAAACCTATGCGGGAAGCCGCACATTTGTATGTTCCTCCTAAAGGAGCGGGTACAAGTGATGACAAGATTTCTACTGATGCAAAGGGTTATTTTATTTATAATTGTGTTTACACTCCTTGGAATAGAGCAGATGTTATGGCTCTTAAAACTGCATTACCTGATCCACAAAAGAATCCAGCAGCCTCTTATGAGGAAGTTGAGGGTGCTATTAGCTCTTGTACTATGACTTTTACCGATATTGACCTGTTTTTCGGTTTGATATTACCCCCTGATATGTGGAGAACTGTGCGTAAAGTTGATGATTGTGCGACTTTTGGGGCATTATGGAAAGATTTAGAACAATTAGATGAAGAAAGAGAAACTGCGCAGAAACCGTGTCAGTTAATTTATTTATTTATACTGAGTTTATACAGCGCCTGGTTACACTAGCCAGTGTGTCCCCGCGCTATTCAGTGGCCTAGGAAACCCCTCAGTACAGCTCACAAACTAATGCAGTTATTCTTTAGGGAACAGATATGTTTTAAGTTCTCCGCGGAAGACTCTTTCGGAGGGCTCCGTCCGGAGTCTAAGAGGAAGAGCATTCCAACTCCGGGCCGCCAAAAGGCGGAAGGATCTGCCACCCATCCTGGCCCTAGTGGTCTTTGGGATACACATTAATCCAGTACCCTCAGACCGCAAAAGCCGTGTGGGTTTGTACAGTGTGAGCAGGTTCCGCAGGAAGCTGGGGCCAGTCCTATGGGCAACCCGATGGCCAATGCAAAGGGCTTTGAACTGGATACGCTCCTTGATTGGCAGCCAATGTAGCGTCTTCAAGGCCTTCATGGAGGAGGATCTTTTCGGCAGTGTCAATACTAGGCGTGCAGCAGCGATTTGAATATGCTGCAGTCGCTGGAGACACCTCACATTGGCTCCCAAATATAAGGCATTCCCGTAGTCCAGCCTGGAAGTAACCAGGGCATGGACCAGGGCCCTCCTAGCTGACACTGGGAGCAAGTCAAGGGTTTTCCTCAGACAGCGGAGGATGCCAAAGCACGTTCCAGTTACACGTCTAGTATGACACTCGAAAGATAGTTTCAAGTCCATCCAGATGCCAAGGTTCTTGGCCTGATCTTTAGGTTGGGGAAGAGGACCCAAGGTCTGGGGCCACCATGCCGATGTCCAAACTGACGGAGACTTGCCAACAATTAGCACCTCCGTCTTGTCCCCGTTTAACCTAAGACAGTTGTTGGACATCCAGCTGGCCAAGTCCTGAAGACATGACTCAAATCGACTGGCTGCCTGCTCAGCTGGCTGTGAAATAGCCACAATCAGCTGAGTATCGTCAGCGTAAGTCACCACATCAACCCCATGTTTCTCCGGGACTAATGTCACCGGAGCAACATAGAGGTTGAATAAGGTGGGGCTCAGACTGGAGCCCTGCGGGACTCCCTGGGTCAGGGCAATAGTCCTGGACCTATGAGGTCCCTGCTCCACGCAAAAACTGCGCCCGTGGAGAAAGGATTCCAGCCATTGCCACGCTTTACCACCAACTCCACCCTCCCTCAAGCGCGGAATCAGAGTGTGATGTGCCACCGTGTCAAACGCGGCACTTAGATCAAGAAGAATCAGTGCCGCTGTTTGACCTTCATCCATGTGTTTCCGCAGCATCTCCGTGGAGTAGAGTAACGCCGACTCCGTGGAATGGAGAGTGTGGAAGCCTGCCTGAGTGGAATGTAACAGTTGGTGGGTTTCAATGTGAGCCGAAAGACGTTGATTGACCAATTTTTCCGCTATTTTCGAGATATAGGGAAGGAGTGAGATAGGCCGTAAGTTACTCATTTGAGTTATACGAATCTGTGGTTTCTTCTTGAGTGGGAGTACCACCGCTTGTTTCCAAGTTGTCGCTACCCTGCCAGAGTCAAAAGACAGCGTAAGAAGATACCTAACATACGGCGCTAACGCCTCAATATTGCCTCGCATAATTTTGGCCGGGGCCGGATCTCTAGGAGAGCCAGATTTTATGCCTCCGGCCACTTTAACCAGTTGGTCTATGTCCGGGGCTGTAAAAGCACACAGACTATCTGTGACCAAGGGTCCCTCCTCCATCGGTATATTACCACTGGCCCGAGCTCTGGCCGTGCTGGGAAAAGCAGGGTAGATATCCCGCACCTTGTTATGGAAGAAGTCGGCTATCTGATTGCACCAAAGTCACCGCTCGTTCTTCCAGAGGCCAATGAGGATAGCTCCTTATATACTACAAATAGTTCTTTAGCGGAGCAATCAGCTTTGTCAATCCGCTCAGTGTAGTAGGCAGCACGGGTTTTCCTTATCAATTCTAGATCTTGCAGCAGCTATTATAGTAAAGTTAAAAAACGATTATTCCCTCTAAAAAGATAGATTGGACTGTATTAGCATCTTGTAAGCAAAAGACAGATGAATCGGTTTCTGACTTCTTCACGCGCTTTGAAGAGGCATTCCACGATTCTAGTGGGCAGTCATTGACCGATGACACAGGCAGGCATCTGTTCGTCGATAAATATGTTGCAAACCTGTTGCCAGGAATAGCTAGTTGCCTAAAAGCCAGCGAGAGTTCATGGACTACCTCTTCTCCGGTTTCCCTTTTAACTATGGCTCAGTATTACTAACAACAGGAATTAGAAGCGAAAGGCAATGAGGATAAAAAGACTAAAGAATCAAAAACTAAGGTTATGTTGGGCTCAGGCTTATGGTTCGCCTTCTAGAGGCAATGATAGAGGTGGACGTGGATCTTATGGTTCGTCCTTTTCCTCTTATACTCGTTCGAATTTGTCTGTTGATCAGTGTGCGTCTTGCGAGAAATTTGGACATTGGGCTTCTGATTGTCCGGCACTACGTACTCAGCAATATGCACGTGGTGGGGTACAAATGCAAAATCGTTCAGGATATTCAGGGTCTAGAGGAAGCACAGATGATCGTGCTAGGTTTGATTCTAACATGCATGGACAGGATGGGTTTAATGCTTTTGACAGACAAAATCATTATCAAATATAGGATTTCCTAGGATGGGGTAAGGAATCAGTTGAAGTTCTAGTAGATCAGAAGGGTCCCTATGTTACAGCACATGTTTCGGGTTCTACTGATCAGTTTCTGGTTGATACAGGAGCTACTCGTAGAACCTTATATAAACACTTGGTTCCAAGGGCTCTCCTGTCTGGCTTAACTATTACATCGATAGGTTTCGATGGAACACTTTCCCTTAGCCCACTATCACAACCACTTGCATTTCATGTTGATAAGTTTACTGCTCCATGTCCATTTTTGCTTTCTCCAAACACACCAGATAATATTGTGGGTCTTGATATGCTTAAATATTTCAGGGCTACGATACAATGTTCTCCAGAAGGAGTACGGGTTATTTTGAATGACAACCACTCTGTGATGGAGAGATCTTGTATTGTTAAAGAGGACATTGCATTAGCTTCCCTCCCTAGTACTTTGTGGGCTACTTCAGACACCGATGTAGGTCAGATTGTTATCCCACCAGTGCATATTAGTGTCAAGGAGGGCGCTTCATTGCCACGATTGCCTCCATATAAAATTTCTCAAGAAGGCGAAGAAGCACTTATACGAATTGTCGATGATTTGATTAAAGTGGGGGTTGTGGAAGAAGTTCCTTATAATGTTTGCAACAGTCCTATTCTTCCTATTTTGAAAAAAGACACCAACACTAGGATTTACAGATTCATTATTGATTTGCGAGAAGTTAACAAGATTTTAGTGCCCTAATACCCTGTGGTTTATGACATTACGACACTTCTTACTCTGGTTCCCCCAACAGCAACTACATTTTCTGTGATTGACCTGGACAACGCTTTCTTTTCGATTCCTATTCATCCTGATAGCAAATATGTGTTCGGCTTCACTTTGAATAATCGATCGTACAGATTTTGTAGATTTCCTCAACGGTACACTGAGAGTCCTAGCATTTACAGTCAAGCATTGAAAAGACAACTTGATTCTTTAGTTTTGCCTAAAGGAGTGGCTCTCATACAATATGTCGATGACATCTTGTTGGCAGCCGATACGCCCGAACAGTGTGAAGAATGCACTTTGTCTTTGCTTTCTTTTCTTGCTACACACCATCATTAAGTGTCACGGAAGAAATTGCAATATTGTAGACCGAAGGTAACCTACTTAGGTCACCTTCTGTCTAAGGAGGGCCGTGCACTTACACCAGATCGCATTCAAGCAATTTTAGATACACCAGTGCCTTCCACTCAGAAAGATGTTTGTGCATTCATTGGGTTGACTTCATTTTCTAGGCAATGGATATTAGGGCTTTCACACATTGATAAACCCCTGCTAGCGCTTTTGACTAAAGATACTCCAATGCCCCTTCAATGGACAGATGAATGTCAGAATGCTTTTCATCAGTTACGTCAAGCACTTTGTTCTGCACAAGTGTTGGGTACTCCAGATTTCACGAAGCCGTTTACACTATGTACACGAGAAAGATGGGTGTGCATTGTCGGTTTTAGTACAGACACACGGTGACAAGCAACGTACCTGTGCATACTTTTCAGCAGTTCTTTATCCTGTTGCTCGTGCATTGCCTGGGTGCTTTCGTTCAGTTGCAGCAACTGCTGTGTCCATACGTCAGAGTGAAGGGATAATTTTGTCACAAACTGTTCGTGCTAGTACCCCATGCAGTAGATGTGCTTTTGAATCAGACCAAGACGCAAAACTTGACTACTGCTCGTTTGACAGGATACAAACTGACACTGTTAGCCCCTCACATTACACTAAAGAGATGTGCGACACTAAACCCAGCTACTTTGTTACCATATCCGGCGACTCAGCCTCAGTCACAGGTCTCATGAGTGTATATTCCTTACTGAGGAACAGACAAAGGGTTGCGTCGACTTGCAAGATACGCCCCTTTCAGATGTAGATGGGGAACTGTGGGTTGATGGGTCCGGTTTGAAGTTACCAGATGGTACGACCTCAGCTGCATATGCAATTACGACACTTAAGACAGTAGTGGAGACAGCTCGCATACCACAGAAGTCGGCTCAAGCAGCTGAGCTAATAGCTTTAACACGAGCATGTGAACTTAGCACGGACTTGCGTGTGAACATCTATACAGACAGCCGCTATGCTTTTGGAGTGGCGCAGGATTTTGGCCTACTTTGGAAGGAAAGAGGCTTCCTTACGTCCCACGGGATGCAGATAATGCACGGAGAATTAGTGCATAATGTCTTGACTGCACTAACATATCCAAAGAACATAGCTATTGTGAAGTGCAGTGCACACAAGAAAGTAACTGACAAGACAGGACAAGGCAATGCCTTTGCAGATCGCGTAGCTCGTGAGTCTGCAACGCAACAAAGCACTACTTCCATGTACGTAGTGAAGTCACAAGTTGAGCGATGGCATGATGCTAGACAGGAAGTGCTAGATGTACAGAGATCTGCTTCGGTAGCAGAACTTGAGCAATGGGCCAAAGAAGGAATATTGGACGATGAGGGTTGTTGGCGCAACAAAGACATGGATAAGTGGAAACTGCCTGCAGCCTATTTACAACCTATGGTTCAAAGGCACATAGGCTGGCACATGTTGGAGCTCAAGCAATAACGAAACTGCTTACACAAGTTTGGGAGTATCCTGAAATTGCCAGCACAGCAAAGATAATAGTACAGTCATGTTTGATCTGTTGGCAGTATAATCCTGGTAAAGGGACACGGACTCCTACAGGAGGGTTTGCTACACCAACTGCACCTTTTGAAGTTTTACAGATGGATTATATCCAACCTGAACGCTGCAATAACTTAAAGTATGTCCTAGTGGTGGTATGTGCCTTCAGTAAATGGATAGAGGCATAGCTTACAAAGGATAATACTGGTCTCACCACAGAAAAGGTGCTTTTAAAGGAGTTTTTCCCTATATATGGTGTTTGTGAACTTTTGTGGAGTAACAACGGACCTCTTTTCATTGGGCAAGTTGTTGAGCATGTCCTGAAAGGATTAGGGATCAAACAGAAGTTCCATGCAGTCTTCCATCCTCAATCAGCAGGATTAGTGGAGAGGTAGAACGCTAATCTGAAGCTGAAATTAGCGAAAATACTGGCTTCCACGTCTTTCAAGTGGCCAGATGCATTACCTTTGGCATTGTTGTCCATAAGATCAGTGCCACAGTCACGATCTGGGCTTACGCCATATGAAGTGGTATTTGGGAGACCGATTAATATTTGGGAAGTTCCTAAGCCATGGCCCATACATGATCTACCTTGTGTTCTGATGAATGACTATTTGGCACAGTTAACTGACAGTTTGATCTCTATCCATCAACAGGTTCGAGAAGCTCTTCCTGACAGATCTACAGATGAGGCCCACGAACTCCGACCTGGTGACCATGTGATGGTCAAGATTTTCGAGAGGTCGAACAGCTTGGAACCCAGGTGGTGAGGACCGGAGCAAGTGCTCCTAGCCACGAGGACAGCAGTTCGATTGACGAATAGAAAGAACTGGATCCACAGCACTCACTGTAAGCTAGTGTCGCCTACCTTGGTGGAACCTGCTGTGCTGACCGACCATCGAGAGATTCTGGATACGGAGACAAACCAAGCCATCCCACCTGACAAATCTGAGGAAGTCTTCCCGGACCACACGATTTCTGGAGCATCGCGATACCAACTGAGACCAAGGAAAGAGCCTGCATTGTCGAAAAGGACTGGTTGAGCTACCGCCCTGGGTTGGTGAACCGGAGTGCCGATGTGGCAAGGGGGTGGGATTAGTCCTGCGAAGTGAGGCCCATCTTGACCCTCGGTGAAGAAATCAACGGCTGCCGAGGGATAAGAGCTCCAACAAATGTTTTTTTTGACGAAATAATCATGTCTGCTGAAAGATCAAAAGTTGCTAAGCTCTGCAATAAGAAAATCATTTGTGCTGTAGGGTTTGTTGGTGCTATGGTGGTTATGGCAGCAATTACATGGTATGTTGAGAAAGTGGCTCCTGTTCGAGAGCTTTTGATCGCCACTACTCCAGTACCAGTTGAGCACCACTACTTTACGCTTCCCTACCATGAGCAGAAGCATCAACAATCCTACCTAAACCATACGTTCATCCAGATGTTGCATCATACTCATAATGCCACGAATACTACCAACTGTTGGGTGTGTGGGATGATACCTGCACACTAAAAGAAAGGAGGAACACCTTTCATTCCTCTTCCTTTTTCACATAATGGTTCTTGTCAAGCATGGTTTGCGCTTTTGTTTGCCTCTGAAAGGGCCAACATTATAGTGATGGCAGCGGGACACATCAATTATCACCTTAATAAACAGTGCTATCCTGATGAGAATGGTTACCCTCAAGCTAGAGAAACTAAATGGGAATGTGAGGAGTACCAACCTGACAATATTTCCATGCCATATGTTTTCACAAATACGAGGACTATAAAGAACAATGGACCTTTTTTAATTTCTGTGACTAGAGCTAAAGCAAACTTATTTATTAGTAGTGTTGGGAGACTACCAGTGGGGAGAAATGAATGTACTGCAAATCTAACCACTGAAGGTGCTAATAACAGCAGTTTTACGTCTTCACATAATACTTACTTTGTGTGCGGTAATAAGGGATATTATAAACTACCTGTTGGGTGGTCAGGGGTCTGCTATGTGTCCTTTCTGTTGCCCCCTGTGTTTCTGGCACCTGCATCGTATCACCGTAACTTTAAACTTTATAATTATATTTCCAAGAACAGAAATAAGAGGACAATAAGAATGGATGAAGTTGACCAAACTGACACCGCTTTGCAACAATATGTCGACTTTAACTTGGGCTTATTTTTCTTCGTGGGTGCTGCATTGAACAGTAGAAAGATAAGGCGATTGACTCGTGTTGTGGAAGCTGTTACCAATCAGACCGCAATTGGGAACATTACAGAGAAGCTGCAAGTGGCGAGGATTGTAGCACTCCAAAATCGTATGGTACTTGATGTGATTTTAGATGATCGAGGTGGTGCATGTCGCATCATTGGCAACAGCTGTTGTGTTTTCATTCCGGATCACTCACCTTCAGTATATGATGCAATCTCTAAACTACATAAGACTGCTGCGGAGATTCACCCAGAGACTGGTACATGGACTTTTTCGAACTGGTTGTGGACACCCTATTACTTGGGGCTGGAAGCTACTGACTATGCTATGTATACTATTGGTGATACTATTTACATGCTGTATACATTTATATGTATACAATGTGGTCCCATGCTTTGCTCTATTTGCATCACTGCTTGTACACCTGCTAAAAGAAATGTTGCAGAAATGAAAGCCCACCAAATGCTAAATAAAGAGCTCACTGAACTGATGAGCATCGATGTACAGGATGCATATCTAGATTACCCCAGATAAACTAATGTCTTCGGCTAATGCTAAAAGGGTCGTCTGTTGTAATTTGGCAGCGATTGGGTTAGCATTAGCAGAAGCCATCCTGTATTTAGAGGCTATCTTGTCCGTTTTGTGGAATCCATTTTGTATTTCTGGCAGCTATTTTGTTTGCCATGTGCTACCAGGTGCGTGCCATGTGCTCTGTCCTACCCTGCTGTTGTCTGCTCTTGAAATCTGCCTAGAGACAGGTTATATTTAGCCTCTTCCACATGTTCAGTTGAGCTTGCAGCTGTCCATGCAGCTGCTGTTAGTCAGTAAATGTCAGGATGTGTTCACCAGAATTAGCAACTGTTAGCTCCTCCCAATTGTTGACTGTGCATTTTCTGTATGACCTTATATGTACCTAAAACCTACTTCTTGTACTTGTACCGCCTTCTTTTGAGCCCCTGTGTGGCTATAAAAGGACCAAGCTCCTTTTATTCAGTGTGCTACTTCATACATTGCCGAAGGGTGTTGTGTGAATGTAGTTCCACCTCATGAGGTTAATAAACTTTGTATTTTCTATTCCAGTTTCTGTGCCAACTTCTATCCTATTGGTCTGAGGACTTTTGCAGAGAAGGGCAAACCCCTAGCACTGGTAGGCCTTGCTGAGGTCCACCACCACAACCCCACCCCACCCAGTTTGTTGCAGGTACACATGGCGGTGGTGTTGTCAATCAACACCTGCACTACTCTTCCCCGGACAGAGGGAAGGAATGCCTTTAGTGCAAGACAAATCGCCCGGAGCTCCAGAGGGTTGATGTGGAGCCCAGACTTCGGCGGAGACCAGAGGCCTCTGATCTTCGCCTCTCCCATGTAGCCGCCCCATACCAGGAGATTCCCCTGATGCTGTGCCCACTGGAACTTCAGGTCCCACTGCTGAGTCTGCATATGCCATCTGGCATGATCCACCAGCAGGATGCAGGAGGCCATAAGGGCCAGCAGCCTCAGGGTCATTCTGACCAAAACCCAGGATTGAAGCCACAACTTCCTGATGGAGAAAGGCCGTGTGATCATCCGACATGCAATGGAATTGAGGTGACATGGATAGAGTGGTAGTCTTGAAGGGGAGGGAGTAGCCCCATAGGACTATTTGCAAAACCCATCTGTCTGATGTGATGGTTTGCTATTGGGGGAGTAGATGGCACATCCTGCCGCCCGCAGGCAACTGGAGGCCCAGAAATGACAGACTGCTGCAGAGGGGGCGCTGGAGGACTTGCACGCCCACTGGCCCCCTGACGCACGACGCTGGGTCCCACGTCCTCGACCGTGCAAGGGCTGAACAGTTTGAGCAGGCATGTGGCTCTGGACGGAACGTGGTGGGGCACCCCTTCTGTAGCCATGAAAGGGGCGAAAGCAGACTGCGCAGGGCGAGAGGTAGTAGCAAGGCCCAAAGATCTGGCCGTAGCCCTAGAATGTCAAAAAGAAAACAGGCATTGATCATGCACCCTCACAGGATATATAATGATCCAAGTACTAATCACAATTTTATAAAATACAGTTCATTGATAGGAGAAAGGTTTCCAAAATACGGATCCAGAGTCAAGCGTTAGACTTCAAATCTTTTATTTTATATTCATTAAAATTATTTCCAGCTTGTCCTGCCGACACGTGTTTCGTCTCTTTGGAGACTTTTTCAAGGCCAAGAAGACGGAAATAGTGCACTGGTATTAAGCATCACGAGTCTTGTTATAAGGAAATGTGGATGAATCCAAGTTCTACGGTCACATCAAAAAGATCAATCCTAGAGACAATGTATAATGAGCACACAATCTTCATGATCCGGTTCACCGGTGTATAATCTTAAAGGGTATGTACTGACATCCAGAGCAGTGGTCAAGGCTGGCAGCAGTGAAGGTGCCAGGGTGACGCCACGACGTACGAGTGACTTATCATGGTCAGCATATAAAGTTAAGAATATTGAATCCACCTTCACGAAGTATGACGTGTTATTAACTAAGTTTATTCTTCCTAACTTTTGACCACTGCTCTGGATGTCAGTACATACCCTTTAAGATTATACACCGGTGAACCGGATCATGAAGATTGTGTGCTCATTATACATTGTCTCTAGGATTGATCTTTTTGATGTGACCGTAGAACTTGGATTCATCCACATTTCCTTATAACAAGACTCGTGATGCTTAATACCAGTGCACTATTTCCGTCTTCTTGGCCTTGAAAAAGTCTCCAAAGAGACGAAACACGTGTCGGCAGGACAAGCTGGAAATAATTTTAATGAATATAAAATAAAAGATTTGAAGTCTAACGCTTGACTCTGGATCCGTATTTTGGAAACCTTTCTCCTATCAATGAACTGTATTTTATAAAATTGTGATTAGTACTTGGATCATTATATATCCTGTGAGGGTGCATGATCAATGCCTGTTTTCTTTTTGATATTCAATATTAGTAAAAAATTCATTTTTTTGCTAATTTAACACTCCTGGTGGTGGGTGTTTGACAGGACAACAGTGCACCTCACATTAGAAACTGTTCACAAGTGACAATACACGTATACGTGTTTAGAGTATTGTATCATTCATGTTATGTTATGTTAAAAAAATTTAATACCGCGCTCATACACCAATTGGTTTCTTGGCGCTCGAAGACAGTGGAATAGGGCGCGGGGGTGTGGACAGCTAACCGTGAGCAAGACGGAACAGATGAGTTTTTAAAGATTTGCGAAAAGTGGGATAGTCAGGGATGAGCCGAATAGGGAGGGGAAGGGAGTTCCAAGTGAATGGGGCAAGGAAGGAGAAGCCAGCACCACCGTGCTTCTTACGTCTAAACCTAGGAGTGACCAGCAGATTGTGGGCAGAGGATCTAAGGTGTCGGGGAGGAGTGTAAGGGTGTAGACAGAGAGAAATAAAAACAGGAGCAGAAACAAAAAGAGATTTGAAAACGGTGCAACCAAGTTTGAAAATGCATCGTTGCGCAACCGGGAGCCAGTGCAAGGTTTTTAACAGCGGGGTGACATGTTGATGTTTTGGTTGCTGGAAGATTAATCTGGCAGCCTGGTTTTGCACCAGTTGAAGTCGTTGAAGATCGTAGGCTGGAATCCCCACGTGTAGACAGTTGGCATAGTCTAAACGTGAGGTAACCAGGGCCAAGATGACAAGAATAAGAGCCTCTGGAGACAGGTACCTTCGGATCTTCCCGATCCTGCGGAGATGGAAAAAGCAGGCCAAGGTAACAGCATTAATGTGCGGCCCATCGAGAGGTCACTGGAGATGACAACACCTAAGCTCTTCACGGAGTCAACTGGGCAAGGGGGAGGGCCGAGGGCAGGAGGCCAGAAGTTGGAAGTCCACGGATGAGGAGGCCCACCTATCAGGACCAGCTCTGTCTTACTAGGATTGAGCTTCAGCTGGCTGAAGTTCATCCACTCATAGATGGAAAGCATGGTGGTTTGGAAGTTAGAGCGGGAAAGAGGAGAAGAGTCGATAGGAAAGATAAGTTGCAGATCATCTGCATAATTAAAAGTGGTAACAGAAGAGTGACGGAGGGAGACCAGAAGAGGCTGCATATAAAGATTGAACAAAAGAGGGGATAAGGCAGAGCCCTGGGGGACACCACAAAAAAGTGAAGTGGAAGGGGCAGAAAAGGAGGATAGGTGTACAGATTGGGTCCGAAGTTGGAGAAAGGACACGATCCAAGACAGGGCCAGGCCCGAGATCCCAGCATTTCTGACACGGTCGACCAAAATGTCGTGGTCGACCGTGTCGAAAGCGGCCGAGAGATCAAGTAGCACCAGGGCCTGGGCCAAGTTCTTATCCGCCCCCTGTCTCAGCGTGTCCATGACCGCTGTCACCACTGCCTCCGTAGAGTGGGAGGGTCTGAAACCTGCCTGTTGATCATCGAGGAAATGAGTCTCCTCGATGAAAGAGCTCAGGCAACGGGTGACATAGGTTTCCAAGACCTTCCCAAGATATGGGAGGAGGGAGATAGGTCGGTAGTTGCCCAGTACCACAGGGTCGGAACCGGGTTTTTTCAAAATAGGTACCACCACAGCGCTTTTGAAAGCATTGGGGACAGAGCCTATGGAGAGTGAACGGTTTAGGAGGTCCAAAGGAGGGTCGGGACATGCCATAAAGGCATCTCTAAGGATTTGGGGGGGGCAGCAATCCTTGGGAGAGCCTGAGCCCACAGCCCAAAGTAGAGAGCGGAAGGTGTCTAAAGAAATCGGGGGAAAAACATTCAGGGAGTGGGGATTCGAAGGAGGAAGGGCGCTGATGTGAGACGTAGTGGTAGGGGGAATATTGTTTTTGATTGTAGCAATTTTATCAATAAAAAAAGAATTGAGGGAGTCGCACAAAGCTTGTGATGGCTGAGGCTGTGGTGTTACACGGTCGGGTAGAGAAAGTTCAGCGACAATTGAAAAAAATTTCTTTAGTTTTGGATGCAGAGTTAATTACTTTTTGGGAAAAATAAGCAGATTTGGCCAGGATGATGGATTTTTTATAAGATTTAAGTAAGTCAGTGTAGACAGACTTCAGTGAAGGATCATAGTTACGCCTCCATCGGCGCTCAGCCTGACGAAGAAGGAGTTTGCTGGCCTTGAGTTGGTCAGTGAACCAGCGCTGAGCGTCGTGGGGTCGCTTCGATTTGATGGATTTGGCTGGAGCGACTGCGTCACTGGCTTGAGACAGCCATTGATCCATTGCGGCTGCTTGGGAGTTCAAATCGGAGTGACTAGGGGGTGGGGTGGAAGCAAGGATCGAATGGAACAAAGAAATATCGGCGTGCTTCCAATTGCGTGCGGAAAAATTAGAAGATGGAGGGGGGCGGGTGGGTGCAATGATTTGTAGGGCAAAAGAAATAAAAAAGTGGTCGGACCAGGTACAGGGGTACACCAAAGGAGAAGAGATATCCAAGTTAGTGGTCCACACCTGATCCAGGGTATGGCCCTTGTTGTGAGTCGGAACAGAGATATGTTGGGAAAGGTTCAGGCCAGATAAAAAAACCAGAAAAATCAAGTGACACGGAGGATTCAGAAGGGTCGGATGGCCAGTAATTAAAGTCACCAATGATCAGGATCCTAGCAGAGTTAATGGTTAGTTGCGAAATGAGATCGCTGAACAAAGATGGGAAAGAGGGCATGTTGACAGGGGGACTGTACACTAAAACACAAGTAAAGGAGTGTTTGGGAGAGGAACATTTCAGCATAAGAATGTCGGAGTTCAATATAGGAGTGGTTGTTGAAGAAGTGAATTGCAAGTTGGAGCGAATGATGGCAGCAACTCCCCCACCCGGTCTACCAGAGGTCCTGTTGGAATGAAGGATATAGTAGCCCGGGGGTATTGCGGCCAGAATGTCAGGATAGGAGTCCGCATGTAACCAGGTTTCAACGAGGAGCAGGATGTCAATGTTGCCAGCCTCGAGAAGTTGAAAGACCTCAAGCTGATGTTTGGGAAGAGAGCGGGTGTTCAGGTACACAACAGAAATAGAGCGCGTACCAAAGGAACTAGGCCTGGGAAGTGTGGGAGTGATAGAGTTGGGGGGAAAGGTGCGGACGTTTTCTCAATCTTGAGAAACACTACCACCACTTACCTGTTTTGCAGCTTGTAGCCCTAGAATGCTTAAAGCGCTCAAACGCATTGTCCGCTTTATCGGCAAACAAGCGCCTGCCATCAAAGGGCATGTCCAAAAGAGTCGATTGGGCATCGCCCGAAAAGCCAGTTGATCTCAGCCAGGCATAGCGTTGTAGGGTTACCGACGTTGAAATTGTTCTACCTAGAGAGTCGGCGGTGTCCAGCCCACAGCCCACACCTAATGGAGAACTTCGCTGCATCTCTACCCTCAGCAACTGCGCGGGAGAGAGTGGCCCGGGCCTACTTCGGGCACTGTGGCAGCACCTGGGCAACCGTATCCCACACAGAGTAGGAATAACAGCTCAAATGACATGCGGTGCTCACTGACCACAGTCCCAAGCTGGCGGAAGAAAACACCTTCTTCCCAAGATGGTCCAGCTTTTTAAATTTCCTATCTGGGGGTAGCAGTAGGGAATGCGTCAGTAGGGGCTTGGACCACCAAGCTCTCAGGGGTAGAGTGTTGGGAGAGGAAAAGTGGGCCGCCCAAGGCTAGGGGGTGGTGTCGGGCAATCATCCTATCCAGAGGAGCCCCTGTGCTGGGCTAGGACCAGGTGCCCAGAAGGATGTTGGTAAGTGTCTCAATGAACGACAGGAGGGGCTCGAAAGAGGCCGCTGCCGGTTGAAGCACCTCGGTCTGGAGGTTAGTCCTGACTGCCTCCGTAGGAAGCTAAAGGTTCAAGGCCTCAGCGGCACTACACAACATCACTGTGTATGAGGCTCCTTCCTCCGGTGCCAAGGTAGGGGGGAGACACCAGGTTCTGACAAAGTATCCAGACCACTGGCATCACCCAATTCCTCTCTCCAGTCCGGTTTACTCCACTGGTCAGCTAAAGAGTCACCAGACCCCTCCCAGTCCTCCTCGTCCTCTTCTGGATGCCACTCAGGGCGATAGGGAATACCAGGATAAAACACTAGCACAAAAGTGCCACTTGGTGCCGGCCGACGCCGGTCCGGCTCCATGTCCAGGTCAGGATGGAGGGCGGGGTCGATGCCTGCTGGGGACACAACTGGCATCGGAGGGGGCGGAGGTGTCATCCGTGGATTCGACGCTGGAGGCGGTGTGGTAAGGCCGACCAGTGTCGATCCGGATCCAGGCCTGTATCCCTGGAGGCCCTGCAGTACCTCGACCGAAGCTGCCAGCATCGGAGGTCTAAAGTCCCCAGCAGAGTCCGCAGGGCCCGAAGGCGCGCCAGGGGAGTCGGGCTGCCCAAAGATCGAGTGGAGGGCTTCGTAAAAACTACAAAGTTGGGCAGGGGTCGCTCTGGCTCCCAGAAAGGGAGGGAGGCTCGGAGTCGATCCAACAGGCTCCGCGGGCGGAGCCGGACGACTACAGTCCGCAACCCACGTTGCGTCGGCTGACAGACGGGGAGAATGCAAAGAGCTACAATGCTTCTTCGCAATCTTTTTGTGCTTTGACATACCCATAGACAAAGACTTTGACAATGAGTGGTGGTGATGGCTTTGCGACCGGTATAGCGACCTCCCTCTCAACTGGGACCTAGAACAGCACGGAGCGGACTGCGGGGACTCAAGAAGCTTTTGGGACCGCTCTCACAAGGACTTCAGGTTTATGGCCCGGCAGTCGGAGCACGATTTATAGTTGTGGTCGAGCTCCAAACACCAAAGGAACACGAGGTGCGGGTCCGTAACTGAAGTCAATTTGCAAAAGGAGTTGCAAGCCTTTAAGCCAGTTCGAGCACGGGAGATACCTCTGTGCACCAGGAGTCCTAGCAACTCTAAAAGAAGTTGTCAAAAGTCTAAAAAATGCAGTCAAAGAGTGACTAGAGGTACTGCTCTCTCCGGATCTGCGCTGGCTGGCATAGAAAAATAAACAAGTGACTTATGTGTGCAAGAGCGGCGTCTAAGTGGATATCACAAAGTCATCCCGGCGATCACAACACCAACGACTAACGTGGAGTCGACTGAAGCCACCTACACACGCGCAGGGGTACTGCTCCGAAAAAAAATCTCCGGATCCAGTCTGACGCCTATGGTTAATTCTGAGGTTTGGAATCCATAACTAATTATCTCTTTCAGATACAAGAAGCAATTGGCTTTATTAACCTCTGCAATAAATATCCCATGCCATGATTTAAATTAAAACATTTCAGCCCAGGATTTAATTTCAAACATTTTAGGAAAACAATAACAGGCTACATATTGCTTCAAAGCTCATATTATACTTGAAAGGAAACCTGGATTAGTGCAAAACTAACCGTTACAAGATTCTTCAAAGTAAGCAAACAAACTGTACTCACCATTGACCTTTCCCAAACCTGGTGCTTTATTTTTTAACAATGTCACTTGAATCTGTGGAATGTTTGCGATGTTTGAATTCAAAAGAAATTTGAAATCAACATGCCCAACCATACATGCTTTCGGCAAAACCAGCTCAAAGACATGCTCTTCCCAACTGTTGCTGTGGAAAAAAATATTAAGTCACTAAACACGAAAAACAGAATCATAAGGGTTAAAAACACCACTGAAACATTTCTCTAGAGCAGGCAAACCAATGCTAGTCCATAAAGGTATGGAGCGAGGCAACATTTTAGACTAGACTAATTAACTAAATATGTATAAATGTTTGTTTCAAAGTTACAAATACAAATAACTTGAATGGTGTAGCAAGAAGACACATTTGTGCTCACTTAGCTCGGACCAAGCATGTTCTCAAATCAACTTTTGACCCGAGAGGAGCAAAACCTGAACTGAAACCACAAAGAAAAGGGCTGCTTGTCCATTCCGCATCTCCTGTGGTCTATTATTCTGGAAAGCTATGGGCATAGCAATAGTGCCTTGTTGGCCAGAGGTCATCTGTATACCAATATTAATCAGAGATTGATAATTCCCCCTAATCGGTTTGTCATAGTTCAACAGAGGAAAATGGTACTCAACATCACTAACTCCTCCTGAAAAATGTGAGATAGCTTTGAATGCAAGTGGTGAGTTGGGCACGCCCCAAATGAAAATGTACTGAATATATGCTGACCTATGAACCGCTGGTGAAAGTGCGCTATATAAATATTTTTAAACTCAAACTATTAGACTTATTGAATGCTCACTTTTTATTTGAAGAAGCTTAGCATTCCAGGGTAGAGGAAGGCTAAGAGGAGAGGTAGAATCTTTAGCAGACTCCTCAAAGAGGTAAGAAATTCCTCCTAGGATTGAGGAAACAAATAGCACTGCTGGATTTTGAAGAGAGTGCACCTCTGATCACCCACAAAGCAATCTGTGAGTAATCACCAAGAGGGCCCATGTGTAAACAAGAGCACTGGTTGGTCCTTGATCACCCTTAACATGAATTACTGAAACCAACAAAGTGAGTTCGGTTCCATGCATAGTTGCAAACCTTACTTAAGCAGTGAAGAAGGGATTTTTGTCCCCGACCAACCCGACTGCCAACAAAATGGCTGTGATTGCCCAACTAATTGCCTACATTTAACCCCTTGAATGCTGCCGCGATTCCGCGCCTGTGCGGCAAAATCTCGAGTGGGCGGGTTCATGACGGCCCCTAGCCGTCATCAGCACACGAGCACCGTAGTGCATGACGGATGGGGGCCATCATCAGCATGCAAGGGGTTAAGGCACACATGCAAGTCGTACTGCAAAGTGTGAAGGTCGGGTGACTTAAACCAACATAAACACACCTCTGCCCTATAAATTCTTTAGACTCGACCAGCAGAAAGCCTGTGTTACTCAGTCACATCCTTTGCTCCTTTATGTTCATTATTCAAACTGACAGCACTGTCTACAATTAATGCAGGAAAATATGATAATCCTGTCAAAAACCTTCCTCCATCGCAGCCCCTATCGACAACTATCAAAACAACCCATTATTAAATAAGGTATCAGAACTGGGTCATCATATGCATCCTTAACCAGACACTTGTACGTTGGCTCTAGGTTAGGGGCCCTCACTGCAATGGGTATCCCTTAAGAAAGAGCAGAACTAAATACACGGATTGATAATTAAACTGTCTTTACAATCCAGAACTGTGCTCACAGAGTTAAAGCAAGGGATGGTTATAACTCTACTTAAAAACCCAATTTTCTTCCGAAACACCCTGCAAACTAGCATCTGTATTGCGCTGCTTGCTGCTGTTGCCAAGATTCTTACAAATATAATGGACATACAAGTTTGCAATTACCTTTAAAAAAAAGTTACTTACCTTTGGTTAAGCTTTTTCTGGTAGAGACTCTAGCTGCAGACTCGTCCGCCTCTGAATATTCCCCAGGCGTCCGACTGGATGTGGAAACTTGTTTCGTAGTACCTCTGCACTGGAAGGTGGCGCCGTGTGCATTCACACAGACGCCACTCCCATACATTGATCTCAGTTGCTTTCAAGACTGTCCGTGTCTCCAGGCGAGGAGCCCTAAAAACAACATTTGCTTATCTGTGTGCAAATTCCTAGACTTGGGATCTTACTAGAGTCCAAATTCAGAATGGGGAAGATGGGAGAGTTAGTGAGGAATCTGCAGCTAGATCGAGTCTCAACCAGAAAACGCATTACCAAATGTAAATAATATGTTCTTCTGATAGAGACTGCAAGCCGCAAATTCCTCACATTCTGAATAAATACCAAAGCAATACCTAACCAGAAAGTCCTGCAGGACCAAGAGGGCTAAATGCCCCTCTCAACCCGCATAGCTGTGTGGCTGATGTCCAGGAACGGTACTTCACATGCTTATGCAGTGGTAGCAGCGTTCGCCCTGGTAGAGTAGGTGCGCAAGCATTCTGGCCTCAGCTTCTTCGCTAATGCGAAGCATAATCCAGTGCAAGATCGTAGGTTTCCTCACAGCCTTATCTTTTTTAGCTCTTGCAAACAGAACAGAGAGCTGAGCTTCCGCTCAGTGGTCTTTGGTATGATTTTTGTAGAAACTGAGCGCCCCTTTTGGGTACAAGCGATGAGACCTCTCCTCCTCCATAGGGGGGGCGAGGCAGAGCTTAGAACATCGGTAATGTGATGCTTTGACCAACATGAAACGGTGTCACAACGTTAAGTAGAAAGGGGGCACTAGTTCCCTGAACCAGCTTATCGGGAAAGAAGGTTGTGTATGGTGGATGAACAGTGCTTGATGCTCACTCACACACCATACAGAGGTCATGGCAATCAGGAACTCAGTTTTTATGGTGAATAAGATGCAAAGGAAAGCTTTGGAGTGGTTCAACTAGAGTACACTTTAAGTCAAGACAAGATTGAGGTCCCATTGGGGTATCATAAATAGAGAAGGGAGAACATGTTGCAACTATTTAAAAAATTGCATCTCAACTAGTGATTTGAAAAAAGAGGGCTGATCAGGCAACCGTAAGAAAGCTGAGAGGGCCGAAAAATAACCCTTTACTGTGCCTAGATCAAGGTCTCAGACAGTTTTGCTAGGAGGGGTCAACCTGACAAGAGCCGCACCAAATCACAAATTTGTCCAAACAGGTGCGTACAATTTTTGTCAAGAGACACATGGCTACCACTATGACATCAACCACCTCCAGAGAAAGGTAAAAAGTGTTCCGCTACCGCCTCTTAAACTGGTGGGGGCTGTGAAGGACTGAGTTCAGAACCTTGCTGTTGCTGCAATAGTAGGTCTACAGGAGGGACAGTCTGATTGGAGGTCATATGCTCAAAACCCAGGAGTCCTGGATACAAAACTCTACGAGTCCAATCCAGAGCCACTAGGATGACTTGGGTCTGGTCTGTCCTGATCTTCTCAGCGCAGGAGTGGTATTAGCAGAAATGCAAACACTCGAAGCGTAACGCGCCTCTGAGTGAAAGACACCTTGGAAACTGTATTGTGCAGAAGTGCTAACATTGTGCATTCTCAGCAGTGGTGAACAAATCAAGCCAAGGTTCTCCCCATTTGCGAAAGAGGCTGTGCACCACATCTGGATGTCATTGCCACCCGTGATCTATTAGACACTGACAGCTGAGTTGGTTCGCCTAGGCATTCAATGAACCTGCTAGGTTGCTCACCACCACGATACCTTCGTGGTCTATCCATTTCCAAGAGTGAAAGGCCTCCTGGTACAGAGTCTGTGACCCCACTCTGACCGTTTTTTTTGCAGTACCACATGGCGGTAGTGTTTACGTGAACACCTGTACCAGCTTCCCTTTGATGGACGGTAGGAAGGCTGTCAGTGCCAAGCATCAGAATACTGATGTGGAGCCGGGCAGCCGCCAGACACCAGCTGCCTCTGATCTCCACCTCTCCCACAGGGCCGCCCCATATCATAAACAATGAATTGGTCGCTACGGTCGGCTCTGGGTGGGGATGGGGAGAGGGGTTTGCTGCTGACCAAACTGCGGTACAGCAACCACCACTGCAGATCTTTTGCAGTCTCCTGCGAAATCTGAAAATGGTCAGAGAGGTACCTTTGAAGTTGGGCCCACTGAGACTCCAGATTCCACTGAAGAGCCCGCATATGCCACCTGGCATGATTGACCAGAAGGATGCCATCAATCCCAGACGCCTAAGCAGTCAACCTCACTGGAATCCAGGATTGAGGCTGAAAGATGGGGATCATAGCCTGCATGGCTTGCACTCTCTTTTCTGGTGAAAAGGTACGAAACTGAACAGTGTCTAGAATGGCTCAGATGAAGGGGAGTGTTTGTCTGGGTTAATCCCACTTTCAACAGCCAGTCATCTAGGTAGGGGAAGACTGGCACTGGTGACCTTCGAAGGTGTACTGCCACCACCATCACTTTCGTGAACATCCGAGGGACACGTTTGAGACCAAAGGGGAGTACAGGTACCGTTGATGGGCTGGCAGGATGGGAGTATGGAAATAGGGGTCCTGGAAATCCCAAATTCTCCCTGGTCAAGAGCAAGCAAGACCTGGGGCCAAGCATTTTTAACTTCTCCATCCGGGAAGAAGGCATTGAGAGGGTGCAGGTCTGGAATAAGCCGAGGACCTCCATCTTTCTTGGGCACCAGAAATTAACATGAACAACAAATGCACCCATAAACAAAGTGGAATCCACTCAAGGTGGTAGTGATCCTTAAAGTGAAGGGAAAACACACAGTGTTGTTTAAATGCCCCTCACACACCAACAGGCCCCTTGGTGTCATGCTTCATCATCGGGGCCTTCGCACCCCTCTACGGGATGCGGCGTGCTACGACTCGCGAATACGCAGGAGCACTTTGAAGTGGACTATGTGTGGGGGTGTGTGTAGGATCAGAAATGTGAGTGAGGTGAGGTGAAAAAAGTGAAAAGTTAAAAAATACCTGGCACGTGGGAGGAAATTTTTTTTTAATTTAATCCCCGGCTGGTATGATTAAAAGAAGTGCAGGGCGTGGTTAGATAGATACGAGTTAAGGTATCAAAAACCACTAATATAGTGTCAACATGTTTCGGAGGTCTCAGCCTCCTTCTTCAGGACAAGGGTTATGCACTTACCCTCCCCTTACTCACATGCAAAATGTGAAAGTGTTTAAAAAATTTATAAAATTACCACAATGTGTAATATTCCTAACAGTGTTTTTTGTGTTAGCGAATGCAGTTGCGCCCAGTTGGCGGTTACTGCATTGGCAATTCGCCTGCTTTCACTTCTTCGGAGCCGCGTTGAGGGAAGGCAGGCGAATTGCCAATGCAGTAACCGTCTTTTCTGAGCAGGAAGGAGGGATCCCCAATATACGCTTAGGCTCATGAGGTCTTATATTTTAGAACTCTAAGTTTTTTCGCCAACTGGGCGCACCTCACCTCACTCACATTTCTGATCCTACACACACCCCCACACATAGTCCACTTCAAAGTGCTCCTGCGTATTCGCGAGTCGTAGCACGCCGCATCCCGTAGAGGGGTGCGAAGGCCCCGATGATGAAGCATGACACCAAGGGGCCTGTTGGTGTGTGAGGGGCATTTAAACAACACTGTGTGTTTTCCCTTCACTTTAAGGATCACTACCACCTTGAGTGGATTCCACTTTGTTTATGTATACATTCAGGGAGACTGAATCCACTGACTCTCTCTCTCCCCCCCTCTGTTACAATTCAACAAATGCACCCTACTTCTGGGACCGGCAACCTCTCCACAGCCCCTTTCGCCAAAAGGGCTTGCACTTCCTCCCTCAAAATGGAGAGATAGTCCCCTGTGAGTCACTGGGGTGGTGGTGAGAGGCGTCTTCTTGAGCTTGGCAATGTAAAGTTTCACCTTGTGTTCCCTGATGGCTTTCAGATTCATTGACGTACAGACTCAGCAGGTTTTAGAATTGTGAATAGAACCCAGACACCACAGACAAAACTGGTGGGGATATGCCACAGACACCTGTTTGTGGCAGTCCTTACAGGACTTAAAACCTGTTGTCTTAAGGGGTGACATCCCTTGCACACTGAATATCAACAAAAAGCAGTCTCAGGACAAAAAAGCTTCAGATCTAAGTCTTGAGTTGCAGAAAGAAAATAACTGACATTAGAGCTCAGGAGTAGCACCTTTATAGGCTATATTCGTCAAGACAGGCTAGGCTCTCCCCATTTATTTATATAAGACAGATGACTAATTAACTGAATGGGGTTTATATTTGGCAATTTTAAAACTAATTCTTTCATTCTTTACATCTTTGGGTTCTGCATGTCTGTGTACCGATTGGGTTCCCTTATGCCCTGAACAAAATGGACAAGAATAGCGTGTTGTGATCAGCAGCACAATGCAGTGTGACAGAAAAGAAGGATCACAAATAACTTGAAAAAATTAAATCTACAGTGGTACTGGAAACTACATCCCTATCAGTGAAGGTTTGTGCCAGGAGAGGGGAACGAAAGTACAGATATCACAAGTGAAAAGCAAGTTACAATGCAACAAAACATCTTTCAAAGCTTTGCCATAAATATCATGGTGAAAATAGAGTAACTCATTTCTGGCGTAGTTAGACCACCACAATCTAATTTAGAAAAAATATTACATATATAGGTGTTAAAAATTACTGCCAGTAGAATTGACCAGACTATGCCCTTGCTATCTGTTTGCCACTGTCATGGTCAAGAGTATTAACAGTTTCACGATTATTATGATCAATCCTCTTATTATAAAAATTAATCACCAAGATATATCAGCGACCTGAACAGTCCAATAAATGAATCAATTAGGATTTGCAAAGCGCAGCTGCTTTACTCGTAAGGGTCTCGAGGTGCTGTGGGTTCTTCCTGAACTGCTGGAACGATGGTGAGGTGCAGGGGCAGAGGGTGTTCCAGGTCTTTGCCGCCAGATGGGAGAAAGAGCCACCTCCGCTGTTTGATCAGTGGATGCGTGGGGTGGCTGCTAGGCAGAGGGATGAAGAATGGAGGTTCCTGAAAGGTTGGTGGAAATTCACTCATTTGTTGAGGTACACTGGTTCTTCGTTGTGAAGTGCCTTGTAGGCAAGAGTGGCCGGCTTGAACTGGCATCTCTTTGCGACTGGTAGTCAATAAATTTCCTGAGGAAAGTAGTGATGTGCATCTGTCTGGGAAGGTAGAGGAAGAGCCTGGCTGCTGTGTTCTGGAGTTTCCTCATGAGTTGGGCGGTGATTTCTACGTAGAGGGAGTTGCCTTAGTCGAGTCTGTTGGAGACAACAGCTTGTGCGACAGTTCGCCTGGTGTTGGGTGTGAGCTTTCTGAAGACTTTCCTGAGCATTCAGAGAAAGAGGAAGCAAGCAGAGGAGATGGCGCTCCAGACATACCAGTCGATAAGGTGAATTGCAAAATTAAAAGCCCAACACTTGGCCCTGCCAGTCATTCAGGAAATACATGGAAGCCCCAAAGTATAATAACTTTCAATACAAAAAGGTCTCTAATAATCATGTACTCTAAAAGCAAATATAATTAAATCTCTTGATGAAAGAGACCCATTCTGGGTTATCTAACAGTCCTAATACCTGCTACATTCCAAGATAGAAAATTAGAAACATCAGAGAAAGGAGGATTCATTTGTACGTCACCAGGTTGTACAACCTCACTTACATAAGGTAGAGACACCAAACAATTTAAAGGACAATCTGTGATGGGGGAAATCACCATTCAAACCCAGTCCACCACATAATTACCTAGCTTTAATGTAGTGCTCTTGCATCAGTAATTTCATACAAAGATTCCAGGGAAAAAAGGAATGAGAGACCTTGATGTTCTGGACAGGGGGGGGTCTCTCACAAACTGACTTCAGCAAAAACCACAATATGTGATATATATCAAACAACTGCTCTATAAAAATAACAGAGAAGGTGCTTAATTGGGACTAAAGCATGTCTCGTCATCTAATGAGACCTTATTTTTTAAGTAATTATCAACAAGGACTAGCTTAGTTGTGAGAGGCGACTCAACAGAGAAATGTTTGTGGGCAAACCATTTGGTTTGATTATGAAGCCCTCACCCACCAACCTAGTTGGTGGCATGCTTAATCATCCGGCCCACCACAGTGACACTGAATGTTTCCCGGGTGTGCTGCGACGCCTTTTTACAGCGGAGCTGGTATGATTACTTACCCACGACACTGCACACTCAGCAAAGTTAAAGTTAAAAGCTATACAGTGGGTCCCAGTACCCGAGGGTAAAGAAAGAATTCAATCACTGGGCCCCTGTTAGCGTCTAAAAGGCAGACGGACGTGCTGGAGTATGGATTATGACCTCCTACGTCCTATGTGGTCTACATGTTTCAGCCAGGCCTTTATCTTTTAAACTGGCTTTCCTCAGGACCAAAGAGTATGTGATGGTGAAATAAATTATACTTAATTTAAGTGGTAGTGTTTGTGGAAAAAATGTGTTGCACTCGCTTAGGTGCGGTATGTGTTAGAGGGGGGTTCCCTCTTGCTTTCCTGTACACAACATATAAGACACAGACAAACGTACAGGGTAGAGTCAATTAGTATTTTTTAGCTAGGAACACAACATATTGCCGAATTCTAATGTGTGTGCACGACCTAGATTCTACTAAAACGTGGTCATACTAGAAGTATGACAGAAGTGGGTTTTAGCGTAAACCGGTTGTTTTGTGGTGGGCTAAACAGCGAAATATTGCGAGGTGAGGTACATGAAAGTATTTTACATTATCCTCACACTGGCTTGTTGCTGTTAAAGCCTCCTTGGGTCACCTGGCAGAGAAAAAGACCCTGAATTTTCATTCGGGAAGGGGGAGAAGGGGAGAAATTAGGACCAGACCTGTGGGGAGATAAAGCCTACTGCTTACCCAGATCGTCGCTGTAACAATGGGGTTACTCAGGAAATTGTCGGTCTGGATCCTCCTTGGACCTGTTGCCCTTCAGCGGTGTCCCGAGTGACTGGGTCGGGCTGCTAGCAGGGTTTAAATAGCCCGCTTAACGATTTCCACCTGTAGCTTGGTGAAAATAGAAGATGGTGCAGACTCGCTGTGTTTGCCGAGTCATCTGGTTGCAGCGCATGTGCGCAGGAATCAGTGTGTTCTGGCGCAAGCGCAGTAGGGTTGGGTTTCACACAGTTGTTGAACACACAAGCGCATGTGCGTTGCTGAGCTTACAGTAAAGTAAATAAATGTTACTAAGGGGCTGGGATACGGGGAAAACATAACGGGGATACAGTTTATTGTCATGTAATTAGGAAAGTCCTGACTCGTTGGAATTGCCATAAACAGCGCATGTGAGAGGAATCGGTGTCTATTCTCTTTGGCGCTGTAGGGATTAGGTGTCACGTGGTGATTCAGCTCATGAGATTGCGAGCTTAGTCTGACTTAAAATGGCATGGTCAGTCAGTCAAAGGCTCAAGGAGGGTACATATATATGTGTTATGAATTATGGCTCAGGGGGAATATACATGTATATTAGGAATGTGGGTCTGCAGTTTAGGGAAGTACGGGCACCTTTCCTTTGTGTGTGGCAACAGGCAGAGTTTAGGGTGTTATACGGTCTCATGTGGCGAGTGAATTCCATGGGATGGAATCGTTCAGACCCTCTATCTGGGTGGACAGGCGGTATATCCAGTGCTGTTCCTTGGTCAAAAGGGTTCTCATATTAGACTGGGTCACGCTAAACTGTTCAATGACAGTCCAGGTGAAGTCATTTGGGGTATGGTTATTGGCAAGGAAATGTTCAGTAAGTTTTCTTATGTTCTTGCCGCATCGGATGGTGCTCCTGTGTTGCGTAATTCTTTTCTTGATTTTTCTGTAGTCATGCCTATGTACCTTAGTCCACATTTGCAAGTTATTAAGTACACCAAATTTGATGAATTGCAGTTAGTAAACTGGCGTTGTGTCCAAGTTTTGCCAGTTTCTAAAGAGAGTGTTTTGGATTGTGACGTAAGGTGGCATACGCTGCAGTTGTTGCACTGCTGGTGGTCAGTTATTTTAGGTAGGCCCCATGTGTTGAGGATCATATTCTCTGTGGGTTGGTTGTTCACCCTGGGTCTTGTTGAGACCAATTGGTCTTTTAGGTTCTTGGATCTTTTATACGCAAAATGGGGCTTTTCCCAGTTCCTGGTTCCCGAGTTGATAATTTTCCAGTTTTTGCGAATGATATTTGATACTTGGTTTGAGGCTGTGTTGTATGTGGTTACACAGGTGACCACTGGTGTTTCTGGTGGTTTAATTTTTGTTTCCAGTAGTGCTTCTCTATTTTGGTTGCGTGCCCTTTTGCATGTTTTTGAGATGATTCTTGTGGGATAGCCTCGGTCCTCCAGTTTGTTGGCTAGGGCTGTTGATTGCAGTTTGTAGTCTTTGATGTTGCTGCAGTTACGCCGGATGCGCAAGAACTGATCATAGGGTAAGTTCTCCCTTAGGGGTCTAGGGTGGAAGCTGTCGAACCTGAGCAGGGAGTTCCTTGCTGTGGATTTGTAGTATGTGGTCGTTGTTAGACCCCCTTGTTCCGCTTTGATGTTTAAGTCCAGAAACGCCAGTTCGGTTGGACTGCTTGTGCACGTGAAGCGGAGATATGTGTCACAGCTGTTTATCCATGCGAGGAAATTATCAAGTGACTCCTTGTTCCCCTCCCAGACTATGAAGATGTCGTCGATATAGCGACGCCAGGTCTTGATGTTGGTGGAGAAGGGGTTTGTGGGTGCCTCAATGTGGGTCTGTTCGAAATGGTGGACGTATAGTCCCGCCACGCTGGGGGCAAAAACGCACCCCATGGATGTATCGTTGGTCAGTAGAAAGAACTTTCCTTCATATTCAAAGTAGTTTTCTTTTAACGCCAGGGTGGCACAGTGAAGGATGAAGCGTCTGGGGGTCCGGTATTCCCAGGTGTTCTCCATGAGGACGTCATGTAGTACTTGTAGGGTTGCATCTCTGTACCAAGAATGCCAGAGTCCCATATTTCTATACAGTACCCAAGGTACATAAGGGGATCCTCCCACCACCAGGCAGACCAATTGTGTCAGGCATCCAATCTCTACTGGAACCACTGGCACGATATTGTGACTTCTTCCTCAACCCGCCGGTCCAAAAAACACCGTCCTATATCAAGGACACGAAACCTCTTCTTAATATCATCCAGGACACCGACTTCAATCCAGCAACACAACTCCTAGTCGGATTAGACCTAGAGAGTTTATACACCAGCCTACCCCAAGAAGCAACCCTACAAGTACTACATGACGTCCTCATGGAGAACACCTGGGAATACCGGACCCCCAGACGCTTCATCCTTCACTGCGCCACCCTGGCGTTAAAAGAAAACTACTTTGAATATGAAGGAAAGTTCTTTCTACTGACCAACGGTACATCCATGGGGAGCGTTTTTGCCCCCAGCGTGGCGGGACTATACGTCCACCATTTCGAACAGACCCACATTGAGGCACCCACAAACCCCTTCTCCACCAACATCAAGACCTGGCGTCGCTATATCGACGACATTTCATAATCTGGGAGGGGAACAAGGAGTCACTTGATAATTTCCTCGCATGGATAAACAGCTGTGACATATCTCCGCTTCACGTGCACAAGCAGTCCAACCGAACTGGCGTTTCTGGACTTAAACATCAAAGCGGAACAAGGGGGTCTAACAACGACCACATACCACAAACCCACAGTAAGAAACTGGCAAAACTTGGACACAACGCCAGTTTACTAACTGCAATTCATCAAATTTGGTGTACTTAACAACTTGCAAATGTGGACTAAGGTACATAGGTATGACTACTAGAAAAATCAAGACAAGAATTACGGAACACAGGAGCACCATCCGATGCGGCAAGAACATAAGCAAACTTACTGAACATTTCCTTGCCAATAACCATACCCCAAATGACTTCACCTGGACTGTCATTGAACAGTTTAGCGTGACCCAGTCTAATGAGAAAACTCTTGACCAAGGAACAGCGCTGGATATACCGCCTGTCCACCCAGATAGAGGGTCTGAACGATTCCATCCCATGGAATTCACTCGTCACATGAGACAGTATAACACACTGAACTCTGCCTGTTGTCACACACAAAGGAAAGGTGCCCGTACTTCCCTAAACTGCAGACCCACATTCTTAATATAAATGTATATTCCCCCTGAGCCATAATTCATAACACATATATATGTACTCCCCTTGAGCCTTTGACTGACTGACCATGCCAGTTTTAGTCAGACTAAGCTCGCAATCTCATGAGCTGAATCACCATGTGACACCCAATCCCTACAGCGCCAACGAAAATAGACACCGATTCCTCTCACATGCGCTGTTTATGGCAATTCCAACGAGTCAGGACTTTCCTAATTACATGACAATGAACCGATCCCCGTAATGTTTTCCCCGTATCCCAGCCCCTTAGTAACATTTATTTATTTACTTTACTGTAAGTTCAGCAACGCGCATGCGCTTGTGTGTTCAACAACTTTGTGAAACCCAACCCTACTGCGCTTGCGCCAGAACACACTGATTCCCGCGCACATGCGCTGCAACCAGATGACTCGGCAAACACAGCGAGTCTGCACCATCTTCCATTTTCACCAAGCTACAGGTGGAAATCGTTAAGCGGGCTATTTAAACCCTGCTAGCAGCCCGACCCAGTCACTCGGGACACCGCAGAAGGGCAACAGGTCCAAGGAGGATCCAGACCGACAATTTCGTGAGTAACCCCATTGCTACAGAGACGATCTGGGTAAGAAGTAGGCTTTATCTCCCCACAGGTCTGGTCCTAATTTCTCCCCTTCTCCCCCTTCCCGAATGAAAATTCAGGGTCTTTTTCTCTGCCAGGTGACCCAAGGAGGCTTTAACAGCAACAAGCCAGTGTGAGGATAATGTAAAATACTTTCATGTACCTCACCTCGCAATATTTCGCTGTTTAGCCCACCACAAAACAACCGGTTTACGCTAAAACCCACTTCTGTCATACTTCTAGTATGACCACGTTTTAGTCGAATCTAGGTCGTGCACACACCTTAGAATTCGGCAATATGTTGTGTTCCTAGCTAAAAATACTAATTGACTCTTCCCTGTACGTTTGTCTGTGTCTTATATGTTATGTGTACAGTAAAGCAAGAGGGAACCCCCCTCTAACACATACCGCACCTTAGCAAGTGCGACACATTTTTTCCACAAACACTACCACTTAAATTAAGTATCACTTATTTCACCATCACATACTCTTTGGTCCTGAGGAAAGCCAGTTTAAAAGATAAAGGCCTGGCTGAAACATGTAGACCACATAGGACGTAGGAGGTCATAATCCATACTCCAGCACGTCCGTCTGCCTTTTAGACGCTAACAGGGGCCCAGTGATTGAAATCTTTCTTTACCCTTGGGTACTTGGACCCACTGTATAGCTTTAAACTTTAACTTTACTTACCCACGACACTGCACACTCAGCAATCATACCAGCTCCGCTATAACCAGGCGTCGCAGCACACCCGGGACACATTCGGTGTCACTGTGGTGGGCCCGATGATGAAGCATGCCACCAACTAGGTTGGTGGGAGAGGGCTTCATGATCAAACCAAATGGTTTGCTCACAAACGTTTCTCTGTTGAGTCGCCTCTCACAACTAAGCTAGTCCTTGTTGATAATTACATATAACCCTGGGGATATGGACAAGCTTATCTAGTCCTCTCTCTCCCTCTTGATTTGACGACCTTATTTTTGATATCATACCACATTTTCCTCTGATTAAATCATAGAGCAGAAATATTCATTAGAATGATTATAGAGTTGCATCTGGAGATAACTGCAGTGGAAATTTCACAGAAAGTTGTGTTACAGGACTAGGTGTGGGGTAGAGAATTGGTTAAGGAAAATGCTCCACTATCTCTAACTAGAGAATCAATAACCTTGCTAGAGACTTTTTGTTGGCCCTCAGGTTCTTCTCAAGCCTGTAAGATGGAGTTATCAAACACAGGGATCAAACTGGACTCCCCATTCCTTGATCCCGTTGAGTGCCATTAGCTGTTTCTTGGCTACATAGTAATTTCATACTGGTCACCACTTCAGACAAAATATGTTAGCAGAAATTCAATATCCCTAATCGAGATAAACAATCACAAACTAATTTGGGACAAGATTTTCAGCTAAACTTAAACAATTATCGAAATACTTAGTTAATAATTGTTGGGATAACTCAGTTACCTCCTACTTAAAGGAGCTAGATTTCCCCTCAGGGGTGTGCCTTGAGAGGCATCCTCTTGTCTCTTTACTAGAGGGGAGCTAGAAATCACACAGACAAGAACTAGGTTGTTAAGTAAAGGCTCATTATTAATACATGGGTTATTCATGCCCCCGATGACCTGACCAAGTTAGACACATTCTACCTAGAACAGATGTGGGAAATCAATAAAACTTCCAAACATGCTCATTGTGCAACTTCCAGTCTCTTCTTCCACAGTGCTTATCTCATTATTAAGAAACCACATTGTGCGAAAGAGAAAATGTACCAGTGAAGTGGGAGCAGAACATGCTTTATTGTGTTTCATGATTGAGGCAAGCATAGTCAATATGTGAGTTTGCCAGAAGCAGCAAGACTTCAGTAAGAGCAGTGTCTCTGAAATTACAGAGAATTGCAAGGGTATCAGGGCAACTTCTAAAGAGGAAGAGGATCTGTGGGGCTCTCCATTTTGGCAGACTCCAATACTCCCACAATGTGGGGCTTGTGATCTGTCACCCCCAATCAGCTGCAGAAGTCAGTAATGCTACATTCAAGAATGTTGTTACATTTCCAGAACCTCCCATGCTTAGCGAAGAACTTGTCCCTCCTGGCTCTAGTCATTTCTAAGCAAATAAGCACTTTTAGAGCAATCAACAACCTCTGTAGGGCAATCTAGTCTAAACATGTTCTTTCTTTTTCTATGGGCTTCATTCCCTGAGGCAAAGAGTCTGGAACAGGAAGCACTGGCTCGCAAAACGACCAGACATTAGTCCAAAGCCGGAAAGAGTGAAAACAAAAGATAAATGTGAGAAGGAGCAGGGCTCTTGGAAGAAACCAAGCACATGAAAAAGCAGTTAGAAATATGAAGAAAGAAGAAGTTACGGGGAGTCGGTTGCACAGGAAGGTACAGGTAAAAGTAAGTTGGGTTGTAACTTTATTTCGGTCATGGACCATAAAAGTGCATAGCAATAAATACATACAGTACAAAAAAAATATAGCAGCCATAATAAATACACAATCCCAGATTAAATAAGATAACCAGTTGATCATATACATTAGCCTCTGTTGGGTCGGTACTCTCAAAACTGCTTATACCTCCAGTTGTCAAGTCTAATATTTGTGCATCATAATTTTTAAATTCATGACTGTTTCAACATCATTAAAATGTCATTCACTTAATTCAAACCAGTCACAATTAATAAATAACAATCAGTGATTAAAATAGCCTGAAATGTACATCCAAGGCGACATGATACAACTCCCATTATTAAAACAGAGTCATTAACATACGTTCCTATCCATAAAGTGCTACGTTTCCCAAATAATCGAACAATCCTGGATAACAAATCCTGCAACAACATTCACTTTATCCTCGCCATAATTACAACTCTGGTAATACAGGAACCTCTCGCACAACCTGGGACAAACTTCTGTGGCCTAAACGAAATTATCATCAAGAACCTACTTACAACAAAAACAATGGGTGCTGTAGTATGAGATTTTAGTATCCTCAGTGCAACCCAACAGCTCTGGTTCTCAAGTTACTTAAAACAGGACAGATTCACTTTCTTCAAAAGAAGTGGTATTCAGTACAGAAAAAAACAAATGTTCAACAGTATCCAGGACATAACCACAGGCTGGTAATGTAGTACGGTCTGAGTCGGAGGCCCATGTATTAAATTACCTTAGGGGTAAATAACCCAGTTGAAATCTCACGTAGAAACTTTCAGCCACAGGTGGTGTAATCAGATCATAGAAGGGCTTGAACTTGTGTAAAGGCTTGAAGCTTAAAAACTCAGTGGTTAGACACCCACAGTTCTGCTTGTGGCATACCGTTTCTCCACAAAAACCCAGTACTTAGCTTTCACAATAGCTATGTCATTTTTTCTAATGCACTCCGGGCAGTCCCAGAGGTAGATCAACCCCAGTGATCTACACCAAGATTTAAAATGGAGTAGAAAAAGAATCAGTTTGGCACCACTTAAATGTAGAACTTCTTTCAGTGATTCACAGTATTCTCCTAACCCCAGGGTGGTCCACAAACGCAGCAAGCAGATCAAAGGTTTTATTGCGGACACATCTCCAATTCTCTTTAACCCTAGGTCAAAAAATAACGGAGTCCGCAGAATACCAGCTGTGACAGAGACAAGGGATCTGGCTAATATGTTCACTCACCACTAGGTTGCGCATGTCAACTTAACCCCAAAGCTATGCACCATAAAGTGCTGCATTTTGGGTTTCATCCAGTATACCTCTAAAGGAGGGTAATCGACTGGAACAGAGCCAGTTTATGGAATTACAGTATGGGTTTGGATTTGTGACATAAGGTTAGGTAACTTATCTCGAGTTGGAGATCCCAGCCCAGGGTATTCATTAACCTTACTCTGAGATAGTCAAACTATGTCACCCTCTCAAGGGGTTTTCCTGCTATCCTCACTGGTCTGGTTTTACCCTTGCTCGTACCAAATACCATGAACTTGGTTTTCTCCACAATTAATTCCAAGCCCCTGGTTTGCGAGAACGCCAAGAATTTGTCAATTGGCTTCCGGAGGCCCATTGGGGTCCGGGAAATAATTAGTGAATCATCAGTGAACAGCAGGATTGGTGCTTTCCTACCGTTTAACAATGGAGAATTATTTTCACAATCCCGCAGTTCATTCACTACCTTGTTATATATAAAGGGAGAACAATGTATGTGCAAGCACGCAACCTTGGCGTACCCCGTGCCGAATAGGGATCTTGGAAGTTAGTTCACCAGATTTCCCCCCCTAACCTGAGCATAATTTTCCTCATGCAGCCTCACAAGCAGATTTACCAGGTTTGCTGGGGCTCCATTCCAAGCAGTACTTGCCATAGTGTTTCCGGGGCACGAGATCAAAAGCAGCAAGGAGATCGACAAAAGCTATGTCCAATTTGTGCTTATTTAATAGTACATATTTCCAGGTGAGTAAAGTTAACCTGAACACCTGGTCACGTGCTGGTTTTGGGGGGAAATCTAGCTTGGTAAGGTGAAAGGATCTTGTTATCTTCTATCCAAGTTAGCAGTTTGTCCAAAACTCATCTGGCAACATTTTTTTGCAAGTCTATTAGACTAATCAGTCTATAATTCGATGGAACGGAGGCATCTGCTTTCTTGTATATGGTTTTTATTTCCGCCCCTCTCCAGGTTTGGGATTTCTCACCCATCAGCAACAGTGTTGGACATAAGATATATAAAGGGGGCCCAAAGTAGCTGCCAGGTATCTTATCAGGCCCTAGGGCTTTCGTTGTCTTCAATCTGTCAATGGCCCTGAGAGTATCATCCAGCCTAAAAAGGGGTCCTCCACTGCCATCACTGCATGTTGCCTTGATAGATTCAGAACTGCTCATACTTTCTATACAACGCGCAGGTAGGACAGCTTCCCTCATCGTAGAGTATTGTGATATGGTCAACCCACTTTTCGGGTTGGATGAAATAAAATTGGACTGGCTTCAGAAGAGAATCCCCCAAGTGCTTCAATATTAAGACATGTTACATATATCCCAGCCAGACAAGGGAGAATATTCAAACATCATTTCCATCTACAAAAAATACAGCGTTGGAGAACCAACACAGAAATTTACATAGGAATTAAATATACAAAGTTGAAAATTATTCCTGCAAATAATTACACACACTACAGAAAATATGAAAGCCATGCAAATCCAAATACATTATGCAGCAATAAGAGATATCTTTTACCTTTCCCTCTCTTTTCGAGAGGCGAAGTAATGGCTGTCAAGCAGACTATATTGTTTGAGGGCATTTAACAATTTATATTTTTACAAGTTTTAATGATAACGTTACTCAAATAACACTAGCACGACCAATTTACCTATCAGTCTGCAACTTCCAAGTACGTGTGTGCTGAGCAGCATCACCATGGTGTTGCTGATGTAAATGCTGAGGGTGTCGCCTCTGCTGCTGTTCTTGCTGTACCTCAACCCAACATGGGGGTACAGTAGCTGAAAAACGTGGTATTAAGGTCTCGAAACGGGTAAGCTCCACCATTGATGTTAAGGTTTCAAGCGAAAACGGCTGGTCTACCAGGAGATCAACTCCTAAATAAGCACAAGACAAAATAATTAGAGGACAGCAACTTGTCTCACGCATACCCTGAATAAAGTTTACCAAAGCAACCTCCACATTAGGCAACATTTACTACCAATGCATTTATTTTCCTCTCTTGTTTGTGCTTGAAACCAGAACTCTGGTTTAAAACAATTTCAGATACTTCACACAATAGCTGAACAGTTGTACTAATCTGCCATGGTTGTGGTAGAATACCAAGCATAAGGCTTCCCTCTGGTAGCTTTGCAATTAATGCTAAAATGTAATATTAATAAAATTAGACATGAACTATTCGACCCCTACCTTCCATTTTGAAGATTTTGTTTTGCAAACTAAACCTTGCTGTCCATTCAGCCAGAAATCTAATGAAAGAACCCATTATGCGCAAGGATATTCTCCAAGGAACTCCCTTTTAATGAATCTAACACTAGAATTGGACTTTCTCAGGTGCAGATGAAATATTTACCTTTACCTCATGGATTTTACACCGCAATACAATCACAACACGGTCGTTACAACGACTGCGTTGTTACCACGCAATGCCATTACAACTACTTGCGCTAGGTGGCGCGCTGGACTTAGGAATAGTATGATTTACTATTCCAACTTCAGTGTGTGCAATAGTAGGGAAGGTGTTGGAATAGTAAATCGTACTATTCCTTAGTCTAGAGCGCCATCTAGCGCAAGTCATTGTAACGACTGGCGTTGTAATGGCACTGCGTGGTAACAACGTGGTCGCTGTAGCGACCACTTTGCGATTGTATTGCGGTGTAAAATACGTGTAGTAAAGGTTGTTTCCCGGTGCAGTCGGTTGCTAAAAATATGTCTAGTTAGGCAGAAGTAGGGTTAGACATTTTCGTATCCTAGCCACTGGTCCTCTTTGACCAGTGCAAGCTGGTAAGATGCCTCAAACCAGCTTTTGCACGTTATAATTGAAACTGTTTCTTCACAAAAATATTTTTAATATAATAAACACATTCTAAAGTTCCTATTGCAGATTAATCAATTTGTCTTCATTTTTATGATAATCCTTTGGTATATGCATTGATTAATTATTGTTTCATGATTTCAATCATCATATTATATGCGTCTTCTACATCACCCAATGCATTTCGAGTCAACACAAAATGACCCTTCCTCAGGGGTCTGTAAAGGAAAAACACAGGACCAGTTCAGTCTCTTCAAAACATAAACAAAGTGTTTGCTAATGTTCAATAACAAGAACATATCTGTGTGCAACAATGTGAGATTCAATTGAGTTTGGAACGAATTGAGATCATAATGTGCATGCATTACATCAGGCTCGGAAAACAAATTGAACCGGATGCAGAGGGACAGTTCTATGCCGAGGAACAACATTATACTGAATAAGTTAAACGTAGCGTAAGGAATGAAAACTGCAACAGCATATTCAATATCCGTTATCGGAGGCCGGTTGCCTTGAATGTTAAATAACAATGCTCTCAGATTTAAAACACGTAGTAGCCTTCTGGTTAGTCGACTGCCTTAAGGCGTAATAGTACGCGAGCCAAGCGAGAAAAAAAAATATATGGGCTATATGCACTTACTTCGATGGAAAACGGCATTCAAATGAAAGTGGACAGGCAGCGAGGAGTTCCGTGTTCTCCAAGATCGGCTTGCCGGAATCAAAATATTAACGGATGCCGAGCGTTTTAATTCTGGTGACGCTAGTCACGTGATACGAGTGAACTGGCTTCACGGTGCGGCGCGCACGACGCTTAACATTTCGTGAATGCTCCGGGAGCTTAGTAAACAATAATAACAGGCATAGAAAAAAGAAGTAAGCTGTATGAAGAAAGACTATCGACAAAACGGAAACGTAAACACAAAGACTTGGTGGAAGGTTGTAAAATCAAAAAGGTTATGAAATGAGCGAAGAAGTAAAGAAAAGTGAATTACCACGCTGTGAATAGAGAAGTCCTATATGTTGTGTCCAAGATGGGAATTCTATATACGTGTAGCAGGCATGTATTCCTATCTTCTAATGCATCCTAAAATCTAAAATACAAGTTTATGAAAAATGGTTAATAAAAAACATAACACAATTGAAATATTAACTTGGATATATTCAATACTCTGTGTAACAAAGGGTAATACACTGTATGGAGATCAGAATAGGATATCAGCCAATTGTATGGTCAATAGGATGAAGTCATAGAAAGTACGTAAATTCTACCCTATCATTCATCCCGAAGGGATGTAGAGAATTAAGTTTTTTAATCCAGACGAGATTTTTGTGGATCCAAATCACAGCGTTGTTGCACTACCTCCAGTATGGTGAATTTTATTTGCGATATCTGATGCTTTGCCTCTATCCATTGGGTTGCTATTGTTGATTTTAAGTTTTTCAGTCGAATGTTACTCTTGTGTTTTGATTTTTCTTTCTGTTTGTCCTATATAAATCATGCCGCAAGGACATTTAATTGCATAGATTACATTTTTGGTGTCACATGTACTCAAGTGGCGAAGCTTTATTTTGTTTCCTTTCATAGGATGCAAGAAAATGTTTCCGGTCATTACATTATTGCAGTGGACGCAGTTTTCATATCTAGCCATTCCTTTATGAGTTTTTTTGACAGTTCTTGTAGAGTTGAGTATTTCCTTCAAATTTTGGGATCTTTGGGATCTTTGGAATGCGAAAGTGATGCGGTCACTGTATAACCCTTGTAAATCAGGTTCTTCGGTGATCAAGGACCAATGATGATTGATTATGCTCTTGATTTTCTGTGCTTTAGTTGAAAACTTCAACACAGACGTTTTTTTTCCTCTGTGGTCGGGATGTTTGGTACCAATAAAGTTTCTCTGGACATTAGATTCACTTTTTTGATTGATTCATCCAGAATGTCTTGCGGATAACCTCGTGCTCAGTATCTCATAGCTTGATTGTTGATAGAGACAGATAAATTAGTAGGGTCTGAGGTGATTCTTTTTAATCTGATGAATTGTGAAACCGGAAGGTGCTTTTTAAGAGCTTCAGGGTGAAAACTTTGGTACATTAAACTAGTATTTCTGTCTGGTTTTTTGATGAATACTCTTGTGTTCATTGCATTATCTTCCAAAGTCACTAAAGCATCCAGAAAGGCTATCTGATGTTTATCAATAGTGTGGGTGAATTTGATTCTTTCATGGTGAGTATCATGATTTCTATGTTTCTCTCCAGTTTGGCTTTGTCACCTTTCCATATGATGAATATATCATCAATACATCTCTTAAAGATTATCAGATGTTCTGTCCATTGTAGATTTTCAAGAATGTGATCTGTTTCTAACTTTGACATAAAGATATTGGCGTACGAAGGTGCTCCCCCGAAACCCATTGATGCACCATTACATTGACTGTAAAAATTCTCTTGCCATTGAAAGTAGCTGTGATATAGTGCATAATGCATAAGCTCCAGGAGAAACACTTTATTGACTTCTTCTTTTTCATCTTTTAGCAGGCACCATTCGAGTGCTTCAAGTCCTTCATTGTGTGGAATAGATGTATACAGGGCTATGACATCCACTGTACATAGCCACCACTCTGCCGTGTCATCTGTGTTGATATTCTTACGAATGTTCAAAAAAGATGTTGTGTCCTTTATGAATGTACTGCAACTCTGCACCAAAGGCTGTAAAAACCAATCAACATATTTCCCTATTGGTTCAGAGATAGAGCCGCAAGCGGAGACTATGGGTCTAAACTGAGGCTTTTGCGAGTCTTTAGGAATTTTGGGCAGCATATACAGCTTAGGTCTATGTGGAAATTTGGCCTCTAGGAATTTGGGAGTTTTGTCGCTGATCCATTTCATTTCCAGTGCATGATCAAGAATTTAGAAAGGCAATTTTCCACAGTGGACCAACCAAAGAAGCACCTCAAACTTCAAGAAGTCCCATATAATCTTAAGTCTCTTGTGCTGTTCAACCTCCGAGACCTGCTGTGGTTAGGTCCCACTGGGTTCCCAGAGAAAAGTTTGAAGACACGTGGAGGCAGCACCAAATTTAAAGTAATTTCCTGAGGCGAAGAATAGTGTAAAAATATATTTTTCTTTATTAATTTAAAGAGCACTAGCTTTGTCCAACTGGATTCCGTTCAAGTCAAATATCTATATACAGCGCCTATCGAGCTACACTATCTGACCTGAAAACCTACATAGGTTTCAGTTCACTTGATCTTGGTGAGACTTTCTGATAATGTTATTTTGTTACTTGTTGCAATGCTCTGTAATTCCCCATATTATTTGTCTTTCTCCTTTTCTCTGACTCTCTTTCTTCACCCGCCTGCCTTCCGCTATTATTCTTTGACCTCTCCCTCTTTCTATCTTTTCTTTTTTGGATTGCGGGCCATCTTCCAAATGGTTGACTTATGTGGTCATGTTATGTGATGGTAGGGTGTCAATTCACATGACTGTTTTACTTCCATATATGTATGTGATCGTTTGATGTTCATCTCAAGTGCCATCTCTCTCTACAGTTGCTGTACAAACTGTTTTTAATGTTGCATTTTATGTCTTGTATTTTTATATATGTTTGTATGTACTATTAATGTTTTTATATGTTTCACATTGGTTTCAGCCCTGACGAACCTCCCAAGGTTGGGGAGCGAAACGCGTTGGCTGTCTTGTGCACCTTTAAAAGAAAAAAATAATAAAGAAAAATATATTTTTACACTATTCTTCGCCCTTGAAAATTCTTTGAATTTGGTGCTGCCTCCACATGTTCATGATCAAGAATTTGTTTCAATATCTTTTGGTATTCTTGTGTGGGGTCATTTTCCAGAGGTATGTAGATTCCTTCATTGTTTAAATGCATGTTTACACTGGTTATGTAGAAATTGGTATCCATGACGATGAGGGCTCCTCCCTTATCAGCTCTTTGAGAAGTGAAGTTAGGATCTGTGGTGAGACTTTGTAAGGTACTCCATTCTTGTTTAGAAAAATTAGTCTTGGTTGACTTAGAAAAACTAATTTTTTTTATATCATCTAGAACAGTTCTCTCAAATGCATCAATTGTTTTATGAGAAGTTGGCGCACAAAAATTGCTTTTAGGTTTAAATTCTTTCGCGGTTGATTCATTTCCAATATCAGAAGCAATTTGCGAATCCTTAAAGAAATATTTCAGTCGTATTGATCTGAAGAATTTGAATAAAGCAACTTCAGTTTCTGGTATATTTGATTTGTAAGTTGGGACAAAAGAGGTTCCTTTACTTAACACTGCAATTTTTGCCTTAGTCAATATTTTTGACGAAATGTTCATAACTAAGTTATTTTCGTCTTGCTCCTTGTAACTCTCTTTTCTCTCGCCTCCTCGGTTTCTTTTGACCCTCCTTGTTTTTCGGATTGTGGTGCTGCACTGGCAGCTGGGCTTATGTCTAAAAAAGACGTTTTCTGTGTGGTGGTTGATTGTATTTGTTTATCTGGTGCGGTTGATGTGCTGGCTATCAGTATTCTTGTCTGGGCTACATCTGCATCTGTGACCACACTTTCCTGTGAAGAACTGTTAGCGGATTTTGGTTGCTGCCATTTCTTTTGGTTATAGATCTCTGCCCATGTATAAACTTCTTCCAGTTTATAGTCAATAGTATCACGTCGATATTTCCTGACTTTGCGATCATTGACTTCTTTGGCATACTTCTCTAATTTGATGTTGATGTCATTCAGAGTAGCTTGTAAATCAGATTGTTTTTGTCAAGTTCCTTTTTAATTCCAGCTATTTCTTCTTCCAGATTTTTGAGTACATTTGAAAGTTCTTCAAATATAAGAAGAATTAGATCCAATGAACATTTGTTCAGAATTTGGTACCATCGTTTGATGAATTTTTTATTATTTCTGCATAACATTGGCTTCAAAGCTATTCTTAATCCCCTTGGGATTCTTTTGTTTTTGTGGTAGTGTATGAGTGTTGTGGCATGTAGCCTTTGGTTGATCTCCCTCTTGCTGACGTATTCAAATTGTCGCAAAAGTTGTGCGACAGTGGTAGCTTGTGGACTGAATAATCTGGTCTCCTGTATTAGACCATAAATTTCTTCTTCTGCTTCAGTAGAAAAAGCGAAAGTCTCTGCTTTATTAATGGTGATCTGCGCTATATCATCAAGTTGCATTTTTGCGTAATTGGCGCAACACGGGATGGGGTAGACAATATAGTTCAACAGTGTTTTGGTATCCCTGTGCACTCAAGTTTTCCAATGGGTTCAAAGATAATCCAACTCAAACAAAATTCTGGTTGTGGCACAACGCCTGTCACACCGTGTCTAGCGGTGCTTTTTTGAATGAATTTGCATGTGAAAGGGATCTCCAGTCACTGAGGCTTGCGCACGTTATAATTGAAACTGTTGTGTTTCTTCACAAAAATATTTTCAATATAATAAACACATTCCAAAGTTCATACTGCAGATTAATCAATTTTTATTTATTTTCATGATAATCCTTTGGTATATGCATTGATTAATTATTGTTTCATGATTTCAATCATCATATTTTATGCGTTTTCTACATCCCCCAATGCATTTCGGGTCAACACAAAATGACCCTTCCTCAGGGGTCTGTAAAGGAAAAACACAGGACCAGTTAAGTCTCTTCAAAACATAAACAAAGTGTTTGCTAATGTCCAATAACAAGAACATATCTGTATGCAACAATGTGAGATTCAATTGAGTTTGGAACGAATTGAGATCATAATGTGCATGCATTACATCAGGATCGGAAAACAAATTGTACTGGATGCAGATCGACAGTTGTATGCCGAGGAACAACATTATACTGACAAAGTTAAACGTAGCGTAAGAAGTGAAAACTGCAAAAGCATATTCAATTTCGGTGATCTGAGGCCGGTTGCCTTGAATTTTAAATAACAATGCTCTCCGATTTAAAACACGTAGTAGCCTTCTGTTTAGCCGACTGCCTTAAGGCGTAATAGTACGCGAGCGTTGCGAGAAAAAAAAAATATGATTAATCTGCAATATGAACTTTGGAATGTGCTCATTTCATAACCTTTTTGATTTTACAACCTTCCACCAAGTCTTTGTGTATACGTTTCCTTTTTGTCGATAGTATTTCTTCATACAGCTCACGTCTTTTTTCTATGCCTGTTATTATTGTTTACTATGCTCCCGGAGCGTCCACAAAATGTTAAGCGTCGTGCGCGCCGCACCGTGAAGCCAGTTCACTCGTATCACGTGACAAGCGTCACCAGAATTAAAACGCTCTGCATCGGTTAATATCTTGATTCCGGCAAGCCGATCTTAGAGAACACGGAAGTCCATGCTGCCTGTCCACTTTCATTGGAATGCTGTTTTCCATCGAAGTAAGTGCATATAGCCCATATATTTACTGATGCACTTTTACTTGGTGTGCCCTGGGTCCCTGCAAATCAGGTCCCCAGGGCGTGTGTTCTTTCCCCTAAACTAAACGCAATTGGCATCTCAGGCCACAGTTCAGCCCCTGGTAAATGGTACCACAGGTACCCAGGGCACTGTGACCAGAGAAGGCCTCTAAGGGCTTCAGCACTTATTGTGCCACCCTTAGAGGCCCTGTACACTAACTAAAAAACACACACACACACACGCACACACCCCTCCCCCCCCTTTGCAGGGTGTGTGTTTTGGTGCAGAACAAAGTGCAGAGTCGACATGGCACACATCTTTGTGCACCAAGCCTACAACACACTGCCCTGGCATAAATCAGTCACCCCCTCTAGCTGGGTGCACTATACCAGCGGTGAGGGCACAGGTGCATGAACCCTGTACCCTTACAGTGTCTAAGTCCACTCTTAGACATTGTAAGTGCAGTAATGCCATTAAGAGTATATGGTGCTGAGAATTTGTCATTATGAACTCCACAGCACCATAATGGCTACACTGAAAACTGAGAAGTTTGGATTCAAACTTCTCAGCACATTAAACCCACACTGATGCCAGTGTGGGATTTAATGAAAAGTGCACACAGAGGGCATCTCAGAGATGCCCCCTGAAAACGAACCCACCTCTAGTGTCCCGGCTGAGTGGTTGCTTAGGCTGCCATCAACAGGCATGTTTATGGACCCCTGGGTAGAGAGGCTGATGCTCTCTGGGGCCTGAAACAATGCACATCTTGGAATGAGGTGCCAAATCTCCTCCCCCAGGATGGGCAGGGTTTACGAAGTGGAAGCTTCAAAAGGCATGCCACCTTTGTGAGCTTCCCCAGACCACTTGCTGCTTTCAGCAACTGTTCCCACTGGTTCTACCCCCCACTCTGGGCGGAAGAACCGGCGGGAAAAACAAGTGAAGGAGAGAGGTGTGCCCACCCCTGCCAACTCCACTCCTCAGGTGGGGTAGGCGAGGTGAAGCACAACTCAGAGTCACCGCCATCTTGAGGATGGGGGACCTAACCAACCAGGGACAGGCTCCTGCCACTCTCCCACTGGAGGATGGCACACTAGGGGGTGTACTTACCCCAGGGAAGGGACCCTTTGGTCCCATCCCTCTACCTACCTGTAACACCCCTAAATGTAGTATTTTGGGAGTCACCCTGAACCTTGCTTCCTCAGATCAGAAAACTACAAGAAGAAAATAAGGACCGAACATCCGTGCAGCCAGCTAACCAGAGGAAGACGCCCACTGACTTGGCCCTGGCCCTACAGGCCTGTCTCCCCTCAAACCTGCTCCTACGAAATCCTGGTATGTCCTGCAGCCAGCAAACTCGAAAACCCTGGAGGACCTGCCTGCCTTCACTCCCAAAGACTGCTTCTCCCGTGAACACCGGATTTGTTCAACTGCAACCTCTGGCAGCAGCCGGAGACCGCAAATCCAGCCGACTGCACCCACTGAACCCGGCCAGAGCTCCAGTGGAAAAACACCATGAGGAGGTCAGCCCCTCTATCCTGACCAGAGATCCGGCGACCCCTGACCTGCCTCAAGCCTCCAGCCGACGCCTGCAGCCTAAATCCAGAAGGAACCCTCTAACCGCGACCAGGAGCTGGTAAGAAGATCCGACCCCAAAAGGCACCCCTGCATCAGACGCCCCAAGGCCTTGTGTGCCCAAGCCAACGGTGCCAAACCAACCCTTAACTTCCCAACTTACCTCTCGAAGCGGTGGTCGCAACCAGAAGTCCTTTGTCTCCCTGCCCGCAGTGCTTTTGCAAACCAGAGGTTCTCTATTGAAAACAGGGCGCTCCACGTCAAAACAGCACTCTGCACCCGGCCGCCTCAGTGCAGCTGAGGGTGCACCTTTTGTGCTACCTTGTGTCCCCATTTGCCCTAACCTAAACCCTAGGAGCTTTGCTCCCACAACCCAGTGGCCTGCTTGCCAGCAGACTCCAACCGGAAGCCCTCTATCACCCATTGGATAACATTGGGCCTCAATGCTGAGAGTGTAACAAGAGTGCATCACTGACTCTGGGGGACCCCTGAGTCTAACCCCAGAACCTTAACTCCCACAGTCGATAACTCACCTGTGAACCGATAACCTCTTTTTTCCTCCATAGGATAACATTGACAATTTTCTTCCAAAAACTTTTTAAGTGTGGAGTTTTGAAATCTAAAAATATTCTTTAAAAATCGCACAAATAACCAAAGCGTATTTACTTACCTGTTTGGAGAAAATGTTCCAGTGCTGAATCTAGTTATCCAGCACTTAGTTTGAAAAGTAACGTAAAAAGTAACTTACCTGTAATTTACTGAAAACGCCTATTCATTTTAATGTACTGTATTTGCTAAGTATTGCAACCAACTGCATCCCCTGTAAATAAAACAAAGTACAATTCCTATTGCATTATTCAAACTGTTCTACAATCAGCAACTTATTACTGTAAAGTATTTAATGCTTACCTGTGCCAGGCTTGCTTGGTTCTAAAAATAAAACTGTATATTTTTTTATACAAAAACAATTGGTCTAGAGTTCAGTCCGTGAGTGTGTGAATTCATTTGCTGACTGAATGTGTACATGAAATGCTTAACACTGTCCTCTGATACTGCCTTACTGCTCGACCACTCTACCACAAATACAGAGTAAGGTTCTATCTAACTTTAACCTCTGCCTACCTCTGGGGTCACCTGGACTACACACTATACCTCACTTTGGTGTAGTATATATAGAGCCAGTTTCCTACAATATCTGGTAGCCCCACGCGCAGGATGTGAGAAGAACAAAGTCAAAGTACAAGCCTTGGAAGGCATATATTCCTGGACAAGAAAGACTGGAGGGAATTACCAAATTCTGAAAAAACAGCTAAAAATATGACAAACATTTTCGGCATGTTCTACCAGCCAGCTAGTCAGGGTAAGGGAGGTCTGGCTCACACCAGAGATCATACAACATTTGAAAATATATAGATTTTAAACTTTTCATTTAGTCCTGACCTTGATATCCATCATCACATGACCTGTGCAAATTAATTGATTATAACCCACTTTAGTGATTTGTGCAATAATAACATAATTGTACAGTCTACAGTAACAAGAAAACGCCACATTTAGTTTTGCTTAACTACAGACATTTTTTGCAATGTTTTCTTGGTTAGTGTGCAAGGATTTAGGTTTCTCTACTTGAGAAATGCAACAAAATATTGAGGAAAATGCATTAAAAATTAAAATAACTCCATTATATTGTCAGGCAACCTAACGCTAATTCTTTTTAAAAAACGCTTCAGCACATGTCTGCACAAACAATCTTGTAATAAAAGTGTTAGTTACGTCTTACTTAAAATCCCCAAATCAAATCTAAACGCAATCTACAAATACAGTTGTTTAACTGACTCTCTGCTTCACTTATCTTATGCAAAGACTAACCTACTGAAAAAACTCTTATTAGTCAGGTGGCTTAAGGATGTAATGCACATTGTTTAAAAAGATGGAAACACAAAAAACATAAGTCAACTCAAAAACTGAATTTAAATTCTAATTTGAAGGTGGTATATGGTGTGGTGCATAAGCAAACACCTCTCCCTCTAGTAAATCCTTCTCTAAATGCTTTATGGAGCATAATTTACGGAGTACATTTACAATGGTCATGGATACCAAAGTGTGTCATTTGTCTAACCAGAATATCGTGGTATAGGTCTCAAAACTGACTGGAATCATGTATACACTTGCTATTACATAAACAACTCATTTAAAGTCAAATGACCAATAACAAATAAAGAAACATGACAAAATAAGCACAATTCATTATTACCTGTGATGCCTGGACTGGAGGGATTAGACAATGGTTTGTTTCCTTCTGTCAGTTGCTCTACAACTTTAGATATAGATCCATCAAGTATATCTGCTTCATCAATGTCATCACAAGTTCCCCCAATTTGAAGGAAATGAAGTTCTCCACCTGGAATCAATGAAAATAAATGCATAGCTTTTGCAGTTTTGAGTGCAAAATGAAACAATCTGCATTAAAGTGTTTTTATTAATCACTGCAGCTAAGCTGTTAACAGCAACTCCAAGCTGAGCAATTGATAAGAGTTCAACATGAAACACAACTAACACTGAAGTCCTTCAACTAGGTGTGTACGAAATTCGCATAATTTGCTTTTGTACAATAGTGTGAAATTTCAGTACAAATCTCTCATTTAATGCTATATTTTAGAGTGACACGAGTTCTTGGGTCAATTTTTGATGCATTTCCAGTACCCAGTGGATCGGGCCTGCAATGGACCAAACAATGGGAGGATAAAATCTCCTTATATGCGGACAACTTCCACCTTTGTGTGACAGATCCAGAGTTTACACTAGACAAGTCAACTGCAGATATTTCATATATTTGGAAGCTACTTAGCGTAAATGTTAAATTGCCGAAAAGCCCAAATATACAACCTGCAAGAACGACCACCAAGATTGCCCTGTGACTGCGCTGTGGAAAGGTTGCTGAGGGGTTCCGCTACCATGGACTCTGTGTCACAATGAACCCAACGTTTTTTGTTTTTTTCTACAAGAACCTGCCGCCACCTCTAGAAAAATTAAAACGAGATTCCCAACATTGGAGATCCCTCCCGCTGACACTCCAGGACAGAGCTGCAGTGTTTAAAATGATGTCCCTGCCACGTTTCCTATATATTTAGCAACACATCCCCTAACCAGTTCACAGGTCGCACTTGAAGGCCATAGATGGGGAGATCATAACACTCTTGAGGGAAGATGGCCCAGTGCGAATTGTATAACATCATTTGAAGAGGGACTGGTATGATGGTGGAGTAGCCTTGCAGGAGATCCAAAAGTACTGCCGGGCGGTGTAGTTGTTTATTAACGGCTGGGTCTTTGGGTCCCTGATGAACCGGACTACCAGATGGACAAGTTAGTAAGCTGCAAGGGGGTTATCCAAGGGCAGGTGGTAACCTGGGTGGGATTACCCTTTTTAATCCTTCCATAAATGCTTTTATAGCAGGTACTCTAAATAGAGATAGATGTTGTCTATTTTGTAAATATGCTGCAATAGCTGCTAGATGCAGGCATATGGAAGTGTAAGCCAAATTGGACCTTTGTAAATGTAGAAGGTAGCAAATTATATTTTGGATGGAAACGTCCAAAGGATCAATGTGATTGTTGTTACAGTATATTGCAAATCGTTTCCACTTAGCAGCATAGCATGCTCTGGTAGTGGGTCTTCTAGCTTCTTTAATTATATCCATACAGTCTGGTGGTAGGTTTAAGTAACCAAACTCTAGGACTTCAGGAGCCAGATTGCCAAATTCAGTTGGCTCGGTTCTGGGTGTCTTATTTCTCCATGGTTCTGCGTTAACAGGGATGGTGTGAGCTGTAATTTCTGATGTGGAACCATTGAGAGATCTAGTAGCGTGGTGAACCACGGTTGACGTGCCCATCTAGTATCAGTTTGAGGGACTGTTGTCTGAGCTTGCGTACTACTAGTGGAATGAGTGGGAGAGGCGGAAAAGCGTACGCAAATCTGCCTGACCAATTCATCCATATTGCATTCCCCTCCGACCGTGGGTGTGGAAACCTGGCGGCGAAGGTTGGGCATTTTGAGTTCTCGTGGGTGGCAAACAGGTCTATTTGTGGATGCCCCCACATTTGAAAGAATGGTTGAAGTACTTGTGGGTGCAACTCCCATTCGTGAATCTGTTGAGATTGACGACTTAACAGATCTGCTATCTGGTTGTGAATCCCTGGAAGGTGTTCTACTGTCAGATGTATGTTTTGAGGAATGGCTCATCTCCAAATGTTCTGTGCAAGTTGGGACAGTTGCTGAGAGTGTGCCCCCCCTGTTTTTGTATGTAGTACATGGCTGTCATATTGTCCGTCCGGACTAAGACAGCTTTGTTCTGGATTTGTACTTGAAAAGTTTTGAGTGCTAGGAAAATTGCTAGCAGCTCTAGGTGGTTGATGTGGAACTGTTTCTGTTGATTGTTCCACTGACCTTGTGTGGTATAATGCAGTAGACGGGCTCCCCATCCTGTGAGGGATGCGTCTGTCGTGAGCACTACTTGTGGAACAGGCTCTAGGAACGGCCGTCCCTTTGTCAAATTTTTGGTGTTCCACCATTGTAGAGAGCGATATGTACGGCTGTCCACCAACACCAGGTCTGTAAGCTGACCTTGAGCCGGATTCCACTGTTGTGCTAGACATTCCTGTAGTGGACACATTTGCAGTCTTGCGTGGGGAACTATGAAGATGCAAGACGCCATCATCCCTATTAATTTCATGAACACTCTGGCTTGTAGAGAGTGCTGGCATTGAAAAAGGGAGACTAAGTTCTAAATACTTTGAATCCTGGCTTGACTGGGATAGGCTTGAGCTACTGATGTGTTTATAGTAGCTCCTAGATATTGATGAACGTGCGAAGGCTCTAGGTGCGACTGTGTAGTTTATCGAAAACCCTAAGTTGTGCAGTATTTGAATTGTTTGCTTTGTGTGCTGTGCACACTGGTTGTACGATCTTGCCTTTATGAGCCAGTCGTCTAGGTAGGGGAAGACATGTATTTGTTGTCTTCTGAGATGTGCTGCCACTACTGCTAACCAATTTGTAAACACTTGTGGTGCTGTTGTAACCCCGAATGGAAGGACTTTGAACTGATAGTGTTGTCCTTGTATGACAAACCTTAAATACTTCCTGTGCGCAGGATGTATTGGAATGTGAAAGTAGGCGTCCTTTAGGTCTAGTGTGGACAGAAAATCTCCCTGTTGTAGTAATGGGAGTATCTGTTGTAAAGTGATCATGTGAAAATGATCTGATTGAATGTAGTGATTGAGTGGCCTGAGGTTGAGAATTGGTCTTAAAGTCCCGTCTTTCTTTGGAATTAGGAAGTACAGGGAGTATACTCCTGTTCCTTGTTCTTCTAATCGAACTACTTGAATAGCATCTTTTTGTAGGAGTGCTAGAACTTCCTGTTGAAGCAGAGTTATGTGTTCTGCAGACATTGGACGCTGCCTGGGTGGTATGTTTTGGGGGGGGTTGCTGTGAGTTCTAGGCAGTAGCCATGTTGGATAATTTGTCTTACCCACCTGTCTGTTGTGATGGAGTTCCAGACAGGTAGGAACTGTGAGAGTCTGCCCCCCACAGGAGTGGAGTGCTGTAGGGGAGGCAGAGGGAAGTCATTGTTTAGGAGCGGAAGAGGAGCGGTTGGTGTTACTACCTCTACCTCTTCCTTTGTTGTTATTGCCTCTGTATCCTCCTCTAAAAAATCCTCTATTAGAGGAGGTCTGCGTGTGTGTTTTAAAAGATGATGATGTGTCTGCGCCGGTCTGCTTGGAACCTCCTCTATAAGAGGAGCGGCGAAAGGAACCTCTAGCTTGGGTGTATTTTAACGCCCCCATAGACTTGGCGGTATCTGTGTCATTCTTCATCTTTTCTAATGTGTTATCTACCTCCGGCCCGAACAATTGGTTCCGATTAAAGGGCTGGTTTAGAATGGTAGTTTGCACCTCTGGTTTAAAACCTGAGATGCGTAACCACGCGTGACGCCTAAGAATAACACTAGTGTTTACTGCTCTGGATGCTGTGTCAGCTACATCTAGTGCACATTTAATTGAGGCATTTGAAATTAATTTGCCTTCTTGTAAAAGCTCCGCTGCTAGATCCTTGTGTTGATCTGGTAGGTGTTCCATTAACTTTTCTAGTTGATCGTAATGGGCCCTGTTGTAGCGTGAGAGTAAAGCCTGTGTGTTTGCTATGCGCCATATGTTTGTTGCTTGTGCAGCAATTAGTTTCCCTGACGCATCAATGATCTTGGGACTCTTTGTCAGGCGGGGGTGTGTCCCCAGAAGTTTGAGAATTGGCCCTTTTGCGCGCATTAGACACTACCAAAGAGTCTAGTGGCAGATGACCCTTATTGTATACTGGATCAGCTGGTGCTGGCCTATACTTTTTCTCGATTCTAGGATTTAACACCCTACACCTTACTGGATCTTTAAAAATCTCTGGAGCATGTTTATGACTCCCTTAATCATTGGTAATATTTGAGTAGACCTTTGTGACTGTTCGAAAGTGTCTAGCAAGAAGTCCTCCTCAATGTCATCAGAGTGCATGGGAACCCCATGGTAAAGTGCAGCTCTGTTTAACAAATGATTAAAACCAACACTGTCCTCTGTAGGGGAAGGTTTTGTTGGGTAGCACTGAGGATCAGGGATGTCTGGTGCATTATTTGGTGAAAAATTATATGCATCCTCATCATCCTTAGGATAATCTGTGTTAGCCTCCTCATCTAAAGGTTATGTATGTGTTTCTGGAACATCATCCCCCCCCCACCCAGATCATACTCCTCATCAGTGTGGTGTGATGATGCAGGAGAGTGAATAGGAGACGTTATAGGTTGATATGGAGTAACAGGAGAGGAAGAAGGTGAATGAGAGGAAGGGTACATTGGAGAAGTTGCACAGTCCTTTTTGGCAGGTACCACAGGTGTAAGTGGTGTCTCTGCTGGTCTCTTCTTATGAGAAATTGCTTCCACATGTCCAGTTTTTGGATTAATATGGACTTTTTTCTGTTTAGGATCTGGTTTAAACAGTTCTTCCTCTTGTATAGCCTTCTTCGGTGTCGATCTTTTCGAAGCCGATAGAGGTTGTTTAGTACTTTTTGCCTTATGCGGAGTACTTGAGTCTTTTGGCAATGTTTTCGGTGCCGAATGTTGTTTAACCTTATCTGGGGTCTTCGGTACCGGTGTTAGAGTTTTTGGCGTGGAGACAGGTTTTGCTGGGCCTGTGGCGCCGGAAATTGTCTGGAGACAGGTTTTGCTGGGCCTGTGGCGCCGGAAATTGGCTGGAGACAGGTTTTGCTGGGCCTGTGGCGCCGGAAATTGGCTTTCCCTCCTTGTTTTTTGAACCAGAAGGTTTCGGGGTCGAAGCTTTCGGGTTTGGTACAGTTTTTATCTTTGGCGCCGATGGTACGGGTGCCGAAGTGTCTTTGTCTTTGGGCGCCGAAGTGCTTTTTATGTTCGGTGCCGACGAATCCTTCGGTGCCGAAGGATGTTTTGGTGCCAATGGAGGAGGTGCAACTGGCACATGGTGTTTCTTCGGTGCCGATGCACCGGAAGGCGTACTGTCTTTCATCGGAGCCGGGCCCGAAGGCGGGGCGTTAGAGGGTAAATGTCGGTCTCGACTGGGCCCCATGGGCGGAGTGCTGACCGTTGCCTTCTGTTTGGGTAAAGTCTGTGGTGCAAGGGCAGATGTACTCACGGGTTGTCGAGATTGGATCGAATCGTCCGAATCCTCTGCCCCCGATATTATCTGGAGATCAGGCGAGACTTACTCTGCGCCGAGTGGAGCCTCATCTGCGGAGATATCTTCAGTTGGATATTCGTCCTCGGAGACGTTTTCTTCGACGATCTCCTCCTCAAAGATGGCCTCCGGTGTTGGTGCTGATCTCCTCATTTCGTGTTGACGGTCCCTCCAATCTCGAATTGTTTTCTTCGATCGGAAGGAAGCACAGGCTGTGCAGGTCGACTCGTCGTGTTCTGGCGAGAGACAGAGGTTGCAAACCTCGTGATGGTCGCTATGAGGGAATTTTGCTCGACATACCGGGCATCTCTTGAATGGAGTTCTTTCCATGAGGTGCAGGCCGCGGGGCGCCGATAGGCCCAAAGGCCCGCGTCGACGCACCGAAATGTAGCTGATGATGTCGAAAGCGTGTTCGATGTCGAAAGAAGTTTGTGTGAAGTTTCTCGCTTCGAAAGAGCAGAAAAAGTATTTTTCTAGCCGGAGCGGAAAACTTTCATAAGAACCCAGTGGCGGAAAAAAACAATCTGAGGATGGAGTCGATGACCATGCGCAGTATTGTCCAAGGGAGGAGTCACCTATCTCGTTACTACAAAAGACTTCTTCCAAGAAGACAAAAACAACATGCAATCATCCGAGCCCAACACCAGGTGGCGATCTATTGCTAAATGTAGGATCTGCAGCTCATATGCCTGGAACACAACATTACAAACCATAAGTGGTGTGAGGAACATCTGCTCACATTCCAGCCTTTTATGTTATTTGCTGCGAACAGTGTTTAATTACACAGCGTGAAAATTTCAGGTAACAAACGTACAGCAAAATTACAACAGCATAATTAAATTTCACCAAGGCCTATCTTGAACGCACACCCAAATCTACAACCAGCTCTAGGCTGCCCCTGGCAAACATTCTCCATTACTAATAAATATATTAGTTCATTTTAATCGATTTTTTTGGGGAAGTCGTGTGTGGGAAGAAATGCTGCATGGATGGTAGATGCAGATTGAGGTTGGTTTCAAGATTAGGGGATACAATTACCCCACCTTGAAATTGATAAATGTTTTGCAGTATGATGAGATTTCTGGCAAATGAACCAAGGGATCTTTCGAAAAATCACTAAAGGAAGAAACAACTTTGTGTACTATCGAAGAAGTTCAAATGTATTTGAACGAAAATTGTAAAATGTTTTCTGTAAGGAAAACGTGGAATTTAACTAAAAGAAGTTTTAAAAGATACAGATCTGTGGACTTTCCAATTTGTGGGTGCACCATTCCGTGTAATTATCATAAGTTGATTTTAACCTTCAGGGGTCAGTCTAATGTGACATACCATTAGCACCTTGGGTGGTAAGGATGTGCTTGACACGTCCTTAGTACCGCTTCCTAGGTCTTAAGGATGTGTACAGCACGCTGCCACACATCCACTGGAAAAGGGCTGGCACTCCCCGCACAGGTCCTCCTACTCCCCACATGTCTTCACAGTGGATATCAGCGGAAGCACTTGAATTGCCACCCAAGACGCAAGTATGACATCAGCACGCACATGGCATGCCATTATGATGACTAACCGGGGATGCGCTGGAAGGCATTTGCTTCCAGTGCGGCCAGCAAGAGGGACCATTGGGTGAGCCCTCTCACCTGAGGAGATATCATGGTCGAAGAGGCACACCGGGGGAAAGGAAAGAGTTTTCCTTTCCTCGAGTGTCTCTCGAGAGTAATCCTGCTGCAGTGAAACAGATGGGACCACTATTGTGTAGCAGAAATGCCGCCACTAGACCATTGTGTACCCCCGCCATCTTGGTGGCCCAAGTATACAACTGATCCATACCCTGACATTTACTGACCTTGAAAGTCAGCCCTGCCCTCTACTGGGCCTGAAGCACTGCCCGGAGGTGGGGCAGGTAGTCATCCTGGCTAGAGATGAAGACCACAATCTTGACCAAGTAGGCAGCACTGAAGTCCTCCAATCCAGTCAGGACCCGGTTGGCCAACCTCTGGGAGGTGGCAGAGGCATTCTTTAAACCAAAGGGCATAACTCTAAATTGAAAGTGGCCCTCTGGGGTGGAGGATGCAGACCTATCCTTGCCCCCCTCAGTTAAGTCAATCTACAAGCACCCTGATGTAAGATTGAATGTACTCAGGAACTTGGCAGCTAACAATCAGTTTATGAGCTCATCAGTTCGGGGATTGGGGTCGCGTCAGTCTTGGTGACTGAGTTAAGCCCTCTGTAGTCGACACAGAACCATGTCTACCTGAACCACTGGTCTGGACTATGGGCTGTTAGGGTGCTCAATAGCTACATCCACCTTGACGCTGGTTCTTACTTTATCAAACAGCCTGAACATTTTACTCTTGAAATGCTGCGCCTGTGTCAATGTCATGGGTACACCGAGTGATGATCCACATGGTAAGTGAGAACATGAAGTATAATTCCTCCAGCAATTGGCAGCAATCTATCTCCTGTGTGGAGTCGGGGGGGGGGGGTTGTGGGTGTTTGCTCCCTCAACTGAACCATCTTGCTCTTTAGGAGAGAGTAGATCTGGAAGAGGCTCACTCTCCTACTTACCTCTGTCTGTCACCAAGACCATGGTGACTTTGGACTTCTAGAAGTAGGGTTAGAGGTGGATTGACATGCAGGACCATCAAATGGATGCTAGGGGGGCCTGGAGATCCACCAGGTAGGCGGCCTCCTCCTTCTGCACCTTGAACATATAGGGCACATTCCACTGGTCCTGTAAGGCCCAGGACCCCGCTGGCTCCATCACCCATGATTTCTGGCTTGACCGGAAGGCCACTAGAGTGGACTTCTGGTCAAGCCAGCAAGGCAGAGCTTTATGACTTCCTGGCTTGCCATGAGGTTCTCAGTGGCCTTTTTTCAAAAGCACTTCATCCGAGACTGAAGAGGCAACATGTAGCTTTCTGCATCTTGGTGAGGTTTCTCAGGGAGCTTGCTTCCACCTCTACTTCACAAGGCAGAGAGGACCTATGACAGGTTTCCCATAGAGAAGTTCAAATTAACTGAACCCTACCCCCTTCTGAGTCACTTCCATGTAGGCAAACAAAAGGCATTTGAGAGGTGAGAGAATGTCCCACTTACGTGTCAAGGGCTCCGACAACTGATAATCATGCCTTTGAGGGTCTTGTTGAATCTCTCAAGCCTATTTGGACTGGGTGTGGTATGGTGTGGAGAACTTGCAGGTTACCTTACACTGGCTTCATGTATGCGGACATGAAGTAGGTGTCCCGTAAAACAGGTTACTAACCTTTGGTAACAGCTTTTTTGGTAGAGACTATCTAACCACAGATTCCTCACCTTAGAATACTGCACAGGCGTCAAACTGCTTCCAGAACACTTTGAAATTGTACCACTTGTGCTCCGAAAGGTGGCACCTGCAGCTCTGTGTGGACGTTGTCCATGCTCGCTATGACACGCACAGCTCTATATAGACTCGACCCATGCATGCAGACAGTTGTTTTCATGATACTTCCGAAGACATGGAGCCAAAATAAAATTGTTCTTCGCCAGTGTGAAAAGTGCTAGATTGGGATATTTTCAGGTGAAAGAGTCCAGTACACAGAATGGGGAGGATGGGAGGGTTGATAAGGAATGTGCAGTTAGACTCCAGCCTGAATTCGAAGTCGGCGGAGGGGAACACTCCATCACAAACGTGACAGATATCCCGTCCGCCATATTACGATCACATTCTATCCTATAGGGACCATAATATGGCAGACAGGCTATTAGTCAAGTTTGTGACTGAGTATTCCGTCTGTTGACTTCTAAATCAGGCCAAGAGTCTTCACCAAAAAAGGCATTACCGAAGGTAGGTAACTTGTTCTTCTGATAGACTTCTAACTGCAGATTCCTCACCTTGAACTAGAGACCGGAGAAGTACCTCCTAGAAGGTGGGTTTGTGAACTAGTTCAAACAAAAAAGTCCTGCTGGACCGAAAGGGCAAAATGCCGGTCACGCTGAAACTGGCTGTCCAGACAGTAGGGCTTGGTAAATGTATGGAAGGAAGACCATGTACCAGCTAAATAGATGTCCAGAACACACGCTTAGTGTGCCAAAGCAGCAGTAGCAGCCTTCGCTCTGGTCAAATGAGCCTGCAAACTTTCTAGAGGCTGCTTCTTCGCCAGCAGGTAGTACATATTTATGTACAGCAGAAAACAAAGTGAAATGGTTCTTTTCTGTATCTCTTTATTCTCTGTTTGCTACCATGAACCCGCTGTCTCGCATGGTCTGGGAAACGATGGCACATGCCTCTTTTGAGACTAGAGGCAAGACAGGACTCAATGAGGCCCATACAAATGTCTATAGTGACCGAGCAGACAAGAGGTATTAATGGAAAGCAAGATTTGTAGAGGAGAAAACCCTGCAACCAAATGAGTTGATGCATTTTGACTTCCTATCAAGAGGGGCGGAAGGAAATGAGTTGGGCTGCACCCAGCTAGCCGAAGCCATCACCAATAAACTCTCAGGGGAGGGGTGCTAAGAGAGGGAGGTTGGATCCCCTGGTTGAGGACAGTACGTCTGAAATCTGGCAATTTACAAGAACCCTTGAGCAGGGCTTAATGCGCAAGTTACTACTTGTGTAACGATATATCTGTAGGAGACATTAGTTAGTGATAGATTCCTTACCTTAGAATATCCCCAGGCGTCAGACTGGATCCGGAAAGTTTTGCGTAGCAGTACCCTTGCGCGTCGGTAGGCGTCGTCTGCGGATCCGCGTCCGTCGTCGGCGCAGTGATGACGTCGGAGTACTTAGACGCCGCCTCCGCGTGCTGACGTCAGTTCTTAGCCACAGCTTTTCCGCGCAAGAAGCGCAGAGCCATGACAAAAACCAACACTGGTGCCAAAAAACTAGGGCCCTGAAAGGGGATGACCTTAACCCTAGATATCGGTTCGCAGAACGGGGAGGATGAGTGGGTCGGTAAGGAATCTATCACTAACTGATGTCTCTTACAGATATATCGTTACACAAGTAGTAACTTGTGCATCTGAAAGAGACACGTTAGTGATAGATTCCTTACCTTAGAATAGATACCCCAGCAATACCATCCCCGTGGTGGTGGGTCTGCGAACCAATAATCACACCAGAAAGTCCTGGAGGACGGAACGAAAAAGTAGCTGTCCCTCCGGACTTGACTGTCCAGGCAATAGTGTCTTGCAAACGTGTGCAGCGAGGCCCACGTAGCCGCCTGGCAAATGTCCTGCAAGGGCACACCTCGGCCCAAGGCAGTCGTAGTGGCCGTGGCTCGTGTGGAATGAGCCCTCGGCCCAACAGGGGGTTCCTTCTTAGCCAAGGAGTAACACGCCTGGATGCACAGGATAATCCACCGGGAGATGGTCCGCTTGTGCACCGCTTTCCCTTTCTTAGCGCCCGCGTACCCAACAAAGAGTTGATCATCCACCCGGAACTGTTGTGTGCGGTTCAGATAAAATGAGAGCGCACGTTTTGGGTCCAGACGGTGGAGCCTCTCCTCCTCTCTCTCGAGGGGTGCGGAGGCGGAAAGAAGGTGGGCAACGTGATGGATTGCCCAATGTGGAAGGCCGTGACTACCTTGGGAAGGAAGGAGGGCCTTGCCGCAATACAACCTTGTCCGGATGGACTGAAAGGAAAGGAGGCTTACAAGACAGAGCCTGGAGCTCACTCACTCTCCTGGCAGAGGTGATGGCTACCAGGAAGGCAGTCTTCAAAGAAAGAAGGCGAAGAGGACAGTTGTGAAGTGGCTCAAAGGGAGCGCACATCAGAAACGTTAGAACCAGGTTCAAGTCCCACTGAGGCATCACGAAGGGAACAGGAGGAAAGGTATGAGTGATGCCCTTCAGGAATCGATTTACGATAGGGGACTTGAACAAATAAGGTTGGTCAGGCAGCCTCAGAAAGGCTGAAAGAGCTGAAAGATAGCCCTTGACAGTGCCCAGAGCAGAGCCCTGCTGGGCAAGAGAGAGAAGAAAGAGGGGAACCTCAGAGAGAGGGGCATTGAGGGGATCCACAGCCTTTGCTGTGCACCATGCCACAAATCTGTTCCACCTGCAGGCGTATACCGACTTTGTGGAGGGACGCCTGGCTGCCAGAATGATGTTGCAAACTTCAGGAGGCAAGTCAAATGGCCTCAACTGTCGCCGCTCAATCTCCAAGAATGGAGGTGGAGACTGGACAGGTTCGGGTGGCGGACCGTCCCCTGCTGCTGCGACAGAAGGTCCTCCTGAAGAGGCAGACGAACCGGGGGATCGACTGACATACTGAGTAGCTCGGGATACCAGTACCTTCGTGCCCAGTCCGGAGCCACAAGGATGACTTGTGCCCGGTCGCGCTTGATCTTCTTCAGCACTATGGGCAGAAGTGGTATAGGTGGAAAGGCGTACAACAGACCGCAGCTCCACTCGCGACGAAAAGCGTCTCCGAGCGAGTGCCACCTTGGAAATTCCAACGCGCAGAACTGATGACATTGCACGTTCTCTTCGGTGGCAAATAGATCTAACCAAGGCTCTCCCCATCGCAGAAAGAGGCCTTGCGCCACGTCAGAGTTCAGACGCCATTCATGATCCATCGAGCACCGACGGCTGAGTTCATCTGCCCTGGCGTTCAAAGAACCTGCCAGGTGTTGAACCACCAGAGTCACGCCCTGATGTTCCAGCCATTGCCAGGGACGCAGAGCCTCCTGGCAAAGGGTCCACAACCCCACTCCGCCCTGTTTGTTGCAGTACCACATGGCGGTGGTGTTGTCCGTGAACACTTGCACTGCATTCCCTCGGACAGACGGGAGGAATGCCTTCAGTGCCAGACGAATCGCCCACAGTTCCAACAGATTGATATGGAGCCGGGACTCCGCCGGAGACCAGAGTCCTCTGATCTCCGCCTCTCCCAAGTGGCCTCCCCAGCCCTAGAGGGACGCGTCCGTCACAACTACGCGCTCCGGTTGGGGAAGGGAGAGGGATCTGCTGTTGACCCAATCGCGGTCCGTGAGCCACCACTGCAGCTGTCATGCAGTGCCCTCCGAGATCAGGACATGGTCGGACAGGTTGCCCTGATGCTGGGCCCACTGAAACTTCAGGTCCCACTGCAGAGCCCGCATCCGCCACCGTGCGTGATGCACCAGAAGGATGCAGGAGGCCATCAGCCCCAGAAGCCGCAGCGTCAACCTGACCGAAACTCGGGATAACGGTCCGAAGATCGGAATCAGAGCCTGTATATCCCGAACCCGCTGTTCGGGCGGGTAAACCCGAAACTGCGCCGAGTCGAGAACCGCTCCGATGAAAATGAGCTTCTGAGAGGGGCACAGGTGTGACTTCGGCACATTGATGGAAAATCCCAGCCGGTGCATGAGATCCGCCGTAGTCTGGAGGTGACTGACGACTGTTTGGGGCGAGCCCGCCTTCAACAACCAGTCGTCTAGGTAGGGGAAGACCGACACCCCTAACCTGCGCAGATGAGCTGCGACCACCGCCATCACCTTCGTGAACACCCGTGGGGCGCTGGTAAGGCCGAAGGGGAGCACGGTAAACTGAAAGTGCTCGTGGCCTACCGTGAACCGCAGGTAACGCCGGTGGGTCGGCAGGACGGGGATGTGGAAATACGCGTCCTGCAAGTCCAACGCTACCATCCAGTCTCCTGGGTCTAGGGCAGCCAAGACCTGAGCCAGTGTCAGCATTTTGAACTTCTCCTTCCGGAGGAAGACGTTGACGTTCCTCAGATCCAAGATAGGGCGTAGGCCCCCTTTGCCCTTCTTGGGTACCAGAAAGTAGTGGGAGTAGCAACCACGTCCTACTTCTGGCCCAGGAACGCGCTCGATGGCCCCCTTGGCCAAGAGGGCCGAAACTTCCTCCTGCAGGAGCCGCAAGTGATCCACCGATACGCGGTGGTGTTGCGGTGGCATGGCTTGAGGGGTCGTCTCGAAGGGGAGGGAGTAGCCCCTTCGGACGATCTGCAGCACCCACCTGTCCGAAGTGACAGTGCGCCAGTGAGAGTGGTGATGGCGAACCCTGCCTCCCACTGGCGTCACATGGGCCGAAAAGCACGGACTAGGAGGTTTTAGAGGTGGATGCCGCGGAGGCAGGTGTGGACTGACTCCGCCTGTTTCCCTGACCGCCTCCACGGCGGTTTCCACGGCCGCCGCCGCGCTGGACGACAGTTTGCGGCGAGTGGCTGGCAGCACGTGGGGGGACGCCCCTTCCTTGGCCACGAAAGGAGCGAAAGGCACCCGTTTGCTGGCGCGGGGCCGAGAGGCCCAAGGACTTGGCCGTAGCCCTGGAGTCCTTAAAGCGCTCAAGCGCGTGGTCTGCCTTGTCGCCAAAGAGGCGACGGCCATCGAACGGCATGTCCATAAGGGTGTTTTGGACGTCTGCCGAAAAATTGGCGGATCTCAGCCAGGCATGGCGTCGTACCGCCACCATCGTAGCCATCGCTCTGCCCAGCGAGTCAGTAGTATTCAGCCCACACCTGATTGAATACTTGGCTGCGTCCCGGCCCTCCACAAGGGCTTGGCAGAGTTTGGCCCGTACCTCCAACGGGCACTCTGGCAGCACTTCCACCACCGTTTCCCACAGAGAGTGGGTGTAGCGGCCCAAGAGGCATGCGGTGTTGGAAGACCGCAGTCCCAAACTAAGGGACGAGAAGATCTTCTTGCCATAGTTCTCGTACCTCTTGGATTCCCTGTCCGGCGGGGCCGTCGGGAATGCGGTCTGGGAATTAGAGGCCTGGATGACCAGACTCTCGGGGTGGGGTGGGAGGACAGGAAACATGGGTCGCCCGGAGCCGGGCGGTGGCGTCTGGCCACGTTCCTATCTACGGGCGAACTCGTAGCGGGCCTGGACCAAGTGCCCAAAAGAACGTCCGTCAAGGCCTCATTAAACGGCAGCAGAGGCTCCATGGAGCATGACTGCGGCTTAAGGACCTCAGTGAGGAGGTTAGTCCTCACGGCCGCGACGGGGAGCTCAAGGCCCAAGGCCTTGGCAGCCCTTGTCAACACCACACCATAGGTAGCTCCCTCCTCCGAAGCCACGGTAGTAGGAGAGACAAATCCAGTGTCTGGAGAGGTGTCCAGGTCACTGGCCTCCCCAAGGTCTCCTGCCCAGTCCATGTTAGACTGGCACTCCCTGGCCAGAGGGTCCTCAGACCCCTCCCAATCCTCCTCATCCCTCATCTCCTGAGATTCAGGGTCGTAATTATATGAGGTCGGTTCGTAGAAGCTAAAATCTCCAAACGGCGTCGGGATCGGCGCCGATAGGCGTCGTCCCGACGTCGGAACCGAATGAAAGGAGGCATCGGGGACGGCGCCGGAGGGGACACCACACGGACCGACGCCGGGGGGGTCGTAAGGTCCACCAGTGACGATCCATCGCCCGAGGAAGGTCCAGCGGCGCCCTGCGGCGCCGGGCCCGAAGGCGCTGGGGCCGCTGCACCCCTGCGGCGCTGGGCCAGAGGGCACCGGCGGTGTCGGGATCGTGGGGCCCTGCGGCGCCGGGTTCGAAGGCGTCGGCGGCGTCGGGGCCGAAGCACCCGACGGCGTCGGGGTCAAAGCCCCCGACCCACTAGGGCCCCCAGACGGGTTCGCTGGGCTCGAAGGCGCCGCGGAACCCATCGGAGGAGAAAGGGACCTCATGGCCATGAGGAAACGCTCAATCTCCTCCGGCGTCGCGTTCAGCCCAGGGACCGGAGGGTATGGGGCCGGACGCGGCGCCCGCGACTCCCGAGGAGCCGCGTGGGCGGTGTCACCCGAACCCCCGGCCGCATCGCGCGAGCGTCGGGGGGAGTCAGAAGAGCGATGATGTCTCGCACTCGTCGCAATGCTTGAATCCGGGCATCCCTACAGGTACCGTCGGAGTCGTACAGACTTCGAAATGGATCAAAAGATCACCAAAACGTAGTCAAAAAGTGACTAGGGAACTGCTCTCTCCAGATCTGCGCTGGCAGGCGCGGAAAAAAGAAGAACTGACGTCAGCACGCGGAGGCGGCGTCTAAGTACTCCGACGACGTCATTACGGCGCCCACGACGCAGACGACGGACGCGGAGCTGCAGACGACGCGCAAGGGTACTGCTACGCAAAAGTTTTCGGATCCAGTCTGACGCCTGGGGATATTCTAAGGTAAGGAATCTATCACTAACGTGTCTCTTTCAGATCATGGCTTTCAATCAAAACCTTGTTGAAAGGTAAAAGAGGCTAAGAACAGTTTAGTCAGGTTGGAGGACCTCAGTCAGAAATTTGTTTTCACTTCCTGACAAGGGTGCTGAAGGTCCAGGATCTCTGTGGTTATGTGCACTACTAAAGCAAATGATGCAGACTCCTCAGTGGCTGGCCCCAGATAGGAGAATACCACACTATCCGGTGATGTATCCAGCCCCCTGGCTTCTAGCTTCTAGGAACTCACCATACCAGCTGGCCCCTTGGCTAGTTAATGGTATCATCATAGGTGCCCTCATCCTTGTCAAAAAGATCATGGAGGAATTGTTCCCTGCTTGGGAACCAGGGCACAATGTGAGAATTGGGATTTGGGAGTAGCAACTTTGAGGTCCACACCAGAGGGTCTGCAGTGCAACGCTGAGTAAAGGCATTGGTTGCTCTACTAATGCTGTTGGTGCCAGCATCGGTGAGGCTTATCTTTACATAGAGGATGGTGCCAGTAGCAGCATCAGCCTAGGGTTCGGCACAGCTATGGAAACAGACCCAACTGGCGCCAGAGGAGGTCTTGCCAGATGTCTCCGAGGAGACTTCTCAGCTGCATGGGACCTGAATATGCTCCAGAGGGAGCCGCCTGAGCGAATAAGTGAATCATTGCCTCCTGAAACTCATGGAGTTGAGCAGAGTCACCCCGGATCCAGGAAATATGGGCTGGCTCGAAGCAGGTGGTGGAAGCGGAACTGAAAAACTGCTCCGGGAGCGTGTCCTGGAGATGCGATGAACCTGCAACTACTCAGGGTACTTGGGAGTCTCTTTTAGATTGCAGCTCCACTCCTTATGCCAGGCAACAAATAACTGTCTCCAGTTCCTCGATCTAATTCGGGTGCATCCAGGCACACTCACCAGAGGCCATGGGAAGACCCCAGGCCCTAAAGGAACACCAAGTGGGGATTAGAAACAGACATCTGCCTTGGACAGTCGTCACAAGGTTTGAACCCAGAGGATTAATCTGGGGACATGTCCCTTGCACACTGGAGAAAATGTTTTTTAAGATGAAATCCCCAAACCTTGGAGGAAAAAGGTTTCAAAGAGACCAGATATAGCTCTAGATCCACGTCAGTCGGCATGGAAAGAAAGGAAAGGATGTCAGAGCAAATGAGTGGCATTTATAAAGGCCTGCACAAGTCACAACTGGCACAGACAACAACGGTACAGAGCCAGAGGCGCCACATTCCAGCTCGGAGGGGGTACTGCTTCAAAGTTTTCCGGATCCAGTCTGACCCAGGAGGAGTATTCCAAGGTGAGGAATCTGCAGTTGAAAGTCACTATCCTGTGGGGGCAGTCACTGTCTTCAGATATGGCTGCAGGGTACTGGGTGGCAAAATGCCAATGCCCACCATTCAAAAATGAGGTTCCAGCGACAGGGTAGAGGAGCTGGGGAGCCTCTTGCATTACCAACTGGCCTGGCAGGTGGTCTAAGAACTGCAGAACCCATTTGTGGTCACTCTCATCCAGGGCCAACAAAAGTGGGTGACAAACTGGGAAAAAGTACATCATGAGCCAGCTCCAGTAAGACAGCCCTGGGGGAGCGCCAACAAACGGGCTTCCCCAGGCTCAGGGAACTTAGACTCACTATACAGGAGACCATTCTCCCAATAGATATGGTGACCATCAGAAGTGTCTCCATTTGCCTGGGCCTCTGCCAAGTAGGGACCTCTTTCAGCTTGCCATCTGGCTAGGTCAAGTGGGCTGCAGCTCAAGCACTTTCCGACATGTTAGCAAGGGGCCCTTAAGCAAACAAAATGAGTTCAGAAAAAATAAGGGAGCGTAGAAAAAATGTCAGGGGGAATACCACGCCAAAGATGTCCGGTGTAACAGACATTAAAAAACTTGCTGTCAGTGTCATTACACTTCAAATACAAAAGCAAGCCAAACTTATAACAAGTTCATTGCTTCTGCTGAGTACATTATTCATGTAACAAGTAAAAATACATTACACGAAACTATGTTACCATACTAATTCAAATGTAGGCTGCTTTACTCAGAACAAGCTGTAGCATGGCAACCCTAAAATATATCTTGCATGTAAAACAGCCAGTTTAATACTTGCAGGATGAAGACAATGCTTAGGGTCTCTAACCATAAAGTTCTCTTTCATTTACTTTCCAGAAAATGAAAGCAACCCTGTGTATGCATGCTACATGGAGCACTGGTGCCGCAAAAAAGTCAAGGCAGGACCAGTTTTCTAATAAGGAAAATAATGGACTGTACCCATGTGAGAATGATAGAATGAGGAGGAGGGTAAAGTAGCAGAGGAATGTTATGTTATGTTATGTTAATTGGGTTGCTTCTATAGCGCACGGCTACTCCGAGGAGTGTCCCGGCGCTGTTGTAGCCTCACGGGTCATGGGGAAAACAAAAGAAACAGGCGGTACAGGCAGCATGATAAAAGAACAATGTGGAAGAACTTATTGCTGAAACAGCCAGGTTTTCAAATCCTTCCTGAATGCCAAAAGATCGGAACAGGATCTGAGCGTGAGAGGAAGATCGTTCCACAGCAGGGGCGCAAGATGTTTAAAGGAGCGTCCGCCGAGGCGAGCCCGGTGTATCCTAGGGGTGACTGCCCTGGCTTGTGACGAAGAACGAAGGGATCTCGAAGGAAGGTAGAAAGTGATCCACTTCTGAAGATAGCGGGCGCCTAAACCATGCAGGGCTTTAAAGGCGATGGTCAGGGCCTTAAAAGCGATCCGCTTCTTAATGGGCAGCCAGGAATGGGTAGGAGTTTAGAATTCCAGGGAAACAAATATAGAAAGAAAAAAGAAAGTGCGAAAACCACAGTTAAGCTTACAAAAAAAACAATTGGAGAAGAGGGTGTAGAGGGAACAGTAGGGGGAACAGTAGGAGAATTAGGCAACATCATTAATGAGATTTTGTGAGTCGCAGGATCTCCAGAAACAATATAAAGCATTTCAATTACCCCATTATTTTTGGAAAGCATTAAACCATAAGGAGGGGGGATTAGTATGCGATTACCTTTAGGATAATAGTATTGAAACATACTCTTCCACACCAATATTGCATTTTTAACCAGCACAATTTTCCATTTTCACATCATTAATAATTTTCCATTAGCTCATTTATGGTGTTGAACACTGCCCTTCGGATAAGTTTTGCAGTTTGAATTACTAAGTAGGTATGTTCTACTAAAAGCACTCTACAATTCTGGACTGAAAAGAACACATACATTGCCATTTCAAGCTTAAGTGAAGTGGCCCCATTTTCTTTTATAATTTATGTTCAATAATGTCTTGACTCTGTTTAATAACTCGGTGTGCCCTCTGCATAACACTATTGTCTTATGGCGTCTGCTGATGAACACTGCTGACACTCTGACCTCCGCTGTGCTGTGCGAGGAGGAAGAGCCCTTGCTGTGGAAAAAGGACAGCGCTTGGTTTTTGAAGGCGCTACGGAGCTGAGCTTGCAGTATCTGTGACATCCTTGTGTACTGCTCGCGTTTCCCGCTTCGCGGGAAACACTCGCTGTTCTCTGCTGGTCGGCGGACTTACAAGCGGACTTCAGGACCCATAATTCTACTAGTCCTGCAGCACCGCCCTGACACGCCCCCCTCACCTGGCGATAATTGTCCAGCAGGAACGCGCATCGCGGGACGCGCGCGGGCGACGCCGGGCTAAGCCCGGGCAAAGGGCGGGCCCTCTGTGGCCCTCAGTGACCGAGGTAGGCCGGGCTGGGCCCGGTCCCTTATATCTCATTTTATTCACTGTTATTACCTGTTTGCATTTGTGCCCACTTGAGTAGGAGGGTAAATTGATGCAAGTACTGTGATAGCTATACTGCACCCTGGTCCTACCTGGTCCGACAGGGACTGACGTTATTCCAGACTTTTATACGTTTTATATTTCTACATTTCTTTTTAAACTTATTACTGTGGAAAATGTCTAAAACTTTACGATCAGGAAGGGTAGTGGGAGAAAAACCTGCCCGAAAATTAACTACCATCCGCACAAGAAACAAGTCAGTAAACAACCCACCATTGAAAGGTCAATGTCAGTTATCTGAACTCTGGGATCTATCTGGTATAAAAAAAACTAATTGTGCGACTCTAGATAAACCAGATACTAAAGCCCTGGAAGTACACTTACCAACTACCACAGACCCCCGATCTCCCCAGGTTCAGCAGGGGGCCCCCCAAACTACGGTAGGGGGGTCTCCCCTTCGGGACCCCACAGACGGGAAGCTGATGATTGTAAGTGAGCCAGTGCACATACCATCGATTCCTCAGTTACCCATGAATGACAGGCCGGGGGATGACCTGTCTGCACTATCCATTGATCTGGAACTATGGGGACGCTACGTAAGCCCTGCTAAAGTGGAATCTCTGGAGCAATTTAAAGTTCCGGGGGGAGCCACCCCTTCAGGGTTAATGCTGTATAGTAGCACCCCGTCGCTAAATAGACATGAAATATCTGACTTGCTAAACTCCTCCAAGAGCCCCGACCTTAATCTCCTGGATAATATTTGCACTGCGGAAGCGCGAGAAAAGCCGATCTCTGAGTCCATGATCGCGCTGGAACAACTTCTTGCTTCAATTTTGCTGCTTCTAGGGAAATTTGTTGGCAGCTCGGACTGTATTCTTGAATCAGTTACCCAAATCCTAAAGTTATTGCTGCAGAAAGCGCCGGATATGAGTAAGGCCTCTCCCCCTAAGCCTGAACAATTTGTATCGGAGGGGAAATACACAGACATTAGAAGCGAACTAGATAGGAAAAATGAAGTGCCTTCTATGGTCCCTCATAAGGAGGTGCCTCATACTGCAGCATCTAACTGTATCAAAAATATAGTCCTGGAGATAGAGGAGGAGGATAAAGTCTTGCCTGGCCCCAAAACGGTCCAGGAGTTATTTCCTATCTTTGTCCCGGAATGCGGAAAAGATCTCCTGGCCGACAAACCTGAGGTCAATGAAGAAAAGAGAAAATATGGCAAACAAAAAAGTACCAAAGCCAGTAAGAGGAAACCAATTCGAAAATATAGAAAGATGAAGCAACGGAGGATCATTTTCCAAAAATGCACAGAGGCAAGGGAGAATGAAATAAGGAATGGGGAATCCTTATCTACTTCCTTAAAAGTGGACATGGATGTGAACTTAACCGCTTCAACCTCAGTGGAGGAGGAAAATGAACAATGTAGCCTGCTTACCCAGGAAGATTTACCACAAATTGGGGGCTCTCTCCCAGGCTCTCCTTCACGGAGTGCACTAGGAGGACCAATTTCTTATCCATCCGGGACTTTAAACCCTTTGGCCCCCCCCCTTTGTGGTAACAATTGATTCTGAAAATTCTTGCCCTCTGGCCCGGCCTGTAAATATGTCAAAGGCCCCTGTGGATGTGCGGGTCCTAGATTTTGTTCCATTATTCGATACTGACCTTTTGTTAAATAGAGCCTGGCTTCTCAAGCGTTTCAGTGAGGTTGAAAGTCTCTATCACATTCAGTCTAGAGACATAGAACTGGTGTCTCTGTTGGGTGGAAGTCGGGTTTTGAGTATTCGGGTGAAATTTTATTCCCCTATCATAACAAATTTGATACTAGAACAGGCTGAACATTTTCAATGTTTAGGTATTGATATTCTCCCTATCTCTACCCCAGGTAAGCCAAACTCTTTTGGTAAGCAGGGGTTAAGGGGTGGTGAGCAAAACGGGGTAACCTCTCCTCTGAGAGACCTGAAAATTTGGGTTTCCAGGGGAAAACGTTCAGTATCGCACGTGAAGCCTCTTCCACTAATTGAGAATTCCACACTCAATGATGATAATAACCGGTGGAATTGGCTCCATAGTGCATTATCAACAAAAACTAAGGATAACCCCAAATTGTTCCACCATCTTTAACCCAGCATTAAACATTATTTCCTGGAACGCGGCCGGATTCCACAGCAGCCCGGAGAAAATGGCCTTTCTATCCACTCTGGAGGCTGATATATTGTGCATTCAGGAAACATGGTGCATAGATAGGTTAACGCCTTTAAAAGATTTCTATGTTTTGGAAGTTCCGGCTGCGCACTCTAGGAAAGGGCATGCTAGGGGGGGGCTCGCCTGTTTACTGTCAAATAAGTTTCAATGGAGATTTTCCCATTATATTGATTCCAGTAGACTTTTCCACACAATAACATTAGAGAATTTGTCCCATGATAATGTAAAATACTCCATGGTAATTTTTAATGTGTATATTCCGCCTGAGGAATGTTTTAACGATAAATTGCAGCGGGTTCTCCAGTATATGGAAAAGATAAAAAATTCCCCTCCTTTTCCTGTAATTTTGCTTATAGGTGATTTGAATTGTAAAATTTCAAACGCTAGTCTAAAACTCTTCAGGGATAAAGTTAAGGAGGAAGTACATTGCATCCCCCAGACGCTTTTCCCGGAAAACTTAAGGACAAATAAAAGGGGGAAGATCTTGCTAAAAGAACTAGCGATCGGGGATGGTATTATCTTAAATGGAAGACTTCCATCTGACGTCCCCGCAAATTATACCCACAAATCCCCCTTTGGGTCATCAATTTTGGACTATGCTATCGCCAGCTATGGTCTGTTTCCCCAGATTCTTGATTTAAAGATCATACCCACGACTCTGAGCGACCATAGTATATTGTTACTATCAGTTTCCTTAAACTCTCTGAATACGGCGTCCTGGTCGCTAAATGGCAAGGAGGCTACCTTCCACTCTACATCTGGAAGATGCTTCTGGAATAATGCTGCCATCAATGGGGTGCAGGATCTACTGACCGATACCCTTAGCGAAATAGAAGAGTGGAACGGAAATGAAATAGTTTGTTTTGAGGAATTTATGTTAAAGATTTTATTGAATGCTAAAAAAACTGTCCCCCCTAGGAAAAAAGGAGAGGTAGTTCCTCTGACATTGCGTAATCTTAATAGGGAATTAAATAAACTAATCCGTGAACAGTATGTTGAAAGGGTACTGGAACGTGGGAAAGATATCGCTAGGTTAAAAAGAAAGAGAAGCAGACTCAAGCTAAAAATTAAAAGGGACAGGGAGGATGAAGTATGGATTAAATTAAGGGAATCTGCTGCACATGGCAACATTAAAGATTTTTGGGCAATAATCGGGAAAGGATGTGGTACACGCCACTCCCCTACTCCCATATCTATACCAGAAGATCTATGGTCCTCTCATATCCGAGAACTATATGCAGGGAACGGGACCACAGGTGTGGATAACTTCATGTATGCTGCCCCTGATGACCTGGTTTTCTATCCCTCTGAGAAAGAAATCGAGACGGCTATAAAAAATATGCGATCCTCTGGGGCCATGGGACCGGATGAGCTTCCGATGACGGTCCTAAAACAAGACCCCTTAAGCTGGAGCAAAATCTTGTACCCCCTGTTTAGGGCATGCCATCTTTCCAAATGTGTTCCTGCTTCTTGGAGAGGAAGCATTCTGGTCCCTATCTTCAAAAAGGGGGCAAGGGACAGCCCCAGTAATTATCGCTTGATTGCGCTCCTCGACTCCATCGGAAAGGTCTTTGCGAAATGTGTCCTCAGTTCTCTTTCTGATTGGGTCGAGGAGCGCAACATTTTGCCGTTGGAACAGACTGGTTTCCGAAGGGAGCATGGCACTCTGGATAACCTGACTGCCCTTCAGGTGATTACTGATAAATATGTCCAGGTGAGAGGGGGTGTCGTATACGCCGCCTTCATTGATTTCTCCACAGCGTTCGATAAAGTAGATCGTGGAACGCTGTGGAGAAAAATGGCGACGCTGGGTGTCCCTACTCCCCTGTTGGAATTGGTGCGGGCTCTGCACACTGAGACCTGGTGCAGGGTCTTAATGGGGGGCGAAAGGGGGCTTTCGGCCAAAATACCGTCTCAGAATGGCCTTAAACAAGGCTGCATATTGGCACCCCTTTTGTTTTCCCTATATACAACTGACCTCCCTGCTACTGTGTCTCACAGTGAGGGGATCGCGCCGTTGATAGGAGGGGCGCCAATATCCTGTCTGATGTATGCCGACGATGTGTTGTTGCTCGACTTAACTCCCACGGGTCTGGCAAACCGGCTTCAGGCCCTTCAGGACTTTGCCGGGGAGCATCATATGAAGATTAATATTAACAAAAGTAAAGTGATGTGTATTGCTGGTAGGAAGAAATGCCGCTCGACAAATTTTGGTTGGGCTATTGGAGGGCATAGATTGGAGGTCGTAACTTGTTATACCTTTTTAGGGAAAATATTCTCGGCCAATATGAGCGAGAATCTCCATATAGAGCACTGCTCTCGCAAAGCTCTTGCCCATGGCAATGGGTTAAAGTCCCTATACCTGGCAACGGGGAAAAGACATTTTTCTAGCCTTCTAGAAGTATTTAGAGCTAAAATCCCCGCAACCATCTTGTACGGTATAGAAATAATAGAGATAAAATATTGGGACTTTTGCCACAAGACTGAGGGAAAACTCCTAAGATCCCTCTCGACTCTTAACAATGCCTGTCCACTGGCCGCCTGCAGGCTGGATTTTGGACTCAGGAGTGCCTGGGTTCAGGGGCTGTGTGCCCTAATAAGGTGGGTAGCCAGTTTGGCCAGAGCGAGAGAGGGAACCCTGCGAGTTTTACTCAAAAATGAACTTTTGGGCAATTTTAAGGAGTTCTCTAAACTCGTTAGTAATTTCAGAGGGGCTGTGAAAATCCTTAAACTGGATGAAAGCGCTCTTTTCTCCTACTCTCCCACGCAGTTAAAGCAGGTCCTTAAGGAGGCTTCGTGGGAGTATAGTTTTCTATCCGACAAAAAAACAGTTGGAGATAAAAGGAATGTGGAGCCGCTCATCTCCTCCTATAGGTTGAAACAGCCTCAACCTTATGCCCTATGGAACTTACCACATGGGATACGTAGGTTTTGGTTTTTATTACGTTATGACTTAATCCCTCTTAACGTGTTGTTGTCCAAATGGCATGGCACTTCACCTTTGTGCAATTTATGTAAATTGAATAACCAGGACTGTATGCATGTACTTTTGATTTGTCCTATGTTACGTAACTTGCGCAATCGATGGCTTAAAGTAATCTGTCTCCGCCTCAGCATTGTCACTTTACAGGATTTTCTTCATGCACTTTATTGCCCACCAAATGAAATGTTCTGTGCTTATGTTTTTAACTTTTTTAAAGGATTTTTAGCTATTTATTAATTTCTCTGGAAAACTGTGTCTGCCCGGCCTTGTCGGACTGATGGCTTGCAGTGTAGCTATTACGGTTCGAATATTATGTTTTTATAATTCTTGTACTTTTGGTGATTGTGTTGCTTTGCTTGTATATGTTTATGTGGCCCTCTTTGAGAGCCAAAACATAATAAATAAATTTGAAATTTGAAATTTGAAATTATGGTGTAATGTAAACATAAAATTTCTCACATGTCTTAAGCAGATTAATTTATATCACTCTCCTGATCAATGTCTCCATGGCTAGTCTGCTTGGCACTCATACATCCTTCTCAGTTTCAACTTTCCCATTAGTCCTCCTGCTGCACCCTGATCAATATTTAATCTACCCACTTCTCCACATTATGCTAACGCCTATAGTTCCTAGTCATTTTCTAATTTTCATTACTACACCACACAATTACATTTAGCTCTTTTGCTTCTTCCTGTTCTACACTCTCTCTTATACTGAATTTCTGCCCTACCTAATTGTTGTCCTATATGAAATTCTTCATGAATGGTGTAACGCTGTCCTACTCTTTGCCTCCTACCCTTCTCCACATTTTTTAGGTCCTCCTCCATAGCTTCTTTCTCATTCAATTAATGTTCTTCATTTGTTAGTATATCTCTTCAGCACTCCTCAGCAGTCTCTGTATGCCAGACTCAATGTCCCTACAAAGCAAGCGTCCTAGAGCAGTCTGTTAAATAATGAAAGAGATGTCGCAGGGCTGGATGATAAGTTAATCATTAAAGCTCTGTAGGTCAGTACATTCTCAGATGCATCAGCTTTCACCTTTTTTGTGAACTTAAACATAGTAACACTCATGTGACCTCATTTGATAAGTATTACAAATAAGGCTTCTTCACTGTACAATACAGTATAATTATTCCCTGAACAACTAAATCACTGATGCCAATTGGTATCTGTGTGTAGCGAATAGTTTGTTTTTAGCTTTAAGTAGCACTGAAAAGACTGTTTAGCTGCATCAACAGCTGAAAACATGAATCTGTTTTCTAACCTTGACCAACAGACGTCAATGCTTCAATTTCTTAATTCCCCCCCCCCCCTAAAAAGCAGAATACCTTACCCTTGGTGCATGCACAGAGCCGGTCGGTTCCTGAACAAAATATCACAGATACAAATGGATCCATTTCATCTGTACCCTCTTTTTGGGGGGGCTCCACTTTGCCCAGGATTTCGAAGTTTGAAATATCAAGCACCTTCACATACCCACCCCGAGTAGTTATTACCAAGTGCCCAAGGTTAGCGAGATTAGATTTCTTTTCTTTGCCATTCTTGGGGTTGGACATTTGGTCTTCAGTAGGCTCCTCAGAATCTTCTCCATTATCCAGTATGTCTGGTGGCAGCAAAAACAATGAGGTAATTGAGTCTTGGGGATCTTTGATTTGATGGATTTTGACTGGTTCCTCCTCCAAAGTCACTATCCTGGTTGTATAGTTCATTTTATAAAGCACCAGATACCCACCACTAGCAACTGGCTGCTCAGACTGAATGAACAAAGTTGTCTGTGCATCTGTTGGTAAGTCGGTTTGAATCAAATTTATGTTTGTGCCGTTTGCCACCGACAAATTGGCTTCCAGTTCATCTTTCCTCCTGCTACACAGCGCAGAGTTCAATTTATTTAAATTATTCAAGGCCTCAACTTGATTTATTGCACTTAGGGACTCAGCCGGGCATGCCCGTAAACATACCAACAAATGAACACCATCCAAGCAAGGGGTCACTGAATCAACGCATAGATTCTCCTCCTCTGGGAGCTTTGGCAACCGGAGACACTGAACCAAAGTCCCAGGTTTGGGAACCATACAACTCCACTTGTCTGAGTCCACAGACACCAGGCCAGCTGCTGCATCAGCAAATTGCTGAATGTACGTTACTGGGGGGTCCTGTAACAGCAACTGTTCCTGACTGTCTAGCTCCATCTCTATGATCTGGGGAACAGTGAAGCCATCATCATGTAAACTTTTGCTTATAATATTATTCATCTGAGAAAATATTTTTCCTGCTTTATCCTCACTCTCTTTGATGCTATAAAGGAGAAGAATTGGCAAAGTCCTCATTACCAGAGGGGAATTGAGTTCCGAACTAGTACCAGATTCATTGTCAACGGAGCCTTGCTCGGATGTAGTTTCAGCCTGAGTCCTACTTAAAGCATCCAATGATTTCCTAGAGTTACTGCTAATAGGTGAAGCAATGAGAGACTTGTATGCTAAAAAACCCCCAGCTAGCAAACAAGGGAAGGGAATGTTGTGCTGTTCCAGATGCTTTTCCTTTTTTTCCGTCTTACAACTGGCCAAAGAGGGATTTGCTCCAAGTTCTTCCAAATCTTTCACAGTATCTTCTAGAACATTAGCAACTATTTCCCACTGAAGCTTCTCAGGCTGCTGAAGAATGCTTAGAGCAGTGATGTCCAAAATGGCCTCCATTGTTTCTTTCTGAGAAGCATGCCCTATAAAATAAAAATGAAGTACAACATGAATGGAAGATTTTTCATCAAGAAATCTCAGAGCTGAATTCACACACTAATGTTTAACTTTATTGATTAAAACCATTCTCTGATGAAAGGACATAACTGAAGTAAAAAAATAACTATTAGATCTTGTGTATAAATACGTAAACACAAATGAACACTGAAATTTTGTTCTAAAAAACAATTGACAAATACAGATTACTAGTTGCACTAGTCACCATCATCTATCAAGTCTTTCAGACAACAGAAATTATTATCCAAGGAACTAATGCTTAGCATTTTGACTAAAATTACTTCAGGCCATAACTTCATTCAAAATACAAATTGTTAAAGAAACTGAGAAGAAATAAACATTTGCCTGTAAATTCTCAGCGTAGACTATTAATGATCTGAAGACACTTGGGTGGTGGGGTGTGGTGTAATGGTTGCTGGCCTGTCGAAGGATCTGTGGTTCAATCAAAGAGCCAGGTCTTGTCTTGAGGTCCTTCCTAAATTGAAGTAGTGACTGGGATTGCCCGAGGTGGAGAGGGATAGTGTTACAGGTCTTTGCTGCAAGGTTGGTGAAGGATCTTCCTCCGGCTTTGGTTTTGCGGATATGTGGGACGGTAGCCAGGTGGAGCAGGTGTCTTTGGTGGGTTTGTGAAATGCGAAGCGCAGGTTGAGGTGTGCAGGTCCCACGTCGTGTAGGGCTTTGTAGGCGTGTGTGAGGAGCTTGAGAGTGATTCTTTTGTTGACAGTGAGCCAGTGGAGGTCTCTCAGGTGGCTGTTGATGTGGCTAAAGCAGGGGATCTGGAGGACGAGTCTAGCAGAGACATTCTGAATGATCTGCAGTTTTATTAGGAGTTTCTGGGTGATGCCAGCACACAGTATTTTTCTGTAGTCAACTCTGCAGCTGATGAGTGCATGGGTGACCATCTTTCTGAACTTGGTGGGATCCACTTTAAAATATTTCAGAGCAGGTTTAATGTGTGGAAGCAGGATGATAAGAAGGCGTTGATCTGGCAGTTCATGGTGACTGAGGAGTCCAGGATGATGCTGAGGTTTTGTGTGTAGTCGGTAGGTTGTAGGGGGGGGGTTCCAAGTGCTGTGGGCCACCAGCAGTCGTCCCAGACGGAGGGGGTGGAGCCCATGATGAGGACTTTGGTCTTCTCTGAGTTGAGCTTCAGGCAGCTGTTCTTCATACAGGTGGCGACAGCCTTCATCCTGTCGTGGAAGTTGCCCTTGGCAACTGTTGATTAGTTGGTGAGGGAGATAATCAGCTGGGTATTGTCGGCATTGGAAATGTTGAGTCAGTGGTACTGACTGATGGCTGCGAGCAGGGCCATGTACATGTTTAAGAGAGTGAGGCACTCCGCAGCTGATCTTTGTGGGTTCTGAGTGGAACTGTGGTGGCCTGAGACACTGTGTTTGGCCAGGGAGGAAGGAGTGGATCCATTCTAGGGCTCTGTTGCCGATGCTGGTGTTGTGGAGTCTTGGGCATAGGGTGTGGTGAGAGACGGTTAGAAGGCGGCAGAGCGGTCAAGAGGATGAGGAGTGCAGTTTCGCCTTGGTCGAGGACGGAGCAGACGTAGTCTGTGGCAGTGAGGAGGGCAGTCTCGGTGACGTCTTTGCTTCGGAAGCCAGCTTGGAAGTGGTCCAGGATGTGGTTTGCTTGATGGCCTTCTCAGTGACCTTAGCTGGGAAGGGGAGAAAAGAGATGGGTCTGAGGTTCTTGAGGTCCGTCAAGTCGCCAGAGGATTTCTTCAGCAAGGGGTTTATCTCTGCATGTTTCCAGTCTTCCGGGGAAGTGGTGGAGCTGATGGTGCAGCAGAGTTCGGGGGCAATGGTGGTGGTGTTGAAGATGTTGTGCAGGCAGGGGCCTTAGGATGTGCCGGACTGAATGCTCTTCATAATCTTGAAGGTGTTGTGAGCCGCAAGGAGTTCAGCTGAATAGGGTCTGTTGGGGTTCGGTGTCATAGGGTGCAGTGGCTGCGGGTGCAGTGGGAGGGTCTTGGGTATCATTGCAGTCGAATATCTCCTTAATCTTGCGGTGGAAGTAGGTGGCGAGGTTGTTGCAGAGGTCTTGGGAGGGTGGGATGTCTGCTGTCTCTGTGCTGGGTCTGGCGAAATCTTTAATATCAGCAAAAAGTTATTTACTATAGAGTGCACTGGCCAGTTCTTGTGGGGCACTTTCTTCGTTGTTCTGAGGTGGTGGTGGTGTGCGGTATTAGCGGTCTTCAAGGCTGAGTGGTCCTCCGGGGTATTGCTGCTCCTCCATCTCTTCTGGAGCAGTTTACATGTGTGTCTGGACTCATGGAGGGCGGGAGGGAACCAGCTGGCTTTCTTGGAGTGTTGCTTGCGTGACGCTTACTTCAGGAGAGCCATAAAGTCTACGCAGTCAGAGATCCAACAGTGGAGGTTGCATGCTAAGGTATTAGCGCCCGTGGATGTGGGTGGAGCGGTTTTGTGGAGGAAGGTGGCGAGCTGTTCTTTGGTGACCTTGTTCCAACTTCTACAAGGGTAATGGTGGGCGTGGTGGTGTACCGTGAGTTTGGTCAAGGAGAAGTGGACGCAGCGGTGGTCAGCTCACAGGAGCTCGGTGGTGTGACTGAAGATGATGTTGCTGGTGGAGAAGACGGGGTGACACATGTGCACCGCTGAGTGGGTTGGGGAAGTTGCCCGTTGCTTGAGTCAGACAGTTATGAGTTTCTCCAGCAGAGACAAGGTTGTTTTTGTCGTTGGAGATGTCCAGGTGAAAGTTGAGGTCGCTGAGGAGGATGTTGTCCGTGAAGGAGAGATTGTGTGATGTGATGTAGTAGATGATGGAATCGCTGAAGGGTGGTGGGTTTGGTCTGTAGATGAGGGTGCCACAGAGGGCGGTGTTCGAGTTGGTCTGGACTTGGAAGTGGAGGTGCTCCACGTTGGTTGAGTGGTCGTCTGTGTGGGTGGTGAGGCGGTATACGATGGCGATGCCTCCCACTGGTCTGTTGATGTGATCCTTGTGAATGATCTTGTAGCTGTCCAGGATGGCATGAGCTGTCCCGGCGGAAGTGGAGTTTATGCAGGTTTCCGTGAGGAAGGTGATGTCAGGGTTGACACGGTCAAGGAGGTCCCAGATCTCCACGCTTGTTTGTGGAGGTAACGTGGGTTGAGCAGGATACAGTTGAGACAGTCGCGTCAGGTGTTTGTCGGTCGTGTGGTGGGTGGGGCTGGTGTGCAGTGGCCAGCGAAGGTGCAGCTGCAATTCTGGCAGGAATAAGGCCCTGTGTGTCCTTCAGCAATGCCTGGTGGCAGACGGTATGGTGTCCAGTGATGAGGGTGTGGAGGGTTCTGGCTCTGTATCTATGGATGCCCCGAGAACCAGGGTCTGTGGCCCTGGGCGCAGTCCAGGCACGGACGGCGTAGACTGGCTTGACTTTGGCATGCCTTTGGCACGGCCACCATAAGTAATGTGAGAAGGGAGGCTAGACAGCTGGGAGGCAGGAAAGCAGGAAGCGGTACTGGAGGGGGACAGGTCTGCCGGGGACGAGCAGCGGCAGGGACACAGTGGGAAAAGGGACAAAAAGAGGAAAAAGGCAAGAGAGTAGAAAAGTGAAAAAAGCAACAAAAAAAGTAAAAAAAATGGAGGGGAAAAAGGGATCAGAGGGCAGAGCATCGGTGGAGCAGAGAAGCTCCCAACTGGACCACCAGGGATGAGGCGCAGGCGGGTACCTGCGGGTGGTGGAGGGCCTCTAACTTGGACCAGCAAGGGACAAGGGCAGCAGCTACCTAGGCGGAGCTGTGCTGAAAGGGAAGCAGTTCGATGACAAGTGGCATTTGATGGAAAGAGTAAACCGAGGCCTACTGCATCAGATATATGCCTAGAGACTGTAATTAAAGACTTCATATTGCAAGACTGTGGTTTAAATGATACAGAACAACCTCCAGTGTCAACAATCATCTCTGGTAGCAGTTTATCACTTTTTCGGAGATGGCACCACCAAAACAACTTCTCATATTTTATAAACAGTGAATCAACTTTCGAGATCATATGCCTCACTGAATCAATGCTTGAAGGATACCCCCTTTTTTTGAAGAATAGGTCACTATGATTGCCCTCTACACAACAACACTATCTCTAACAGTCTGTGTTTAGTAAAGTCTTTTGGATATTTGTAAAGAATCTTATGCAAGCCTCAGAAGTCTCCATTTCACAAAAGCAAACTATAATGTGGTGGTCAGCGCTAAAAGAGTATGTTCTTCAGCACCTAAAAATAAAAAAAAGAAAGAAAGAAAGAATTTTCTGTAACTGGTCATTTAACATGCTGCTACTGGCACAATGGGCCAGTTGAAAAGCTTCCTGAAGTTCACAAGGTGCGCTCCAATCAGGAAAAAAAAACTGTCTATGTAAAAAGATGAAGACTATTTCATGATCACGTACTGACTGGATGATTTATGAAAAGTTTGTGAAATGATACAAAAATCTATGATCCTGAACAGAATAAAATTACCCAAGATATCCTACCACCAAATTAATAAGAATAGGGATAACTAAGGATAAGGGTCCCACCATAACAGGCCCAAAGTGGTTCAACCACTGAGACACAATTAGTACCCTTCAATTAACGTACCTTAAAAGTGGACAAAACATGGCTAGAATAAGGAGTAGTTTCTGTCCTGTAACTCCAGTTCTGTAGTAGCGGTATCTCTGTTATAGTCATAATCTAGTGAATAGTCCCGCCCATGTGCGTGGACCCCGGCAATCAAAAATAATCTCTTAAGTTGTCAGAATAATGCAGAAACTGCAAAGACACTTAAGAGAGAATTTAAAGACAAATAATGCAGCCTATATCCACAGGCTACATTGTCCAGTACTTAAACTAGAAATTCCACCAAAAAAACACCACACATAATACAGCCTGCCCAGTTTCTACCATAGAGAAACTTGCCTCCCCCAGTAAAAGACTCTGGAATGATAGAGAGGAAGGTAGGGACAGACAAGCCCCATAGGCTGCCATTATGTGGCTTAAATAGGATACTGTGCCTTTAAGAGAACTTTCCAGAACTTCTCCCAGTATCCCAGAATGCATAGCAGGTCCCTCTACTTTCAGTTCTTTTTGAAGGCGAAGCACGCCAGACCTGTCGCATTCCTTACATGATGAACTATCTCCACCGGGGAGGAGGGCGGGCGCTTATGACTATAACAGAGATACCCCTACTACAGAACTGGAGTTACAGGACAGAAACTACTCCTTCTGTAGTAGGGGATCTCTGTGTATAGTCATAATCTAGTGAATAGAATGGCAAGCCCATCCCCACACCAAAGCGGCGGTGGAGAATAAACAAATAACGCCACTACTGTGCGAACAAATTCCGCAGCGAAGCCTGCCCAACCTGAGCGTCTGCCCTGGCGTCAGAGTCCAGGCAGTAATGCTTAGCAAAGGTATGAACCGACTTACAAGTGGCTGCCTTGCAGATTTCAGCAATCGGCACGTTACGGAGCAGAGCCGTCGTGGCAGCTTTGCCCCTGGTGGAATGAGCCTTAGGTTTACCTCCTAAGGTCTTATTAGCCTTTTGGTAACATAATTGTATGCAGGACACAATCCACCTAGAGATGGAATGCTTAGAGGTCGCAAGACCCGTCCTGACCGATCCGTAATTGATGAACAACTGGTCAGACCTACGAATATCTTTGGTTTTATCCAGATAAAATTTCAACACCCTCCTAACATCCAGGGAATAGAGCGACCTCTCCGCTGGGGATGAAGGGTTCTGAAAAAACGTAGGCAAAGTTATGGTCTGGTTGACATGAAAATCAGAAATAACCTTGGGAAGAAATTTAGGGTGAGTACGCATAACAACCTTAGCAGCATGAAATACAGTATAAGGTTCAGTACAACACAACGCCTGAATTTCACTCACCCTGCGGGCCGATGTAATGGCCACGAGGAACGCCGCCTTCCAGGACAGGTGCTGCAACGAAGCCTTATGAATAGGTTCAAAAGGCTCCTTCATCAACCTGGACAGCACCACATTCAGTTCCCATGAAGGCGAAGGAAGCCTGACAGGAGGAAACACTTTCCTAAAACCTTCCAGAAAATCTTTGATCACAGGGATCTGGAAAAAGGAGGTCTGGGAAGGGCCTTTCCTGCAGGCAGTCAATGCGGCGAGATGAACCTTAATGGAATGAACATTAAGTCCAGACTGCACCAAATGCAGAAGGTAAGGAAGGATGACATCTTCCTTGCACGTCGTCGGGTCATAGTTCTTGGACGCACACCAGATACAAAACCTCTTCCACTTGTAAGCATAGGATGTCCGAGTAAAAGGTCGCTTAGACTCCTTCAGTATGTCCATGCAATCTGCAGGCAGATTAAGATGGCCATATTGCACTATCTCAGGAGCCATGCCGCCAAACTCAAAGACGAGAGGTTGGGGTGCAACATCTGCCCCCCGAACTTCGTGAGAAGGTCCGGCCTGCACGGCAGCCGAATGTGAGGAAGGAGAGACCGGTGAAGCAGGTCCGTGAACCACCACTGTCTGGGCCACTCCGGGGCAATGAGTATCATCCGAGCCCTGGACCGGGCCAGCTTGATGAGCACCGCCGGAATCAGGGGAATGGGAGGAAAGGCGTACAGAAAGCTGTCCGTCCAGTCGATCCATAACGCATTCCCCAGCGTCCCCTGCTGGTAGTACCTGGAGGCGAAGTCTCTGCACTTGCTGTTTTCGGCGGTGGCGAACAAATCTACGTCTGGAGTTCCCCACCTTGCGAAGACTTCTCCTAGTACTTCGTCGTTTATGACCCATTCGTGGTTTTCCTAAAAAAAGTCTGCTCAGTGCGTCTGCCTGAACATTCTGCACACCTGGTAGAAGGGTGGCCGTTATCGTCAGTCCTCTGGCTAGGAGCCAGTGCCAGATCGCCTGCACCTCCTGTGACAGAGTGCGTGATCTCGAGCCCCCCTGCTTGTTGAGGTAATACATCGTGGTGGTATTGTCCGTCTGTACAAGCAGAGAGTTGGTCTGGAAGGACGGAAGAAAGGCCTTCAGAGCCAAGTGAACAGCTCTGAGTTCCAGGAAATTGATGTGATACGTGGCCTCCATCGGCGACCACGTTCCTTGAATCTGTAGAGTCCCGGAATGCGCTCCCCATCCCAGGAGAGAAGAATCCGTCACGACAGTCTGCGTGGGAATGTCCTTGTGAAAGGGAACCCCTCTGAGGAGATTCTCCGCCGAACACCACCACTTCAGAGACTGAAGAGCATGCAGCGACAGTCGAATCTTGTCGTCCCAAGATCCTTTCCTCTGATCCCACTGGTCCTCCAAGCACTCCTGCAGCGGTCTCATGTGCAGCCGTGCGTGTGGCGTCAGGAAGATACAAGAGGCCATCGATCCCAGTAGAGAAGACACCGTCCTCACTGTTGTAGATGGAGTTGTCATAAGAGCCTGAGCCTTCCGAAGGAGAGATAATCGTCGCTCTTCCGAAGGAGACACGCTTGCTGACAGCGTATTGAAGGAGGCTCCCAAGTACTGTATGCATTGGACCGGAGTCGGGACAGACTTGGCCATGTTGATATGCAGCCCCAGCTTGTTCAAGAGAACGCACGTCTTCTGGAAGTGTGCTCGCGCTTCCGCGAAGGAGGATGCCTTGATCAACCAATCGTCCAGGTACAGGTAGACGAACACCTTGTTCTTCCTCAGGTGTGCTGCTACCACCGCCATGCACTTCGAGAATGTTCTCGGCGCAGACTTCAGTCCGAATGGGAGTACTGTGTATTGATAGTGATTGGTGCCGACTTGGAACCGCAGGAAATTCCTGTGTTTGTGTGCAATGGGCACATGGAAGTAAGCATCCTGTAGGTCTATAGCACATAGCCAGTCTCCCTGTTGCAACTGAGGATAAATCTGATGCAACGACAGCATGCAAAACTTTTCCCTGCGAATCCATTTGTTTGCCTGCCGCAAGTCCAGAATGGGCCTGAACTCGTTCTTGTCCTTCTTGCGAACCAGAAAGAACCGGGAGTACAGACCTCTTCCTCTCTGAGACAGAGGTACGTCTTCTATCGCCCTTTTCCTCAACAGGATATCCGCTTCCGCCTGAAGCTCGCGCAGCTGAAACTGCGAGCTGACCGGGGGAATTGCTGGAGGAGGGCTGGTGAACCGAAGACTGTATCCATTGCAAACAATATTCAGCACCCACTTGTCCTGAGTAATTTTTCTCCACTCTGCCAGAAAAAATTTAATGCTTCCCCCTACCGGAGTGGGTAACAGATCCGGAGGAAGTAGGTTCCTAGGGCCTAGACCCAGCCTGGCCCTTGGGCGCCAGAGCCGACTGCTGGCCTCCTCTGCCCTTCTGGCGCTTCTGGAACGGCTTACGGAACTGTTGTTGATGTTGCGATTGTCCCGAAGCCTGGCCTCGTCCTCGGCCTTGCCCACCGAACCGCCGTTGGAAAGGGCGGTACGTCTTCTTGGTCTCTTTAGGCTTCTCCAGGCCCACAGCCGTTAGCGTCTCGGCCTCCGCCTTCATGCGGGCCATCTCATCTTCCGCATGCTTCCCGAAGAGGGTCTCACCGGAGAACGGTAGGTTGGCCACCCTCTGCTGTGCGTCCGGTTTCAGGGACGTAAGCCGGAGCCATGCGTGGCGTCGTTGGTTGACTCCATGGCAAAATCCGTGAGCAGCCAACAGGGAAGAGTCCGCTGCAGCGCTGATAATCTGGTTCGCCACCAGCATCCCTTCATTCAGCACTTCCATGAAGTCCTCACGCTTCTCCCGAGGTAAGTGCTCTGCAAATCGCTCGAGGGAGTCCCAGAGGGCGCGGTCGTATCGGCCCAACAGCGCTGTGGCACTCGCAGCTTTCATGGAGGTAGCGGAAGTTCCACAGGCTTTCCTCCCCGCCGAATCCATCCACCTGGACTCCTTATCCGGGGGAACCGTGGATGACGGAGCGGTGGCATGTTGCTTGCGGGCCGCCGTCACAATTACAGAGTCAGGAGGGGGTTCCGTTCTCAGAAAGGCCGGATCCGAATCGGGAGCCCGGTACTTTTTCAGCAACCTCGATGGAGCCGCCTTCGTCACCGCAGGGGTGAGAAAAAGGGCCATAGCCGGTTCTTCCAGGCCCGGCACCAGAGGCAGGAGAGGACGAGACAGGTGTTTTTGATGCAATGTCTCAAAAATGACTGAAGTTTTCGGAGTAGGCACCGTTAGGGATATGCCCAACTTCGCAGCGCCCCTTAAAAGGACGTCATGGAACGCCACCAGGTCATCAATCGGGGACACCCTCGTGTCCGGTGACCCCGACAAGGTAGGAGAATAGTCCCTGGTCCCAGAGGACCTCGTGTGTGAGCGAGATTCGCGCCTCCTATGGCGGCGTCTCGACCTCGTGGACGATCTGCGTCGCGATCTCTCCCTTCTCCCAGAGCAAGACCTGCCAGCCCGTGGCCGCTCCACCGGTTTCCGTGGCGGGGTCTTCCTTGGCTCCTCACGGGTTTCGGTTTTGGGGTCCCCTTAGGAGGTACAGGCAAAGACGGCAGCGAAGTGGACCTCGGCGGAGGAACCTTCGGCTGCGGGGCAGGCCCATGCGGAGGGACAGGAGGTGGTGGTGGGTCGCCTGAAGGAAGTGGAGGTTTGGGTGGAGGATCCTCTTTAGGAACAGGGGGAGGAGTTGGAGTCCGAGGCCGAGATGGCGTGGACACCTCTGAGTACACCGAGCCCGGTGACCCCTTAGGCGAAGGGGGCGGAGATCCAGCCCCTTCAGCAGGTGATCGCTTCCTCTTGCGTCCTCCACTAGAAGCAGCGTGACTTCTGGGACTAGAATCCCTCTTGCGCAGTTTTGGAGAGGCTGAATGACTCCCAGACGCCGACCGCTTTCTGCTCGACGCAGAGCGTCGCTTCTCTGGCGTCGAACGACGCTTCCGTGACTCCGGCGTTGAACGCCGCCTCCGCGACGTCGACCCTCTCTTTCTCGACGTCGAACGCCGACCCCTCGACGTTGACCTCTTCCTCCGCGACGTCGTACGCCGCCTCCGCGACGCCGAGCGTTCCGTCTTCGACGACGAGCGTCGCCGTCTCCGTCTTGATGCTCTCGACGTCGAGGAGCCCCTCGACGTCGACCGGTGCCTCAACGGCGATCGACGGAGTCGCCTCGACGGCGAGCGTCGATGCTTGTCACTTCGCCTTCGGCGTCGATAGGAAGACCTTGACGTCGACGAAGACGATGACGTCGACGGTGGCTTCGACGGCGACTTCTCCATGATCTTCGACGTCGAGCCGTCACGCCGTCTCGACCCGGAGCCCTGGGGAGAAGGGGAGCACACCGCCGTCATCCCTCTCGACGTCGTCGTCGATGCAATCGACGTCGACGGAGACCGGGACCGTTTGCTGGACTTCCTGCCCCTGGGGAGCCCCCCAGAGGCCTCAGCAGAGGCAGAGGGAACCTTCTCAGCCTGCCCAGACCCACCTGCAGCCTGCAGACGCCTCTCCTCAAGGCCAGAAAGCCTGATCTTCATCCTGTCCCTCAGAGTCCGAGCAGTAAACTGCTGGCAGATGACACAGTCAGGGACATGATCCTCAGGGAGGCAGACGATGCAGACATCATGGGGATCACTCTTGGCCTTCTTCCTCCCACATGCTGGGCACTTATCAAAAAGGCCAGGCATTTTAGAGCCCTAAAACGCCTGAAACAGCACACAAAAAAGAAAGAGACCACCAAGAAAGAAAACTGAAACACTTTTAGAACACAAAAGTGCCAAAAATCCAATAAACCCTTGAAACAAGGGAGAGCTCAATGCCAGGGTCCTGTAAGTAGGAGCCGGAAAAAAGAACTGAAAGTAGAGGGACCTGCTATGCATTCTGGGATACTGGGAGAAGTTCTGGAAAGTTCTCTTAAAGGCACAGTATCCTATTTAAGCCACATAATGGCAGCCTATGGGGCTTGTCTGTCCCTACCTTCCTCTCTATCATTCCAGAGTCTTTCACTGGGGGAGGCAAGTTTCTCTATGGTAGAAACTGGGCAGGCTGTATTATGTGTGGTGTTTTTTTGGTGGAATTTCTAGTTGAAGTACTGGACAGTGTAGCCTGTGGATATAGGCTGCATTATTTGTCTTTAAATTCTCTCTTAAGTGTCTTTGCAGTTTCTGCATTATTCTGACAATTTAAGAGATTATTTTTGATTGCCGGGGTCCACGCACATGGGCGGGACTATTCACTAGATTATGACTATACACAGAGATCCCCTACTACAGAACTACTTAATGCTGCATTAGAATAGAGACATGGCTGAAAAATCCCCATTTTCTACGATGCTTGAAAAAGTGGTTCAAGAGCAAACTTTGCATCTACAGGCTACCATATTTCAATCCAAGATAGTATTAGGTACAAAGGGATCAATCAATTAACTCTGTTGGTTAAGTATATAATGGGGCATCTTCAAAGAGGATTAGAGGTTGCACATAGCAAAACATATCATACAATCCAAGTTCACTTAGCCACACTGATTACGAATGCGGATTACTAAATATAACCTCGACTATAGGCAATGAGAAGTTACAGAACTATGCAGAAAGGGAGATCAAATTTTATAAAGAGTAATGTGAGGATGTAACAAGAATTACACTGTGCAAATTTTAGCAAAAAAATTGCCGAAATGCAGTCAGTAAGCTATACTAAAACTATATCTGGCCAACAAATGGGCATTCACATGCCAGTTAAAGCTAGAAACACACTAAAGCAGTGTAGATACAGATGAAGGAACTATAATATATTGAAGTATTAGGCGAACATCATAACCCCCCTTTCTTTCATCAGAGACTTCAAAGTCTCAAATCAGAAACCTGTCACTATCAGGTGTGAGAAAGTGCCATCTTTCTTGCATTGGTATGCCCCCACTTTTTGCTTAACTGATGATGTGCTTTGACTGAGTGTGCCCTGGGCTCCTGCCAACCAGGTGCCCAGGGCCTGTGTTCCTTCCCTAAAGCTGTGTTGAAACAAAACCCAATTGGCCTCTCTGGCCACCTCTCAGCCCCTAGTAAATGGTACCCATGATACCCAGGGCATGGTGACCAGAGAAGACCCTAAGGGCTGCAGCACTTATTGTGCCCCCCTTAGGGGCCCTGTGCCCTGACACCCACACACTGCCTTTGCAGGCTGAGTGTCTAAGTACAGAACTAAACATAGTCGACATGGCACACATCACTGTGTGCGACGCCCACAATCCCACTGCCCTGGCAATCATCAGTCACCCCTCTAGCTGGGTGCCCTAAGCCAGTGGTGTGGGCACAGGTGCATGAGCCCTGTGCCCCTACAGTACCCAGGGCCATTCCTGGGTAAGTGCAGTGCTGCCATTTAAGAGTATATGGTGCTGGGAGGTCGTCATTACAAACTCCACAGCACCATGATGGCTTCAATGAAGACTGAGAAGTTTGGTATCAAACTGCTCAGCACATTAAACCTGCACTGATGCCAGTGTAAGGTTTAATGTAAGATGCACCAGAGGGCATCTTAGAGATGCCCCCTGGAAGCTAAACTACAATCCACGTCTGGACTGAGAGGCTGCCTAGGCTGCCACACAGCAGACATGTTGCTGGACTCCTGGGAGGAGAGCCCCCGCTCTGCTGGGCCTGCAACAATGCACATCCTGGGCGAGGTGCTAAGTCTCCTCCCCCAGGATGGGCAGGGGGAAGCTTCAAAAGCCTGACATCTTTGTTAGCTTCTCCAGACCATTTGCTGTACCCAGCAACTGGTCCCCAACAGTTCTGAACCACACTCTGGCGGGAAACCCTACGTCAGGAAGGGGGGGTGCCAGCCTGTGCCAACCCCACCCCTCAGGTGGGAGAGGCGAGGTGAAGCACGACCCCGGGCTCCAGCCATCTTGAAGATGGGGAGCCCTGCCCAATCACAGCTGGATCCTGCTCCCCTCCCACAGGAGAGGTGCAGACTAGGGGGTGTACCCACCCCAGGACAGGGACCTATTGGTCCCTGCCCTTGTCCTACCTGCAACGCCTCTAAATTCATTATTTATGGGCTCCCTGAACCTTCCTTCGTTAGATCCAGTTTTGAAAAATGAGAAGTAGTACAAGAAGAAGTACGACCTGCCATACAGCTGCTAACAAAAGGACGACAACAACTGACTTGGCCCCAGCCCTACCGGCCTGTTGATCCTTGAACCTACTCCTGCTTAACCCTGGCGTCTCCTGCGGGCAGCAACCTCGAGTACCTGCCTGCCTTGATCCTCTTAGAGACTGGTACTCCCATGAGCAGAGGCTCTGCTCCAACAGCATCCCCCTGGTGCCAGCCAGGAACCACGAATCCGGCCCATTCTGCTCCCGCCGAGCCCAGCCCGTGCCTGAGTGAACCAAGACCACGAGGACGTCCCCCCGGTGACTGGGACCTGAAGTCCAGTGCCCAAAGACCCTCCTCGACGAACCAGACGATGCCTGGAACCTCAGAACCAGACCCCCACGACCAGCCGAGGGTAAGATTTCCTGACACCAAAAGACACCCCTGCACCCGGCTCCCTGCAGCTCCCTGTGCCTTCCTTTGGGGTACCTACCTCTTCTCCAAGATCCTAACTTACCTCTTGAAGTGGTGGTCGCACCTGAAGAATCACCGTCCCAGAGTCTGCAGCCTTTGTTCCCTTTTTACCCTTTCTATTGAATAACATTGGGCACCCGACGGCTCAAAAGCACCCTGCACCCAGCCGCCGAGTGCCACTGGAAGTGCAACTACTACCCTACTCTACTTCCCCACTTGCCCTGAGTAAGTGACCAGGAGCTCCACTCCCACAGCTGTGTGGCCTGCTTGCTTGCTTCTCAGCCACCAACCGAAGGCCCCCTCCTCTCCATTGGATAACATTGGGCCTAACTACCTCTGCACAAGGCTGCCCCTGTGCCACTGAGGGTGTACCAACTGTACCTACCTGACCCTGGGGGACCCCTGAGTCTATGCCCAGAACCTTAACTTCACCAGTCGAGTACTCACCTGGAAACCGATAACTTACTTTCCTGCCATAGGATAACATTGACTGGTTTGACTCGAAAAATCTTTGAAGTGTGAAGTTTTGAAACTCTAAAATATTCCTATAAAATCAGCCGAATACCGAATTCCGAAGTACTCACCTGTGATCAGGAGAGAAGCCAGAACTTTACCTTGTAGCCCAGCACTGAACCGCAAAAGTAATCCTAACCGGGTTTACTAGTAACCTATATTTTCTCCATAGGAATCCATTGTCTGATTTTCTGTGAAATTTCTTCTGTCTACTTTTGAAAATTTCAAATATTCCTTAAAAATCATACCAACTACTGAAACGTAATTACTTATCTGTCTTAAGCAGAGATCCCAGTGCTGGAACTAGGAGCCCAGTACTGGATTACAAAAGTAACGATAACATACTTTACCTGTAACCTGAATTTTCTCCCATGGATAACATTGCTAGATTTTCAATGAAAAGTTTCTGTGAACGTTTTTACTAAACTGTTTTCAGCTTAGACCCCAGGACTGAATCTAGAATCCAGTCCTGGAATTACAAAAGTAATTTACAAAGTAATCAACTGCATTTTATGTAGAAAAACCCATTGAGCTCAATGTTAGTTTGTGTTTAGAATTGTGTTGCCTACAACAACCCCTGTACCTGTTGTGTTTACAAAGTTATTTCCTACAGGCAAAGTAATTACTTGAGATCACTTTATTGAGAAAAGTATATTTTTGATAGCTGTTGGTTCGAAAAATAAAACTATATCTTTTGATATAAAAACAATTGGCCTGGAGTTCAGTCCTTGAGTGTGTGAAACCTTTTGCTGACTGAGTGTGTACAACAAATGCTTTTACCTTGTCCTCTGGTACTGCCTTACTGCTCGACCAAGCTACCACTTTTTTTTTTTTATTGTTTTTTATTTTATAACAACAAAGCAAATGGGACAGATCTGCACAGGATTATTACTACAGATACATGAATACTTTAGCGGGCCTTTCGCAATTACATTCAATTTGGAATCACAAATATTAGACATGACATTGTGAGCATATCACTACTTCAACTGTATATCCGAACAAGCACTACTAGTCTTATTCTTCATCGTCCCCAGTGGTGCTCGGTGGTTCGCCGATGTTTCCCCTAAACGTGTTCCACGCACCCCATATCCTACTCCATTTTCTTGGGCAGCCACGGTGGATGTAGACAGCCCTCTCCGCTACAATCGCCCCATCCATATCTTTACACCAATTACCCAGTGTCTGTGGTACTGCAGAACCCCACAGCCTGGCGATGTTGCGTTTTGCCATTAACATGCACAACATCACCCAGTCCTGCTGCCGGTGGTTCAGGTCATTAGGTTCCCACATGTTTAGCAAGCAGCGCCGAGGTTCCGGCAGCAGGGAGATGTCTATTGTTTGAGAAATCGTGTGCATCACTGCTGTCCAGTATGTCGATATGGACCTGAATTTCCAGATGGTGTGGAAAAATGTCCCCTCCTCCCCGCAGCCACGTAGGCAGAATTTATGCATGGCTCTCCCTATCTTGTGTAGGAGTGGTCTGGTGTAGCACGTACGGTGCAATATTTTGAGTTGGACCAGTTTTAATCTTGAGGGGATCGCAGCTACACGGGGCGAGGCGAGAGCCTCCTGCCATTCAGAGTCATCAAATGGGCCCACCTCCTCAGACCAGTTTTGTTTCAGTGTGGCTGTCACGTCCGGGAGGTTATTAACGAGCTTCCTGTATGTGAGGGAAGTGGCCCTGTCCTGCATGTGTTCGGTCAGAAGCTTATCTTCGAGAGGAGACTATTCCTCAAGGATGGTGCCCGTCGGTATAACCGATTGTAGCGCATGCTTAACTTGCAGGTATCTAAACATCTCCGTCTGTGACATCTCATATTGTGTTTGTAGATGGGCGAAGTCTACCACCCTATCTTCTTCCATAAATCCCCTACCACCGAAATACCAATGTTGTCCCAGGCCTGGAATCCCTTACTATTTCGGAGGAAGTCCAACTTGCTTGAGTCCCACAGAGGTGTCATTTGGGTGATAGACTAGTTCCCAAGCATTTGAGACGCCTGTTGGCCCGGTACCATAGCTGTACAGAGTGCTGCGTCGGGCCTATCAAGTCTGAAGGTGGACGGGGGCTGTAAAGATTACCCAGCAGTCCCCTGCCTTCCAAAGAGCGTCTATCAGCAAGGTATGCAGGCTCAGTTTGCGAGGCGTGTAACCAGAAATTTATCTGCTTTAGATGTGCCGCCCAATAGTATAGTTCTATATTTGGAAGTGCAATTCCCCCATCGTACCAACTTCTATTTAATTTATCTTGCACGATTCGGGGCGGCCTCCCTCCCCACAGTAGGTGAGATACTGTTGCAGCAACAGTTTTGAAGTATCGTGCAGGGACCAATGACGGGGTATTTTCAAGCACATAAAGGAAGCGGGGGAGCGCCATAATTTTATACAGCGCTGCCTTACCTAAAAGCGTGAGAGGGAGAGTCTGCCACACCTTCACGTCACGCTTGAACCGCTAAAGAAGGGGGCTGAGATTTAGGCTATAGTGGGAAGTCACGTGAGATGTGTCCGTTTGCGACAACATGCGCTAGTGGTTTAGTGTATAGCAAGCTAACCCAGGCGCAAAATTTTGAGCCAAATCCCATATGTTGGAGCACTGTGAATAAATAAGGCCATTCGACTGTATCGAACGCCATAGTGGCGTCAAGCAAAAGGATGACGGCAGGGTCTTTAAGATAGGGGGCACGTGCCAAGACCGCATGAAGCCGACGGAGGTTGAGGGCCGTGCTCCGATGTGGCATGAAGCCAGATTGGTCCGGATTAACTAACGTCGCAAGGTGAGGAGTAATTTGCAACGCAAGCCATTTGGCGAGGATCTTAGGCTCCGCGTTGATGAGTGAGATTGGACGGTATGAGGCACAGTCTGTTTTAGGCCTACCAGGCTTGAGGATCGCGTCAATCGTGGCTAGTCGCTGATCTCGTAGCAGCTCTCCTATTTCAAGACTGTCGGATAGCATGCTTAGGAAGAAGGGGGCTGTCGATTGTATCAGTCTCTTGTGTATTTCAACTGGGAGCTCATTTGGCCCCAGCGCCTTGCCGGACGCTAACGCATAGGTAGATGTCTGCACCTCGTCGGTGGTAATGTCGGCCTCCAACAGAAGCGCTGCCTCCGGGGAGAGCTTAGGTATTGATAGATCCTTAATATATTCATATGCCTCTGCAATCGTGTAGGCTGCCCGGGGAGCATAGATTTGTTCATAGTGATCAGCTAGGAGATTGGCTATACCATCAGGATCAGAAATCGGGGAGCCTGCAGGAGAAGTTAGTTGTGCAATGACTTTATGTGCTCTTTCTTTCCTATCCAGCCAGGCTAACATTTTCCCAGCCTTATGTCCCAGCTCATACACCCTGTGCCTAGTGGCTTGGATCTTGCTTTGCGCCATTTCTCTCTGGTGGGCCAAGACTTCTGCTTGTTTTAAGCGACCCGTACCGGCGGTTCCCGGAGAAGGGTGGGCCTCCTGCTCTTCGATGGCTACGGCCAGTTTAGCCTCGAGGCTGTCCAATTCCGCCCGACGCTCCAGTTTGTGACCCAGGATGGATGCCATAGCTTGTCCCCGCAGGACCACTTTATACGCCTCCCAGAGCGTACTGGGTGAGTCTACCGAGCCCTGGTTTTCTTGAAAAAATTGTTTAGTGGTTCGTGCGAGGGCCGACTGAATGGGTGCGATCTGGAGGAAGACAGCATGCACCGGGAACATGCGTCTTCGGCAGATCTGGTGATGGGTGTATTTAAACAGTATTGGGGAATGATCTGAGATGCCCCTGGGGCGGATAGTGACCTCCTCAATACCCTGTAGGGCGTCTGTGGACACAAGGAAATAATCGATACGTGTGAGACATTTATGTACTGCTGAGTAGAAGGCGTATCGTGTTTCAGTCGGGTGCTTGAATCTCCAGCTGTCTGTAAGCCCCAGTGCATCTATCAAGCCAAGAAGACATCGCTCACCCTGTGTTTCCAGCCTAATAGGGAATCTGTCCTGTGAGCCCTCAACTATGTCATTGAAGTCGCCCCCCATTAGGAGTGTCGCCTCCGGCAGTGTCAATAAAAACGTTGTAAGGGCTGAATGGGATTGTGCATGGAGTGCAGGTGGTATATAGACAGAGACCAAATTGAATAAGAAAACAAGTTACTTACCTGTAACTTTAGTTCCCCAGTATTGGTAACTCTCATAGATTCCCATGCTTTGTATCATTCCCCGTCATCGGAATGGGAGTCTTGGTAACAAAAATACCATAGCTGTAGGTACAAAAGACAAAGGAAAAAGGCCTAGGCCTCATTCCCTTTTGTAGCATATCACCCTCTTTTTGTAAAAGAGACCAAACTTTGGCATCAGCCAATCAGAAGTGCCTCACCCCTTAGAACCTTCCTGAAGGAACCTCAGAGCCTCAGATTTTCGTAGCCGTTGTGTACTTAGACCCCTTATCTGTTGTAGGCTGAGCTTTCTTCGGGGAGGCGGTTGGGCGCATGGGAATCTATGAAAATTAGCAATACTGGGGAACTAAAGTTACAGGTAAGTAACTTGTTTTCTTACCCCAGTATTGGAACTTTCATAGATTCCCATGCTTTGTATCAGAGTAGCAAGCAGTTGGCAAGATAATCACATTTTGCATCATAAATTATAGCAATAGGCAACATGATATAAGATACAAAATATGAAAGACGGAAGGTGGGAAAGAAAGGAAAGCTCACCATCAGTGGAAGAGGTTCCTCAGGACAGCCTGTCCTACTGCCACATCATCTTGTTGCAGAGATTCCAAGCAGTAATGCTTGGTAAAGGTGTGAACGCTGCTCCAGGTAGCAGCTGTTCACCCCTGCGAAGAGGGCTGTTGAAGAAGCCACAGATCTTCTGGAATGTGCTCGGATCTTTCCAGTTAGAGGTTTTCCTGCAGCCTTGTGACAATGTAGAATGGCACTTGTGATCCATCTCAAAACACCCTGTTAGGATAGCGGAAGGCCCTTACCAGGACCTCCGAAGGCGACAAATAGTTGTGAAGATTTTCGAAAACCTTTAGTACGTTCTAAATAGAATTTCAAGCATCATTGCACATCCAACGAATGCAATGCTCTTTCTGCTGGCGTAGAAGGTTGAGGGAAGAACGCCTTCAGAATGACTGGTTCATTCAAGTGGAAATCCGAGGGAACCTTAGGCATGAACCTAGTATTAGTTCTCATGATCACAGTGTTTCTCTTGAATTGAAGGAAAGGTTCTTGGATGGTCAAAGCCTGTAACTCTCCAACACGCCTAGCCGACGTGAGAGCAAGGAGGAGAGCCAATTTCCACGAAAGATATTTCATGTCAGAACGATGGATTGGTTCAAATGGAATCTTCATGAGTTGAGAAAGGACTAGATTTAAATGCCATGTAGGAGGGGGCGGTCTCACCGGTGGATAGACCCTGAACAAGCCCTTAAGAAATTGCTTGATAATCCTGGAAGACCACAAGGAAGGACCGGATCCTGTCCTTCTGAACCTTGACAAAGCAGCCAAATGGACCTTAATTGATGAATGGGCTAGTCCCGACTTAGCCAAGGACAGCAGAAAAGGTAGGATCTGATGAGGCTTGGAATTGAAAGGATCAATGCTTTCTTTCTTACACCAGCAACAAAATCTTTTCCACTTAAGGCGGTAAGTCCTGTTCGTTGAATGAGCCCTTGCCTGGGACAGAACTTCCTTAATCTCTCTTGATAAGGGCAGGTTCATAAACTCTCGCTGCTCAGGAGCCATGCAGTCAGGTGTAACGACTGTGGATCTGGGTGCCAAATTTGTCCGTCGGACATCGTGAGAAGATCCGGCAGAATCCTCAAAGGAAAGGGAGGAGCCATCGACAACAGATGGAGCTCCGTGTACCAGAACTGCCTCGGCCAAGCCGGGGCTATCAGGATCATCCTGCACGGCTCCACCTTGATTTTCCTAATAAACCGTGGTATCAGAGGAATGGGAGGAAAAGCGTAGACAAATGTCCTCGACCATGCTATCGAAAGCGCACTCCGCAGTGAACCTTGATGGTTAAGCCTGCTTGCGCAAGACCGGCATTTTTTGTTGGTCGGAGTGGCAAAGAGATCGATCTCCGGTCTGCCCCACTGTCTGAAGATCTCTTCCAAAACTGTCCGATTCAATTCCCACTCGTGGCTGACTGAGGATGACCTGCTCAGCCTGTCGGCGTTTTCGTTCAGGATCCCTGGTAAGTGTTCTGCCTTCAGTGATATCCTCTGAAGGATCGCCCATTCCCAGATCTGTTGAGCTTCTTGCGACAAAGGACGAGATCGGGTTCCTCCTTCCTTGTTCACATAGTGTATGGCCGTGGTGTTGTCCGTCCTGATAAGCACTTGCGAACCTTCTAGGCGAGGAAGAAAAGCTTGCAGAGCCAGTCTTATCGCCCTTAGTTCTAAAAGGTTGATGTGGAGATTTTTCTCCTGGGGCGACCAATGACCGCTGACATGTAGGTCTTGCATCACTGCTCCCCAACCCTCCGACGACGCGTCCGTTGTCACTACATGTGGGGACGGGTCGCTTACGAAGGATAGACCTTGGGACAAGTTGTTTTGATCTGTCCACCATAAGGTCGCGTCTTTCATCCTCGGAGTGACCGTCACTATGTCCTCGAATGAACTGTGGACCTATTGCCACTGGTTGTCCAGTTCTTCCTGCAGAGGACGCATTCTGAGTCTGCAATGGGGAATCAGTGGAATGCACGATGAAATCACCCCCAGTAGGGATTTGTATCGGCGTACAGAAAGACACCTTCTTGCCCGTAAGTCCCGAGCCAAGGTCTGCAATTTTTCTCTCCTTTCCAGAGTAGGGAAGGCTCTTGAGAGGTTTGAATCCAAGAGGAAGCAAGCCTTTTTTGACGGGACCAGAGAGGACTTCTCGTTGTTTAGAGTGAGGCCTAGATTCTGGAACAGATTCGTACAAGCTTGAACAGCCTCTAGCGCTGCCTCCCTGAACGGAGCTTTCAGCAACCAGTCGTCCAGGTAGGGGAAGACTTGGAAATGGTTCCTTCGCAGGAAAGCTGCTACTGGCGCCAGCACCCTTGTAAAAAATCTCGGGGCTGAGCGGAGTCCAAAGGGTAAAACCCTGAATTGAAAATGGCTCTTGGCTACTGTGAATCGCAGAAACCTTCTGTGCGCTGGGTGGATCGGAACATGGAATACGCATCCTCGAGATCGAGCGTGGTTATGAAATCTCCCGGATTGATGAGCTTCAAGATGTCCTGGAGAGAGACCATCCGGAAAGATAGGGAGATGAGATAGGTGTTTAGCTCCCCGAGGTCTAAAATGGGGCGCCATTTTTCTAGCCTTTTCCTCACCAGGAAGAACCTGGAATAAAATCCTTGTCCCCTTTGGTTTGAGGGAACCGGCTCTATGGCTCCCTTCCGGAGCATCTGTTGGACTTCGAGCCGCAGGAGACGCTAGTGTTTCGACGGAATGGCTGCCGGGGGCTTGGGTGGAGGGACTTGCGTGAATTCCAAAGTATGCCCTTTCCGAATGATGTTGAGCACCCAACGGTCCGATGTTATTTTGGACCAGTTTTGAAGGTATTTGGTGACCCTGCCTCCAACTGATGATTTCTTGAAGTAGGGTCCAGTAGGAAGAGCCAGGAGGCCGCTATTGACGCTTGGACGAGTCTAGTCCTCGTCCAGCCTGTTTTCCCTTGTTGTAAGGCCTGGAGTAGTTTGTCGACTGGCCCTGGCGCTGTTGATAGGGCTGCCGGTATCGCTGGGAACCTGAGCCCGTGGAGGAGTAGCGCTGTTGTGTTAAGGACCCTCTATAGGTACCACCTCTGCCTCTGGCTCCTTTAAAGGGAGACTTGCGGTATTGAAGGGTCCCTAAGGACCTGGCAGTCTCCGTATCCTTCTTTATTTCTTGAAGGGTATAATCGATGAGTTTCCCAAACAATGCCTCACCATCAAAAGGAAGATCAAGGACCTTGTTCTGGATCTCAGGCCGGAACCAAGTCGCTTTTGAGCCATCCTTGGCGGCGGAGGACTGCCGCCCCAGCCAGGGATCGAAACGCTGTGGTTGCAATATCCATTGCACAGTCAAAGATTTCCATTGAAGTCGCTTCTCCCTCCTGCAGGATCTTCTTTGCTTCAGATGTCGACTCCGGAGGCAGCTGGTCAATGTACGGGGCGATATCGCACCAAAGCTGGCAGTCATATCTCCCCAAGATCGCCAGGGCATTAGCGGTCTGTACTAGTAAACTCGCCATGGAAGAGAACCTTTTCGCCGCATTGTCCAATCTCCGCCCTTCTTTGTCCGGTGGAGATGTTAAGGGAGCAGAGGGGTTACGGGATTTTCTCTGCTCTGCCTGCGAGATAACGGAATCTGGTCTTGGATGACCCGTCAAGGCTGCGGGACCCTCATCGGGTGCCTTGTATTTCTTGTCCAGACGCGGTGGCACAGGGACCACCGTCGCCGGGTTTTTCCTGCCTTAAGGCCCTCCCTCCACAAATGATCCACAATAGGGATGGACCTTGTCGATTTCCTAAAAGGCTCCTTGAAATCGTATAGAAAACAATCAGTAGTAACCTTAGGCATTGCCAATTTGAATCTGCCCGCCGCTCTATCCATCAACTGATGAAAACCCCCGATGTCCGCTGGCGGGGAATCCGCCGGATCTGGGACTGGTGAAGCAGGATCCGCAATGATATATTCGTCATATTCAGTAATCGGAATAGAGTCATGATCCGACTGCTGGTCCCCATCCGAGGAATCATCATCGACCTCTTGCAGCCCGGAGGAATCTTGTTGGAAGGATGTCTGAGGCTGAGGTGAAATTTGAGGATGGCGTCACTGGTGAGGGCGAAACTACTGCCGGTGTAGCTGATGCTGCCGGGACATGAAGTGGCCTATTCGCCCTAGATTTATAGTCTTGCAGCATGTTATGCAAATCTTGGAGAAAAGAAGATAGCACCGTCACCATATCTTGGCCCGAATGATGTTGCGACTGGGCCGTTTGATGATGACCACTCTCCTCCTGACGTATTCACCCTCAGAGTCCGTCTCCTGGCACTTGACCAGAAGTTGGGAGGGACTATTGGCATAACTGTAAGCATCCTGGTCCTCATCTTCTGACTCCCCTTCTTGAACAAGCACTGGCGTTGCCAATAGGTCTCGCAGTAGGAAAGTTGGAGCTATTGGTTTTGTAAATGACAAAGCCCTTTATGTTTTAAAAATGATAAAAAAATAAAAGGCATTGTTATTTGCAATTGTAATGGCTCCAACTTTCCTACTGCGATACCTATTGGCAACGTGAGTGGTGTTGCGTGTGTGAGTGGCGTTGCGTGTGTGAGTGGCGTTGCCTGTGTGAGTGGCGTTGCCTGTGTGAGTGGCGTTGCCTGTGTGAGTGGCGTTGCCTGTGTGAGTGGCGTTGCCTGTGTGAGTGGCGTTGCCTGTGTGAGTGGCGTTGCCTGTGTGAGTGGCGTTGCCTGTGTGAGTGGCGTTGCGTGTGTGAGTGGCGTTGCGTGTGTGAGTGGCGTTGCGTGTGTGAGTGGCGTTGCATGTGTAAGTGGCGTTGCATGTGTGAGTGGCGTTGCATGTGTGAGTGGCGTTGCATGTGTGAGTGGCGTTGCATGTGTGAGTGGCGTTGCATGTGTGAGTGGCGTTGCATGTGTGAGTGGCGTTGCATGTGTGAGTGGCGTTGCATTTTTTATTGGTGTTGCATGTGTGAGTTCCGTGTCATGTGTGAGTGGCGTTGCATGTGTGTTGCGTGCGTGTGCGAGTAGTGTTGCGTGGATGAGTGTTGTTGCGTGGATGAGTGTTGTTGCGTGGATGAGTGGTGTTGCGTGGATGAGTGGTGTTGCGTGGATGAGTGGTGTTGCGTGGATGAGTGGCGTTGCGTGAGTGAGTTGCGTTGCTTTGAGTGAGTTGCGTTGCATGTGTCAGTGGCGTATCATGTGTGAGTGGCGTATCATGTGTGAGTGGCGTTGCATGTGTGAGTGGTGTTGCATGTGTGAGTGGTGTTGCGTGGGTGCGTTGCGTTGCATGTGTGAGTGGCGTTGCATGTGTGAGTGGCGTCGCATGTGTGAGTGGCGTCGCATGTGTGAGTGGCGTCGCATGTGTGAGTGGCGTCGCATGTGTGAGTGGCGTCGCATGTGTGAGTGGCGTCGCATGTGTGAGTGGCGTTGCATGTGTGAGTGGCGTTGCATGTGTGAGTGGCGTTGCATGTGTGAGTGGCGTTGCATGTGTGAGTGGCGTTGCGTGTGTGAGTGGCGTTGCGTGTGTGAGTGGCGTTGCGTGTGTGAGTGGCGTTGCGTGTGTGAGTGGCGTTGCGTGTGTGAGTGGCGTTGTGTGTGTGCATGGCGTTGCGTGTGTGAGTGTAGTTGCGTGTGTGTGGCGTTGCTTGTGTGAGTGGCGTTGCTTGTGTGAGTGGTGTTGCGTGTGTGAGTGGCGTTGCGTGTGTGCGTGGCGTTGCGTGTGTGGAGTTGCGTGTGTGAGTGGGCTTGCGTGTGTGAGTGGGCTTGCTTGTGTGAGTGGTGTTGCGTGTGTGAGTGGCGTTGCGTGTGTGAGTGGCGTTGCGTGTGTGAGTGGCGTTGCGTGTGTGAGTGGCGTTGCGTGTGTGAGTGGCGTAGCGTGTGTGAGTGGCGTAGCGTGTGTGACTTACGTTGCGTGTGTGACTTACGTTGCGTGTGTGACTTACGTTGCGTGTGTGACTTACGTTGCGTGTGTGCGTGGCGTTGCGTGTGTGAGTGGCGTTGCGTGTGTGAGTGGCGTTGCGTGTGTGAGTGGCGTTGCGTGTGTGAGTGGCGTTGCGTGTGTGAGTGGCGTTGCGTGTGTGACTGGCGTTGCGTGTGTGAGTGGCGTTGCGTGTGTGAGTGGCGTTGCGTGTGTGAGTGGCGTTGCATGTGTGAGTGGCGTTGCGTGTGTGAGTGGCGTTGCATGTGTGAGTGGCGTTGCATGTGTGAGTGGCGTTGCATGTGTGAGTGGCGTTGCATGTGTGTGTGGCGTTGCATGTAATGCTGGATTATTTGTGAGTGGTGCTGTCCTGTTGCAGAGATGTTGATGTGTTGGTGCTGAGTGTTGTTTGTGTTTTGCATAGTTGAGTAGTTGTGCTTTTGTGATGGTGTGTATTAATAGTTTTGTATATATGTTTGTTATGTAGTGTATTATATGTTGTTGCGTTATGCTTTGTGTTTGTTGTTTTATAGCAATTGTAAGATTTGATGTGTGAGTGTTATTGTGTTGCATGTATGTATTTTATTCTAACATGTCTTTGTATGTATTTATTTTTAAGTATGTGTTATGTGTTGTAATGTTTTTTGTTTTAACGTTGTGTATGAAGTGTTATTGAAATAAAAATGGCGGGCGCTATGTGTTTCCTTTACGTGAATTACGTTAAGTGTTTAGCGTTCTAGTCTTTTTTGTGTATTCTGAATGTGTTTGATGTATGACGTAATCCTTAGCCAATCGCAGGGCTACGTTTGGTGACGTAGCGTTGCGTTTGACGTGCTTTAATTGGGAAATCCCCAGATGTTCGGGAACTTTCGTGGGGGAAAGGCGTGTTGTTGTTCCTGTCTTCTTCCGGCGTCGTTTGACAGGTAGTTTTTTTTTTACAACTATTTAATGTATGATGTGAATGTATTATAGACTATGTAGAGATGTATTTGATTAATTTTTACAGTTTATTATTAATGTTATACTTTTGTGTATCGCAACATTGTTTACGTTATCGTATGTATATTATTAAATATGTATTGTACTTTCTAAATTGTGAATGTGAAATGTTGTAATGTAATTTTATGTAATGTATAGCAATGTATTGATTTTAAGGTATAGTCAAAGTGTGTATTTTATGCATTTATTGATTTTGTGTACTTTTTTGTTTTTGCTAATAGTATTTCCCTTTGTTTCCGAGTTGTTAATTATTAATAATGTAATGTATTAAAGTATTGTCATGCTTCGATAGAATCGGTATATATTAAGTAGGTTTTGGGTTATTATTTCAGGTATCGTATGTACAGTATTGGTCTTGTATTGTTAATAACATGAGTGTATTACTTTTGTCCCTTTTTTCAAGTGCATATTTTGGGTGTAAATTGATTTTGTTTATTGGCGTATGTACAGGAATGGTATTTTAATTGTAATTTACAAGAGTTTTTTTATGTGTTAGCAAGATCTTATTGTGTAGGTGTTATTTTTGCTGTGTTATTTAGTCCATTATTACATGAATGCATTGTATTGTTTATTATTTATTGAAAAGTGGTGTAATGCTATTATTGTATAGATGTTGTTGTTAATTTGTGATTTATATAGATAGTTAGATAGGTATATTGAGGGCGAGAGCTAACAACACATGCAGCATCACTTTCCAGCAGCCTAGCAACACTTAGCAACACAGCCGCATTAATTTTTAAACATTAGTATCATTGTGGTGTTGTTGTTTTGTCCATGTGGTGATGGAGAGTGGTGTTGTGATGGTGCTGAGTACTGTTGTATTTTGGAGTGTTGGTGTGGTGCTGTGTAGTGTTAATGTGGTGTTTGCGAGTGATGATGTGGTCCTTGAGAGTGGTGTTGTGGTGTTATTGGTTGTTGTTCTGGTGTTGCTGAGCGATGTTGTAGTGTTGCAGTGTGACAATGTTAATGTGCTGAGTGTTGTTGTGTTGGTGCATTGTGTTAATGTGTTGTTGCGGAGTGATAATGTTGTGTTGAATCGTGGTGTTGGGGTGGTGGTTAGTAGTGTTGTTGTGTTGTTGAGTTGTGCTCTTTTGATGCTGTTTGATGCTGTTTTGGTGTAGGTTGTCCCTGTTGTTGTGCACTTAGCACCTCCGAAACACTTCGTGCAACAGCAGCATGAGTTAGAGCAACACCAGAGTCGCGTGCTTTTGTGATTGCGCACTTTGTTTGCGTTTTTGATTTTTGCTGGCATTGTTTAATGGTTTATTTTCCCTTACTTTAGTAAGTGTTTTATGTTGTGCATTTGTTTCCTTTAGCTCGCTTTGTCCACTTTTAAATTGTTGTATTATTTTGTGTATTTATGATCTTTGTGAAAGAAATGTTTTATTTTACAATCCCTTTATTCATTTTTGTGTATTAATTGCTGCACTGTCCTTGCGTTGCATTAAGTTTACATTTTTGAATAGCTACAAGTGTGTAATCTGATTAGTACGTATTAAAATAAATGTTGCCTAACGTTATTTATGTGTGGAGTTTGAGGGTGGAGTTGTAGTTGGAGGGTAAAGTTGTAGGGTGGTATAGTAGTTATAGGGTGTAGTTGGAGGGTGGACTTGGACGGTGTGAGTGTGAGGGGGAGTGGATGTGAGTGTTTGGGTGTTGGAGGGTGTGTGACAGTGTGTGAGAGTGATTGAGCGTGACTGTTTTAGTATGAGTGAGGGTGTGAGTGTTGTGAGTGTGTGTGTGAGGATGAGGGGGTGAGGGTAAATGTTGCCTAACGCTATTTATGTTTTTTACGGTGTAGTTGGCGGGTGGACTTGGACGGTGTGAGTGTGAGTGGATGTGAGTGTCTGTGCGTTTGATGTTGTGAGTGAGGCTGAGCGTGTGTTGGTGAGTGATGGTGTGTGAGGGTATGAGTGTGATTGAGGGTGTGAGGTTGTGAGAGTGTGAGGGTGTGATGTAGGGTGAGGATGAGTGAGGGTGTGTTCGGCTGAGGGTGAGGGTGGGTGAGGGTGTGAGTCATTGTGATGATGCCTATAAGTGATCATTTTTTCTCCGTGAATATTGTACACTTCAAATGTATTAATGTTGTGAAGCGTTTTTTGAGAAAGCTAATCCTGCCCTATGTAATGTTGATTGATGCTGTTGTTAACGCTGAATCAAAAAACAAACACATCAGTAACGTTTTTTATATAATGCATGTCAAAAGTTATTTTTTTGTAAGGTACACATCAATTTGCAATGCAAAAGCTTGGCTTGCATTAACATAGATGCGCATTGATTTTGTCTGTGTTTGCTTATTCGAGACAATGTTTACCTCCTTATAAATTTCCTACTACAGATGTGCATTAATTGTGGCAAAGTATAAGTATGAAGCCACCTTTAAAAATTGTATTGTTGTTGTTGTTTAGTTAGAGTGAAATACTTTCTTGTACTTATTAGTGAATTGCAAGTAGGATGTGAGGTCTAGTGCTCTTGTGATTACGCACTTTCTTTGTTTTGTGGATTCTTTCCACCATTGTTTAATGGTTTATTTATTTCCCCTTACTTTAGTGACTGCTTTATGTTGTGAATTTGTGTCCTTTAGAGGTTTTTGTCCCCTTTTAAATTGGTGTATTACTCGCTGTGTATTCAGATGTTTCCCTTTTTTCTTTGTATTTATTTTTTTCTGTAAAAAATGTTATATTTAACAATCCTTTCGAGTTGGAGGGTGGATTAGTAGTTGGAGGGTGCATTAGTAGTTGGAGGGTGGATTAGTAGTTGTAGGGTGGAGTTGTAGGGTGGTGTTGGAGGGTGGAGTCGGAGGGTGGACTTGTACGGTGTGAGTGTGAGGGTGAGTGGATGTGAGGGTCAGGGGGTGTGAGGGTGTGTGATGGTGTGTAAGGGCGAGTGAGGGTGACTGTGTGAGTATGAGTGAGGGTGTGAGGGTTGAGAGGGTGAGGGGGGTGAGGGTGTCTGAAGGTGAGGGGGTGAGGGTGTCTGAAGATGAGGGGGTGAGGGTAATGGGGTGTGAGTGTGTGTGATGCTAGGTGTGGGTGAGTGAGGGCGAGTGTTGTGAGGGTGTGAGTGTGTGAAGGTGAGTGAGGGTGTGCAAGTTTTAAGGTTGAGTGTGTGACTGTGGGTGAGGGTGGGTGAGGGTGTGTGAGAGGGTGAGGGGTGATGTAGAGTGATGGTGTGTGAGGGTGAGTGTGGGAGGGTGAGTGAGGGTGTGTGAGGGTGAGGTTGTTGAGGGTGAGGGTGTGTTGTTGAGTGATGGTGTTTGAGGTTGTGAGGGAGTTTGAGGATGAGTGATGGTGTGTGAGGCTGTGTGTGAGGGTGTGAGTTGGTGTGAGTGAGAGTTGTTGTGATGATGGCTATAAGTGTTTATATTTTCGCAGTGAATATTGTACACTTCAAATGTATTAATGTTGTTATGCGTTGTTTCTGAAGCTAAGAGACCTATGTAATGTTTATTGATGCTGTTGTTAGCGCTGAATCCAAACTCAAAGACATCAGTAATTTTTTTAATATTATACATGTAAAAAATTTTCATTTTTTTTTTGGTAAGGTACACCAAGTCGCACTGCAAAAGCTTTGCTTGCATTAACATAGATGCGCAGTCATTTTGGAGGGTGGAGTTGTAGGGTGGTGTTGTAGGGTGGATTAGGAGGGTGGCCTTGGACGGTGTGAGTGTGATGGTTATTGGATGAGAGGTTCAGGGGGTGTGAGGGTGTGTGATGGTGTGTGAGTGTGAGTGAGGGTGACGGTGTGAGCATGAGTGAGGGTTGTGAGGGTGGACTTGGAAGGTGTGAGGGTGATTGGATGTGATGTTTAGGGGGTGTGAGGGTGTGTGATGGTGTGTGAGGGTGAGTGAGGGTGATGGTGTGAGTATGAGTGTGGGTGATGGGATGAGGGTGTGTGAAGATGAGGGGGTGAGGGTAATGGGATGTGAGAGTGTGTGATGATAGGTGTGGGTGAGTGAAGGTGAGAGTTTGGAGAGTTTGAGGGTGAGTGAGGGTGAGTGTTGTGAGGGTGTGAAGGTGAGTGAGGGTGTCCGAGTTTGAATGTTGAGTGTGTGACTGTGGGTGAGTGTGTGACTGTGGGTGAGGGTGTGTGAGGGTGAGGGTGTGTGAGGGTGAGGGTGAGTGAGGTGGTTTGTGGCTGAGAGTGTGTGATGTATAGTGAGTGTGAGAGTGTTGTGATGGGTGTGAGTAGATCGTGGGTGTGTGAGTGTAAGTTGTTTGAGGGTGAGGGGGTGTGTGAGTGGAGTTGCATGCGTGAGTGGCGTTGCATGCCCGAGTGGCGTTGCATGCCCGAGTGGCGTTGCATGCCCGAGTGGCGTTGCATGCCCGAGTGGCGTTGCATGCCCGAGTGGCGTTGCATGCCCGAGTGGCGTTGCATGCCCGAGTGGCGTTGCATGCCCGAGTGGCGTTGCATGCCCGAGTGGCGTTGCGTGCCCGAGTGGCGTTGCGTGCGTGAGTGGCGTTGCGTGCGTGAGTGGCGTTGCGTGCGTGAGTGGCGTTGCGTGGGTGAGTGGCGTTGCGTGGGTGAGTGGCGTTGCGTGGGTGAGTGGCGTTGCGTGTGTGAGTGGCGTTGCGTGTGTGAGTGGCGTTGCGTGTGTGAGTGGCGTTGCGTGTGTGAGTGGCGTTGCGTGTGTGAGTGGCGTTGCGTGTGTGAGTGGCGTTGCGTGTGTGAGTGGCGTTGCGTGTGTGAGTGGCGTTGCGTGTGTGAGTGGCGTTGCGTGTGTGAGTGGCGTTGCGTGTGTGAGTGGCGTTGCGTGTGTGAGTGGCGTTGCGTATGTGAGTGGCGTTGCGTATGTGAGTGGCGTTGCGTGTGTGAGTGGCGTTGCGTGTGTGAGTGGCGTTGCGTGTGTGAGTGGCGTTGCGTGTGTGAGTGGCGTTGCGTGTGTGAGTGGCGTTGCGTGTGTGAGTGGCGTTGCGTGTGTGAGTGGCGTTGCGTGTGTGAGTGGCGTTGCGTGTGTGAGTGGCGTTGCGTGTGTGAGTGGCGTTGCGTGTGTGAGTGGCGTTGCGTGTGTGAGTGGCGTTGCGTGTGTGAGTGGCGTTGCGTGTGTGAGTGGCGTTGCGTGTGAGTGGCGTTGCGTGTGTGAGTGGCGTTGCGTGTGTGAGTGGCGTTGCGTGTGTGAGTGGCGTTGCGTGTGTGAGTGGCATTGCGTGTGTGAGTGGCGTTGCGTGTGTGAGTGGCATTGCGTGTGTGAGTGGCATTGCGTGTGTGAGTGGCGTTGCGTGTGTGAGTGGCGTTGCGTGTGTGAGTGGCGTTGCGTGTGTGAGTGGCGTTGCGTGTGTGAGTGGCGTTGCGTGTGTGAGTGGCGTTGCGTGTGTGAGTGGCGTTGCGTGTGTGAGTGGCGTTGCGTGTGTGAGTGGCGTTGCGTATGTGAGTGGCGTTGCGTATGTGAGTGGCGTTGCGTATGTGAGTGGCGTTGCGTATGTGAGTGGCGTTGCGTGTGTGAGTGGCGTTGCGTGTGTGAGTGGCGTTGCGTGTGTGAGTGGCGTTGCGTGTGTGAGTGGCGTTGCGTGTGTGAGTGGCGTTGCGTGTGTGAGTGGCGTTGCGTGTGTGAGTGGCATTGCGTGTGTGAGTGGCGTAGTGTGGGTGAGTGGCGTAGTGTGGGTGAGTGGCGTTGCCTGGGTGAGTGGCGTTGCCTGGGTGAGTGGCGTTGCGTGGGTGAGTGGCGTTGCGTGGGTGAGTGGCGTTGCGTGGGTGAGTGGCGTTGCGTGGGTGAGTGGCGTTGCGTGGGTGAGTGGCGTTGCGTGGGTGAGTGGCGTTGCTTGGGTGAGTGGCGTTGCTTGGGTGAGTGGCGTTGCGTGGATGAGTGGCGTTGCGTGGATGAGTGGCGTTGCGTGGATGAGTGGCGTTGCGTGGATGAGTGGGGTTGCGTGGATGAGTGGGGTTGCGTGGATGAGTGGGGTTGCGTGGATGAGTATGAGTGGGGTTGCGTGGATGAGTGGCGTTGCGTGTGTGAGTGGTGTTGCTTGGGTGAGTGGCGTTGCGTGGTTGAGTGTGGTGTTGCGTGGATGATAGTGGGCTTGCGTGGGTGTGAGTGGCGTTGTGTGTCTGTAAGGGTGAGTGAGGGTGAGTGTTGTGAGGGTGAGTGTTGTGAGGGTGTGAAGGTGAGTGAGGGTGTGCGAGTTTGAATGTTGAGTGTGTGACTGTGGGTGAGGGTGTGTGAGGGTGAGGGTGTGTGAGGGTGAGGGTGAGTGAGGTGGTTTGTGGCTGAGAGTGTGTGATGTATAGTGAGTGTGAGAGTGTTGTGATGGGTGTGAGTAGATCGTGGGTGTGTGAGTGTAAGTTGTTTGAGGGTGAGGGGGTGTGTGAGTGGCGTTGCATGCGTGAGTGGCGTTGCATGCGTGAGTGGCGTTGCATGCGTGAGTGGCGTTGCATGCGTGAGTGGCGTTGCATGCGTGAGTGGCGTTGCATGCGTGAGTGGCGTTGCATGCGTGAGTGGCGTTGCATGCGTGAGTGGCGTTGCATGCGTGAGTGGCGTTGCATGCGTGAGTGGCGTTGCATGCGTGAGTGGCGTTGCGTGGGTGAGTGGCGTTGCGTGGGTGAGTGGCGTTGCGTGTGTGAGTGGCGTTGCGTGTGTGAGTGGCGTTGCGTGTGTGAGTGGCGTTGCGTGTGTGAGTGGCGTTGCGTGTGTGAGTGGCGTTGCGTGTGTGAGTGGCGTAGTGTGTGTGAGTGGCGTAGTGTGTGTGAGTGGCGTTGCGTGGGTGAGTGGCGTTGCGTGGGTGAGTGGCGTTGCGTGGGTGAGTGGCGTTGCGTGGGTGAGTGGCGTTGCGTGTGTGAGTGGCGTTGCGTGTGTGAGTGGCGTTGCGTGTGTGAGTGGCATTGCGTGTGTGAGTGGCGTAGTGTGTGTGAGTGGCGTTGCGTGGGTGAGTGGCGTTGCGTGGGTGAGTGGCGTTGCGTGGGTGAGTGGCGTTGCGTGTGTGAGTGGCGTTGCGTGGGTGAGTTGTGTTGCGTGTGTGAGTGGTGTTGCTTGGGTGAGTGGCGTTGCGTGGATGAGTGGCGTTGCGTGGATGAGTGGCGTTGCGTGGATGAGTGGGGTTGCGTGGATGAGTATGAGTGGGGTTGCGTGGATGAGTGGCGTTGCGTGTGTGAGTGGTGTTGCTTGGGTGAGTGCCGTTGCGTGGTTGAGTGTGGTGTTGCGTGGATGATAGTGGGCTTGCGTGGGTGTGAGTGGCGTTGTGTGTCTGTAAGTGTTGCTGTGTGGGTGAAAGTGGCACAGAGCCTTTGATGTGACATTTCATGTGCAGAGCATGAGATTGATGCAAGGAGCAGGCATGGGAAACAAAACCTTCCTGATGTGAGAGACGATAACGGGTGCATATGCATAGGAGGAGAATACAGGTATATGGCATGTGAATATATCAGGTGGAAAGATTGGGTAGGGAAGATAATAGGTTCAGGGCTTGCAAGGCATGAGTAGAGTAAAGCATGACAAAATGGTGCAAGGCATGAAAAGAAAGTAATGCCAGGTGTGGAAATTGAGGAGTAAAAATAACGATACGGCATGAGATGTCCAGCAAGAGAATATAAAATGTGTGCCAAATTCAGGTGGCATGGGTAGGTAATGTAGTTCAAGCAACTGTGATATAAGTGACATCACAGGCTTTGGTGTGCAAGGCGAGCGAAGGGCCGTCACTGATGTAAGGCTTAGGAAGAGAACATAAAACGTCGAAAACAAGGACAGCGAAGAAGATAGCTGTCTGACCATAGCTGATCCGAAAGTAGCCTTGTTTGCTATGATTACAAGTGCAAAGAATGTCCCGAGAAGGTAGGGAGTGCAAGGCATGATACAGGAAATTATGTGTGCCTTAAACCATGGTAATGTAAGCAAACTGATACAAGTTGATCGGCCGGGAAGCGGCCAGGAAACACAAGTACGGCCGGCCACATAATTAGGGGAGGAGAAGCCGCACAGCACACGCTGGGAGAAGCCCTTTGATGTGCTGTGCGGCCGCGATGCGCGCTCTGTGCTGGGGGAGGGGGGAGGGACATTAGGAACAGGAACAGATGGCCATGAAAGTGTATGGGCCAAATGCGCGTGCCTGTACGTGCACTCGAAGAAAACGCCACGGAAAAAAGCGGTGGTTTGACTATCCGATGGAGCACATGAATTCTCCCCCATTTCCCATTGCTTCATTGTTTTGTTTCAAATATTTACGCACAAACAAGAACCAAAAAAAAAAAGCGAGGTCATTGAAACCAAAGCGGTCATTCGTCTGCACGTGATCAGATGACTCAAGGGATCTGTTTTTCATTTGTGGCTCTTTTTGACTGTTATTCAAAGAGACTGGCTCTTTCTGTGCAGTTGGCTCGGCGCTTCGTACATCTTCAGTTCAGAACAAGAACAAGTCGGGTTGGGGCGGGAGAGTGAGAGAGTGGGAGGGAAGAGCTGGAAAAGCCCAGGCTCGGCAGTGCAGCATGGCTGTGATTGCGTGGAGAGAGAGGGGAGGTGCTGGTGTGGGAGGGGGAGGCTGTGATTGCGTGGAGAGAGAGGGGAGGTGCTGGTGTGGGAGGGGGGAGGTGCTGGTGTGGGAAGGGGAGGCTGTGATTGCGTGGAAAGAGAGGGGCGGTGCTGGTGTGGGAGGGGGGAGGTGCTGGTGTGGGAGGGGGAGGCTGTGATTGCGTGGAGAGAAAGGGGAGGTGCTGGTGTGGGAGGGGTGCTGCTAGGGCAAGGCTGTGTTTGCGGGGAGAGAGAGGGGAGGTGCTGGTGTGGGAGGGGGGAGTTGCTGGTGTGGGAGGAGTGCTGCTAGGGCAAGGCTGTGTTTGCGGGGAGAGAGAGGGGAGGTGCTGGTGTGGGAGGGGGGAGTTGCTGGTGTGGGAGGAGTGCTGCTAGGGGAGGAGAAGCCCTGGACGTGAATGCTCGTGCATGTTTGATCACGTGATTCACGTGAACTGCAAGAAAACCGCGGCTGAAAGCCCTTTGGTTTGAAGAGAAAATAGCCGACTTGAATTCTCCCCATTTCCCATTCCTGCGGAATGGTAAAGGCGAGACCTAAAAAGCATAGTTGGTGGAAGGGGGGATACACTCCTCGGAGAAGTCATCTCCGGCGTGATTCTCGTCACAGAAATGGTAATCCTTTTCTCAGAGGATAATATCGTCGACGGTTCCGTCGTCAACTGTACATGCGCCCACGAGATCGGGGTCGTCTAAGTCGTTGACGAGGAAACTGTGGGCACACCAGCTGTCGTCATCGTCAGAGTCGTCGTCGTCGATGCCCTCGTCGACGAGACTGTCGTCACCATCGTCGTCGGTGACACTGTAACCTTCGCCGACGGCGCCTTCGTCGGCAGAGTCTTCGTCGTCGGCGAAATCTTCGTCAACGTCATCTTCGTCGTCGACGCCTTCTCCGTCGACGCTGACGTACCTGCCGTCGACGGTACCTTCGTCGACGAAACTCCCGTCGAAGCCACAGTCGACGATATCAACTTCGAAAAAATCGGCTTCGTCGACGGAACCTCCGCCGTCGATGTCTTCGTCGTCGAGGACTTAGAGCTCCTCTCAGAAGATTGAGAAGAAGGTTTTTTGAAGGCTGAGGCAGTCTTCTCACCTTTTGAAGGCGTAACAGGTCCCACTTTCTCCTTTTCATTTCTGTGAGGAGATTTGCTGGGACCTAGGCTCTCAGACTCACTGGGGGTCTTTTTAAGAGGCCTTAGAAGGTCTTTCCACAGAAGGGTAAGGAGAACCCCTACCCCTCTTCACTGACCTTCTTGATGAAGACATCGACGCTGCATCCTCATTGTCACTAGAGACAGTCTCTTTCCTGGACTTCAGCTTCTGGAGCCATGTCAAGAGTCTACCCTCACGGTCCCGGAGGGTCTTGGTTGAGAAGGTGCGACAGATCTTGCAGTCAGCAGCCTGGTGGTCAGGATAGAGGCAATAGATGCAGTCTTTGTGTCTATCCTCCACAAAAAGCCTTTTCTTGCCACAGGTGGAACAAGGCTTGAAAAGGGCTTTTTTTCTTCTCCATTTCACTCATCCTGGAAGGTAGTCAGTAATCCTGAAGAGAATCTAAAAGATTCTGAAGAAAATATCCAAAGTAATTCCTTAGAAAAGTAGAAGTTGAGCAGAGCTCACAGGAGATTCCCTAAGCACAACGTGCGGTAAAAAATATGAGGCTCTGAGGTTCCTTCAGGAAGGTTCTAAGGGGTGAGGCACTTCTGATTGGCTGATGCCAAAGTTTGGTCTCTTTTACAAAAAGAGGGTGATATGCTACAAAAGGGAATGAGGCCTAGGCCTTTTTCCTTTGTCTTTTGTACCTACAGCTATGGTATTTTTGTTACCGAGACTCCCATTCCGACGACGGGGAATGATACAAATCATGGGAATCTATGAAAGTTCCAATACTGGGGTAACCTTCCTTCCCACTGACAGGTCAGCGCCGCGAAGCGGCCATGTTCATTTACTCGTGTTTGCTGCACCACAAGTGGGACGTTTTTCCTAATAAGAATCCCTGTAACTCTGGAGCCCGAGGAAAAGTCTGTATGGGCCAACATCTGGTATCCCCATCTGTCCATAGCTCGAACCGCTGGCCCAACCAGATGCGTCTCTTGCAAAAAGATCACCGCAGGGCCACAGCGTTTCAGGTACTGCAGTACCAGGCCTCTCTTCACTTTATCTCCTAAGCCTCTAACATTCCAGGTAAGTAGAGTGAGGGTTGTCCGTTGAGCCTGCGGCCCATGCGAGGCAATGTCAGCCATTATCTATAGTGATGTGTATCAAGTATCTAAAATGGCATGTAGACTGCCAGCCATCGTGTACAGTGAAGTGTAGCAAGAATCTAGAGTTGCATGTGGCCCGTAGAGCTAAAGTATCATCCCATAGTGCTGTCAGAACGAGAGTGAGTTTAACAAACCAATAAGAAACAGTCGCATACGTAACAAAAGCTGCAGCATACGTTACCTTCCCATCCCGCGTCCCACCCACCCTCCCTGCCAGGCGAACCTAGAACCGCCCGCCACCCCAACTTTGCAGAGTGCTTTATTTTCCCTCCCAGAACTGCAATACGTGCGTGTCGGGGGAGAGTCCTATGAGGCAGCAGCCTTTTGGAGTCCCTCAGGCTCCCCTCAGTCCAGAACCCCAAGTCAGCTCAAGTGGTAATGTTCTTAGTGCCGCATCTTCTATTACAAAGGATTGCCAGCAGATTGGCCAGCTCTATTCTTCTTCAGGATGTAAGTCACGGTGGGGCTCCTGGTCCCCGGAGCCCATATCCTCTGGGGAATCCGCCCCCTCTCGGCGGCGGTGCGGTCTCGGTCTCCGGTCCCGTCTGTTCACTGGACGCCAGCCCTCCAGCCATTCGAGTGTTGTCTCCGGCGAGTCGAAGAACCATGTCTTCCCTTCAGCCACCACCCTTAGCTTTGCAGGAAATAGCATGGAATATGGCAACTCTTGTGCCCGTAGCAGTTTTTTAACTTCGAAGAAGCTCCGACGTCTCCGTGAAATGGCTGCATTGTAATCCGGAAAGAAGGAGAGGGTCGAGTTTAATATCCGGATAGGGGGGGAGATCCTTGCCGCTTGCAGAATTGCGTCGCAATCTCTAAAGTTGAAGAGGCGTGCCAGTACTGGTCTCGGGGGCGCCCCCGGCTTCGGCCTTCCACCAGGTACTCTATGAGCGCGCTCGACTGAAAAGAAGTGTGAGAGTCCCTTAGGCTGTAACCTAGTTTTTATCAACTCTTCAACGTACAGGTCCATCGCCTGGGTCCCTTCCGTCTCCGGAATACCTATAATTCTGACGTTGTTCCGTCTTGCGCGCCCTTCTTGGTCGTCTAGTTTGTCCGTGAGCAATTTGTTGTTCTTTTAAAGGCGGGCCACCGACACTTGGAGGTCTGACGTGTCCTGAACCAGGGATTTTGCCACTATCTCCACGTCCTACACCCTATCCGCCATTTTGTGGAGGTCCGCCCGCAGTAGGGAAAACGTCCGTAGAGATCGTTCCGACCGTCGTCTGGACATTTGTAAGTGCCTTCATGTCGTCCTCCAGTGTTACCTTCTTCCCTCCATCGCCGTCCTGTGCTTTGCCATGAGGTGGCGTTGTATGAGATCCTTTCTCATATGCATATTTGTTCAATTTGGCCTGGACAGTCTGATTTCTGGGCCCTCTGCCTGCCATTTCACCTTGGGTTGTAGGGTGTGCAGCAGATGTGAACGCGGCGGAGCTACTAGATAGTTCGATATCACGCTTCCAAACTGCTCCTCTCCCAGCGTCCCGGTCCCCAGAGCTTGCAGGTGGGCAGAGGCGAGAAGGTTGGCAGCAGCGTGAGTTGGTGGTCCGGGGGCGATGGGGGAGGCCGGACGGGCGACGGAGTAGACGCCTCCTGTATGACTGAGTGATCAATGGGTCCTGTTGACCGTCACCCCCAGGGTCTGCTTATAGTCTCAAGGCTTTGGGTAACAGAGCAGCTCCGGACAAAACCGCGTCAATTGGAAGGTGCACCCCCAAATCCTGATGATCCCTCCGGACTAGCCCCAGGGTCACTCGCGTCTGGCATCCGGGTTGGAGGGCTCGCCACACCAGGAGTACAGCAAGTCCAGCAGGCCACTCACGAAGCAAGCATAGCTCCGGGATCGGGCAACAGTGCAGCCCAGAGCATTGAAGGGGGTCTATTAGCGAGGAGCCAGCCGCCACTACCGGTCGTATGGCGGAGAGCAGGGAAGGCCGGTAGTTCAGGCCCACCACTGCTCCATGTCCAGGCCCGCCTCTTCTGCCGTCTCGGAGCTGGCGCCGGAGTCGGGAGGCCGCGCTAGTCAAATCCACAGTGCCAGGGGGGGTCCACCACTTGTAGCAAGGTCCCGCCGGCAGGGGAGGAAACCACAAGGAGGAACAAAGGCGGCTGGAACGCCGCTTGGCACGTACTGAAGTCTGTGTGTCCGCCGCCGGCCACTGTAATTACTTTACTCCCCGGACTCCCCGGTCTCCCAGGCCCCACCAGGCCTCGCACAGTCAGGAGTGGATATCTTTAGATGTCGGCTTCGGTCTGGAAGCAGAGAGGCATCGATGTACGACGCTTGAGTTCCGACGGCGGGGGAATCCCTCGGGAAGCTCCGATTCACCGGATTAGTATGCGGATTTTTGTTTAAGGGCTGCTACAACTCCGGAGCTCTCAGACTAAGCGGCCATTTTCTACGGCCGGTAGCCACGCCCCAAGCTACCACTTTTGAGAGTAAGGTCAGCCCTGACTTTAACCTCTAATACCTCTGGAGTTGGTGGTCTCTATACACACTGTACCTTACTTTGGTCCAGTATATATAGAGCCACTTTCTCACATCAGGACATTGTTCCATTAGGTCTCATACCTCCCGTACATATACCAGTGTTGGTGTCAGAAAGATAGGGAAAAAAGTCTCCCCAATACACAGCTTGAGGTTCTCCTTCGGATGACAGACTAAATTAGGGTGGTTTTCGGGAAGTTAATGTCTCTTCTCTCAGCATTTTTTCTGTTCGAAGGTGAAAGCTGCCCACTCTCTGCCCACTCTGTTCACACTGCAGGTCTACAGTCAAACACCAAGTCAGATCAGATACGCATGCATATAGCTGCACTAGTCATTTCTATCTATATCACACTGTGGAAGGTTTAGCAGCTAGACTCCAACTCTACAGTAAAATCTGTCGTAAGAGAAGAAATCAAACCATGGCAAGAACATAGGTATGCAGTTCCTAAAGGGGCGTGGAAGGGAAGACAGGAAGAGGAAAGAAGGGGAATAGGATGTAGGGTGTTCCTGGTCTAGAATGGCGTCTTTGAATGGGATAGCTTCAATAAGGAGCAAGGACCCTCACACACCCCAAAGGGTGTCATGCATCATCATAGGGCAGCTCCTCATTGGGCCGGTGCTGCAATGCCCAAAAGGCCACACAGGGGGGGCTGTCTGCCAGAGGTCTTCTCTGAAGTAGAAGTGGGAAACCAAAAGTGCAAGTTAAAAATAGCCAGGGGATTCCAAAACCAATTTTATTTCCTGGATTTCTCTGCTAGCAATAAAAACAGCCGACTATCAAAGTTGTGACTGACAAGGAGAATTATACCAGCTGCAGCTCAGAGTGGTATGTGTAGGGTGGAGATGGTAGACATATTTCATGCCCTGAATCGTCCAATAGGATCCATGGCATTTCTTCAGGACCCGGAGATACTCATCTACTCTGATAGGGACAGCCAAGGATGTGGAAAGAGAGATCAAGTTCCCTGTAATCCGGACCCGAATCATAGTCCTGTGTGAGAGGTGAAAGTGTGAACACAATTTAAAGGTCTACCTTCTGTCTATGTGACCCCAGCCGAGGTGTCCACGATACTCGCTCATTGGCGAGGGAAGATTACTCGGAGAGAGGTCCTCCACAGCGTGAGACCTACCCACGTCCAGACATCTGCTGGGTGTCCAGATGTCAGCACGTTGATAGTGAACCCCAACAATGATAGAAGGTTGTTTGTAGTTTGGAGGTGTGTGATGACTGACTGATCGCTTGACCCAGTCAAGCGATCAGTCAAACAGGTGCTGGTTCAGCTGAAGGGAAGCACAGAGACTTGAAAATGCTCTGGGGCGAACTGTGAACTGCAGGTGGCACGTATCTAAACCACCATCTAGTCTCCATGGAACACAAGGTGTGCATCTTTAATCTGTCCTTTCGTAGAAAGGCAGTGAGCGGGCTGAAATACAAGAACGGACGGAGGCCTCCATCCTTTTTTGGTAGAAGGAAGTAGCAGGAATAACAAACCCACAACCAACTTCTGGTGCCTTCACCCTCTAAGGCCCCTTTGGCCAAAAGAGCCTGCACTTCCTGCTGCATTAGGCACAGGTGGGCCTCTGTCAGCTCTTCAGGGGATGAAGGAAAGTGCAGCAGGTCTCAGAGAAATGGTATGGAGTAACCCCGCAACCAAATGTGCAGGACCAATTTGTCTTAAGTTAATGCCAGCCAACCTGGCAGAAAATGTCAGATCCAGACTCCAAGAGGGTACCGGTGTGCTGTTAGGGGCACACTAAAGAGGTTTGGGCCGGAGCAGATGGAACAGCGGAAGACTAGGCTGCATGCCGTCCTTACTGTCCACATACCCTGTGGGTACTGCAGCCGCAACAAGGGCAAGCCTGCTGCAAGGGCTGCGTTTGCTGGTGCCGCTGAAAGTCTCTTCTGTGGCCACGGAGCGAAAACAGTGTTGGTGTGGTGGGAACAGAAAGGCCTAGAGAGTGCTGCTAGCTTTAAAACAGCACATGGCTGAATCCGCTTTGCCCTAAAAACAGAAACTGTCAATATGCATGTCCAGAAGACTTAACTGAAAGTCCCCTGTTAACCCAGAGAACAGCTTCCAGGAGTGCCTGTAAAGGGGTAAACTGATGCCTATGATCTGCCAAGTGAACCAGTGGTGTCCAGTTTGCAATGGATAGTGAATTTTGTCACATTACGACCATCCTGCGTTACCTGAGAGAGGTTAGCATGGGCTTTCTCTAGAGCCACTGGGAGCATCTGTGCAAGCGAATCCCACAAGGTGTGAAAATAGCAGCCTGGCAGGCAACTGACATTAACAGAGTGGAGGGCCAAACTCGCAAAGGAGAAGACCCTTTTTCCAAATGTATCTATTCTCTTGAATTCCCTGTCAGGGGAGTAGCTGTGAAGAAATATGGATGGACTTTGAGGCGCAGGTGCACTGCTGTTAAAGCAGCGTGTGGCCTCTTTAAAGCGGTGGGCAGGGCAGTCTCAGCAAACAACATGCGGGTCAGTCAGACATACCACACACTGTTTGAATACTGTAGATATATGAGGTGACACTGTCCTTTGCACACTGCAGAAATAGTTGGAAAAAGTCAAAAAGAGACAAGGGTAGGTCAAGATCCGCATCTGTTGGAACAGAAAAGAACTGATGTTAACTTGCGTGGGTGTCATCTAAATAGGCCTGCATGTTACGTCCGGTGACAACCTGCATTGATGCAGAGCTACTGGCAAGCAGGGGTACAGCTGAAGATTTTTCCAGATCCAGTCAGACACCAGGGGAATATTCAAAAGGTGAAGAATCAGCGGATCGAAGGGTCTATTAAAATATACTTGCATTTTAATATTTTGTAATGAGATCCTGATAGCAAAGGGATCAATGCCACAAGAAGGATCACACAAGGGGAACCTTGTAGTCACACTTTTGCCAAAGGGTTCTCCTGCCCGACACCTGTTATGCCGCCTAGGTGCCCTGACAATCTGAATGAATGAGAATTTATATACATATAGGGATACTAGTCCTCATGAAAGCCGGGGACCCCCTTTAGGGGCCATATAATGGGTTAAAGATGTTGACCAACATGATCCTGGAGGAATAAAAATCCTCTGCATCCTTACTTCATTTTAATCATCTCTTTGGCCCTACATTAATAAAGTATTATCTTTTGGAAGGAGTCTCACATTTTTATCTGTAAAATTGGCCTCAGTTCTACCTCCTCACAAAGCACTCCTCGTAATCAGGGAGCCCATTCAGCACTATAATCATATCTGACAAATGTGGCAGCCTCATGATAACGCACAAACCCTAGGTTGGTGTGTAAAGGTTTGCCTTACAATTTTGCAGAACTCCTAGGTCCTTTCTGGATACAAATACACATATTAAATCTCCTCATAATAGTGTATATCCGCTTCAGAACTCCTACAATTTTGTTATAAATGTATTTGTGTTTTTATGACTGTATATGACCTGTCACCTCTATTCAATGCCTCTCTCCAAACACTGGGTTCTAGTCTTGTGCAGGCACCTGCCATCCTGCAATTCTTGATGAAGAATTTAATGTGACCATGTACACCTCCTTAGACTGGCACAACTCTCCATCACTGCAGCCCACTAGTCAGAGCCAACTTTGCAGCTTTTTACTGCCTTGGGTATGTTAGGCTTCTGGACCACTTGACAATCCAGGAGTACATCTTTTTCTTGGTGATCACAGATCTGTCTACCGATTACATCACTTCTTTGTGCCAGCCTCGGACCTGAATAGTCTTGTAGTTAAACATGAGATTACAACAAGCATTCATCCTTTAGGGCCATCTGATCATCCTCTAATAGAAACAAGTTACTTACCTTCAGGACCTCTTTCTGTTTGATACTCTATCTAACCGCAGATTCCTCACCTCTGGGAAAATACACCGGCTTCAGAAGTGACTAGCGGCGCCACATACAAGTACCACCCATGCACACTGACGTTAGTTTTTTTTCCACAGTGTTTGCGCCCTCAGATGCAGTTGCCCTTCGGCAAATTGGTATGACCACTGTGCAGCTCTCTAGGTTGGGGCCTTTTTAAATGGAAGAGAGTCCAGTTCACAGAATGGGCAGGTGGGAGTGCTTGTAACGAATCTGTGCTTCAGGTATCCACCGGAAATATCATTACCTAAGGTAAGTACTTTGTTCTTCTGATGGAAACTGCTAAACACAGACCCCTCTCCTTATCATACAAGAGCAGTACCTCCCAAGTTGGCAGGTCTAGGACTTGCTCAGACCAAAAAGCCCTGCAGGACAAGGCAGGAAAAATGTCCCCTTCGCTGGAGAGGACTGTCAAGACAACAGTGCTTTGTGAATGTGTGTGTACTGAAGACGAAGTGGCTGCCTGACAGAAGTCCAGGACAGGTATTCTGGGTACTAACACAATAGTAGCAGCTTTGGCCCTGGTTGAATGAGCCTGTAAGCCTTATAGGGTTTTCTTCTTCACAAGTGCATAGCAGATCTTAGTCCGGAGAACTATCCATGGGGAGATAATCTGCTTTTGCACTGTTGTACCCTTCTTTCCACGGGGAAAACCCTACAAAGAGCTGATTGCCCACTCGTCGTCCCTTGGTACAATCAATATGGAAACTTAAGGATTCAAACAATGGACTCTCTTTATCCTTAGAGAGGTGAGGTGGCACAAAGAATGCCGGAAGTGTGAGAGCTCGTCTGAAATAAAAGGTAAAAAACATTTTTGGTAGAAAGGAAGCGTGGGCCTCTGAAGGGACAATTGTGCAACAGCTCAAACTGAATGCACATCAAGAATGTGAGGCCCATGTTCAAGACCCAATGGGGCATCACAAAGGGTTTCGGTGGAAACAAATGGAGCAAACATTTCAAAAGCTGCACCACAATTAGTGATTTCAATAATAAATGTTGTTTTGGCAACCACAGAAAGGCCAAAAGAGCTGAGGAGTAGGAATTATCAATGCCCAAGGCAAGTCCTTATTGGGCTAGGGACAGAACAAACAAAAACTTCAGACACCTTTCCCTGTATAGGGTTAAATTGTTGGGTGCCACATCAATCCCCTAATTTGTCCTAACAGCTGGCACATACTGATTTAGTGACAGACACCTCGCCGCCAAGGTGACATCAACTTTAGGATACAGGTAGGATGTCAACTACTACTGCTTTGTAATTCAGCCTGAGACTCAGCGTACAGACCCAGGAGGAACACCCTGCCCTACAGCTGCGACCAAAGATCCTGCCAAAGTGGCTGATTTTTCTGAGGACAGATGCTCATGCCCAGGAGTTCCGGGTACCACACTCTTCTGGTCCAATTCAGTGCCACTAGGATGACTTTGGTCTTGTCCTTCCTGATCTTTGGAACTCTGGCCAGAAGAGGTAAGGGGGGCATACAGGAGTTCTGAACTCCACTCCAGATGGAAGGACACTGAGCAAGAGCTGCCTTGGAAAATCCAGCGCACAGAAATGCTGACATTGCATGTTCTTGGTGTTGGTGAAAATATAAAGCCAGGGTTTATCTCTGGCTCCTTTGGGAGTAACTCATTTGTGAACCGGTAGGCGTCTGCAGCGGAGTTCATCAGCTCTGGTATTTTACGACCCTACTAGGTAGTTCACAAACAAAGAAATCCCTTGCCCGTCCAGCCCCTTCCAGAGTTGCAAGCCTACTGGTACAGGGTCCAGGAGCCTACTCTGTCTTGCTTTTTGCAGTACCAGATGGAAGTAGTGCTGTCCGTTAGCACCTGCACCAGCTTTCCTTTAATGAAGGGCAGGAAGGTCTTCAGCACCATGTGATTCAACCTCAACTCTAACAAGTTTATGTGGAGTTGTGTATCCACCGCGAACCAGTCTCTTCTGACCCCAACCCAGTAATTATGCATCTGTGACCGCTATCAGCTATGGGAAGGGCAGGGAGAAGGGTTTGCCACTCACCCAAATGTCGTCCAGTTGCCACCACTACAGATGTTTAGGAGTCTCCTCTAAAATCCAGGTACAATCTGAAAGATTTCTGAAGTTGTGCTACTTTGAATTTCAGGTCTCACTATAGAGCCCACATGAAGGCAAGAGGCCACCGATCCCAGCAGTCTCAAGAGTCATTCACACTGCAAACCCAATAGAGGTTAAATAGAACAGAGGGCAAAACATCCGGATCATAGCCCTAATGTCCTGGACCTTCTGTTCCAGGGGACGGGCATAAAACCATACTGTCTCCAGAGTGGCTCTGATGGAAGGGAATGTCTGAAGGAGTCATGTAGGACTTCAGTTTGTTGATACTGAACCCCAACGATGTTAGGTAGTTTGTAGTCGTCTGGAGGCGGTGGAAGACTGCCTCGGATGAGCAAGCTTTCAACAGCAAGTCGTCAAGGTAAGGAGAAGACTAGTATCCACACCTCTGTAGGTGTACTGAGGCCACCGCCATCACGAAGAAAGGAAGGGCACCGCCTCAGCAGAGAATTTGTAGTACCCACCTGTGTATCATGATGGACTACCAGCCCAGGAAGAAAGATCACTTCCTGCCTCCAGCAGGGTGGCTGAATGCCGACAAGGACACACAAAAGTAATTGGGGTTGCAACAGCTGGAGGGGAGTGGAACGGAGCTTCACATTGTCCCTGCTGTCCCGGTGGCCTCTGGAAACCAAGGTCTAGGACACAAAACTGCTGATAAGTCTGGTGTGTTGGAGGAGGGGTCTAGAGTTGAGACAGTAAACCTCTACTATAGTCACAAAAAGTTGAAACTGCTAGTGGAATGGCCTTGTGGGAGCAGACAGGCCCACAAACCAGATGTAGCTCTGCTTTCTTTAAGGCTCTCCAAGGCTGAGTCTACCGGATACCCAAAAATCGAGTTCGGTCAAAACACATGTCCTTTAAATATGCCTGGACATACCAAGAGAAACCTGTGGGCCACATCCAGGCATGGCAGAGGAGAGGCACAATGGAGTCTCTGACACGCTCTAGACAGTCATGCCCAGACCTGAGCGCATCACAAATGCAGTCATATTGCAGCAGTCCTGAATCCCCTGAATATTGTTCAGAACAGGCAAAAACAATCCAAGTCACCATATCCCAAAGGACATGGGACTAATGGCCAAGGAAACAGCTAGCTCTGACCAATGTTCGTAGAGGAGAAAAATATTTTTGCAAGTCTCCATTCACTTGGGTTAAGGGTCGGTGGGAAAAAGAATTCAGGGTAAACCTGCTTTTGGACGCTTAAAAACACCAGACACTCCAGAGTGGGATGCCATCAGGCACAGGGCAAATGGCAATGGCTGCAGGCAACCTGTCCATTTATGGGCAGCCCTGAACAGGACTTGCCCTACGTGCACAAAAGGCTGTCATTAAGTGTCTTGTTGAATGCAAAGAGTGGCTCAGTGGGAGCCTGGTCTGGCTGCAAAACTGTAATCAAATCATTGGTTTTCACTTTCATGGTCAGCAACTGTAGCTCTAATACTTTAGCTGCCAATCACATCACAACAGAAAAGAGGTGCCTACCTCTGTTGCCAGGCACGGGGAAGACACAAGACCAGTATCAGGCAAAGTGTCAATTCCACTGGCATCTTGACTAGCATGCTGAAGCTTTCCAAACCTGTTGTTCTCTTCCTATAGAGGAACATAATCATCACAGCTATCATTGTTGTCGTTTTCAGAAACCCTGCAAAATAAATGTTGTGATGTATGGGCCCTATCCTGTGGCAAAGTATCCGAATCGCATGGATTGCCATGGGTTGCGCGCCATTTGGGACCTGGCCTGACTTCGGTCGAAGGCATGGCAGATTCAGTTCAGAGTCGGAATGCACTATAGGCTGTAAATCCTCAACCGGGGTCCATGCGAGCCGTACTGGAGCAGAGGAAGGTGTCGATGTGAAGATCAAAGCCAGGGCTGGACCTGCAAGTGCAAGTCTGATGGAAGCCCTTGTGGTTCCTTGGATTCCGAAAGCGTGACAAGGAGGCAGGTAAAGTCCAGAAGATCCGCTGCACAGCCTTTCTAAAAGTTTCTACTTGCTAAAACATCTCTGATGGACCTGGAAAATCAGAGTGCATGAGGACCAGAGACTGAATCAGCTCCGATGGAGATCGGGATTGAGAACAGGAGGCATGCTGATGCCCCTGCACCTTCTCTGAAGTTCAAGAGTGGTGGGAGGGGGCAGTTTCCCACTTGGATTTTTTAGATTTCTTTTGAGACTTCCCTGAAGACTTTGACCACATTGAGGTCCTGATGCAGGTACAGGATCTTACTTTAGTCTTTGACTGGTCATGGCGTGGAGTCTTCTTGTGCTTGGCAACCGAGAGTATGGCTTACATCCCCACATACCTTTCAGGTTTAACAGGGCTGAGACACCACAGGCCTTAAAATCGTGGTTCGATGCCAGGCACCACCAACATCCTTTGAGTGGGTCCGTTATCGACATTTGTTAGCATCAACCTCTGCATTGTGTAAACCTTGTGGTTTAAGGTGATATCACCCTTGCACACTGAATAAATTATGATGAAAAGTCTGATCAAATACCACAGAAACACTGCAGATCGACCCCAATGTGTAGAAAAAAAGTATTTGATGTCAGTGAGCACGAGTGGCGATTATATGCAGCTCCTGCTCATCACTTCCATAGTGCATGACGCCACCTAATGGTGTGCAGGAGAACTGCTCTGAAAGTTTCCAGATCCAGTCTGATGGCTAGAAGTTATTCCCATGATGAGGATTCTGCAGTTAGAAGTATCCATCAGCCCAGGGGTAGAGTCCCCAGAATCCCTCATAGCACAGGAAATTCAATCAAATAGCCGTAGTCTCCTTAACACCTTACATCCGTGATGATTAATTAGTCGGATATTATGCATCAATGATCGGGGTGCGGGGAGGGCGAGGTATCTGATCTGTGCTCATTTTAAAACTGGTTTACAGTTTGATTTTTCTCTTCTATTTCATTCTTAACTGGTACACAGAGAAATGTGAATAGAATCCTATTGATGTATAGGCCTTCGGGCTAATGCTGTACCATGTGTAAAACCTCAATAAAGTTTTTTATCAAAAAAGAAGTATCCATCAGAAATATGCAATCAAAGTTTCACTAGGTACTATAAAGTGAGTTAGTGAAAAAATAATCAGTGGTACACAAAAATCGGTTCTTGCTGCGGATAGATTCTAATCATGTCAACTAATAACACTCATTAACATCAAATCGAAAATCCCTACCAAAGTAGTAACTAACTGCCTGCTTACAATAAGTCAAACCATCATGCATCAAGACTAAACTAACTTTGTGCCAGGACATTCAACGCACCACAATCTACAGCAAATGTTTATTGCGCAAGACTTGGTGGACAGTATTCAAAAATCCCTTGTGCCGATGTCCATACACTGAGAAAGCCTTTAACAACGTACTTTAATATTCCTTGTTCACTCTTCTATCCAAAATGAATCAGGGTATGTACATCTTTGCTTACAATTGCCCCAACAAGACAAACCTATGGTAAATGTGTATATCAATGGGTAGATTCAAAGTACTTCAGGACTGGCCGAGGCATGCAGCAAGTGTGTGGCAGAGTGCATGTCCTAGACATTTGCCATCACTAATTCTTTTGTGCTCGCAATGAAGCCACTACTAGCATGGATATATTCAGGTAAGAGGATTCAAGGTTTTAAGTGAAACGGAGCGATAGATCGGATCTCTTGCTCTGCAGTAAACCTTTGCTCTTGAGTTACTCAAATCATTCTAGACCATAAGCAGAGCAGATCCTCAATAGCATCAGTTTATTCCAGGCTCTGAGCCAAATAGGCCAAGTCTAGTGTTCTCAATCGGGCCTGGAAGGCAGCTGAATGGACAGCACAGCACACCTCATCAATAGAGGTAGAAGGTTTCTGTTACCTTGGAATGTTCGTTGCTAGGTCTGAAGTGCAGTTCTGGTTGGCCAATGCGACACGCCCACTGCTGGACATGTTGAAATGGGACCACTCTCATGGAAGACTTCTCTAATGGAGAGAGTGGACCTGTGTATGTTGATGCCTAAAGATAATTTATGTTACCTAAAAGAACAATTGTTACTTACCTGTAAACAGTGGTTCTCCAGTATTGGTGTCTTTCATAGATTCACATGCTTGAATATTCCCAGTCGTCGAAGTGGGAGCCCCACAGTAAATAAAATAGCAATACATCAATGATATATGTATATAAAAACCTAATTACATAATTCTAAAACCATAAATACTTATAAGTACTAAGGTTAGCATTAACACATAGGAATGCATAGAAGACAAGAAAACCTTTATAGCATATCCAAGTCATTATGTTAGTCCAAACTACAGCCAATCAGACGCAAGCACCCCTCTGGAACCTTCTCCTCAGAGGCTCAGGCCCTCAGATTTTCGTAGCACAAGAGTGACAAAAGAGTCTAGGAGGAGAAGCGAGCCTCTGAGGGGAGGTGGGTGGGTCGCATGATAATCTATGAAAGACACCAATACTGGAGGACCACAGTTTACAGGTAAGTAACAATTGTTCTTCCCCAGTATTGGGGTGCCTTTCATAGATTCACATGCTTGAATAGAATAGTAAGCAGTAATAGCTGGCCGCAAGACAAAGTAGCAGCGTATTAGCATGAAAATGCAATGAAATGACAAACTGCCAGACCAATAATAGTAAAAAGATTGTACAGGCAGAGGGAAGGTAAGAGGCTCACCTTATTTAAAAAGATTACGAAGCACCGCTTGGCCCACTGCTGTATCAGCTGCGTTGATCGTCTCAAGGCAGTAGTGCTTCGTGAAAGTATGCCTACTGGACCACGTGGCTGTTCGACATATTTCATGAATCGGCACCCAGCAAACAGGGCAGTAGAGGATGACATCGCCCTGGTGGGATGAGCCCTCACTGTAGACTTAAGAGGCTAGCCAGCCTTCTGATGACAGAAGGAAATAGTGGAAGAAATCCAACGTGCAATAGTTGGCTTGGTAACAGCATGCCCTTACGCATGCGTCCATAAGCAACAAACAGTTGATCAGCCCTACGAAAGGGGGCTGTCCTGTCGATGTAGAATTTAAGGCATCTTTTAAAGTGCAAAGAATGCAAACGCTGCTCCGCTGGAGATTGGGGATTAGCAAAGAAAGTCTTTAAGAATACTGGATCATTGAGGTGAAAATCAGTTGGCACCTTAGGCATGAATGCCGGATTGGTGCGAAGTACAACACAGTCACATTTGAATTGTAGGAAAGGAGGCTGAATGGTAAAGGCGTGGATATCACTCACGCGACATGAGGAGGTCAAAGCAAGAAGAAGAGCCACCTTCCAGGTCAAAAAATTCAAATCCGCTTTGTGGAGTGGCTCAAAAGGCGCCTTAATCAATTGCGCCAAAGCAACATGGAGATGCCAGGTAGGAGGAGGACGCCGGATGGGCGGGAACATCCTGAACAGCCCCTTGAAGAACTGCCGAATGACTCTGGAAGAGAAGAGAGAGGAAGAACCATTGTGCCGGAAACGAGATATTGCCACTAGGAAGACCTTCAAAGTGGAGTGGGAAAGTCCTGATTGAGCCAACTGGAGAAAGAACGGAAGAAGCTGTGCAGGAGAGGAGTGCACGGGATGGATGTTGGCAGATGCAGATCAGTGACAGAACCTTTTCCACTTTAGCTTGTAAGTTTTTACTGTGGACGGAGCTCTCGCATTGGCCAGAACCTCTCTACATGCTGGCGAAATGTTTAAGTGGGCAAATTCAAGGTGTACAGGTTTCGGGCCAATAATTTGAGAGAGGAGGGGTCCGGATGACAGACCTGACCCTTGTCCATTGTGAGGAGATCCGCTCGAGGACGAAGGAGGATGGGTTTGCATGTGAGAGAAGCAGCAGTTCCGAGAACCACGCTTGTCGAGGCCATCTGGGAGCGATCAGGAGAATGTGGCACGGCTGTCTCCGCATCTTCCACAAAACTCGTGGAACCAGCGGAATCGGCGGAAAAGCGTAGGCGAAGAGATTGCACCAATCCATCAAAAGGGCATTCCCGCACGACCTTTGATGGGGAAGCCAACTTGCATAAGACTGGCATTTCCGGTTCACAGGGCTCGCAAAAAGATCCAAGTCCGGGCAACCCCACAGCCGAAAGATGAAGTCCAGAGTCGGCTGATGCAACTCCCACTCGTGGGTCGAGGACGCGGACCTGATAAGGGAGTCCGCTAGGATGTTGGAGATTCCTGGTAGGTGAACCGCTGTCAGCGTGATATGGCGATGGAGTGCCCAGTCCCAGATGCTCTGTGCCAGCTGAGAAAGGAGCAGTAACTTGGTGCCGCCCTGCTTGTTTATATAGTGCATTCTGGTAGTATTGTCGGTTTGAATGAGCACGGATTCTCCCTGGAGGAGAAGATGGAATGGCTTGAGCGCCCGGAAAATGGCCATGAGTTCCAGTCTGTTGATGTGCCAGGACAGGACAGGCTCCACTTCACCTTTATGGATAGCCCCTGAAGATGTGCGCCCCAACCTTCCAGGGAGGCATCCGTGGTAAGGACGAGCTCCGGAGCGATGGTTAGGAAAGAAGTGCCGGCAGCGATGTTTGACGGTTGAGCCCACCATTGGAGAGCAGATCTCATCCGAGCTTTCACCAGGACCAGATTGTTGAAAGAACCGGAGATCTGATGCCACTGTTTGTCCAGTTCCTCCTGAGTAGGGCGACTCTTGCCTGCAATTTGGGATCAGGGAGATGCAGGAGGACGCCATCCCAAGAAAAGACTTCAATACACGAACTGAAACGGACCCTTTTGAACGGATGAGAGCCACTAGGTGTAGAATCCGCAGCGGACGTTCGTGAGACACGAATACCTTCGCCAGTGAAGTATCCAGAGTGGCCCCTAGAAAGGCCCTGCGTGGAGCTGGATCGACCTGAGACTTCTCAGTGTTGATGGAGAGACCGAGGGAGTGGAATAGAGTCTGACAGAATCGAGTGTTCTGAAACACCGGATGACGAGATTGAGACTTGATGAGACAGTCATCCAGGTAGGGAAAAATGTTAACTCCCTTCAAACGTAGATATGCCACCACCGGGGCCAGGACTTTCATGAAGACGCGAGGGGCAGAGCGAAGGCCGAAAGGCAGATCCTTGAATTGAAAGTCTCTGCGCCCTACCCGGACGCGCAAGTACTTCCGGTGTCTTGGAAGTATCGGCACGTGGAAATAAGCATCCTGGAGATTGATGGTGGACATGTAATCTTCCTTCGAGAGAAAGCGGAGAACTTCTGCGAGTGTAAGCATGCGGAAGGATTGGCCCTTCAGGTACTTGTTCAGGGCTCTTCAGTCTAGGATCGGACGCCATTCGCCAGACTTCTTGAGGACGAGGAAAAACCGGGAATAGAACCCCATCCCCATCCCCTTCTGAGACTTCTGAGAACCACTTTGATGGCACCTTTCTGAATCATGAGTCGAATTTGTCGAAAGAGCTCCCTGAGGTGAGCCGGAGGTGGACCAGTTGGTGGTGTGGTTGGAGGGAACTTGACGAACTCCAAAGCATGGCCTTTTGATACAATGTCCAGCACCCAAAGGTCCGAGGTGATTGAAGACTAATTGGAATAGAAAAGGGAGATTCGACCTCCAACTTTGAGCGGGGAAGGCAAGTCATTGCTTTTTAGAAGCAGAGCCTCTGTAGGAAGACATATCCTCTGTAAGACTTGGTAGACTGCTGCCGATATGACTGCTGTGACTGGGAGGAATATCGTTGATTTCCTTGGCCGTGGGAGCAGTACTGGTTGGATCTGCCGCGAAAAGGAGGTGCCGCGTCCGCGCGCACCACGAAAAGGCTGTTTGCGGAACTGCAAAGTGCCTAATGCATGAGACGTTTTGGTGTCCTTTTTTATTGTTTGAAGAGCGTCGTCCACATGCTGGCCAAAAAGCGGTTTGCCGTCATAGGGCATGTCGAAGACTTTCGCCTGAAACTCCTGGCAAAAAGAGGTGGAACGAAGCCAGCCCTGACGACGTAAAACAGCTGCCCCCGCCAGCTGACGAAAAACAGCGCATGCAATGTCCACAGAGCAGTCGATAATCTCTGATGACACTCACTCTCCCTCCTGAAGAATCTTGAGATCCTCTGCTCTGGAGGGCTCAGGGATGAGGTCGATAAAAGAAGCATATCCGACCACATCTGGCAGTCGTAGCCCCCAGAATGGCCAGAGAATTTGCAGCACTCACGGTGGAGGAAGCCATAGTGGAATTTGTTTGGCCAATGGCATCAAGACGATGTCCCTCACGGTCAGGAAAAGCGGTTATTGGAGAAGACGGGTTCCTGGAACGGCGCTGTGCGGCTTGGGTGATCACGGAATCGGGTTTAGGCTGCGCTACCAAGCAAGCTGGAGAACCCTGGGGCGCCCTATATTTCTTCTCGAAACGAGGAAGAAGTGCCGGTATAGAATTTGGCATCTGCATCAGTTTGACACCCACGTTCCAAATGAAGTCAATTATGGGCACTGTCCGGACTTGTTTAAAAAGGTTGACTCTTGAAATCATAAAGAAAACAGTCCTCATCCTTCAGAACTATAGGAAGTTTAAAACCCTGCGCCGCTCGTTCCATACGTTGGTGAAACCAGGCTATATCCACGGGAGGGGAATCCCCCGGCCCCGAAGGTGGCGGAGAAGGTGTCTGGATCGGATAGTCGGCCCAGTCCACCATGTTCCCATCCTCATCATCGACTTCGCCGTCTTCCCGATCTGGGCGAGGGTCAGCATCCTCAAACCGCTGCATGGACCTGAATAGTGGTTGCTTGAGATGCAGAGGGTGCAACTGACTCTGGCAGTGGAGCAGGGGGAGGAGCTGCGGTAGCGGCAGGCACCGTAGGTGGAGGAGACCCCTGGTGAAACGGTGAAAATTGTCTATTGTAATCTTCAAGCATGTATTGGAGATTAGAAATGATGGAGAGTGGTATTTGAGCGGGAGGAACCTGAACAGAAGGTTCCTCCACATGAAAATAAGGATCGACCTGATCATCCTCATAGTCTTGACATTTAATGACGAGCTTAGAAGGGCTTCGAGCTGCCATGAACCTATCATCTTCCTCCTCATCAGAACCAGAGTCCTGCTCCGAACCCGTGGCAAAAAGAGGTGACGGAGGCCGAGTATGACGTGGAAGTTGATCCAAAGGCACCTGTCGCCGTTGGTGCAGAGGGTCAACAGCAGAAGCCCCAGATCCGGATGAAGAAAATGGCAGCAGAGGCAATGATGCGAAGGTAGACGTCGACGACATTATCATAGTCGATGGGACAACAATCGCAGACGAAGCCGCAGTCGACGGAGCCACCATCGACGGGGCCGCCGACAACGAAACAACCGTCGACGGAGCAGTCGCCGACGAAGCACCCGCCGACGAAGAGGCTCTCTTCACAGTAAGCGTCGACGAAGATTTCGATGTTGACGAGATTGCCTTCTTAGACGTTGACGATGAGATTGGGATCGTCGACGAGACATATTTGTAGCTCACACACACCATCTTCGACACGGACGACGTTGACGCAGCCGCCGTCGACGACGACCCACTGACAAGTCGTCGACCGAGAGCTGGAGACGGCAGATTTTGTAGTCGGAACGACCGATTTTGCAGGTTTTTTAGTGGAAACATGCGTGGAAGGAGCCTTGGACGCCTGAGAGTCAGATCTCGGGGGCGTAGGCATACCAGGAGGAGGTGGAGACACAGCAGGAGCCTTCTGAAGTTGAAGTTTTTTCTTTTTCAGGAAAGGAGATGGCAAATCCTGCACACTTCTACGTTTAGAAGCGGCTCTAGACACACCCGACGCAAGGCTTTCTGCGTCAGAAAGAGGTGAATCCTTATACTTGGACCTCTGCAACCACAGGAGGAGATGCCCTTCCCTGTCCTTAAGGGTCTTGGTGGAGAAAGTCCTGCAAATTTTACATTTTCCTACCTCATGCTCTGGATAGAGGCAGTAAATACACTTCTTGAGTGGGTCCTCTGAGAAGAGAAGCAGTTTCCCACAAGAAGCACATGGTCGAAATAAAGACTTCTTACTTGAAGACATCCCAGAAAAAACTGTAGAAATCTTGAAAGAAGTTGAAAACTGAGCAGAGCTCAGGGAGGCTCCCTTGACACGACGTGCGGTAGAAAATCTGAGGGCCTGAGCCTCTGAGGAGAAGGTTCTAGAGAGGTGCTGGCGCTTGATTGGCTGTAGTTTGGACTAAGAATGACATGGATATGCTATAAAGGTTTTCTTGTCTTCTATGTATTCCTATGTGTTAATGCTAACCTTAGTACTTAGAAGTATTTATGGTTTTAGAATGTATGTAATTATGTTTTTATATACATATATCATTGGTTTATTGCCATTTTTTTTCCATGGGGCTCCCACATCGACAACGGGGAATATTCAAGCATGTGAATCTATGAAAGACACCCCAATACTGGAGAATTACCCTTATAATATCATAAACATCTTTCCAGACAGACCACACCAATGTTTCACTCATTTATTTGGAACAGGGCCTTTGGGGTAGCTATGGCCTAATGCTACAAGTCACTATGTAGAATGGAAGTGAAGGTTTCTGAATGTTTTTGTGAAGCACATTGAGCGTACATGTAATGTGTGTAATGGTACTGAATGTTTCACTTATCTGCCGCCTCCTCTCCAATTCTCCTGCAGCTCAGCTTGCTCCACATTTACTCATTTGTTTTGATTTTTGTATAATAATGTACAGGAGCTTCCATTTATTGATAGATCTTAAATTTATTTCACCTACATAACTGCATAGAAGGTAGTATCTTTACCAAATTATGACTGCATGTTACTAAATTTTGAACATATGGAGTGAGTTGTGAATATATATGGACGTGGGCCTAGAATGAGCAGCAGGCATAGTTGCAGAAAAAGTATATTTTTACACACAAACACACACACACACACACACACACACACTTTACGCTGCACTATGCTTGCAGCTCATTCTAGGCCCAAGTCTATCAACTAATTTCATCAGTTTCTATTGAAGTGCTCGATAACCAGCATTATTTAAAAAAAAGAAACTACGGTGGCTAAGCCTTGTGGTGACATCTGGCATACATACAATAAAGATCAAGTTTTAGTCTCAAGATTGCTCTGAATTATTAAAATTAATGATGGAGTTTTCCATTTAAAGGGAAATCTGCAATATTCAACTTTTTTTCTTTCAGGCGGTTATCAGCAGCTCAATTGTTTGTTACGGTCATTAAACATTTCCTGGAATTTTCACTCACCTGTGACAGAATCTGAATGTTCCTCACTGTCTGAGTCTTCCAATAAATCATCACTGGCAACAAAACAAATTCAATTAGATCTCAAATATGTTTACATTAAAAAGTGTATGCCACATCAATAGTGCATCACTAAGAATGCATTGTAGTGAAACAAATGCTGCATCCATTTCAAACACCAAACAAACCATGCCTGATTCCAATCATAAAAATTTGCCCTGGAAGCCTTCAATGGATAAAGTTTGCACTGATTCCATGAAGTAGCATCAGAAAGAATCAATTACAAAGTACCTTTTCTGTCACAATTGTTTTTTGAACATTTGGCTACTGAAGAAAATGCTGTAAGACAATCAAGCATGGCTGTTTACAGCGATTATATAGCTACATTCACCAGAAAGTCCTATACTTTGGGCCCAATTCATAAAGTTAAATATACATATGTGGATTTTCTCACAAGTATATTCACTCCTACACCTAGGTGTATCGCTCCACTGCTCTGCCATTAACGATTTCTGAGCGGGCATTTACAACTAGGTGTAATTTACAAGTTTAAAATAACTGGTAATACATTTGCCTGTTGGTGGAGCTCTCGCCCTGGGACACTATAGGGAAATATAATGAAATGTAATGCGATGCAATATTTAAAAATAGGAAACATTTTAATATATTTGAACATATAATATTAATGGAATATAATTTCAAATATAAAACCTGGGAATCATAAAATTGTACAGGACAATAATCTGCCAAATTAAATGTGTTAATTTAAATATATTTATAAATATTACTATTAAACAATTGGAAAAAATTACCTCAGTAATATTTATGTTTATTGAACATTTATTAAACTTATTTCTAAGTTATAGATAGATAAGATAGCCTTTATTTCGGTTAAAAACCATAAAAAGCATACAAACAATAAAAATACTACACAACAAAATACAAAAATAACTGCTAGATCACTTTTTTAGCTCATCATACGTAAATATAAACAGTACAGAATTAAAAGATTGGTGGTAAAATCAATCAACTATTGGCCAAAATTTCAAGCCCTTCCCCTAAGTTCACAGCAAATCGATTTCTGCTAAGACTGAAAACAATTGGCTGGGACGTATCGGTCTTTAAGATTCTTATTGCTTCTAGATATTTTCTGGTTCCCATATTACGACAGATAGATTTAATCCATTTTTCCCTTCTGTAGCATATGCTGGGCAGAAAAATAGCATATGGGAAACATTTTCTGCAGCATTTAATGAGCATAATGTACAGTAAAACTCCCTGGTATGAACAGTACTACATAGCTATTTGGATGTATTACATTTGATCTGGAGAACATCGAAGCAGAACGTCATATACAATGACTTAACTAAATGCGGTTGCATTTCGTCCAGATATGGTTTAAAGACAGAGAATGGTTTAATACATAGGAACTGTGATGTAAACATTCCTATTTTAGGGCAATGATGGACGCTACTTTGTATATACTTCCAATAAGAACTTTTCAGGACTTTTTTTGACTGAACTGTTAACAAAAACGGAGAATCCCACAAGCAGCTTAAGCCTGATTTGTAAAACCAGCTACGACATGATGAATCTAAGAGAGTGTTGTACGGTGGTCAAGACTCAATATTTGAATGAATCCCTCTTTGTAACTTTTGAGTTCTTGCATGACCCACAAACGAACTCAGAATAACAGAGTTCTTAATATGGCTTGGTGTTCTATTCGCCCCAATATTAGTATCTCGATTTATTGGAATCATAGATGCGCGTACTTGGTAGGTGGAGTAACATCCTAATGAATTTATTTTCCTCTGTTGTAAGCATGCTCAAACAGTTACCCCTCCCACCAACCAAAGTTCTGCACAATTGAGGGTTGCGGATTGTGCCCTATACTTGTAAACTTCCTGGGCTGGAAACACTGCCTTGGAATTAATTGCCTGTTACTTTTTCAAAATTGATATGGAGTTTTGCAGCCAGACCACTTTGCATTTATGTACATGTGGTTTCCAGGACAATTTGGTGTCTAATATATTGCCAAGATAGTTAAAATTGGCCACATACTCCAATTTCGGTTTTTGAACAGTGATGTTTTTCTTGGAAGACTTGCGTGGTTTTACAAACATATATTTAGTCTCTTAGTTGAATTGATTTCAAGGCCTTTTATGGTGCAAAAGTTGCTGAAACAATCTAGTAACTTTTGCAATTCCTTAGATGTCAGCGATATTAAGATTGTGTCATCAGTAATACAGGTATTGTGGCCCGCAGGGACATTGCCGTCTTCACTTAGTTAGCATGAGCAAGCTGCAGCCTACCTCCTGCTTTGCGCAAATTACTACACAGCTTTATTTTTTGCAATAATTTCTATGGCTGTTTTCACATGTGAACTTATCGCTGTGTTTACCCTCAGCATGTTTCTGGGATTTTGACTGAACTTTATGTGCAAGGTCGAACAATGCCCCTTGTTATTTTGTTCTGGCCAGGCCTTAGCCCTTACACAAAACATATTGATGCAGCTGCCGTTTGGACAACCGTACTTTGGTTTTATTAGAATACACAAATAGGTAGCACACCATTGGAGAGGGACCTTTCTGGGGAGAAGAGCGACAATGATGTAGACCAACCATCTATAGGCAAGGTATGGAGTCTGCTGACAAAGCCCAGAGGTCTTCTAATATATAATAATGCTGCTTCTTGGCAAGTGGAGGGAGGTTAGGCTCTATTGTCTTTACATGATGACATATCCCTTCATGATATATGGACTAGCTGCTATGCTGACTGTACTGTGCATTTTCCTGCTTGTTGTGGCACGTATACTGCATTTAAGGACACGTTAGTTGAAATAAATATTTTAAACTATTTTGTGCCTCTGTCAGATTTTATTGTGGACAAGTACAAGAGTGAGAGCGAAAAGGTGTGCCTTGTTACCGCGATACCTGTGACATCTGGATGTGTTGAGTTCTGGTGTGTCTAATCATTTGTTTCTCGGACAGTGAGTAGTAGAGCAAGTGAGACACTATAGCTAGTCGGTCCTGGGCTCGTGGGTACTAAGATGGTAGGATGACCCAGTCCCTATACACCAAGGTCCTATAATCATGTGCATAGTTCTGTGTTTGTGCAGAATCCCTGCAACAGTATTGGCATCCCTTCTAGATTTGGGGAGTCATGTTTACAATCTCGAAGATGTTGCACAACGTTGTTTACGTATATCGAAAACAGGGTAGGTGCCAATACGCATCCCTGCCTTACTCCCCTTTTCAATGAGATTGCTTCCGTAAGTTCACCCCTAGATCCCCATCTAACTCTTGCGCGGTTGTCTTTGTGTAGCCGAACTATCTGCACCAGAAAATCTTCAGGCACTTCCTGGGTTTTTAAAGAATTCCAGAGAGAGTCCCTGGCATAAGGTCGTCCCTCGGCAGCTCTGAGGCGGACGGGTGCAGACAGCCTGCGTGAGGAGAGTGGAGGTGCCTCGCCGTCTCCAGTGAAGAATCCAGCACTTGGGGCTAGAAACGTCCGCCTTGGGACTTGTTCCCCTGGCACTACCGTTGTCCTGTCCCTGGGGGTGTGCTCCCCGTCTTGAACTGTGGAGAGTGGTGGTGTGCTGGTGGAGCCGCGAGGGGGGCCCGGAGCAGCGGAGCGATAGACTGATCGCAGAGGTGGCCAGCCTGGGAGGCAGGAACGGCGCGGAGGCGGCCTGCGGTGGTGTGAGTACCCGACGGCGCGGGTGCCCCTTCTGGAGTGCTGACTGAGGCCTTGCCTGCTGTGTTGTGACCCTGTGCGCACAGTGGGGGTGCCCCAGAGCTGGGGGCCTCTAGTCTTTCGACGATCCCAGCGTCTGGGCTGTGAACAGAGCCCCGTTCAATCTGGTGTTGGCATCCTTGGGGGGGCAGGGGCGCCTCTGTGACTGGAGTTCCCTCAGCCGTGATCTTGCAGGGGCTGGGAGCCGGTGCACTGCAGGACTGAGAGATCCGCCTTGTTGAAGCCTCAGAGTAATCGGGCCCTACAATGGGCAGGAATAGAGCACCAGGCCAATCCAACCAAATCGAGAAATACACGGTGGCGATGACCAGAGATCAGGGTGCGCCGGGTGGCGGCCATGTCGGTGACGAGGACTAAGGGGGCCCAGACCCGTCACTGAAGGACATAATGAAGGCCATTAAGGAGTTTCGGGGCACGATGGAGCCGAAACAGGACACGGTCACGGAGGAGGTTAATCTCCAGCGGGCGGATTACCGCAAGATGTCCGACAAGGTAACAGCGGCGGAAACTGGCATTAGTGGGCTCCCGGCGAAGACGAAGCGGTTGGAAGATCAGGTGGCCGCGCCCACCAAAAAGATATGTATGCCCGCCTGGAGGATCAGGAAGGCCACGCCAGGCGCAATACCAGAGAGGATGGAGGGGCCCTCGACGGACTTTTTTGTTGAGAACCTTATTCTGAACCACTTGAAGCGGAAACGCCTCAAACTTTTTTTCCGTTGAGCCGGCGCACAGAGCCTTGGGAGGTAAGCCAAGCCAAGAGCCCCCCGCGTACGATCATTGCCCACATATTGAACTTTAGGGATAGGGACGCCATACTGCAGGCGGCGCGAGTTCATGGAGACCTACACCGAAACAACGCTGTTATCTGTTTTTTTCCTGACTTTACGCTCCAGGTACAACGCCAGCAGCGTTCATTTGATGGTGTTAAAAGGGCGTTCATAAAGGCGGGGGTGAAGTACATGATGCTGTTCCCTGCACGGCTCAAGATTCTAGACGGAGATAAGGCCTATTTTTTTGACACGCCAGCAGATGCCGCCGACTGGTTGGAAGGATGGCGTACAGTGGGCCGGCGGAGCAAGCAACAGGGTCCGCAGTTGGAGCGGGGTGGCCGTGGGCTGAGCCCGGATCCAGGAAAAGCCCCGGGAGTGGACGAACGGCAGGAGGTGGAGTGACCGTGGTATGGAAGGGAATGGCAAAGCTACGTTCGTGCCCCTGCCTGATCTGTAACTTTCAACAATGGAGGCGGGGGGCTGGAGTGTTTGGGCCCCGGAGGTGGGGGGTCTGCCTCGCTGTGGGACCTTGATGGGAGACATTGACTGAGGCTGCTCATGAACTTGGTGTTGCATTGTTTATTGTTCCAAGGGGAGGGGTGCGCTGACATGAGTGGGACACCGGGGGGGGATGCCGATTTGCATCTTTGTTGTGGACTTGGGGCGACAGGCAGTCTGCATTTTTTTTACTGATGGGTGGTTGGAGGCTCACCTGGCAGGAAGGCAGGGAGGGGGGAGTTGGGGGGTTTGGTTGGTACAGGAGGTGGGGGGGGGTGTTGGGGGGGGGGGGGTGTTGGGGACGGGTTGCTTTTGCTCATCTCTTTGTCAGTTCCTATTGGGAAGTGGTGGCGGGCAGTTCATGACGAAGTAGTAGGTTCCAGTCGTACAGTGGGTGGGATACGACTGCATAATGGGCTCCTAGACACAGGCTAGGATTTGGACGTGGAACGTCAATGGCCTGGGCAACAATATTAAAAGAACCCTAGTACTACAGCATCTAAAGAGACACTCCCCGGATGTGGTCCTCCTGCAGGAGATGTACTTGCGGGGCAACAGATGCCACGCCCTTGATCGTTTTGGGTACAAAAATGGCTGCCCACTCGGGCTTCACGTCTGGTTCCAGGGGGGTGGGCATTCTCCTACCCAAGAAGTTTCCTATAGTACTCTCTGGGACGTGGGCAGACGATTCAGGCTGTATGGTGGCAGTGGCAGGTGAATGGGAGGGACGGACAACTGTTTTTTGTTCAAGTTCTATCCCGCCGGGCCTACACTCAGCAACATATGCACGACTGGGCGCTTTCTTGACGACTCTTCCTCTAGGGACGCTCATGTTAGGTGGAGACATGAACGCAGTTCTTGCTGCGGATCTCGATAGATCGGGTGGGGGCAGGGCTATCCGGTGGAGCTGGGGCTACAGGGCTTCCTGGAGTCTTTTGGCCTGAGCAGTCTATGGCGCGTACATCATCCCTCCGTGAGACAATACACGTTTTACTCGGCCAGGCACAGGTCCTTCTCTAGACTGGATCACCTCTTGACTCGGACTGATCAACTGGGGGAGTTTTCGGACCCCAAATCATGGCTCGGGGTCTCTGACCACTCGCCGGTGGGGGCAATCTTGAGAGGGCCAGTCGTAAATAAGGCTGCGTTCCCGCGGATAGATCCTTGGCACCTCCATGATGATAAGTTAAGTGACAAGCTCAGGGAGGGTTCCAAGCTTTAATTTGAGGAAAACCAGGGATCCGTAGCATCACATATTGTTTTGTGGGAGGCGTACAAGACTGTCTAACGGGGACAGGCACAGGCCCTGATTGGGGCAAAGAAGGAGGAATCCTTGTAGATCCGGAGGTTAGAGGAGGAAATCATGGATCTGGAAAGAGGGGTTGAGGGGGTTTCCACATCGGAGAGTCGCCATGCCTTGGCACTTAAACAGAAAGAGCTCAGGGCCCTAGCGGAGGGTAAGGCGTGGGCCTATGCCCTTGCCACGCAACACCGTATATATGATGTCAAAGACAAAGCCCTAAAGCTCCTAGCGTGGCTGGCACACAGAGACAGGGAGCGTTCCTGGGTGGCAGCAGAGCGGGATAAGTTGGGCACCCTGGTGACCACGAGTACGGACATTGCGGAGGCGTTCGCGACACACCTGGAGGAGGTTTACACCCCGGTATGTACTAGGACGGAGCAGGATTGTGAAGAATTCCTCCATGACTTTGCGCTTCCCACCCTGTCGCAGAGTGATGCCCTGGAGACGGCGTTGTCCAAAGAGGAAATTGGGACCGCGCTCAACTCCTTGCAAGCGGGCAAGGCGCAGGGCCCTAATGGGCTTCCAGTTGAGATCTTTAAGACACAAGCGAATATGGTTACGGGGCCTCTTCTACGGATGTACCTAGAGGCACGTCAGGTCGGCGTGCTGCCACCAGACCAGAGGGAGGCCACAATTGTGGTTATACATAAGGAGGGCAATCCGGTTGAGTACTGCTCCTCCTACCGGCCGATCTCACTCAAATATGGAGGCAAAGGTCCTAGCGAAGGTCCTGGCAGACAGGCTGCTCCCGCTACTGCCTGACCTGGTCCATGTAGATCAGTCAGGATTTATGCCGCATAGAAGCACCAGGCACAGCTTGTGACGTCTGTATGGAGTACTGTACATGACGGAGGGGGTGGGAGACACGCAGACGTAATTGATGGCGCTGGACGCCTCAATGGCGTTTGACAGCATTGAGTGGTCATACCTCTTCATGGTACTGCGGAAGTTGGGCGTCGGGCGATTTTTTGCAGTTGGGTGCGCCTCCTGTATGAACAACCTCTGGCGAGGGTGCGGGTGAATGGTACGGTTTATAGAGCCTTCCAGCGGGGTATGAAATAGGGCTGCTGTCTATCCTCCCCTTCTATTCGCCTTGGCATTAGAGCCTTTGGCCCACTGGGTCAGAAGGGACTGCTCGTTTCGGGGCCTAACTTTTGCCGATGACTGGGAGGAGCGAATAAGTCTGTATGCTGATGACATCGTGCTATACATGGCTAGGCCCTAACAGTCAATGGCGCAGGCGCTCCATCTCTTCGAGCTCTTTGGGAGCTACTCAGGCTACAGGATCAACTGGTCGAAATCAATCATCTTTCCCCTTTCCTGCCCCCTCCGCGGATACTGTCCAGATGTCCGGCGGTGGTAGCGAGTGATGTGTTCAGGTACTTGGGGGTGTTTATCACTAGAGACAAAGCGGAGTTCCATACCAGAAACCTAGAGCCCCAGCTGAAGCGCCTGCTCACAGAGGTAAGTCACTGGCGCACGCTGCCTGTGTCCTTGATGGGTAGGGCTGTGATGTTCAAGATGTTGGCATCGCCCGGCCCATTATATATCCTGCAGAATTCCCCGTATCCCATCTCACCGGGATTCTTTAAAAGAATCTCAGGCGGTGCGGACGCTACTTTGGGACGGGGGTGCCCCGCGGATCGCGCTGCGCAAACTGATATAAGGGGTGTATGACGGTGGCCTGGCTCTGCCAGGCGTGCAGCTATACTACTGGGCATCCCAGCTGCAGGTGGTGAACAACTGGGTGTATACAGATATGTCTGAGCCAGCCTATAGAGTGGACCACTCAGTAATGCTTGGCGGAAACTGCGAGTCCCTACTGTACACCAGGAGGACACGTGCTGATTTGCCATCCCATACCGGAGTGGTGGTCCAATGCTGGAAAGAAGCGAATCGGTTTCTAAGGTGGACGGGATCCCTGACGGGTCGGACTCCCTTATGGATTGGGGAGCAGCTGAGCGAGGTGGCCAGACTGCAGGGCTTCAGGGGTTGGTAGCTCATTGGCATTGACTATTTGGGGGATGTGTGGAGGGCGGATGCCCCACGTTCATTTGCATATTTGCAGAAGGAATATGACTTGCGGGACTCGCAGCACTATCACTACGTCCGTTTGGTACACGCGCTGCGTTCCCAAATTCGCAGGGGCGTGTCCATCCCAGAATATTCACCCACGGAGGATCGGTTATAGCTTGATCCTATTCTGGACCGGCCCACATCCACGATCTACCGTAAATTAATAAACAATATGCCAGATCCGTTGGAGTCATTGAGGGCGACCTGGGAGATGGATTTGGGCCCCTTGGAGGACGACGATTGGCAAGATGCCCTGCAGAGCCCGCGGGAAATCGCGATCAGGCTCCGGTTCAGACTGGTGCAACTTAAAATTCTACATCAGGTGTACTACCCCCACACGCTGTTGTATACTTGGGGGGGGGGGGGGTTGCCAGTCCTCTGTGTGCACGGGGATGTGGTGGGGAAGGGTCCTTCTACCACATACTTTGGGAATGCCCGGAGATTGTCCCCTTTTGGACCAAGGTCACAGACATAATGCCAGAGGTGGTGGGGTCTCCGGTTCCGAGGGACCCCAAATGGTTGCTTTTAATGATAAAGGGGCCCACCGACTGGACCAGGTATGGGAAGCTATGACGGCAGGTGTGGCAAAAAAGAAACCTCGCCAGGGCCTGGGGGGGCGTTGGAGCCTCCACAGTGGGACCAGTGGGAGCGTGACCTAGACTGGTGCCAGAGGGCAGAGGAGACCATTTATAAAAGCAGGGGGTGCCCTAAAAAATGCAAAAAGATCTGGGGGCCTTGGAGACGGTACAGGGGGATGGTGGTGGCCTAGGGTAATGGGTTCTATTGTGGTTGTGCTGTTGCGGGCTAATAGTGATGATTCTGCATGCTGTACATTGCCTGTTTATCCGATGTACTGTGATTAATGAATGGATATGTCAACCAGATTGAGCACTGTCCATAAAAAGAGTTTAAAGAAAAAAAATAGGAGCTATTTCAGCCTCTCTCCATGTTCCAGGTATTGGTGCACCTGCTGCCACAGCATTTCAGAGCAAATTTACATAAGGTACCCATACTGCTTTAGGTCTCAAAAGATCACCTGTTATCTTATCAGGGCCTGTGGCTTATAAGTTATATATTTAAATTAATTAAAAACCTTTACTTTTTTTAAACATTTGATTAGTTTTTTGCTAACAAAGTAAATATAGAAAATTCTAAATGTCAAATTAAAGTAGTTAATTTAACATTAGTTGATATGGAGTGTTATTTTAATTCCCAGACTTCACTAGTTTCCAGGTTAGTGTAACAGAGGCTAGCTATATTTTGTGCTCGACTTACACCAAGGATGGGCTGGAGTACATCTGAGCTTAATTTGACTTCTTTAAGGCTGTAGTAACTTTAGAAGTGCTTTTTGCGAATTGTAGTGGTCTTCCTTTTTTGTGGGTGTGTTTTAGAATAACATGCCCTGTCCAAGCCCGTCCCTAATTTTGTCCCAAACCCTCCCAATTTTGTAGCAATTATACCCATTTTCCCTCCCACATTTATCACTAATTCTTGTAACTAGACATACAGAATTATCTGCAACTGTGGTGATTATTTCCGCACAGAAAAGATAGGTAGTGCAGAGGTCTAAGGCTGTAGCTTTGTGAACTGTATTTTGTAGTATGTGAGTAGAACTATTGTATTGCTACTTTAAGCACCACAAAATGCAGTTTGTGAATCAGGCCTTTGCTGCCTTACAGTGGAGTGGGGGTTAAAGGCATGCCAAGGTTTCTGGTGCTAAAGGAAGGAGCGGCTATTTCATCAGTGGTAATCAGTAGTACTGAAAAATGGGGAAGAAGAAGAGTTGAGAAAAAGGTAGGTTAAAGAATGCAAGGAAGTAGAGGATTTCAGTTTTACTGGTTACTCGAAGCACAATGGACGACAGGAACAAATGCTTTCAAGACAGTTAAAGATTTTGGTTTGCAGTTGAGGGAAGCAAAAGAACTGTGTGTCATCAGAGTATATGTGACAACAGAAGCCAAAGGAGGAGAAACTATCATTGACGAAATGCAGAGTGAGAATAAGAGGGGATCAAATATGGTGCTTTAGATGCCCAGCTCAAAGGGACCGGAACTGAACTGATCAGTGCAAAAGGAGTCTAAGAAGAGCAAGCATCGACGGTCGGGGGGGGCAGTACTCTAGATAACTTCCTGCAATACCAATGGAGGAGAGTGAGCAGCTGAATGTATCCAATATAGCTGATTGAACAAGGAAGATGAGAATAGAAGTTTGTTGTGGTGAGTAGGGTTGATGAAGGTTGACACCATGTTTGAGGTCTCTCAGTGGAGCAGTCGGCTAGACGCAGCAAGACGAGAAGCACATGAAGCACATGAAGTACAACAAGGCTTTCTGCATGGAAACAATTAGCAACGTCTTTGATTGTGAGACTACTAAGAAAACCTTGATTTGGTGTGTTATAATTTGTAATCCTGGAATGGGAATGCGGCTTCTTGACAGCAGTGGGAGTAAAAAATGCATCATCAGAAGGGTTTACTGTTTTCAGTTTCTATTTTTGGTAAATTCTGGTGACGGGGGGGTGTTAGTGTTTTCCAGTGGTTTCAATACTTTAAAAAACTAGTTATCAGTGGTTACACATTTTTGAGCCATTAAAAACAGAAACCGTGTTTTTCTGGTGTTAATGGAGTGTTTTGCTTTTATTCATGCTTGCTTTCTGCACTGATAGTGCATGGTATATAGAGAGTGTAAGGACAGTGTATATGAGGTCCAAATACATTTTTACAAATCAAGCTTATTGTAGTACACCATACAGTACTTCTTCATTAAGTCTTTGGTCATGTGCGCTCGCACTTTCCTTCCCATGTAAACGTTTGTCAGTGAAAAGGCCCTCTCAATATTGGCACTTGAAACGAGCAACGCCAAAACAGCCAGTACACAATTTGCCAACTGTTGCCACTGACATAGCTTTCCATACCAATACTGGTGCACCTGAAGTTTGCGATTCTATGAGACAGGTTCTGCAACATATGCGTTGAATTATGGCGCATATGCCTTCAGAGTGCACAAGCCCATTAGCAAACAAGGCTTACAGTATTTCCATTCTATGTACCAGATGTGTACACAGTAATTTCATGCTGTATGGCTGTAAGCCTTTTACGAACTGCTTTCTTTTTTAAAATGATGTAAAGGGTTATGGGGTAACGTGAATAGCAGTAATATGGATGAGGTCATTAGAGATGTAATCAATGATGTCATTTAACATGTTGTGAATGATGTGTAATGTGATATGAGGTCTTGAGCACTGCATGACAGGGGACAAGTTATAGTTTTTATTTTTTTATTTTAGAACTTTATTTGGGAAAATAAGCGATGCAGGTTATGCATTGAAAGGTACAGTAATTTGAAGCATCTTTGGCGTGGATACATGAGGATTGCCAGTTAGAGGTAGCCAGCATGATAACATTACCAAATACTGAGCATAAGAACGACCTGCAGGATTAATCCATCAGAATTCACGGTATCATACTAACGAATGAGTTACTTAGCTTCGGTAACCATGTATCTAGACACAGTCTAGCCGCAGATTCCTTAACTTAGAATATCCCCAGACGTCAGACTGGATCCGGAAAACTTTCCGCAGCAGCACCTCTACACGCGGGGGGCGGCTCCGCCCTGACGTCGTCCACGAACGTGACGTCAGCCGAACAATATAAAACCGGGCCCCCCCCCCCGCCAACGGCGCGCTGTCAGTTTCGTCGGAGAAACTTTTCCGCGTCACAATGGGGAGCCGCCACCACCAACAACTATGAGAGTATGGAAACAGTGTGCAAAAAAGTTTAAAAATAAATTGAATGGGGGGAGGAGCCAAGCCAACGACCGAGATGGCCGCATAGACGCTCGGGTCCGTGAGCCCTCTCACCCTGCGCATACATCCTGGCAACTATCCTGAGCCGTAACGGCATATTTAAGTAGGCGAAGGAGAACTGCCACTTACTGTCTGCTCCTGAGGCTTCTACGTGCGGCGGACCCGGAGATATGGCCCGACTCTTCTGAGGCCCTAGTGGTGCTGGGACCGGGGTGTCTATTGAGAGGAGCAGCCGGCCGCGACTGCGACAACAGCGGCCACTGGTGGTGGTGAGGAGTCGGCCGGAGGGCGCCGGTGAATTGATGGGCCGATGGCGGCAGTGAAGACCCAGTCCACTTAACGGAGTGCCTTGTGGGGCTGCGTGGCAAAGCAGGGTCGAGGGGGGTGCACGATATCTGGCCCCCCTCCCCAGTTCGGTGTCCGGGCATAATCAAGGACTACCCTCGGAATCGGTGGGCGGCTCCCGGGGGGCGGCAGAGATTTTGTTTAGCCCTTTGGTGACTCTTCTCCGGGGAGCCTGCTTTGCATTTTTGAGTCCCGGTTGTGAATCCTGTAGCGCCCTGGTTTGGGGCCCGGTCCCTGAGGTGAGGTGAAGAAGGACGTGGCTGGATCGGCTAAGATGGCAGCCGGCGCCCCCCTATGCGGACCACATCCAGGTCAAACAGCTGCCGTGTGGATGAGATCAGGGGACTGGCGGCGCGAGAAGGAGCCCACGTCCAAATATGTACTGGCCGCACTAACGAGCATGCACGAAACCCTGATCTGTAATGCCCGGGATTTGGGAAGAAGGATGGCCGCCATTGTTGTCCCGCCGTTCTACGCGGGCACAGTTCGACCTCAACGGAGTGCTGACGTGCCCGCCTCTGTGTCCATGCGGAGTGCTCCAGCTACACCTAGGTTCCTGGAGCCGCTGAATGACCTGGCTCCTGTTATCACCCTGGACAGCTTGGTGGTGCATGCGGGTGTCTCTTCGGGTCACATGTCTACTTGGAGGCTGGGGAAACAACGCCGATCTATTTTTTGGACTGCCCCGGTGCTGTCTCGGCGCTTGCCGGGTTGTGTGACTCTCCCTCCTTGGATGATGAGACTGTGTTCGGCCTTGGGGATGTTCTCGGGGTCAATGTCGACGCAAACGGATTTCCGCCATACATGTTCGGATGGGTTTGGGTTGCTGAAGTCCTATGAAGCTGTAACTCGGCCTTGCCCGCCCGGATCACTTGGACCCTCCACGCCGCTCTGTGTACCGATTGATAAGTGGACGTGTGTTGGTTCCATTGATAGACAAGGCCAGGGATGACACCGTCCAGAGTCTAGTGGACTTATTGTTGGCTGACGGTGCTTGGGGGACATTCGACCGGGATTATAAGGCTGGTTTGGTCGATGATTGACGTTCTCCATGGATATTCTGCTCTTGCTTTTGGGATGTCTCCTGGGCGCAGGGGTGTAGGGCGGGGCCGGTTGGCAAGATCGAGGGCCCTCCTCCACTTTTTTCTTCTCTTCTTCTTTCTCCTCTTTTCTACATTTCGGGTCTCCATTAGGGCGACAGGCACGCTGCTGGGGGGGGGGTAGGCCGTGGCCTTCTGCAGGAGTGCAGGGTGAGGGGTAGGGGGGGGATGGGGTTTGTTAAATTGTCCGTTATTTGTTTCTATGGCCCTTTAGTCTTTCTCCTTCTTTAGTGTCGTCGATCGTCATGTCTCCTACAATATGTTTCGTATTGAGGGGTGGGGTTGAGCTTTGCTACGTAACGGGTTTGTGCCTACATTTATCCTGATTTGCTTACCTTCCCCCCCAATGCTTCATTTGTATTTGTACTATTTGCGGATATCCTGATTTATGCTCACTATTGTGGGACCATGTATGACTGTATGGCACTTACTTTTAGTTTTTCCCTTATTATAAAATGAACCTTTATAATCCTGCATTCAGACCTGTACGCCTCACTACAAGTCGTGTCCTGGACATTTGTAAGACCCCGGTTTTCGAACTGCTATAACTTTCCACATTGCTCTGCTGTACTTTTGCTCTGACTAGCGGCCGGCCGGGGTGGTTGTAGGCCCATACTTGTAATTGCTTGAAGTAATAATAAAGGTTCTCCCAAAAAAAAAAAAATTTAAAAAAAAAAAAATTGAATGGTAAGACAGCACCATAAAGGACCCCGCAAAAGCGAAGGCTAATCCCTCCCCAGAGGCAGAAGAAGATGTGAAAAAGCGTCATGGCAGACGACCGAAAGTCGGCAACCACAGTATATAAAAGTGAAGGGCAACAAGTCCGGAACACATGAGCAATGACAATCCACAAGTCGGCACCAGAAAGGGACGTTGTATCCCTTGTAAGAGAACTATAGACTGAGGCAGTGCCAACAGACTCCAAACCAATGGACCGCCAGGGAAGTGAAATACCCCAAGGCGATTGATAAGGGCGCGGGGGCAAAGAGGACATGAGTAGACCCCACACTGGACGACTCAGGTCGTAGGGATGTAAAAAAGACACATGAAACACGAGTACACCACCCAAACACTAGAATGGGTGTAGTTCAACAAGCAAAACAGAATGGAGCATCCTGTCGAGGAGTGAAGTGGAAGATGTTACCCCGCAGAAAGACAAAGCCACCCGAAGGGAGGCGAATGCAGAAAACCCAACCTGAAAAGGTCCTCCCAGAATGGGGAGGATGGGTGGGTGTTAAGGAATCTGCGGCTAGACAGTGTCTCTACCAAACAAATTGTTACTGAAGGTAAGTAACTCATTCATCTGATAGAGACATCTAGCCGCAGATTCCTTAATTTAGAAATAGATACCAAAGCCATACCCATAGAGGAGGCAGGTCTGCGACTGAACCCCACCAAGTTCCAAAGGGAACTTAGCTGTCAACAAGGTGACGAAACACAGTGGGGACAGCAATGCCGGCGCAGCCAACACTTGACCACGAAGCTCTGAAAAGAGCGGAAAGCAATAGGAGGCAAAGATACCACAAGTCGTGGAATAACAACACAAAAACTCTTGTGTGTATGCCGGATTGAGAGAAAGAAGCACAGAGCCAAAAATGCTGATGCAGGAGTGAGTTCATAGCTTCGTAAAACCAGAACTGAGCCCAGGGTCCGATGGATCCACAGGATCCGATGCGTCGACAGGAAGCAAGACCCAGAGAGAGGACAAAACGGTATGACAGTCAGCGCATACCGGTAAAGTATGTACAACAGTGGATAAAAGCACTGTTGAAACTGCACCAGCAACCTACGTGGGGCAGTAATGGCAGGATGCCGACCCATGGCCAAAAAGTATTGGCATTACCAGAAACACAAGATACTGCAGTACGCTGTTGCTCTTTCGAAAAGACATGTGAGAGGGCTGAAGGCAACAAGCAGAAGCACCCAGAACAGGACCACAGGAAGACTGGCATTCATGCGGAAGTTAGGAATACATTTAAAGATACCATGTGGAAGCCAGAACCACACCAAGTATAGGGAAATCCCCCTGTAGGGTAGCATGAACAGCCCAGATGTGAAGGACTCATTACAAGGCAGGCAACCGGCAAAAAGGGTGTTCCTGCAAGCCGGACACACACAAGAGCTCGCACTATGAGCAGACCGGTGCGAAGACCACGGACACCGCAGCAAGGAACATGGTCTGTGCGAATCAGCTGTGGGAAGAGCACAGAGCAGATATAAAGAAAAATACACATCTAAAAAGAATGTGTTGCATGAGACAAGACAAGGGTACGCCATAAGTACCAACAGTCATGGTAAAGTAGAGTTGGACCGGACAATGTCCAGATCTGTAAGCAACATTAGCCACCTGTCCGGGGGGGGGAGCCACGGTCCCCTGCTAGACAGATGAGGAGATGGAGCAGGACACGAAAGTGGAAACAGTCAGGACCAACGTAATGGCCTAAGGATGAACAGACCAGACCACCCAAGAAAGCCAGCATCCTGAAGAGAACACTTCTCCTGAGAGTGTTACGGCAGCAACCCAATGCAGAAATGTGGAAAAAAACTACGCGGAAAGCAGCATGGGAAATAGAAAAAAACTCCTGTTTGGGAAGTGCCCAGAAAATGAGGGCACAAGTCAGTGGACAGCATAGACGTAAAAGGTGAAGACGCCATCGCCTATAGGCAAGTTCAGACAAGGCTGAAGTACAAGAAGTTATCACCCATCCCAGAGAATGGAGGGTAGAACCAGTCACTGTAGAAGAGGAAGAAAGAATGCAGGCACCCATTGATACTGAACATACCAGGGTGCACCCACACTATGCACAAACACTGAAGAAGTGTGCAGCGCAGCGGCTCTGCCCTTGCACTATACGATGGCTGGGCGTCAGCCGCGGAAGCACTGTGCCGGAACGGAACAGAACAAGGGGAGCACAGCGAAGCTGAAAAGCACCCCTGTGAAAGGCAGTCGAGGCAGAAGCCTCAGGTTACGGAACCTCTACCGATGCTTCGAAGTACTACCGACAAACTGACCTCAACCCTAACTGAAAGTGCAATAGAGCGACGCCAACCTGTGGGTCGCATAACAGCAGAAAGAGAGGACAGACTGATCCACAGAAGAACCTCTGTGAGGAAGACTCCACAGCGTACCAAGCCTTCCTTGTAGAAAGGCAGCTGCATAATAGCCAGCAAATACCCCACATAGATAAGTCCTAACCCCGGCAAGGGGGCTGCTCTTGAGACAAGGTCACCGATAGAGAACAGAAAGGAAGGCAGAAACAGCTGACCAGCTGTATTATACAAAGGCAAACACGGCGGAGTAGCCGATTAGACATTCTGGGTATTATGTCATTAACCCAGGGTCCCAAACAAACAAGGCACCTCTGCATATGCACAGGAAAAATCTAAGCCAGAAGGACGAGAAAGGCAGGCCGCAAGGGCCAACCAATAACTGAAGGCCAGACATGAGGCGGGAGACCGCTGAATCAGCGTGACAGTCAAAAAGGTCCACGCCATTGAATGGCATATCCCGAAGAGTGTTCCGAACATTGCCAGAAAAACTACTATAGTGCATCCCTTCTGGGACAGAAGGAAGAAAAAGCTCAACCAAGTCCCAAAGGGCAAAACATGCAAGTGCAAACACGCAAGACGTGTTCAAGGCACAGATGCCCCCACTGGCAGAGGCAAAAATGTGGCGACCACATGTCTCCAGCCACCGAGACTCCCTAGTGGGAGGTAGCAACAGCAGAGCAGAAGAAGGCTGCAAGGCGAAAGCCACCTGGACAACCAGACCCTGAGCTCTAGGGTGAAGGGACAAGCAGACAGGATCGTCTGGGGCCGGGAGATGCCGGCGAGCAATAGCCCAAACATCAGGGTCACCAGAGGAGGGCCGTGCCCAAGTACCAAGCAGGATGTCAAACAAAGACCCACCAAGGGGCAGCAAAGACTCCACGTCCACAGGCTCCATGTGCAGGAGATCCAGTAAAGGATCAGAGGCCAGGGAAGCCACAGGGGGCTGCAAGTGAATATCCGCAGCCCTGCGAACAGGCCTCGCCAAAGCCACACTAGCCTCTGTCGCCATTCTGGGGGGCGACAACAAACCATCAGTCGGGGATGGTAAGAGGCTAACTCGTCCACTAGATAGTAAAGGTGGAGGGGCCCGAGGTTGATCCGAAGGCCATGGAACGCTAGGCACCTGCACCAAAGGGCACCGAAACGACCCGAGGTACGGTGAGCCTAGAGGGATTTCATCCTCTTGTAACAGAGGAGCCGTATGCGCCAGCGTCGACCGATGCTGAGACAGCGTCGCATCGATGTTGAGAACCTCCAGAGGGGACTCAATCTGGGCGAAGTGCACAAACAATGCATTGAGAGCGAAGCATCTCTCACAGTTAGCTTCGGCAGTCAGTCCCATTTTATGGAGAGCGGTGGACGTGCGATACAATCTATGAAGATATTTAAAATGTATGAGGCGTAAACAATAGTTGGGAGAGAGTTTTTGAGATTGATTGCAACAGTATAGCCATTGTTCAGGCTTGGGGACATCTCCAAGATCAGACATCCAGGCTAGTCGCGCCCGCTCAGTGTCAAATGGGGAAGCTGTGAGAGTCAGTGCCTAAAGTCTTGTAATCAGCTTGCATGGAGAAGCAGCAGTGTGAACATATTCTAGTGCAGCGCATGGGGACGGGGAGTAGAGAAAGGAGATGTTAGCATCCCTGCATGTAGCTCTGATCTGAAAGTGTAGTAATTTATCTAGTGGATTTGCGTTTTCTTCGAGGGCAATAAATTGACCATTGGGATACAGATCGGCATTGGTATTAATGCCTAGTTAAGCAACGCAGTGAACCATACTAGTCGTCTGTAGTGCTGGGAATGAGGCGTTGTTCGCCAATTGAATCGCTTGGAGCATATAATGTCTTAACTCCTGTGTGTCTGCGAATTACACCCCAGGCCCAGCGCATGCATTACACCGTGTCGATTTCGCTCTTTGGGGCTGTGTAAGTGAGGAATATGGCCATCTGTATTGGTAACGGGGAGGCAAGGTCTGTTTCTACCACAACGTGTGGTTGGAACGGTGTGGGGTGTAACCAAAAGTGGAGAAAACTGGCTTGGGATGAGTATGCATACAGTTTGAAGTTTGGGGCACCCATCCCACCTCGAGAGAAGGGCAGTGTCAGTGTGTTGTATGCAATGCGCGGTTGGCGATATGCCCCGAAGAGTGAGATCATATTAGAGCGTAGTCTCTGAAAAAATTGGGATGTGAGTGGCATCGGGATGTTTAAAAATAGGTACAAGAATTTAAGCAGGACTACCATCTTGGCGATAGAGATTCTCCCAGCAAGGGAGAGTGGGAGTGTTTTCCAAATAAGAATTCTGGACTCGAGCCAGTCCATTGCTTTACCGTAGTTTTCTTTCCACAGCTCTTCAATATCTCTTGTAAGCCAAATGTCCAACTGCTTGGTCGGGCCAGTTGCCCTCTTAATCGGGTATTCCGTATTGAAGGGGACACGTTGCTTTCATTAAAGGAAATAGGATTGATTTTGCCCAATTAATATGTAGACGCCAAATCGAATGACCTCTCTGGTCATGGGGCTAGGTTTTCTTGAGGTACACGAATTAGAAGTGCGACATCATCTGCATACATAGATGTGACTAGACTGCGTGATGAGAAACCAATGCTCCTCTGTGCATGATGCTGCCGTAGCCACGCCGCGAGTAGCTCCATGGCAATGGCAATGGCATTTGCAAAAAGCATAGGAGACAGAGGACAGCCCTGCCTGGTGCCTCTAGTGATGCGTATGGGTTCGGTGATTTGACCGTTTATACGGATACGTGCTGCTTGTAGTGTGTATACTAGCTTCATTTTACTAATGAAAGATGGGTTGAGCCCCAGGCGGTCTAGCAGGGGGAAGAGGAAGGGCCATTCTATTGAGTCGAATGCCTTAGTGGCATCCAACAAGGCGGTCACTGCTGGCAGGTTGGGATTGATTTGATGTATAGAGAAGATGGTGCACAAATTGTGAGAAGTGGCACAGCCATGAATAAAAACCGGATTGATCCGTGCGAGCAATAAGAGACATGAGAGGGAGAAGGCAGTTAGCGAGCAATTTTGCATGGATCTTATTGTCCGTATGAATTAATGAGAGTGGGCGATACGAGTCGCAAGATTCAGGAGGTTTGCCCGGTTTAAGCAAAAGAGTGATAGTGCCTCACGGAGAGTAGTCGGGAAGTGGCCTACTGTGACAGATTAGTTGTACATTGCAGCTAGATGTGGGATGAGGATGGACGCATATTCTTTAAAAAAAGGCTGTTGTCCGCACATCAGTTCCGGGCGCCTTGTCACTGTGGAGGCTGGAGATCACTTGAGCAATCTCTTCGGGAGTGAAGGGTTCATCCAAACATTCCCGATGCGCATTAGTGAGCAATAGCATCAAAATATTGTGCAAGGACATCAGGAGGAGTCTTGGTACCAGCAGTATATAAGCTGGCATAAAATGTAGATATTTTGTCAAGCATACTTTGAGGGGTGATGATTCTGTTTCCGTCATCATCATCATGTAGTTCTGTGATGTAGGCGGAGGCGTGAGGCTTTTTTAGTAAATGTGAAACTGTTTAAGTTCTGCCTCTAATCTCTCCAAAGTACCCCAAGAGATTTGAGGACCCCAGATTGTCTCGCTATACATTCACCTCTGATCAAGACTTTAAATGTTTAGGGTAGAAGGGGAGTCGACCGAGCCAACGTTCAGGTAATAAAATTCAACCATAGCCCCACGGAGTTCTTCTCGAAACGCCATATCGTGTAGCGCATGTGGGGGAAGGTGCCATGCAAACATTTGTTTAGGTGTGTCAGGAAGTCGGATAGTGAGGAGCACTGGTGAGTGGTCTGATAATGTATGCGTAAGATGATCAGTAGACGTGGACCAGCCCAGCACATCACGGGTGACGAGCCACAGATCGATGCGGGACCAGGAGTTATGAGTGGTAGAGATGCAAGTGCCCTCGCGTTTCGCAGGGTGGTGGTATCTCCATAAGTCTGTCAGGAAGTTGTCCTACATTTTGTAGTGCAATGTGGCAGTAGCCTGTGGGTGGAGTATGCGTGAACCTGAGCGATCAAGAGTGTTGTGTGGGGCAATATTGAAGTCTCCGCCCCAAAAGCGTGGGAGAGGGCCAAGGGAGGAGATGAGTTTCCAGACATGGGCATGGAATTCTGGACTGTCTGTGCTTGGCCCATAAATGACAGCCAGGGTCACAGGCCGGGCATATAAAGTGCCTGTGATGATCACATAGCGGCCATCAGGATCAGTAATGGTGTGCACCGAGCGCCATGGCAGGCCTTTGGCAATCAAAATCACAACCCCCCTGGTGTAATTGGAATAAAAGGAAGCATAGGTGTCGCCCCAGTGTCTCGATCTGAGCCTGGCAGCAGTCTGGATTGTCAGATGGGTCTCTTGGAGAAAGCAGATATTTATTTTGCGTCTGGTAGGATAAGCATGTAAGAGGCGGGTTTTTCAAGAGTGGTTCATGCCTCTGATATTCCACGTCGTGAGAGTTAGCTCAGTCATTGGGTTGCTGTAAAGTGGTCATGCGTGCATTATCCCGGGCAATTGCTTTAGTACTCGGAGTAGGCGCAAAATAAATTATATGTGTATTGTCCAATGGGTTCCCAAAGAAGAGAATTTAGAGAGAAGTGTAATCGTAGAACATGTCACATAACAGTGTGTGAAAAGTGGCATACACTTCCACAAAAGACCCCCACCCTCCCCTCCCACTCCAACCCCTCAACATGGTTGAGACACTTCCCTCCCCCCTCCCAGGGAACCCCAACTTGGCAAACACCAACTTACGTTGGGATTCATCACCAATGGGGTACGTGGGCTCAGCCAGACATCCCCCAAGTCAAGAGGCAGGGTGGCCGAGCATGGTTAAGTCGAGCAAGGGGAAAAGGTAAGGAACTTAGAAGCATAAGGAGAGGAGTGAGCTAAGGCACATCATAAGAAATTCAGCATGAACATCTTAGGATATAGGCAGCCAGTGCTAGTATAACCCAGGCTTAATTAATTACAGATGGAGAGAAAAGTCAGTCATTGTCGCTAGTGTAAAGACTTAAGAAACAGAACGGAGGCAGCACCAAGGATGAAGTAGCCAGGACAATGTAGTATCAAAAATAAATTCTTTTATTTTCTCATTTATAGGACAGCCAACGCGTTTCGCTCCCCAACCATGGGAGCTTCGTCAGGGCGAGAGTATTGGTCAGAACTTGAAGCGACGAAAATGATGTCAATGGGATCGTTAGATTCGAACAGTACAGATGCCTATATCAAATTTCCGTTATCCGGATAGTATTTTAGCCACGTCAGGGTTTTTATACATAAAAGACACAATTAGTCCAAGAAGGTGATGTTCCAAAATTAGTGTAAAATTTCTGGCATCCAAAGAACAGTGCATGCGCAGACCATAATAAGCTGCCACCAAAATTGCTCAAGAGCCTCCTTTCAGTACGGTCCCCATGACGGATTCGATCGCTAGTGTAGTCCTCATCGGTTGGTGACTGGCGGTCGCAGGAGCGAGGCTTCTGTAGTTGCTTGGCGAACTCCAGGGCGGCTTTGCGATCAGTGAAGTAGCGCGGTTTGTTTCCAAAATCTATACGCAGCTTGGTGGGGTAAATGAGAGCATAAGAAACATTTATTTGTTGGAGGATGCGCTTAGCTGGGAGAAAGTCTCTTTTGAGCAGTTTGCACAGAGGTGGTAAAATCGGGATTAAAGGACAGTGTGTTGCTTTGATGACAGACCTCCCCCAGCTCTCTCGCCCTGCGTAGTATGGTGTTGCGATAGTTCAATAAGAGATGGCCAATTGGCCTGGCCGTGGCGTCGGGGTGGGGGGGTGAACGTGGGCCCAGCAATCTGTGGGCACGTTCAACGATACATAAGCTTGACAGGACTTCACCGAACAGTTCTCTGAGAAGTGCTTCCAGGTAGGTCTCCATTTTGTCAATGGCGGTGGATTCAGGGAGGCTCACGATGCAAACGTTGTTCCTTCGGGAACGAGATTCAAGGTCTTTATTTTTGGCGCGAAAAAGTCTGAGCACATTATCCATTTTTAGGTCTCGCCTACGCAGCGCGCATGCGCTGCTTAGAAGGAGACTTTTAATAATCGATTCAGTTTTTGGCCTAAAAACGTGCAAGCGTTGCATTGCTTTCAATGGCAACGCGTGCACGTTTGGCGATTCCCTTGAGGGAGCGAGCTTTGAAACCACCTGTTTGTAATTAACAGATGGTTCCTGCTCGCTCCCGCAAGGGAAACGGGCGCAGGCCCCCTCCTCTCTGTCCTCCCTCTGCTGCTTCCTTCTCTTTCAGCGCGGGCGCTTGTTTTGCATGTTGATGCTGCAATTAGAACGGTTGATTACAAAACTAAAATACCTTGAATGGGAAGAAAAAAAAATTACTCCACAAGCAACATGCACCTGACACAAGGCCACTTGGGAGCTCTGTGTACAGATCTTCGCCGGAAGTGCACCAACCCACTGAGTTGTCTTTTAATCCCGTGACCTGGTAACTGTGCTCATATTTGTGCAGCTGCAGCACGCACATTGACCCCCTTGTCTAGCCCCAGCTCCACTCACACCCACCCTTCTCTTAACATGGCCTCCAAGGCAGGACCCTCCACCCCCGGCTGGCTCCTTGTGCCGGCCAGGTGTGACCTCCAGGGAGTCCCAGGGCCGCGCCAGGCTCTCCCAGGGCACCCAGTAATCGTACGGGCCCGCCTTGCCTTTCCAGCTTCCGTCTGCCTCCCCCTTTGTTCGGCCTGGGCGGCGGCCTGCTCGAATGGGCACGCCCAGGTACTGCGCGTCCATGAGCCGCGCCCGCCCACCTGAGCCGCACCCTCGGGCCCGACCGGAGCCAGGCGACTCTTGAGCTGTACAGACAGCAGGGCCGCGCCGCACTTCCCGGGGCTGCAGCAGGCAAGCCACTTAAAGGGCCAGCCTCCGTCGGCGGGGCAGCTCAGATGGCTAATGTTTGTGCTGCTGAGATCGCCGTGCCTTCCGATTGGCCACAGCTGCGGCTCCGGTCAGGATAACTAAATATGTATCACCGAGGTTTGTAGGCTATTATGCAGACTACGGAAGCTTGTCAGGTGCATGCTACATCGATATAGCACATCTGACTAATGCGCCTGCTGCAGGCATATATGTGAAAATTACAACTTCTGATTCTAATCAGATAGCTCTGGAAGTGGACTGCCAAGATGGACCGCGTGCAGCTCCCAGTGACTATAATCAGTTGGTTAATGTGCCTGAATCTTTTGAGATTTTTCTGTTTCAGTCGGAGGCTGGGAGTTTGTGAGCTCTGGCGAATGACTTTATATTTTTTTTTCAAGATGGCCATACACCTTTTATTTGACTCTGAGATTTATAGGTGCCCTTTATTTTTATTTTTATGTTTATTGTAGAGATTTGAAGCAGCAGCTTCGATTTGACCATATTCAAAGGCTGTGTGGTGTAATTTCTGGTTTTATAAGCATGGACATTCAGCTCATGTGAGGATACTTCCAGAGATGTCATTGGTGGGGTAGACGCGTGTTGCAACTTCCTCTGTGCCAGTGAGCACAGTAAGGAGTTTCCCTTTAACAGATGCCCAAAAATATGATTGAGTGTTGTGCCAAAATATGGGAACGAAGAACAACTTGCCAAGCACATAGAATACATGATGAAATGTGCACCAATCTGTACTCTATTCACCACTGGCATCAAATAAAATAATGTAAAGATGAGGGTGGGGGTGAATTCCGCAATTCTTCCTCAAGAGGGGCCAAAGTTTGACATTTTAGTTTTCATGCAGCCGTCTTAACAGTATTACGGAAAAGCCCATGCAGTGTGTTGCATTAAGGGCATTTCAATGTGACCTTCTTAGCGGATGTGTGGAAATGGCAAGAAGTCAAAACCCTCATATGGTCTTGAGGTTTAAGATGCTAGGAAGTACTATAGAATTGCTTATCAGAGTAAACAATGGTGAACAATTCTTCTAGATTTCCATGAAAGGACCATCAGAAGAGTTGCATCACTTTTGCTCTACTATCAAATTTCTATTTCCCCTAAAGAATTCAATGTATTGTACCTGGAGCCATTACCCCAATATCAGCCAATCAGTTTCACCTCGTTATTGCAAAATCCTCACTACAGCAGATTAAAAAATATATATTATCTTGGGCATACCTCAAAAACATTGCTGTTGCAAAATGTTACAAAAAGTCGCAACTGTGTTCTTTTCATTTCTTTTCAGTCATTTTCATTCAATACATTAATGTTATTGAACAATGCAAGATTTGAGTCGAGAAAAACTATTTCTCACAGATACACTTGCTAATAATAGATATTGTTTAGGGTAATTTATCTCCAAAAATTCGGGAGATCGTTTTCTGTGCATGGAATTAACACCTGCCTCACTTTCAATCTGTGGTTCATGTTGTCATAGTGACTGCGCTGGCTCAACTTGTGTGGTGCCACTTTCTGTGATGTCAAAAGGTCAAAGGTTGTTTAAATTCATTTCATGTGATGCCATCAAAGGGGCTCAGTGGTTATGCAGGGCTTCTTCCATTGATGCCCTTAGAGGGCGTGGAGTTCAAATGTTACATGATGTCACTCCTCAAGGCACAGGCACGTCGGTGACACAGTGTCACTGGTGGTCACATTATTCTTTTTACTTCAAAACTGATCTCACAATTTAGGGTCCATGATTAGGGAATTGGATTGACTACGCTCGCTGTCCAGAGGTGCGCTGTGAGTGTCTGTTCTTGTTATAATTGTAAATAGCTCTTCATGCACGTGTGTGCGTTTCCCCAAATCATCTTTAAAATTCACCGCGAGCACAGTGTGCTCGAGACACAACGCTGATAATTCCCAATGAAAGCTGTATGTGTTGTATTATTGCAATCTATTGTACACGTGCGTGCAAGTAAAAATATAATTTCTGTTGTGATAGTGCTGAATAGAGTCCATAATTTTGATAAACTGCAGATTTGCTATCCCCTCTGGTGGGATTTCGATTGTCAGCGACGCACAGATTGAAACGTTTTCAGGTCTCGATTGGCGTACACTGTGCAGCAGTGTCGCGCAGCTCGAGAAATTTTGTTTTAACAGTAGTGAGGTTGAACCCGCCTCTCTCTTCCATTGGCTAGCTCCATAAATGGAGGCTAGCCATTGGAAGAGAATAATGCCAATCATTGTCAGAGCAGATTTGTGGGCGTTTGTGTTTTTTTAGCACCGCCCCCTTTCTACGGTCATGGGGCGGTGGGCGTTTGTTGTTTTTTTTTTTTTTCAAGCCATGTTTTTGTCATTTGGAACGTGTCTGTTGCACGGATTGGCTGCGCGACTTCTGTTGCAGATTGATTTGCGACCAGGTAAGCAGCATTTTGTAATCTTTTTTGTTCGAACCCTGCAGAGATTGAGGCTCCGCTCGCCTCCCCCCCCCCTTCCCTCTGCCCGCAGTCCTCCGAAATCGGCCGTTACCGACCCGTAATTGGCGACCTACGTCTGGCCCCAAATCTTGAAGAGAATTTTACGAAATTCATTTATTTGCTTCCAAAAATGTTAGCAGAATACCAAAAAATAAAGCCGCCGCCAACAATTATTATTTAGAGCGGCGATTTGACCGTTTTATTAATATTTAATGACTTTTAGTAGCCTGCATCACGTCGACATAAAAACAAGCATTGGCATTGCCAAAAGGTCTAGCCTTTGGGACCTTATAAGTGTTTAGCCATGCAACAGTTCATGTTGTTGCACCAAGGATATTGTGCTACATAATTAAATACTTATAAGGTCCCAAAAGCGAGACCGATTGGCTATGCCAATAACGGTTAGAAGTTGCTGTGTTTTCGCGGTCTCTGCATAGTCCAGATCCGAGACCCTAGCCTCAAGCTGCTCAATTCAGGCATCATGTGAATCCATGTGTTGGTTTACCTGGTCCAGGCGGGAAGTGAGATTATCAATCTTCGCTTTGATAGTTTTAAGACTGGATTTTACCTCAAGGAGCATGGAGCGAATGCTGTCGTCTTGGGAGTCCGTGGTACCAGTCTGCGTGGCACGCGCCCCAGCATCATGGGATGACTCCTCCAACCTGCCACCCCTGCGGGCCTCGAGCGCGAGTTAGGATTGCTTTGCGTCAGCCTTCCCTATGACAGATGACGAGTTGAGGGACCCAAAGCCACTGTGTTGTTGAGTAGCAGATGGCTCCAGAGCGTGCTCAGCGCGGGGGTAAGCACGTAGATGGCAAATTAGATCACAGCAAGAGCTAACGGGAGTCCGATTGGGAATGGCAAGTAGAGTGGATGATGTGATGCCTTTGTATATCGCCCCAGATGCCAAGCCAGGGAGGAGAGCGGGTGCCACAAGTCTACAGACCAGGTGAGTGAGCACCTCCTTACCAACTCTGAAGCCCCACAACTGGCACATAGGGGGGCCGCTTTATTAAATGGGGGAGTGGTCCATCACATAATTCAGGCCAGAACCTGGACGCTGCAGTGCCCCCCGTGGTTTAGCAGCAGCACGGGGAGGCAGGGGCCAGCGGCCAGTCTCAGGGCAGGCTCTCCATCGGCCCATTGGAGGGAAGGCAATGCCGGCAAAGGGGCACAACGGGTGAAGAACAGGTATAGTGGCAACTGTAATGGGCCCAGTAAGCAGATTGAGGGCGCAGTGTGCAATGTTGCGATGAGCTGCCTCACGCTGGGATGGGGTTCCCATCACCTCCGCTCCTTACCCGGTGGTTAGATGTAGCGTAGGGTCCGGGAAGAAATGTCCAAGCCTAAGCCCAGATTTGCGCCCCGCCATCCGGGGCACAGAGGGCCGGAGTCGGGCCAGGCAGGAGAGGCTGCGCTACAGCGCGGGCTTCACAGCAGGAGGGGTTCAGGATCTGGTCGGGCCCATGGGTCGCACCAGGCGGCGACCCCACCATCACCCAGTAAACACGGCCACTAAAGAATGTGGCAGAGCCACGCCGCACCAGCCGATAGTCTGCAGAGGTCAGACAGAAGGCCGTGTGGACCAGGAGAAAATGGTGGCCCGCAGGAGCCCAGTCAAAGCAATTTCAGCACCGCTGAGAAACCGATTAACAAGAGGCACAGCGCAATGGACTCCCAGAGTGCTGGGGGGCCGGGGCGCACCTGATGTGCGAGCTGATTCCTCTGACTCGAGCAGGATGATGCAGGATATTGCACTCGGCTGGCAGAGCTCACCTAAGGCGCAGCCATCTTGCTGCTGGCAAAACGGGACAAGTTATAGTTAGTTCATTAAACTAGGACTGGCATATTTCAGAGTTTTTTATTTTTTAAACATTAGTTCTGATCTCATTTCAATACCTACCTATGTGACTTTAACCATAATTTTTCTACATTATCAAGGTTATGCAAGTTCATGTTGGTGTAAAAAACTGCAACTGCTCAACTACGGCTATCACACAAATTTAGAGACGGATTACACATTCTCATTTTTTGTCACACTGTGACACACAATTTACAAGCAAAAATACAATATCCCTAAGGTGTGCAAGTCAAACACAATGCAGTGTCAAAAATTGAGATTAGTTTTCTGTTTTTTCATCGGTGTCACAATATAATTCGTATTGAGTTAAACTGTAACAGGAGAACCAAAAACGTATTACTGTGTGCTTCACTGACCAGACCTCATATCAACAATTAATAGTGAACCCAGCTTAATTATGCATAGTCTTTATTATGTCAAGACATTATAAGTCACATCTAATTATTATGACAATTTAATTAATGTGGATCAAGTAATATTTCAGCAAGTTCAAATACATCCCAGCTAATCAGCTTAGAAATGTACCCAAGTAACAACTGATGACTTGTGTAAGCCCTAATCAAGCAACCAAAGAAATGTCAAAAAGACTATACCATTGAACAATTCTCACAGAAAAGCCTTACTGGGCAAAAACAGTAAAAACAGAAAAGAATCAGACATTTTCCCATGAAATAACTCAACCAGCTTCTCCTCTCAGCGGAGATAATCTTAGCCCAATGGGTTGATTTTTTAGACTTAGTGGCAGGTAGCCAGAATAACACTCACCACTTATAACATTTGGCTTAAACCTCTCAGTTGATTGCATTAATATCTTGCACTATTCTCGGAGTCCGGACGTAAGAGTACCAGACAATACAGGCCCAATCAAGCACTATCAGAATGCGCTAGGCACTTTTCTCATTGGACTTTTCTTCATCATCCACATGATCAGATAGATCATGATAGAAGTCCCACTGAAAGCAGAATGTGTCTCGTTGAAATCCGCAAAAGGTGGACTGAAGAGCACAAAATACTAGGCATAGAGAGTTTTCGGATCAGGCACTAAATACAGATGTCCCCTAACATCTCCAGGTGCAGATGCCACTAGTGATCAGCAAAATAAGGCCTACTGAGTTAATCTGGTGTGACTTTGAGGAAGACTCTAGGACGACAGGTCTTCAGAGGATCACAAAAAGTTCGGGACTGAGTGCTATAGCCTCAATGCCTCCAGAAAGAGCATGTGACCCAAGAGCACCTTGCTTGTTGACATACCACAGTGATCTCATCGTCTGTTAGAACCTGAATCATCTTACCCGCGAGGGAAGGCAGAAAGACCTTAAGAGTCAGTCGGAAGGCACACAGCTCTGGATGATTGATATGACAGCACATACCTACCAGAGGCCAAAGGCCTCCAAGCTCCACAGTGTGATGGTAATCCCACCAATGGCGAGATGAAGCATTGATCATAACTGATCTTCGCAAGGGGAAACGAGAAAGATCTGCTGCAGATTGGACTGGCATCCACCACTGGAATTCCTGAGCCACCTCGGACATGGGTCCTGTTTGAAAAAAGCTGCCAGTGCTGGGTCCACTGTAGAATCTAATTCCACGGAAGGGCATACTAATGCCAACTAGCATAAGGCACCAGGATGATGTAGAACGTCAAAAGACCAAATGACTTTAGGACTGTCAAGCTAGAACAGTAGCTTTCATATGGAACAAAATTATCGGGTTCCTAGTCAGAATATTACTGGCTCACTACAGAGGAGGAAAGACCTTCAAGGTGACTGTGTCAAAGATTGCTCTGAATAATCTCAGTCTCTACCAAGGACAAAGAGGAGATTTGAACTAGTCAATGGAAAACTCAGGTTGGACAGCAGCAACATCATTTTAGCAAGTGGTCCGGCACAACCAGTGTTTTGGGAATAAGTGAACTCCCAATCCTCCAAGTGGGCAGCAACTCTGCCATGACCGTCATAAAGACCAGAGAGGCTGATGCAAGGTTTAAAGGCAAGAAAATGGTGACCAGGAAGTGAGCAGCTAACACTACTAAACAAAGATACTTCCTATGGGATTGCAGAACTGGTACATGACAGTACGTGTGCTGCAGATCTGCGGGACATCAACCAATTGTTGTTGCCCAAGGACAGCAGAACTTGTGTCAGGGTCATCATCTTGATCTTCTTGAAGAACGAATTCAGCAACCTGAGAGCAGGAATAAGTCTCAAGCCCCAGTTACTCTTGGGAACCTGGAAGCACCTTTTTAACCCAATGCATGTTCTGACCCTAGAACACTCTTGACTGTTTTCGTGGGAAGTAATATCACCACCTTCTTTGAGAGGATTCTGGTCTGATCCCCCAACGTCTGAGTGGAAACAGGAGCAAGGCAAAAAGGATGTCCAGAACAGGAGGAGCATACCTAACTTAGATTATCAGAGGACCCATAGGTGAGAAGTTATAAGAGTGCCACTAGAGTAGGCAACATTGGATTCTGTCCCTAAAGGACCTGGACCAACTAAAAAGCAAAGTGAAGGATGTTGAAAGTGTTACCTGGAGAAAAGTAGGAAGAGAATTAGTGTTGGTGCTAACCTCACTTTACAAAAGTTACCCATTTTTTTTATAACAGGGAATTTATTAAGGTTACATAATGACAATTGCCTTGACAACGGCCAATATGCGTTTTTGAGCAATTCTTTCTTTTAAACAATGAGTAACATGTGATGTCACCCTAACCCCCCACCCAACTAGGAACCACTGCATGGCTATTCTCCTGGTTCCAGGTGTTTTCTTTCAGGTATGACTCTTTGCTTCTCATTTGTTCGCCCCTTTGGCATAGTCTTTGCCTGTAGTGCCACAAAAAGTATGTACTAGCTACTGGGTGGACTGCCAAGGCTGTTCTAGAAAAAAGTGAACTTTGAGAGTAACCTCTGAACTTCCAGTACTGCACGTAGAACTGGCAGGGGGAGTATAAAAACACTTTGTAGCAGGCAAAATTCCCCTATTTGTTTTTGTGCTCAAAGGTTGCATCAACTTTCTCAACAAAATGTTTGACCCATTCGAAGGGAATATCCATCAATGATGCTTGGATGTCTACAAAAACTCCAGTGGAGCGCACCAGGTGTAATATATAATAATCAAACATGCCAGCAGCATAGGCTGCTGAGGCAGAGGTGGCGCATATATCTAGATCCTTGTCATCATGTCAGGATGCAGGTCAGAGCTGTGACAGAGACAAATGTTGGTGCAGTAGCTATTGCAAAGGTTCCAGTCTTGCACCTGGGAAGATTACTAAAATGCAAAATCTGTGGTTAGAAGTATTCATAAGAATCCCTGTATTTATAGAGATGCATCAAGATTGAAATCTCAAAGCTATCTATAATCAAGAGTATGAAAACCTCCTGTATCTAGATAAGCCCATTCCTCTTTTGTTGTAATACACAAACCATTTTTTTGGGAATGATCAAAATCCAAGGATGTCTATTTTCACACTTTAAGCTCTCCCTTGATAATGGTTTTGGTTTTCCTAATGTAGATTTTTAGATTTGTGCGGCACACATGAACCTGGTACTTTATTGAAACTATCACTAGAACCACTGGAATTATGGTGTGGGGGGGGGCAAAATTATCCATTGGGTTTACTAAATCATGCAGGCACAATATGCAGCGTAATTCAGCACATAGCTGTTTTACATCACTATTGTAATTTGTATACATGTTTATTCTATATAGGCAAAGGTTTCACCTAGTTAGTATAATTTTAACACTTCAATACAGCAAATCGGCTACTGAGACATGACCTGCCACTGTGCTGTTAAGGGCTTGCCACTGTGCAACAACACATGTGGCAGCATTTGTTATAACATTTGATCAGCCTTAGCTGAAAACTATTTTTTGTTAAAATCTGTAAATTGTGAATAGAATTGTGGATTATGTGGCATGTGTGGCAAATACTGTAGCATCAAGTACTTACAGTGGCCCTGATTATCCCCTAAGCATGGAACCCTACTTGCTATTAAAGTAGGATTAGCTGCCAACTCTGTGTCATATTCTCCTATAGTTGCCTCAGAGACACAGATTTTCAAATTGTAGACTAAAGTTTCTATGTCAATAGTACCAGTTATTTGATTTTTTTGTTAGAAAAGGGGTATGACAACATTTCCATCCCCAATACCTTTTAACCCTGATTTTTCACATGGTTCTCAAGATGTGGCTTTAGTAGCAGTGATCACTCAATCTGCCGCTGTTACAAGATTTGTTTTCGAATGGAAAACCAGTAAGTAAAAATGGCTTTGCATAAGCTTTTAATCTGAATTTTTGCTTTTCCCAGTTGATGCAGCAGATAAGCTCAAGAAAGAATTAAGAAGGGGCAGAGACAAAACACAGGTGGAGAACCTCTTCTATAGCTGCCAAATAAATCTAAACTCGACTCACCGATTAGCAGTACAGGACTCATTATGACAACAATAAAAAATACCTGTATATGCAACAGGGAAAATTATCTGAATATTCAGGCATGGTTGAATATATGTTTGAGAGAAGAAAAATTATTTGTCTTTTTTCCACATAAAGGAAACTCATGTAAGAACATTACAAGGTGGTATTTAACCCCTACAAGATGAGACTGCTATGTTTGGCGGCTCAGATTTGTGTTGAAAGGAATGTGATAGCATGCTCTCTATTGCATATGTGGTGGCCATGTATTACGTACAGACCTATTGGAGGGAGGTACTGTCTCACATTAAACCAATTACAAGTATTATCTTCTACTACATCCTGTAGTTCTGTTATGTGATGTGGGCAGTGATAGTATCTACTTACAATATTAAGGGGAAAGTTTCTTACACATGTACTTTTGCCAATAAAATTCAGATTAGCCCATACTCGGAAGTTAGACCCTCCAACAATCATAATATAGTGGAAGAAAATAAGGAATATATATGCAATGAGAGATTTTAGATAATGCGTGCAATAGATTGCATACATTTGATAAGAGCTGAATGTCCTTCAAGACATGTATGAAAAGGGATCATCTTGGGATGAAAGAAGCTTCTTATATATGCCCTTTAAATAAACTTGTGTGTAATAACTTCATCTTCTGAAAACAGTGATGCAGAAGCTGATAACTGTTCAACTGTTAAGTCACCATTGAGCTTCAGTGCTGTACTAAGTCCTGCATATGTATTTTCTTTTTAACCTTATTTGTGAGGTTGTACCCACTCCACCACAAAAAAAAATAAAGTTGCAACAAAACAAAATTTAACAGAAGATTTTTGTGCTAAGTCTATTGGTAAAAATCTCAAGGGGCAATGTTTCGTTAGAAAATAGTGAAGCGAAGCACAGAAGCAATTCATTTTACCCCTTTTAACTCACTTGCTGCACAGGCTCTAAAATTCATTGTATATGCACATCTTATGTAATGTGTATGAGCAAATAAGTCAGGATTTATTTTAAGTGTGTTCAGATGGATGAATAAACTGTATTCCATAAAATAAAAACAAATCGTCCTGCACAACACATTATTAATGAAGCTTTGCAAATGGCAAAAGCACTGTATGAAACTCAACACACAGATAAGGTATTACTATTTATAAATGTATACCTGTCTCCTTCCAATTTAGGTATATCTGAGCAGCTTGAAGATTCTTCTAGCCATGCCAGTGTTGGCCTCCTTGCTTCAATTCCGCAGTTCGGCTCTCCTGGCAATAGTATTTGTTGCACAATTGCTGGATCATAGGCATTTATCTCAAATTTTAAGTGAACCTACATAAAAAACGAAACTATTACGCACAAGGCCTAACATGGAAATTACACTTAACTTGATAAAAATGTAAATACCTTCATAAGTTTGGAAATATCCCATATGCAGATCTTTCCTCGTTTTGTTGCAGCTGCTAAAAAATGAGGACAACTTCCTACTCCAAAGCAGGATATCCTGTCTGAGCCATCTGTGCAGGGGAACTGTGCAGGACAAGTTGCTAGAGTAACAGAAAGGGGAACATTCTGTGTGTGTTCACCTTTCACAAACGGACAGTTGGGGGAATGCCTTTCATGTTCCGACCTAATGCATCCAAGGAAGAAAGACCATGAGACAACAATTAGGTCAGATTGCGTCCCAAAGTTATGGGCAATAATGAGAGAATGCATGACAAGGAGTAAAAAAATATATAAACTCAAACTACGCCTGTAGCAACACAGCTCAATCAATCACCATCTCCACTGAGCAACCAGTCTACTGTACAGACTTTAAACATTATCTACCTGTAATGCATTTTGGATTAAATATTAAGCCTATGCCGGATCCCAGGAATGTGTAGGGGGCAACAATACACAGTACGTCTCCTTTTACAAGCGCCAAAGAGCAGTGTACTTATGAGTGTATGTTACTAACAAGACTTTTATTTTAGGATTGCAATCTAGATCAGCAAAAGGGGCATTTTTATGTGAAGGATCTCCTGGGATTGGCGGCACCAGCCACTATTTTTTCTTGCTAGAGATGCACTCTTCAAAATTACTGGGCTCCCAAAATTCTTAATTGCTTTACAGACAAGACTTTAGGTCCCTAAAACCTTCTTCATATCAATAGGTGAACTTACACACTTTGTGTTGGATGGTGCCAGTGCAATGATTTTATTATCTGCAGTACATAGGGGTTTATAAGGGTGGCATATCCCTTCCAAATATAGGCAGGTATTATCTACTTTCACTCTCAAAATTTAAAGGGCTTTCCAGTCACACTAAGAACCACCACCGAAGAGGACTAGGCAAACTGGAGGAGTAGAGGATTCCTCCTCATTTTATATAGGTGGGAGGGGTACAGCTTTTTGAACAACCTGTCCCAAGTCCCTTATGGCTAGGTACCTTAATAACAATTTAGACAATGAGAATGAAACTAAATATAAAATACACTGGATATATGGTAAACAAATGCAATCCATCATTTACTAAATTATTTCAGGAAAACGATGTCTAAAGCAGAATTGTTCAGGTACCTCCAGTTATCTCATGCTATGCAACAGTATTTTAAGTCAGGGAAGGAGTTGCTTAGAACTTCACCCATCGAGAATCACCTGCTCACCAAGACTTTTGAATAGAAGTTAGTGTCCAGGACACAAAAAAAGCTAACTAATACACAACATGTGTTCCCCAAACTGAATTGCAAAAAGAAGAATGTGTGGAGATGAAAAAAACAAATTGCCATTGGCTATTATGTACCCAAAAGAGACTGCTATAGGGGCGGGCGTTGGCGAATCAATTAAAAAGTTTTACACTGAGTCCATTACTTTAGAACCACATGCAGGTCATTGGGAACAAGGAAAGGAATGTTTGCAGTTAGACTCATCCGGACTAGTCTTAATAGGTCTGTGTATATAGCCGTCGCTAAATTCTTAGGTTGGGCATTGACGATTAGAGCCCGACTCTTGAAAGAATAATACATTATTTAAAGTCGTAGGCTAAGAACCTCTGTTGAGAGTAATATTTTGCACATTTCTACTGTTTTTGTAATAATTTTATCTATTTATTCATTGTGAGAAGTTGGCCTGATACATAGTGATCACTAGAATAGTGAGCACTGCATATCATTCCAAACGACCCTTATTGATGATTGGTTGTAAGTCAACCTTATAGACCAGCTATCCTAGTAGCATGGACAAGAGCAGTCTTTTGGCTAAACTCTAGAGGGCGTGTTAAGCCAGCTGTTATACCATCACATATACCCCTTGAACACCAAGTGAAAGGACCCCACACAAGTCGTTATGAAAATAAAAGGATATTTATTTATAACAAGTCTACCCTAATCTCTTTATGAGTCAGGGAGCTAAGCACATAACAAAACTCTTATGAAAATACTTTCTAAGTCGCACAATTTACACAAATGCCCGAGGGGCACGAAAAACCATATACTACAAAAGTGGAATGTGAAATACTAGCAGGTAAGTAACTAGATCCAGAGGCTTCAGGATCGCTAGGACTACACTACTGAACTTTCAGGTTAGGAGCAGGAGGCCTAGGGAGATCGGGTGCAGAGTGTGCACTATCACGCGGGATGCGGGACAAAGTCTATGGATACTAGTATCTCGTAAAGTTACAGTTATCGGACGAATCAGACTAGATAGGCTGAAAACGAAAAAGGATCTGGACACTTAGATAGTGAACCTACGTTGGAGCACCGAAATGCTCAGGTTACCTAGCCCAGGGGCTGCGGCTGCATAGGGTTCAAAAGACGTCGGAAATCCTCGTTACATTCTATGGAGCCTGAAAGAAGAAGTTGCTGGCAGGCGACCAGTGATGAAGTTCGAAGGGATCCAAGCCTGGATCGGTGAGGGAGGATACCTGTAAGCGGAGGGGACCAAGTTCTGAATCACTAGCCAGTGATTAGATGGGCACCAGGATGGCACCGGATGGAGTCACCTCGACCAGGTGAGTGGGCGACGCTGGGCTCTGCAGTCTCTCGGACCAGGAGGCGCTGTCGGCGACCAGGATGGAGGTGCGAGCTGTCCCACGAAGGTATCTGCTGTCGACGTCGCTGGACCCAGGATTGGGGCAACAAGTCTTGGCAAATGCAAGCCCACGCGGTGGACTCAAAATGGCGTCTGGAGTGGACCAGGAGGGTCCGGGGTGCTCCTCTGTTGGAGGGGAGCAAGGGCCAGTCTGGAGCAACCAGACCAGCTGTGTTGTCGTCGTGGTGCGTCGTCAAGAGGGCTACAAGCCAGCAGACAAGTAGCCGGACAACGCGGTGAGCAGCAAAGAGCAGAAGGGCCCCACGCAGATCTGGTGGATGCTGGGGGGCTGGACTTCGGTGCTGGAGCTGCTCAGGGTTAGGGCTTCTCGAACCCCAAAGCACTCACTCGAGGATCCCTCGGCGGTCGTGCTGGATAAGCGTCGTGCAGTTCTGAAGATGGCCGGTCCCTCGAGGTCTCGTCACACCCACTGATCTCAGCTGGGCTGATGATGTAGGTAGAGGTCAGAGTTGCCAGGGAAGCCGGGTCTCGTCGTGCTGGTCGGTCGGATTCCTGAGGAAGGACGTGCAGCAAACCGCAGTGTTCTTAGGTGGTGCCCGCAGATGCAGGGTGACTACTCCTTAGTCACAAGAGAGAAATCTTAGTAAGAAGTCTTGGGTTCCTTTCGTAGAAAGTAGTTTCAGGATTCAAAGATGATCTAATTTGGAAGGGTCCCCGCTCCCACCTTTATACTAAAGAAAGGGGCTGGTACGGGACTAGGTCCTGCCCATGGGTGGGACCAGGAAGGGGGGTGGTTACACCCCTCTCCCATGCCGGACTTTCCCCAGCTCAGGGGCTGGTGTGCCCCTGGAACTGGTTCTAGCCGGCAGATGCATAGTGAGCACCGGGGTGCCACTTGCAGTCACCTTCCTATTCAGCCCTGCCTACCCAGGATACACAAAACCCTGTCTGGGATGGTGCTAGCACCGCCCCTGACAGGAAACCCTTTGTCCAAGCTCTCCTCGTTAGAAGGACTCCCAGCAGCAGGAGGTCAGACTTGTGTCTGTGGTGGCAGCATCCATTTTGTGATGCTGAGGCTCGAGTTAACTTTAACCGGGGTTCACAGTTACATACATGTCGTGTCCCTCTAGAAGGGTGGAATGCTAACCCCGTCGCCAGAATAGGCGAGGGGTTAGTATTCCAATTCGTATGACACCTTACTCGACATGTTTTGATAAAGCGATACCAGAGTTGGCATATAACCGCGAGGATTATAATGCACTTAAGAGTATATGGTATGCGTTATCATGGAACAGCTATTATGACTTGGTTCCGCAAGCTGCAAACGGGCTCAGCTCATGCCAGAGCACCATCTCACATGATTCCAAGCACTCTGCCTTCAGGATTGTCAAGGCCTGCCATAGGAGTGACTGATAGGAAACTATGTGTCCATTTTAGGGTTAGATATAGGTATACTATATCTAAAGCAAAGGGTGATTACACCACTTTGCGCCAGCTGTCGTGCAGCCAGTTGTGTCAGATTTAGATGGCCAGCCAGGGGTGGCATAATACATGCTGCAGCCCCTGGTAGGCCCTGGGTACACCTATGCCCCGAGTTACAGGGTCTGATAAGGTGGCCCAGTACCAATTGGTAAATGCACCTAAGGTACACGTGTCAATTTAGTGAGAGAACAGCTAGGCTGTGGGTCTGATTAGCAGGCCCACAGCCAGAGAAGTCGTAAACCAGTGAAGCAAAAAGCAAAAATCTGGGGTGATCATAGGATTGCAGACCCTACTCTCCTACATGACCCCCCCCAAACTTTGGGACAATAAACTAACCTTGACCAGGTGAGTCTTCTTGCTCTAAGTGGAAATACCTGGAGAGCCCATCTGCATTGCCATGATCAGTGCCAGGTCTATGCTCCACTGTAAAATCCATCCCCTGTAGGGAAATGGACCACCTAAGCAGTTTGGGGTTTTCACCCTTTATCTGATTCAGCCACAAGAGGGGCTTATGGTCGGTCTGAATCTTGAAATGAGTGCCAAACAAGTATGGCCTCAGTTTCTTCAGGGCCCAAACCACAGCAAAGGCCTCCCTCTCAATAGCTGACCAATTTTTCTCTCTGGGGGTCAGCCTTCTGCTTATAAAAGCAATGGGCTGGTCATGACCATCAAAATTCAGCTGAGATAGAACAGCTCCCACACCCAACTCAGAAGCATCTGTTTGGACAATGAATGGTTTGGAGTAGTCTGGACTCTTTAGGATAGGGGCTGTGCACATGGCCTGCTTTAGGTCATCGAATGCCTTTTGACAGCCTGCTGTCCACTGAACTTTTTTTGGCATCTTTTTGCTTGTCAGGTCATTAAGTGGAGTCACAATTGATCCATAATTTCTGACAAATTTCCTGTAGTAACCAGTCAGGCCCAAGAAAGCTCGAACCCGAGTCTGGGTGGTTGGAGGAGCCCAATTTTTGATGGATTGTATCTTGCTCTCCAGTGGCTGAACCTGGCCTCCACCTACAAGGTGGCCCAGGTATACAAACTGTGTCTGCCCTATCTGGCACTTTGTGGCCTTGATAGTGAGACCTGCTGCTTGCAGTGCCTCTAACACTTTCCTCAGGTGGACCAGGTGATCCTCCCAGGTGGAACTAAAGACAGCTATATCATCAAGATATGCTGCACAGAAGTCATCCAGCCCAGTGAGAACTTGATTCACCAGCCTTTGGAAGGTGGCAGGTGCATTTTTCAGACCAAAGGGCATTACCACAAATTGATAATGTCCACCAGGGGTTGAAAATGCTGTCTTGGGCTTGGCTTCCCCAGCTAACCTGATTTGCCAATACCCAGCTGTCAGGTCAAATGTACTTAAGTAGTTGGCAGAAGCCAATCTATCTATAAGTTCATCTGCCCTTGGTATTGGGTGGGAATCAGTCTTAGTGACTGCATTGAGGCCACTGTAGTCTACGCAAAACCTCACCTCTTTCTTACCACCCTGGGTGTGAGGTTTAGGCACTAGAACTACTGGACTAGCCCAAGGGCTATCTGAGGGCTCAATGACTCCCAGCTCCAACATTTTCTGCACTTCAGATTTGATGCAGTCTCTGACATGATCAGGCTGTCTGTAGATTTTACTCTTGACTGGCAGACTGTCACCAGTGTCAACCTCATGGGTACACCAATTGGTTTGACTGGGTGTCAGAGAGAACATATGTCTAAAGGATTGAAGAACTTGTTTGCAATCCTTTTGCTGATGTTCAGAGAGGCTGCCACAAAAGACAACACCATCCACTGACCCATCATCAGGGTTCTGAGTAAGCAGGTCTGGGAGAGGGTCACTCTCCTCCTCCTGTCCCTCATCTGTGGCCATGAGCAAGCTCATGTCCTTCCTGTCGACATATGCCTTGAGCCTATTCACATGGAGCACCCTGAGGGGGCTCCTGGGAGTTCCAAGGTCCACCAGGTAGGTGACCTCTCCCTTTTGCTCAATGATTGTGTGGGGCCCAGACCATTTGTCTTTGAGTGCTGCTGGGGCCACTGGCTCCAACACCCACACCTTCTGTCCAGGCCTGTACACAGTCAGGACAGCCTTTTGGTCATGCCAAGCTTTTTGGAGTTCTTGGCTTGCCTCAAGGTTTTTAGAAGCCTTTTCCATATACTCAGCCATCCTGGAGCGGAGACCAAGTACATAGTCCACTATGCTGGTTGCAGGCTTTTTGAGAGGTCTCTCCCATCCTTCCTTCACCAAACACAAGGGTCCTCTCACAGGATGACCATACAGAAGTTCAAAAGGGCTGTAGCCAACCCCCTTCTGTGGGACCTCTCTGTAAGCAAACAAAAGGCAGGGTATCAGGACATCCCATCTACTCCTGAGCTTTTCAGGTAGTCCATGAATCATCCCTTTTAGGGTCCTGTTGAACCTTTCAACAAGCCCATTGCATTGTGGATGATAGGGTGTAGTGAACTTGTAGTGGACACCACATTCCTTCCACATAGCAGTCAGATATCCTGACATGAAGTTTGCACCTCTGTCAGAGACAACCTCCTTAGGGAAGCCCACTCTGGAGAACACTCCAACTAGGGCTCTTGCCACAACAGGTGCTGTAGTGGTCCTAAGGGGAATAGCTTCAGGATAACTGGTGGCATGGTCCACCACCACCAGTATAAACTTGTGCCCTGATGCTGTCTGGGGTTCCATTGGACCAACAATGTCAATCCCCACTCTTTCAAAGGGCACCCCCACCACAGGAATTGGTATAAGGGGGGCCTTTGTTGTGCCACCTGACTTACCACTGGCTTGGCAAGTGACACAGGAGCGACAAAATTCCTTGGTATCTTCATTCATGTGAGGCCAGTGAAAGTGTGAGACAAGCCTGTCCCAAGTCTTGTTCTGGCCTAAGTGTCCTGCAAGGGGAATCTCATGGGCCAAGGTAAGAAGGAAACCTCTCTGTGACAAGGGGACGACCAGCCTCCTGGTTGCACCAGGCTTGGGGTCTCTTGCTTCAGAGTACAGGAGTCCATCATCCCAGTATACCTTGTGGGTACCTGTGGCGTTCCCTGCAGCCTCAGCAGCAGCCTGCTGTCTGAGGGATTCAAGAGAAGGGCAGTCTAACTGTGCCTTCCCCAGGTCTTCTCTGGAGGGTCCCCCTGAACCAAGAAACTCAACCTGATCAGGTTCAAGTTCTTTAGGCTCAGTTTCCCTCAGCTCTTTGAGGTCAGCCTCCTCTGAGACTTGATCCACAACCTGAGGCAAGGGGGAAGGCAATGCCTTAACCCTACTGCTCTTCTTCTTGGAGGGTGTCTGGTCCATTGTTCCAGGATCCAGCACCTGTTCAGTGGGGCATCTTCTGGCCTGTGACCTAGTCACAGCAAGGACATGTGCTGGCACCCCTAACATTTCCATGTGAGTCCTCTGCTCCACTTCTGACCATAGGGATGACTCCAAATCATTGCCCAACAAACATTCAACTGGGAGGTCTGAACTAACAACAACCTTCTTTTGGCCACTTACCCCTCCCCAGGAGAAAGCTACAATTGCCATACTATGGTGGGTAGTGACATTGCTAGCATTGGTCACTAGGTAGTCTGTACCTAGTATGATCTGTCCAGGGTCCACAAAGTTAGGTGTCACCATTGTGACACTGGCACAAGTGTCCCTATAGGCCTGGGCCATCTTACCATTTATAAAAGGTGTCTGCCTGTATTTGCCCAAAGTATTGGGACTTGCATCAGGGGACATATCCATATCCCCTGTACAGACAAGGACAGCCTGAGTGAGTGTGCCAACTAAGTTGTCATACCCCTCAGATCCCAAGGTTAACCCAACTAATCCCTTGGGAGGTGCACTACCACTGCTGACTGTACTAGGGGGTGCAGGTGCCTTAGGGGCTGCAGTGAAAGGAGTTTGCCCTCCTTTCTTGGTGCACTCACTAAACCAGTGAGTTTTACTTTTACAGTATTGACACCACCTTTTAGACTGGCCTTCTTGAGTCTTCTTCTTCTGGGAAGCCTGACCCCCACCCTCTTTGGTTTGTTGGGGACCGGTCGAAGACTTCTGGTCATTTTGCTCATTCTTAGTATTACCCTTCTGGTCTGCTTTCTTCTGACCACCCTGGTTCTGGCCCTGGTTCTGCTTAACCCTTGTTCTGACCCATCTGTCTGCCTTCTTTCCCAATTCTTGGGGAGAGGTCAGATCTGTGTCAACAAGGTGCTGATGCAACAACTGGTTCTGACAATTGTTTAAAATCTGTTCCCTCATGATCAGATTGTACAATCCTGTATAATCAGTAACCTTACTGCCCAGCAACCAGCCCTCCAAAGCCTTAGTGGCACAATCCACAAAATCAGACCAATCCTGAGACTGAGTTTTCTGGGTATCCCTGAACAGCAAACTGTACTGCTCAGTGGTTAAGCCAAACCCATCTATCAGTGTATTTTTCAGGACTTGGTAATTGTTAGCATCCTCAGCTCTAGTAGTGAGGAGCTTATCTCTACCTTTGCCTTCAAAGGAGAGCCACAAGACAGCTGCCCACTGACTCTGGGGGACGCACTGGACAGTGCAGGCCCTTTCCAAAGCAGTTATCCATTTGTGGATATCATCCCCTTGTTTAAAGGGGGGCACTATCTTACTCAGGTGTCTAGTGTCTAAACTCCTGTCCTTTTCTCTAGGTAAAATGCTGCCACCAGTGGGATCTAGCCCACTCAATTTCTGCTCTCTAGCAAGGGCAAGTCTTTCTTTGGCCAGGGCAAGTTCTTCCCTTTCAATCCTCAGATTGACTTCCCTCATCTTAGCTTCATGCTCTCTTCTCTGAGGGGATGTCATCCCTCTGTGAGAAGAGGTCTGAGAGCCATTGGTTCGAATGGATCTGTTAGAGCCTCTGGATAGAGACCTAACTCGTCCACTCCCAATGTTAAGCCTGCCTGAGAGTGGCCCTGGGGGTCCCCCAAATCAATTCTCATGCCTGCTTAAGTTGGTCCTGGTTAGTCTACTGACTTCTACCTGACCTTTGTCTGCCTCATCCTCTGATAACTCCTGATCCTCCTCCTCTCCTGCACTAACTGTTCCATTGAATTGGAGGTCAGGGTCACCAGTGGTTCCCTCTAAGGGAGGCATGTTCCCATCTGGATTAGAAGGGTCTGTGTTAGCATTCCTTCTGGCATCATAAGTCTCTAAGAGACCAATCAGAAAGGGAATGGTAGGGTTAGAACCCTGTTTTAGCTTCCTGGATGTACAGATTTGTCTCATCTCCTGGAAGCTAAGAGCAGCATATCGTGAAGTGACCTGTGGAGGGTCCACTGACACAAGGGGGGCTTCTGAGTTCCCTCCTTTGTCCGACATGCTTCTAGTGTGGTGTAAGTGATGCACCTACCTACACTATTTGTTTGCCTACTGATCCCTTGCTAAGAGTTGTAGTCAGGGTGTGCTAGGCCCTGTTGAACTACAACAGCTGGTTCAGTAGAACTCAGAGTCTTCTAAGCTAAGTTATATGTACCTTGGTACTTATGTGATCTTTCAAATGATATTCTTAGGATACGTGTGGTAAAACAACAGCAAGCTCAAATCCCAACCGCTGCTCACCAATGTGAGAAGTTGGCCTGATATGCAGTGCTCACTATTCTAGTGATCACTATGTATCATTCCAAACGACCCTTATTGATGATTGGTTGTAAGTCAACCTTATAGACCAGCTATCCTAGTAGCATGGACAAGAGCAGTCTTTAGGCTAAACTCTAGAGGGCGTGTTAAGCCAGCTGTTATACCATCACATATACCCCTTGAACACCAAGTGAAAGGACACCACACAAGTTGTTATGAAAATAAAAGGATATTTATTTATAACAAGTCTACCCTAATCTCTTTATGAGTCAGGGAGCTAAGCACATAACAAAACTCTTATGAAAATACTTTCTAAGTCGCACAATTTACACAAATGCCCGAGGGGCACGAAAAACCATATACTACAAAAGTGGAATGCGAAATACTAGCAGGTAAGTAACTAGATCCAGAGGCTTAAGGATCGCTAGGACTACACTACTGAACCTTCAGGTTAGGAGCAGGAGGCCTAGGGAGATCGGGTGCAGAGTGTGCACTCTCACGCGGGATGCGGGGCAAAGTCTATGGATACTAGTATCTCGTAAAGTTACAGTTATCGGACGAATCAGACTAGATAGGCTGAAAACGAAAAAGGATCTGGACACTTAGATAGTGAACCTACGTTGGAGCACCGAAATGCTCAGGTTACCTAGCCCATGGGCTGCGGCTGCATAGGGTTCAAAAGATTTCGGGAATCCTCGTTACAGTCTATGGAGCCTGAAAGAAGAAGTTGCTGGCAGGCGACCAGTGATGAAGTTCGAAGGGATCCAAGCCTGGATCGGTGAGGGAGGATACCTGTAAGCAGAGGGGACCAAGTTCTGAATCACTAGCCAGTGATTAGATGGGCACCAGGATGGCACCGGATGGAGTCACCTCGACCAGGTGAGTGGGCGACGCTGGGCTCTGCAGTCTCTCGGACCAGGAGGCGCTGTCGGCGACCAGGATGGAGGTGCGAGCTGTCCCACGAAGGTATCTGCTGTCGACGTCGCTGGACCCAGGATTGGGGCAACAAGTCTTGGCAAATGCAAGCCCACGCGGTGGACTCAAAATGGCGTCTGGAGTGGACCAGGAGGGTCCAGGGTGCTCCTCTATTGGAGGGGAGCAAGGGCCAGTCTGGAGCAACCAGACCAGCGGTGTTGTCGTTGTGGTGCGTCGTCAAGAGGGCTACAAGCCAGCAGACAAGTAGCCGGACAACGCGGTGAGCAGCAAAGAGCAGAAGGGCCCCACGCAGATCTGGTGGATGCTGGGGGGCTGGACTTCGTTGCTGGAGCTTCTCAGGGTTAGGGCTTCTCGAACCCCAAAGCACTCACTCGAGGATCCCTCGGCGGTCGTGCTGGATAAGCGTCGTGCAATTCTGAAGATGGCCGGTCCCTCGAGGTCTCGTCACACCCACGGATCTCAGCTGGGCTGATGATGTAGATAGAGGTCAGAGGTGCCAGGGAAGCCGGGTCTCGTTGTGCTGGTCGGTCGGATTCCTGAGGAAGGACGTGCAGCAAACTGCAGTGTTCTTAGTTGGTGCCCGCAGATGCAGGGTGACTACTCCTTAGTCACAAGGGAGAAATCTTAGGAAGAAGTCTTGAGTTTCTTTCGTAGAAAGTAGTTTCAGGATTCAAAGATTATCTAATTTGGAAGGGTCCCCGCTCCCACCTTTATACTAAAGAAAGGGGCTGGTACGGGACTAGGTCCTGCCCAATGGTGGGACCCGGAAGGGGGGTGGTTACACCCCTCTCCCATGCCGGACTTTCCCCAGCTCAGGGGCTGGTGTGCCCCTGGAACTGGTTCTAGCCGGCAGATGCATAGTGAGCACCGGGGTGCCACTTGCAGTCACCTTCCTATTCAGCCCTGCCTACCCAGGATACACAAAACCCTGTCTGGGATAGTGCTAGCACCGCCCCCGACAGGAAACCCTTTGTCCAAGCTCTCCTCGCTGGAAGGACTCCAAGCAGCAGGAGGTCAGACTTGTGTCTGTGGTGGCAGCATCCACTTTGTGATGCTGAGGCTCGAGTTAACTTTAACCGGGGTTCACAGTTACATACATGTCGTGTCCCTCTAGAAGGGTGGAATGCTAACCCAGTCGCCAGAATTGGCGAGGGGTTAGTATTCCAATTCGTATGACACCTTACTCGACATGTTTTGATAAAGCGATACCAGAGTTGGCATATAACCGCGAGGATTATAATGCACTTAAGAGTATATGGTATGCGTTATCATGGAACAGCTATTAGGACTTGGTTCCGCAAGCTGCAAACGGGCTCAGCTCATGCCAGAGCACCATCTCACATGATTCCAAGCACTCTGCCTTCAGGATTGTCAAGGCCTGCCATAGGAGTGACTGATAGGAAACTATGTGTCCATTTTAGGGTTAGATATAGGTATACTATATCTAAAGCAAAGGGTGATTACACCACCTTGCCCCAGCTGTCGTGCAGCCAGTTGTGTCAGATTTAGATGGCCAGCCAGGGGTGGCATAATACATGCTGCAGCCCCTGGTAGGCCCTGGGTACACCTATACCCCGAGTTACAGGGTCTGATAAGGTGGCCCAGTACTAATTGGTAAATGCACCTAAGGTACATGTGTCAATTTAGTGAGAGAACAGCTAGGCTGTGGGTCTGATTAGCAGGCCCACAGCCAGAGAAGTCGTAAACAAGTGAAGCAAAAATCAAAAATCTGGGGTGATCATAGGATTGCAGACCCTACTCTCCTACATTCATGAAATTTATATTCTGATTTTATAATGGTTTTAATACTAAAGTTTTATACATGTACTTTTATATATTGAGCTTGCTTTTATGACAATTGTCGAATAAAGCTGACTTGACTTGACTAGAACCACATTAAATATTTGTGTTCCTCACCTGCAACAAAGTCTATTAGAGAATGCAACAAGAAGGATCCGTTCTGTCATATATTAAAATACAATAAGTTACCTGAGTTTTAGGAAGGATAGCTGCCCCCGAATTATAGCGGTTTCTGGAAGGGGGAGGGGGGGGGGGGGAGGCGGGGGTGGGGGGGTTGGACATTTTGAGCTTCCACAAACCTTGCCTTTGTGGTAGCACAAAGAGACATATTTCATACTCAGGCAGGACATGGCCGCTTCAATTGACAGCTGGAGTAAAAACCTGGAATGGTGCATAGTGTCAGAAAGGATGACATATGATGGGAAGGAAAAGTCCTCTGCATGGTAAAGAAGTGTACTCCCTGACTGTGCTGCGGCACAGGCTAATCTAACGGATTGACGTTTTGTTTTCACCCGGTTTTATTTGAGTGAGGCCTACGGACTGACTTTTTTTTAAAGTTCCACAGTTGTATGTTTAACTCGCTCTTGGGCTACATCAGGTTGATGTGGAAGTGCATGCTTGCTGACAACACGTGCTGAATGCATGTGAGCACGCAAGACAGACAAGAAACTGAAGGTGCACTGTGGAACTTTGCACATGGTAAATGTGTGATCACTGGCAGAGTGTGTTTAAAGTGACATACCCTGGTGCAGTACAGAGAGACTGTAGTATTGAACAGCATGCGCAGACTGAGTGTGTGTGCTGTATGTGGAAATGCAGGTAGTAGCTTGGTATATGGGCACAACAGTACTGGACAGTGGAGTGTGCTGTGAATGTATGCTGAGTGGAAACGTGCCAGCACTGGTACATTACACGGAGGACCATGGGTTCCATTTTGGGAAGCCCAGGCCTGCCTGGTGGAAACAAGAGGAGCAAAACAAATCTCCCACAGACAAAATTGTATTTTGCTGCAATCCTGTAAGCGGAGTGGAACAAGC